>NC_140988.1:123856956-124456956 GCF_052327205.1 Somniosus microcephalus
CTTAACAAGGTCAATTAAGGGAAAATAGCGTGGGTTGGCCAGACGTCGTTGGGGGCGGGACTGAAACCCAACAACCAGTAGTCCTGCCCCAACATGCCCCCATTGACAAAACCAACCCTATGTGTTAGCGTCGGTGGTCAATCTGATATTAACACCTGACATGGGATGCTGCCGGACCATCTGCTTGTTCCTGTTTCCCCATTTTCCCTACTAATCAACAATATTAACATATCCTAATCAATGACTCCATGATGTGATCAGCTTCTGACTTGCAGTCTGTGGGTTTACACAACATCACTTAGATGATTTGAAATGCAGGAAGGAGAATTATTGCCAAGCAAAATATGTTTATTTTACTTCTATGTCCAAAATTCTTACAATCTCCACCTTGAGAGTGAGGCACTGTCAGTGCCAATCTCTTATAATTACTGGCCCAGAAATTCGGGTCAGGGGCTTCCCGCGGGTGCAAGCCCCCGACCTGCACTTACCTTGCGCGCCGGCCGTTGAGCTGTGGGCCCCCGTGGAATTCCGATCCTGGGCCTCCTCCAACTGCCGGCGCGCAGTGCTTGTGTATCCCAGGGGCGCAGTTAGTTCGATGCGTCCCCTGGGATCACGTGGGCCATGGAGAGCCAATGGTAGCAGGGAATGCTTCATTCATAAGTTTGACAGACCTGTCAAACCTATAAATACTATAAGCCCCAAAACATCACTAAATCTTCAAATAATTTTTTTTTTAAATCACATTTTTAAAATAAACTATAAATTACATGAAGTAACTATTTTAAACAATAATTTAAATTTTTGAAAAAAATAATTTTATTTTCTAACGGGGCTAAAAATAAACTGACCTTTCTTTAAAGTATTTAAAAATAATAAACCTGTGGAAAAAATGTTTTAATTTTAATTAATCCACCACTTACCTTGTAAAAAGCAGGCCTTGCGCCTGCTTTTTAAAAGCGTAGCTGCTGGAGACTTACCCTCCCAGGAAAACCTGCAAAAAAAACGTAAGTTCGATGCGCACGCGCTGCCTCTCCTGCGCACGCGTTCCACCTCTTAACCCCTTCTTTCAGGAGAACGGAAGTGCCGGTTTCCCGCGCATGCGCAGTGCATGCACGAAACCGGCACTTCCATTGGGCTTACGGGTGAGTACCCCATGTGTACTCACCCGTGGAGACCCGAATTTCTGGGCCAGTATCTCCGGATGAGCCTCAGGATGATCAGAATCGTCTTCCTCCTACGCAAGGCAGCTAGCTCCAGATTATTAGCACGTCGGTTAAGCCTTATAAGCATACACTTTAAACAGTACATCATAGTACAAATATAACAACAACAGCCACTTGCAACACCACCAAGACATGTGATGCGATTCTGAACATTGAATACAAAATCCTGACCCTGCAGGGATCTGTTAAGTCATTACTACAGTTTAATTCAGCTCACAGTTCATAAGCTTTCTCTCCCCAATATATATAGTCTTGGTAGTGGCTGGTCGAGGTGTGTGTTGGTTTCTCTCTGAACTCCATCTCCATTGATCATGATGTTGCATGCTTGAGTCGTTGGCTGTGGACCCGTCCCCAGGTCGGAATTCATTCCAAGCAGCAGATAACGTCCAATCTCTATTTCTAGTTTTAGTTCTGTAAACCAAACATATTGTGGGAAAAATTGGGTAGCGCCCCGAAAAAGTTAGCGCCCCCGCGGCCGATTTTGCCAGGTAGCGCCTCGAGAGGGAGGAGGGGCGCTACTGGAAGCGCCCGGCGTCCCTCTGGGGGCGCTGCAAGCCAATATTGCGGTGCTATGTGCCGCAGCACCATGCGCCGCAGCACATTGCACCGCGGTGCTGCAGGCCTTCCTCCCCTTATTAAAGGGGAGGGACCTGGCGCAGTGCGTCCCAGCGCCCAGCTGGACCACCAGGGATCAGGAGTGCCGGCAAATGAGCCCGGCACTCAAGAGAAGTGCCGGGCTCACGGAGAGCAACTGGCACCCCGCGGGGGGGGTTCACGGGATCAGGGACAGCAATGGGGGCAGGTGCTGGCAGGTGGCCAGCAACAAAAATGGCCGCCCGCCACCTCCACTTTAACTAGCGCCGCCCCAGCTGCAGGTAGGCCCCCCTGACCCCGGCAGACATAGCGTCTGGCGGTAAGTTGGGGGGCGCCACCCAATATTAGAGCTGGGGTGTGCGGGCACGGCGATGATGTCATCGCCGGCGGCGCAGCATTGTGCAGCACTAAATGTTACCGCCGCCGCTAACCTCCTAGGGTGCTAACGGGAGGCACAAATCAACCGAATTTAGCCCTCATTATGTGTTAATTACCAGTTTCGCTTCTGACTGACTTAAGCTGGTTGATATGGTATCATTTAGTTACCTTTACCTATACACTGGATTAGGGAAATGGCTGACTTGATCTGTCCACAATAGGAAAAGGTCCTTTTCATTTTGGTTCAAATACGGGTTCTTTTTTACAGTAATTTAGTACCATCACTACATCACCAACCTCATATTCTGATGGCTTGACTTTTTCATCAAAATACTGCTTAGTCTGCTGTTTAGATTTTCCAATGTTTTTAGTCATGAATTTATTGGTCTCATTTACATACTCTACCATCTGATTTAACCATTTAATTCCTACTTCCCCCAACAGCAAAGGAGTTGCTGTGGGTAACAACAAATATCCTGCAGTGCGCATCAGTCATTGCCTAGTATGGTGAGATACCTGTGGTCGCATGTGGGGTTGATCTGATTGCCATAAGACACATAGGCAACATATTTGCCCATTGAGTGGGGTGATCTGCACAAAATTTCTTTAACACAGTTTTCAGGGTCCGCTTTCCCCTTTCTACTATACCCGAGGACTGTGGGTGATGTGAAATATGCAACTTGACCTTCATACCCAGAAGTTTTTGGAGTTCAGTGAAAATTTTTCAGGTAAAGTGCTATCCTTGATCACTATCTACCTGTACAGGTACTCCTCACATGCAAATCATTTCACTCAATAAAATTCTGGCTGCAGTGATAGCCGTATTATTTCTGTATGGGAAGGCTTACATCCATTTTGTAACTTTATCAATAACTTCTAGACATTGTAAGTAGCCTGAAGGAGCTTGGTGTAAAGGTCCTATAAAATCAATTTGTAAGTGTGCCCAGGGTCCCTCGGGGGCGGAGCACTTCTGAAGAATGCTCTATTTGTGTGCAATGCTAGGTTGTGCTGCAGGCACACCAGACAGCGTGCGTCCTCCGACTCATACTGTCCTTTCAGTCGGGCCACCATGCTACCTTTTGTATTTTGTCAACAGTGGTTTCTGCCGACAACATGTCAAAGAATTCCTCTGTCATGGTGGCTCTTCTCTGCACTGCCTCCAGAATATGAATGTCCCCTCTGTTTCTCAATGAGCAGAACTGAACACAGCAGTCAAGGTGTGGTCTGATCAGACCACTGTACAGTTTAACCACAACTTCCTCTGACTTATATTCTACTGTTTGGATTTGTAGTGCAGCATTCAGCTTTATTGCTTACTGCCCTGTTTTGGTTGGACAGGTTGGGGGTATTTTAACTTGCCAATAGTGTAATAGAGGTGATATCAACTCCGCCGCCCATTATACATCGCTCCCAATTTTTGTTCCCATTGAAGTCAATGGAAATGAAAAGCGGGAGAGGTGTGCAACGGGCGACTGGTCCGATATTGCTCATTATACACTATCGCCCAAAGTCAAAATTACCCCTATTGAGTGTTGAGTCTACTGAGACTCCGAGGTCTCTTTCAGTTTCTTCCTTAGCTATTTCTGCAGTAAGTGTATTGCCCATTTCTCCTTCCTATGTGCAGTACTTTATGCTCGACAGCATCAATTTTCATCTCCCATTGTTGTACCCATTTACATGTTTTGTCCAACTCACTCTGTAAATTCTGAATTACTTCCTCCGATTCAACTGCTCCTCCTAGTTGGGTCTACAAATTTGACCACTTTGCATTGAGTTTCTGAGTCCAGGTCATTGATGTAAATTAGAAATAGTAGTGGACCTGATATTGAGCCTTGAGGTACCCCACTCAGTTCTTCCCCCACCCTGACATAACTCCTCTAACAAGCACCCACTGTTTGCTCCCCTTCGGCCAATTTCTTATTCTCAAGTTTTACACTTAGGCCTAGAAATTCAGTATAGCCACGTTTGGGGCGCTACAGCCGGGCGGCCGCTAAAGTTTGCGCCCGGCGCAACTTCGCGCCACCTTCGCCGATATTCAGTGGCATCGCCCCAAGAGGTTGCTGCAGCGCTAAAACAGGCGATGCACGACTATCATTAGGCGCTAAGCCGGCGGCCCGGGGCGAAGCCCCCGAGGGCGGGCGCAGTGCAGGTGCGGCGAGTTGCTGATTGACGGCAGACACTCTGGCGCCGGTGAGCTCTTAAAGGGGGAGGGTGGATTTGTTTGGCTGCCACGCCCTGCACACTGCAGCCCTGAAGCAAGGCCTGACCACTGCTGCTTGATCTGTACAACGCCCAGAACTATGGAGAAGGCCAGGGAGAGAGCGCAGCGCTTCAGCGACGGTGACCTGAGGGTGCTGGTTGGCGCAGTGGAGCGCAGGCGCGATGGTCTGTTCCCTGAAGGTGGCAGGAGGCCGCTGCCCAGCGCCTATCGGAAAGCCTGGAGGGAGGTATCAAACAGGGTGACCTCCAACAGCGTGGTTGCCAGGACTCCTGTGCAATGCCGAAAAAAGTTCAACGACCTCACTCGGGTTGTCAGGGTGAGTACCCTTTCCAGTGTCCTCCTCATCCCTGCATGTGCACCTCAGTTTATGGGCTAAGGGACCTGAAAGCCCTAATGCCCAGCCCTCATCCAGCAGCTATGGGACTGTCATGAAAATCACTTGCACACTCAGTACTTTACACACTGTAAAAGCTATTCGACCATGGGAGGCAGTACAGCCCAGATCAGGGCTTCACACTGTCAGGGCTAGTCCACCATGGAAGGCAGTGCAGACAAGATCAGGGCTTCACACTGTACTTAGAGGCCGTCCTTTCTCTTGCAGGGCAAGGTGGCGCACAACCGAAGGCAGCAGCGTGAGACCGGGGAGGCCATCCTGACCTCAAACAGCTCTCCGACCTGGACCAGCGTGTGGAGCGCATTATGTCAGGCCGGCTGATTGGCCCCGTCGCCAGTGGAGATGCCGACCCTGTTGTGGGCCCCAATGGTAAGGGCATCACCTTTTTGACCTATCTCTTTCCACTTGCGCCTCAGAACAGCATCCTTTGCCACTGTCGGCCCAATGCAGTGCATAGCAGCACTCATGCCTCCCTCACTGCTGCCCTGTCCTCACTCTAAAGCAACTCTTGTGCCTCCCTGCTTTCAGATGGTGAATCGCCAGGTGAGGAGGCGGGCCCTCAACCTGGCACTGTGAGTGAATCGGAGGGCGAGGAGGAGGAAGAGGAAGAGGAAGCCGGACCATCAGTGCCACCCTCAGCCGAGGCAGCCCATGGCGATGATGGGGACACGTCTTCCCTGGAGGGGAGCCGGGGGGAAGGGTCGGAGGAGAGTGAAGCTCCGGGGCCCAGCGGCCTGCAGCAACGTGGGAGGGGTGGGGAAGCTCGGCGGCCTTCTCCCCGGAGGGTGAGTGCGGCCTCCAGTCCTGCTACGGTGAGCGCAGAGGAGGTGCGGCTCCTAGAGGAAATGGCCGCCCAGGCTGAGCGCAGGCACACTGAGCTCATGGCTGCAGTGGCAAGGATGCCTGACTCCATAGAGTCACTGTCAAGGAGTGTGCAGGAATTCGGGGCAGCACAGGCCAGGAGTCTGCAGGGCTTCGCGGCAGCACAGGCGGCCTCTAGCCAAGTGCTCAGTCGTGCCATCCATTCACTGGCTGGTGTCATGCGGACACAGACCAGGGCCACAAGGGCACTAACTGCTGCCACCCTCGATGGATCGGCCAGGCATCGCCAGGGCACTCGCCGGGCCGCAGCAGCCCAGCAATCTGTGCTTCAGCAGTTTGCTGCGCATGCTGCAGTGCTGGCCCGTGCGAGTGCCAATGTCTCAGGCGACCAGGGAGTACCTGTGATCTGTCAGGTTGGCAGCATTCCTGCAGCCGACACTGCCACTCCTCCATTGCAGCTGCCACCAGCCGCTGGACAGACTGCTGCCGCCCATGCAGAGTTGGAGCAGTCAGCAGCCGGCCCCTCCAGGGCCAGAGCTGGTCCAGGCCGACCCCCAAGGGCATCTGCCATCTCGCCATCCTACCCTCAGCAGCCTTCCCCCAGCCTTGCTGCAGCCACTGGGGTCCCATTGAGGAGGAGCTGCAGGGCGGGCAGGGGCCAGTCACGGATGCAAAAGGCATCACCCTCGCAGGGCAAAAAGTAGAAGGTGTGGCCAAATGTTTTGTTTCACTTGTAAAGGCCGAGACTGGTGTAATTGTTTTTTTGGAAAGGCCGAGACTGGTCGATTTGTGTTTTTTGAAAGGCCGAGACTGGTCGATTTGTGTTTTTTGAAAGGCCGAGACTGTTCGATTTGTGTTTTTTGCGGGGGCTTCTCTCCATTAGTTTGTTATGTGGGAAGGGCACAGAGCTATCAAAGTAATAAATGTTCTTAAATCGCACTGTCCATGCTTTCTTTTGGAAGTCCTGGTTGCCCTGCTCGGCTGAGGGCTTGTGGAGCGGCTACATTCATCTTGTGCCATTGGCACAAGCCATTCCCTGAGAGGGGGCCTAGAACGGACGTGCAATAAGCCGCCGACGGGCGGCCCTTGCACTTTCTGCCTCCCTCCTGTGCTGGTCCTCCTCCTCCTCCTCCTCCTCCTCCTCCTCTGGTGGTCCTCCAATGTCTGGTGGCAGTGGCTGAGTCCTGCGGATAGCCAGGTTGTGCAGCATGCAGCACACGACCACGAAATGGGAGACTCGCTCAGGCGAGTACTGTAGGGCTCCTCCGGAATGATCCAGACAGCGGAACCGTTGCTTCAGGACGCCGATTGTTTGCTCAATGATGTTCCTGGTTGCTTGATGGCTGTCATTGTATCCCTCTTCAGCAGGGGTGCTGGGCACACGGAGCGGGGTCATCAGCCAGGTGCACAAAGGATAGCCTTTGTCCCCGAGATGCCATCCTCGTGGGTGAGGCTGGGCCTGGAACATGTCTGCCACAGAAGTCTGGCGCAGGATGAAGGCATCGTGGCTGCTGCCTGGAAAGCGGGCATTGACAGCTAGGATGATCTGCCTGTGGTCACACACCAACTGCACGTTGAGCGAATGGTAGCCCTTCCGGTTGCGGTAATCCTCGGCATTCTCTAGAGGTGCCCGCAAAGCCACATGCGTGCAGTCAATGGCGCCCTGCACCATGGGGAAGCCCGCTAATGCTGCAAAGCCCATTGCACGCTGTTGCTGCTTGACAACGGCCATGGAGAAGGAGATGAACTGACGTCTCCTTCTGAAAAGGGCATTGGTCACCTGGCGGATGCAGCAATGTACGGCAAACTGGGAGATGTCGGAAATGTCCCCAGCAGCGGATTGGAGGGAGCCGGTGGCATAGAAGTTGAGAGACACCGTCACCTTCACTGCCACCGACAGAGACGTCCTGCTCCTCAGCTGTGGCTGCAGATCTCCGCGAAGCAGGTGGCAGATCTCAGTGACCACCGCCCTTCGGAATCGCAGCCTCCGAACACACTGCTCGTCAGACATGTTCAGATATGAGAACTGCTGGCAGTATACCCTGGGTGGGTAAGGCCTCCTTAGCCGACGCCTGTTGCCCCTTCTCCGTCTGGCCATGACTGCCACTCTCTCACGGTGTCTCTGAGCCCTTTGAATGCAATGGAGAAGGCCAACGTTTGCACCAATTGCAGCCCCCATTATATGTTTCCAATCAATGCTATGACACTGAAGTTAAAAACAAGTGCAAAGCTGTGGCCTGAAGCCACAAGTACCTGTGCGAGTGTTGAGCCAAACCAGAAAGCTCTCTACCTTTGTCTCTCTGCAAAAATCCGTCTCTCACAAAGAAGGAGTGTTGCAAAATGGCTGCCATTTGTACTGCAGGAGGAGTGCCCTTTAATTTGCGCCCCCCGCGCCCCGCAGCGACTGGGAACCGTTCCCCTCTACCAGTCGCTAGGGGCGCCAGGCGCACAATAGGCCGGCACCACTGAATTTCTGGTTTGGGGCGCACAAAGGGCGTTGCACGATGAAATGACGTCAGGATCTGCGCGCGCAGCTGAGCGCGCGCAAAGGCTTTGCGCCGCCACTAAATCTTTACTGAAGTTGGGGAGAGGCACAGATCGCGCTGCGCCCGGCCGCTAGCCGCCTAGTGCCCCACATCTCCTCCTCCTAAGGCGCTAGCGGCTGGCGCAAACAACTGAATTTCTAGGCCTTAATCATTACATCTCTGAGCTCAACGAGTAGCCTTTTGTGTGGAATTTTGTCAAGTGCCTTTGGAAGTCTAAGTACACAATGTTGTTGGGTTTAACACTTGAGTTGTCACTTCCTCAAAGAGAGCTAGGAGGTTTATCAGACAGGATCATCCCCCTTCTAAAGCCACGTACACGACTATTTACTAAGCTATTGCTGTATTGATCATCCTGAAATTTACTCTTGATAATCAATTCCATTATTTTACATGGAACTGAAGTTGTTGTGTGCTGACTGTCGAGGAGATTACAGCTGAGCCTGTTCCTGTCTTCAGCCAAAGTCCATGTGAGTGTACTTTCCAATAATGATCAATGGATAGTGAACAGGAGTGGGAACTTTGATTTATTTTTTTCTCCTCCGTAGCCTGCGACACGGAGGGGATTTTTCTGTAGTAATCCAATGACAAGATGAGATCAGTTAACTCAGAGCTCAGATCTTCCTGGTCTGCATGGCTCAGTACCACAAAAGTGGATCTTTATCCAGTGATATTTCTGTGGAGGTTCTATTATTTTATAATGTGCTGCTTTTTATTAATACAACTGAAATCAAAGGACATTTATGCTCATGATGTTCCATCACTGACCACTAGAGGGTGATCGAGCCATTTTTTTTCCAGCTTAATATATATACCTACTTTATCTATATACTAGCTGGGGAGCCCCGCGTTGCGAGGGCAATTTTGGGACGCTTGGTCTCCCTGCCCCTGTGTGTCCCCCCTCTCCCTGTCATGTCCTCTCCCTGTCCTATCCCTCCCTCCCCTCCTCTCTCTCCCTCCCCTCCTCTCCCCCCCTCCCCTCCCTCCCCTCCCCTCCTCTCCCCTCCCTCCCCTCCCCTCCCTCCCTCCCCTCCCCTGTCTCCCTCCCTCCCCTCCCCCCTCCCCGACCCCCACCCCCACCCCCACCCTCACACCTACCCTCCCCCACCCCCTCCCCTCCCCTCGCCCACCCCCTCCACTCCCCTCCCCCACTCCCCCGCTCCCCCACTCCCCTCTGTCCCTCTCTCCGGCCCCTCCCCCTGCCTAGCGCCTGAGGTCCGGTGCCATTGCGATAGCGGCCGGGCCGGGACGGACCGGAGCTGAGGTCCCCCGCGTATCGCGCGGCTGATGGACGGCCGCTGTGGGCGGGCGGGCGGCGCATGCGCGGTCAGTGCGGGCGGCGCATGCGCGGTCAGTGCAGGCGGCGCGAGCCCCCCGCGATTTCCCGAGGCTCGCCCCCCCCCCGCGATTTCCTGAGGCTCTCTCCCCCCCGCGATTTCCCGAGGCTCTCCCCCCCCGCGATTTCCCGAGGCTCTCCCCCCCCCCGCGATTTCCCGAGGCTCTCCCCCCCGCCGCGATTTCCCGAGGCTCTCCCCCCCCCGCGATTTCCCAAGGCTCTCCCCCCCGCTATTAAATTGTTATTTAATTCCCTAACACATCATTAAAATATTTACCTTAGTTCCCTAACACACAGAAAGTGTGGGGGAAAAAATTGTGAAAAATCAAGATGGCGGCCACTCACCTCGGTTCAGAAGGATAAGACCCGCCCACACACGCACCGATTGGTCGAGCGGTCAGGTCACCGAAGCGTAGGATTGGTCAATCGTCGAGTCACTCGACACTCAACTGTAGGAAGGAACCCGCCGTCCGATTGGTGGACCTCGACGTCACACGGTCGCTAATGAGATGCTAATGAGCGGAACGCTGAACGTTTTTGGGATACCGCAGGCGGGATTTTTGTCCGGCCGAAACGTAAATACGTCCGGAATCACAAGCTTTCTTTTGAGGTGACGCACGCGTCGGTACGCTCTGTAACTTTCAAACGTATAGAGAACGGACAGACAGACATCGGGACAGACATCGGGACAGACATCAGGACAGACAGAAGAGCCGCTTTATATATATAGATAAATTTAAGCATAAGGTTTTCATTATTAAGGGTATATAATTGTTTCTTTTTGTCTTAGGACTATAGAAGTTCACAGCACAGAAAAAGGCCGTTTATCTCATTATATCAGTGCCAGCTCTTTGCTAGCACAATCCAAAATCAATCCCACTGCCCTGCTCTTTCCCCATAGTCCTGTATCTTCCACTGTTTCAAGTATTTATCTACTTTTCCCTTAAAGGATGCAATAGTCTCTGCCTCAGTACCTCCCTGTGACAAAGCATTCCATGCTCTATCAACTCTCTATGTAAAGGAATTTCTTCTACCTTTTCTTCGTGACAAAATTAAATTGATATCCTTTCATTACTGTCTCCACAACCAGAGGAAATAGTCTTTCCCCATTCATCTATAAACCTTCCATCATTTGAAAAACCTCTAGTGAATCTCCTCTTGATCTTCTCTCTAGTGGAATTAGTTTCTCAAGTCTTTGTTCAGAACTATAATTTCCCATCCCTGGTATCATCCTGTGAATCTACACTGTAGATCCGAGACACGCACGATAGTCCGAATGGCCTCCTTCTGTGCTGTATCATTCCATGTACTCGCTCTATCGCTGAGCTGTTGTAGGGTTGGAATTCTGACCATTGCTGACTTTTTTGGACCCTACATCTGAATAGTAATTGGAGCCCTGCATGAAGTCTTTTTATTTATTTTATACTTATCTCCTGTTTTTTTGCTATTCCCATCTGTCTTGGGGATATTTGCTGTGGGGTTGCCAATTTTTTTTTTACAACATTTCAAATAGGGAACAGTGGGGTTCCCATTAGGAATCCCCTGTGCGTTTGCTTTTTAGAAGAAGGGAAGAAGCAAAAGAGTGATGCCAGGCAGCACCAGAGGCATATGAAAACCACTCACCGGCACTCCTAAAACTAAAACTAAAACTAAAACATATTGGCAGAAATGCACATACCTTGTCAGAGGAGCAGTAGCTGTGGAGGTTTCGATTTCGAAAGGAAGCCGTCACTGAGCTATGCAACATAAAGTCAGAAATGGGGATGTTCACTGATGACTGCACAGTGTTCAGCACCATTCACAACTCCTCAGATAATGAAGCAGTCCATGCCCACATGCAACAAGACCTGGACAATGTTCAGGCCTGGGCTGATAAGTGGCAGGTAACATTCGCGCCACAGAAGTGCCAGGCAATGACTATCTCCAACAAGCGAGAGTTTAACCACCTCCCCTTGACATTCAACAGCATTACCATCGCCGAATCCCCCACCATCAACATCCTGGGGGTCACCATTGACCAGAAGCTTAACTGGACCAGCCACATAAATACTGTGGCAACAAGAGCAGGTCAGAGGCTAGGTATTCTGCGGCGAGTGTCTCACCTCCTGACTCCCCAAAGCCTTTCCACCATCTACAAGGCACAAGTAAGGAGTATGATGGAATACTCTCCACTTGCCTGGATGAGTGCAGCTGCAACAACACTCAAGAAGCTTGACACCATCCAGGACAAAGCAGCCCATTTGATTGGCACCCCATCACCTACCTTAAACATTCACTCCCTCCACCACCGGTGTACCGTGGCTGCAGTGTGCACCATCTACAAGATGCACTGCAGCAACTCGCCAAGGCTTCTTCGGCAGCACCTCCCAAATCCGTGACATCTTCCACCTAGAAGGACCAGGGCAGCAGGTGCATGGGAACACCACCACCTCCAAATTCCCCTCCAAGTCACACACCATCCTGACTTAGAAGTATATCGTCGTTCCTTCATCGTCGCTGGGTCAAAATCCTGGAACTCCCTCCCTAACAGCACTGTGGGAGTACTTTCACCACACGGACTGCAGTGGTTCAAGAAGGTGGCTCACCACCACCTTCTCAAGGGCAACTAGGGATGGGCAATAAATGTTGGCTTTGCCAGCGACGCCCAGATCCCATAAGCAAATTAAAAAAAACTGAATGGTTACTGCACAGAAGGAGGCAATTCAGCCCGTCGAGCCCGTGTTGGCTCTCTGCAAGAGCACTTCAGCTAGTCCCACTCCCCCGCCCTTTCCCCGTAGCCCTGTAATTTTTTTCCCTTCAGGTACTTAGCCAATTCCCTTTTGAAAGCCACGATTGAATCTGCCTCCACCACCCTTTCAGGCAGTGCATTCCAGATCCTAACCATTCGCTGCGTAGAAAGGTTTTTTCTCATGTCACCTTCGGTTCTTTTGCCAATCACCTTAAATTTGTGTCCTCTGGTTCTTGACACTTCCGCCAACGGGAACAGCTTCCCTTTATTTACTCTGTCTAGAAACATCATGATTTTGAACCCCTCTATCAAATCCCCTCTCAATCTTCTCTGTTCGAAGGAGAACAACCCCAGCTTCTCTCATCTATCCACGTAACTGAAGTCCCTCATCCCGGGAACCATTCTTGTAAATCTTTTCTGCACCCTCTCTAAGGCCTTCACATCCTTCCTAAAGTATGGTGCCCAGAATTGGACACAAACTCCAGTTGAATCCGAACCAGTGTTTTATAAAGGTTCATCATAACTTCCTTGCTTTTGTACTTTATGCCTCTATTTATAAAGCCTAGGTTCCCGTATGCTTTTTTAATTGCTTTCTCAACCTGCCCTACCACCTTCAACAATTTGTCATATACCCCCAGGTCTCTCTGTTCATGCACCTCTTTAGTTTTTATTGTCTCTCCTCGTTCTTCCTACCAAAATGTATCACTTAGTTCTTTTCTGTGTTAAATTTCATCTGCCACATGTCCGTCCATTTCACCAGCCTGTCTATGTCTTCCGGAAGTCTATCACTATCCTCCTCACTGTTCACTATACTTTCAAGTTTTGTGTCATCTGCAAATTTTGAAATTGTGCCCTGTACACCCAAGTCCAAGTCATTAATATATATCAAGAAAAGCAGTGATCCCAGTACCGACCCCTGGGGAACACCACTGTATACCTTCCTCCAGTCCAAAAAACAACCGTTCACCACTACTCTCTGTTTCCTGTCAATTAGCTAATTTCGTATCCATGCTGCCACTGTCCCTTTTTTTCCATGGGCTTCAACTTTGCTGGCAAACCTATTATGTGGCACTTTATCAAATGCCTTTTGTAAGTCCATCTACACCATGTCAACCGCATTGCCCTCATCAATTCTCCCTGTTACCTCATCAAAAAACTCGATCAAATTAGTTAAACATGATTTTGCCTTTGACAAATCTGTGCTGGCTTTCCTTAATTAATCCACACTTGTCCAAGTGACTGTTAATTTTGTCACAGATTATCATTTCTAAAAGCTTCCCCACTACCGAGGTTAAACTGACTGGCCTGCAGTTGCTGGGTTTAACCTTACGCCCTTTTTTGAACAAGGGTGTAACATTTGCAATTCTCCAGTCCTCTGGCACCACTCCTGTATCTAAGGAGGATTGGAAGATTATGGCCAGTACCTCTGTGATTTCCACCTTAACTTCCCACAGCATCCTAGGATGCATCCCATTCAGTCCTGGTGACTTATCAACTTTAAGTACAGCCAGCCTTTCTGTACAGCCAACCTCCTCTTTATCAGTATCTATCTCATCCAGTATCTCCACTATCTCCTATGACTTTGGCAGCATCTTCTTCCTTGGTGAAGACAGATGCAAAGTACTCATTTAGTACCTCAGTCATGCCCTCTGCCTCCATGCATAGGTGTCCTTTTTGGTCCCTAATCGGCCCCACCCTTCCTCTTATTACCCATTTACTATTTATAAGCCTATAGAAGACATTTGAATTCCCTTTTATGTTAGCTGCCAATCTATTCTCACACTCTCTCTTTGCCCCTCATTTTCTTTTTCACTTCCCCTCTGAACTTTCTATATTCAGCCTGATTCTCATTTGTATTCTCAACCTGACATTGTCATATGCACTCTTTTTCTGCTTCATCTTTATCTCTTTCGTCATCCAGGGAGGTCTGACTTTGGTTGCACTACCTTTTCCCCTCATGGGAATGTGCCTTGACTGTACCCAATCGATCTCCTCTTTAAAGGCAGCCCAGTGTTCAATTACAGTTTTGCCTGCCAATCTTTGATTCCAATTTACCTAGGCCAGATCTGTTCTCAATCCACTGAAATTGACCTTCCTCCAATTAAGTATTTTTTATTCTAGATTGCTCCCTGTCCTTTTCCATAGCTAATCTAAACCTTATGATACTGTGATCACTGTTCCCTAAGTGTTGCCCTACTGACATTTGCTCCACTTGCCCCACCTCATTCCCCAGAACTAGATCTAGTAATGCATCCTTCCTCGTTCGGCCAGAAATGTACTGATCAAGAAAGTTCTTTTGAATACCCTTCAGAAATTCTTCCCCCTCTATGGCCTTTACACTATTACTATCCCAGTCTATATTAGGATAATTGAAGTCCCCCGTTACCACTACTCTATAGTTCTTGTACCTCTCTGTAATTTCTCTGCAAAGTTGCTCCTCTATATCCTTCCCACTAGTTGGTGGCCTATAGAATACACCTTGTAGTGTAATGGCACCTCTATTATTTCTTAACTCTAACAAAATAGATTCTGTCCTTGACCCCTCCAGGACATCCTCTCTCTCCAGCACTGTAACATTCTCTTTAACCAATAGTGATATTGGACATTAAGGTCACAACCACACTTAACTTTTGTACTATGGCGTCATTCCAAGCTGCCACACTAGGATGGCCACAGTAAATAATAATTCTAATAGGTCTAAGAGCGCTAAAACAACAGGCCTAAAGGCTTTGTGTCTTAATGCGAGGAGCATTCATAGTAGGGTGGATGAGTTGGCTGCGCAAGTGGAGGTAAGTGAATGTGGTTTGATTGGGATTGCGGAGGCATGGCTCCAGGGTGGCCAGGGCTGGGAGCTCAACGTCCAGGGGTATTCAATGTTGAGGAAGGATAGGCAAAAAGGAAAGGGAGGTGGGGTAGCATTGCTGGTTAAAGAGGGGATTAGCACGATTGTAAGGAAGGATATTAGCTCTGATGATGTGGAATCTGTATGGGTAGAACTGAGAAATACCAAGGGGCAGGAAACGTTAGTGGGATTGATATATAGACCTCCGAACAGTAATGCGGAGGTTGGGGATGGCATTAAACGGGAAATTAGAGAAGCGTGCAATAAGGGCACAGCAGTCATCATGGGTGACTTTAATCTACATATAGATTGGGCTAACCAAATTAGTAACAATACTGTGGAGGAGGAATTCCTGGAGCGTATACGAGATAGTTTCCTGGACCAATATGTCGAGTAACCAACCAGAGATCAGGCCATCTTAGACTGGGTATTATGTAATGAGAAAGGATTAATTAGCAGTCTTGTTGTACGAGGCCCCTTGGGTCAGAGCGATCATAATATGATAGAATTCTTCATTAAGATGGAGAGTGAAGTAGTTGACTCAGAGACTAGGGTCCTGAATTTAAATAAAGCAAACTACGATGGTATGAGGCGCAAGTTGGGTAGGATTGATTGGGGAATGTCACTCAAAGGGTTGACGGTGGATAGGCAATGGCAAACATTCAAAGACCACATGGATGAACTACAGAATTTGTTCATCGCAGTTTGGCATAAAAATAAAACAAAAAGGTGACTCAACCGTGGCTAACAAGGGAAATTAGGGATAGCATAAGATCCAAGGAGAGGACATATAAATTGGCCAGAAAAAGCAGTAAACCTGAGGATTGGGAGCAGTTTAGGATTCAACAAAGGAGGATAAAGGAATTAATTAAGAAGGGGAAAATAGAATGGGAGTAAGCTTGAAGGGAACATAAAAACTGACTGTAAAAGCTTTTTATAGATATGTGAAGAGAAAAAGATTGGTGAAGTCAAGCGTAGGTCCCTTGCAGTCAGAATCAGGGGAATTTATAATGGAGAGCAAAGAAATGGCAGACCAATTAAATACATATTTTTGTTCTGTCTTCACAAAGGAGGACACAAATAACCTCCCAGAGATGTCGGGGAACATAGGGTCTGATGAAAGGGATGAACTGAAAGAAATCAGTATTTGTAGGGAAATGATGTTAGGGAAATTGATGGGATTGAAGGCCAATAAATCCCCAGGGCCTGATAATCTACATCCTAGGGTACTTAAGGAAGTGGCCCTAGAAATAGTAGATGCATTGCTGATCATCTTCCAACATTTGATGGAATCTGCAACAGTACCCATGGATTGGAGGGTAGCCAATGTTACCCCACTATTCAAAAAAGGTGGTAGAGAGAAAACGGGGAGTAACAGACTGGTAAGCCTGACATTGGTAGTGGGGAAAATGCTAGAGTCTATTATAAAAGATGTAATAGCAGAGCACTTGGAAAACAGTGACAAGATCGGACAAAGTCAACATGGATTTACAAAAGGTAAATCGTGCTTGACTAATCTACTGGAATTTTTTGAGGATGTAACTGGTAAAATAGATAAGGGAGAACCAGTGGATGTGGTGTATTTGGACTTTCAAAAGGCTTTCGATAAGGTCCCGCATAAGAGATTAGCGTGTAAAATTAAGGCACATGGGATTGGGGGCAAGGTATTGACTTGGATAGAGAACTGGTTGGCAGACAGAAAGCAAAGAGTTGGAATAAACGGGTCTTTTTCCGAGTGGCAGGCAGTGACTAGTGGGGTACCGCAGGGATCGGTCCTTGGACCCCAGCTATTCACAATATATATTAATGATCTAGACAAGGGAACTAGATGTAATATCTCCAAGTTTGCAGATGATACAAAGCTGGGTGGGCGTGTGTGCCGTGAGGAGGATGCCGAGAAACTCCAGGATGATTTGGACAGGTTGGGTGATTGGGCAGCTGCATGGCAGATGCAATATAACGTGGATAAATGCGAGGTTATCCACTTTGGTGCCAAAAACAGGAAGGCAGATTATGATCTGAATGGCAATAGATTGGGAGAAGGGGAAGTGCAACGAGACCTGGGTGTCCTTGTGCACCAGTTGCTGAAGGTAAGTATGCAGGTGCAGCAGGCGGTTAAGAAGACAAATGGTATGTTGGCCTTCGTAGCGAGACGGTTTGAGTACAGGACCAAGGATGTCTTGCTGCAGCTGTACAGGGCCTTGGTGAGACCACATCTTGAGTATTGTGTGCAGTTTTGGTCGCCTTATCTGTGGAAGAATGTTCTTGCCATGGAAGGAGTTCAGCGAAGATTCACCAGGCTGATACCTGGGATGGCAGGAATGACGTATTAGGAGAGATTGGGTCGATTGGGCTTATACTCGCTGGAGTTTAGAAGAATGAGAGGGGATCTCACTGAAACTTATAAAATTCTCACAGGACTGGACAGACTAGATGCAGGAAGGGTGTTCCCGATGGTCAGGGAGTCCAGAACCAGGGGTCACAGTCTAAGGATAAGGGGTAAGCCATTTAGGAATGAAATGAGGAGGAATTTCTTCACCCAGAGAGTGGTGAACCTGTGGAATTCTCTACCACAGAAGGCAGTAGGGGCCATTTGATTAAATATATTCAAGAAGGAGTTGGATATATTTTTTAAAACTAAAGGGATCAAGGGATATGGAGAGAAAGCAGGGACAGGGTACTGAATTTGGATGATCAGCCATGATCGCATTGAATGGCGGAGCAGGCTCGAGGGGCTGAATGGCCTACTCCTGCTCCTATCTTCTATGTTTCTATGTATATCCTTAAAATGAATGAATCAGCTGTGCATAGATGCATCAAGCAAGCCTCAGATATATTGGGGTCTAAATTTAACATTCTTGAGCCTATTTTATGGGCATAACGATAACCAATGTAGCAGCCCATGCCTGACCTGATTTAAAAAAGCAATATTAATGGAGTGAACAGAAAAGCAGAATTAGATTAGTGGCTTATGGAAAAAATACTGGTGCAGATTTGATAGGTAGAATAGCCTTGTTTCTGTGCTGTAAGATTCTATGGGCTGGATTTTGTCAGCCCCGAGGAGGCGGGTATGGAGGCGGGACTGCTGGTAAAGTTGCAGAAATTGGGGGCGGGTGGCAAACCCGCCCCCATCCTGCTTCCGTGCCCTCTTGCCAGCAGGCGGGAAGCTGTCCTGCCCCGGTTCCCGTCTCCTCAAATAGGATTATTCCCATTTTACCTTCCCAAGTGCAGGCTTTCCGACCTTGGGGGACCCCGCCACGGTGGAGGAGATGAGTAGGAGGTCTGCGGGGGTCTGCGGGGTCTAAAAGTACAATGTAGATGTGAGTGCAAGTGTGGAGTGGTAAGTATGTAAGGTGAGTGTAAAGTGTTAGAAAATGTTCACTTATCTTTGTTTCTGCCGCTAAGGAGCCGGAGTCCTGACATCTCCATTGTAGATTTCACAGACTGGCTGTTGGACCCTCCGATTTCTGCAAAGTTGAAAGGTTTGATGAGTCCTGGACACAAGGGGCTGAATTTTGCGGAAATCGTGCCAGGACCCTGACTCCTAATTGAAGTGCTGAAAAAGTGGGATTTTCCCCTAATTGGCCAATTGATTTCCTGTGTGTGGGAAGCCCTGGCCCAATGAGTCTTTTCAGACAGAAAGTTGCCTCTGATGACATCATCAATGCTGCTGGATTTAAGGCCTGCAAGCAGCCTTGCTTCTTCTGGAGACTGCAACCTTTATGGCCATTGCTGTCTTCGCCTTCTTCATCAACTATGTTCAGCAGTAGGCCAAAGTGTGCTCCACGCTTCGATGAGCCCTCCCTCCAAGCTCTGGTGGAGGCCGTGAGATCCAGAAAGAAGGTGCTGTTCCCTTCCTCGGGGAGAAAAAAGCCATCCCAGCAGACAAAAACTGTGTGGCTGCAAGTGGCCCAGGAGGTCATCTCCATCTCGCTGAGCCGCAGAACATGGCTGCAATGCAGGAAGAGGTTTCATGATCTTCTCCGAACAGGAAAAGTGAGTATGACTTTCCCATCACCCTCAATCTGATCCCCATCGCCTCTCCTCACCAGCACTCTGCTTTGCCAACCACTTCCTCCGCATTCCACTTGACACTTACATGCCTGCACCCTTACCCATTCCCTCTCTCTCTAAGGTCACATTCACTTAACTATTCGACCATGCAGCCCTCACACTCCCTATCACTGTGATGCCATGACAACAATAACTTTCAGCACACAGGGAGGGTCCTCTGTATCCTTCTAAGCATCTATGCTATGGAATCTCTACACTCACTCCTTCATTCTCACTCAAACTCCATTTGTGTCCCTCATTGTGGGAAAAGAGAGCCCACAATAAGAGGGAAAGAGCCATGACCAGAGGAGGGCCACCCTCAGTAGCCCAGCTCACCCCCCTGGGAGGAGGCGGCCCTGGAGATCGCCGGAATCGAGGAGGATTCGCAAGTGGGGGACGGACAGATGGGCGCATCGCAGCAAGCTGGTGACAGAATAGTTTGGCATCCCTCTCATTGACATTGCATGAGTCACTGATAATGAATCTGATGCTCTAACAGATTGACTTATGATCATCTGCACTTTTCAATGTTCATGTAACCTTGACCTCACATCTCTAACTCTTTCCTTTACTCCCCCACAGGACCATCGAGAGCCCCCGTCCCCACTGTCCAGGAGGAAGAGCCTGAGCTTCCAGACTCCTCAGAGGAAGCTGCAACCTCTGAGGGTGCAGCGTCAGCAGAATTCAGAGCGCCCAGCACCAGCGCAGACACTCACACCTCAGTGGGACCTTCGCGAGATAGAGTAGTGTTGTCACCTGGTGTATCACAGCTCACAAGTGAGCATCAGCAGATGGTGGAGACAAGAACAGCAGTGGAGAGTCCTAGTCGGAGGGCGCAGGACTCTGCCAGCTCGGCTCAGCTGCATGTCGACCCTGTGCCTCTGGGTCCATCCAGAAGGAAAGCGATGCTTGAACTCCAGGAACAGGTGCAGGAGTCTCTGACAGGTTTTGTCTCCAGGGTCGCTGCGAGTGTGGAGCGAATGGAGGAGTCCATCGCGAACATGAGCAGAGCCTTTGTGGAGGCATTGGCACATGAAAGCATCACCGCGGAAAGGATGGCAAACTCCGTGGAAAGGATGGCTACCTCCATGGTAAGACTGGCTACCATAGAGGAGAGGATGGCTACGGTAGAGGAGAGGATGGCTACATCCATGGAGGAGCCTAGTCGCCAGGGTATGGAAAACATGGTAATTGTTCAGAATAGACTGACATCTCTTGAGGAGCGATGGTCAGCTATTGAGCAAACAAACCAGACCTTCATGCAAGTCCTCTGGAGTAGGACTTCCAGTGCAGAGATGGGTCCTCATGGACGCCCTGCAGAGTAGCAAGGTGCTGTCCAGCCACTTGCTAGCTCTGAAGTGGAGCTGACCCATGAGAGGGATGTTGGTGGCATACAACAAGGAAGTGGGGGCTCTTCTTCAAGAGCTCACACAACCATGCCACTGCAGGGCCCTCGGTCAGAGCCCCACCAGAGTCCCCACCCAACAGAGATCGGCGTCTCAACCCCTGCACAGCCGCAGGAGCAGCAAACTGTTGCTGAGCCCTCACAGGTTCGCAACCCCAGAGGACGCCCACCAAAGGTGTCGAGACAGGAGCAGCAAGAAAGTGAGCAAGGGGCCTCCACATCTGCTGAAGCCACAGGGGAAGCACCACGTAGGAGCACGCATAAGAGGAAGATAATGCACAAGTAGTCACAAGGGTTGTCACTTGGGTGTAATGTTGTGTTTAATTTTGAGAAGCCATCAGTTGCTTATTGTCATAAAAAATTCTGATGGCAAACTGTTGCAGTTGTGGCGTGTGTCATTTCGCTAATGGGACTTCCATATTGAAGGCTTAGGGCGACTTGCAATTGTCAGTATGGTGGTCAGAGTGAGAGGAATCCGCAGGTTCTTATCCATTGTCGATGCTCTGGTAAGAAGGTGTGAGGCTAAACTGTTTGATTGTGCAGGCTAAGCAAATGTAACCAACATGAGTGCGTCCCTTGCATCCCGGGCAGCAATATGGTGGCGCTCTGGCGCCTTCTGGCCTGTGCATCTTCAGGTGGGTGACTAGCAGCTTGGCGCTTCTGGTGATGTTCCTGCTGTTGGTGCTGCTGTTGCTCATGGTTCTGCTGCTGCCGCGGCTGGTCTTCATCCGAATCTGATGTCCAGGAGGAAAGGAATTAAATGGTCGCCATGCTTCTGGTATATGCCTCAGTTGAGGAAGCGCTTAGTCAAGGTGGTGAGAGGGGTTTCCAAGGAGGTCACACTGGAGATGGGTGTCAGGCTCCAAACTTCCACAACACTGAGTATGCCTGCTAAAAGTTCCCCCAGACCTGAAACAACAAAGTTCTGCCACCTGCAAATAATCATCGGTGAAAACTCCTTTGTAATGGTGGAGCTGCAGCTGTTCGTAAGCAATCCACTAGTGAGGCCACCAGCATTACCTGGCGTGTTTCAGAGAAGGCGTGTAGGATGGGGAAAATGTGTTAAAATCGGAAAGGCCTCTCAAAATGGGATTATAGAGGCAATTAAGTGGTTGTTAAGGGCCTTAAGGGCCTATCCTGCTTTTTGGAGGCGGGATGGAAAGCGGGTCAGAAAACACGCACTTGGGAAAATTGCTCAGAGGTGGGAATGGTCCCGCCCGCCAGTTTTGGCGATTTTAACAACTCACACACCTCCAAACCCGCCTCCTTGGGGCTGGGAAAAATCGAGCCCAAGGACTCATCAAACTACACAGAATGTCAGTGTTTGACAGCTTCACAGAGCTGTCAAACACTGACATTTCTTCTTTCAAAAAATCTTGACAGATGGCACGTAATACATTGACGTGCTCTGTCAATGACTTCCCCCTAATTGGCCTGCTGAGCCCGCTGGGCGGACAAGGTCAATCAGGGGAAAATCCCTCTGGTTGGCCAGAAGCTGATGGGGGAGTGATTGAAAGCCGGCAAGCAGCAGTCCCGCCTCCAAAAGCTTCCCATTGACAAAATCCAGCCCTATGATTCTATGAAATAGGGGATTCAGGCAGACTAACTTCATAAATCATAATAGACATATTAGGGCTAATTTTAACTTTCATCAGTGGCGGGAAATGAGGAGCTGATCTGTTGCCACCCATTACCCACCATCGCCAAAAGCTAAAATCGGCCCTATTGAAGAAGTCACTTATAAAAGAGCATTGAAGCAAATAATATAACAGAGTCAGTAAATATCTTTCTGAAGAAAGAAAGGACAGAGGAATATGGTGAAAAGGCAGCTAAGTCTGTTTGAGATCTATCAAAATA
The DNA here is from genome assembly GCF_052327205.1 of Somniosus microcephalus. NCBI lineage: Eukaryota > Metazoa > Chordata > Chondrichthyes > Squaliformes > Somniosidae > Somniosus > Somniosus microcephalus. The sequence continues at coordinate 123,879,353 of NC_140988.1, forward strand.
GATGGGCTTTTTACTGTTCCTAAAATTCGAGTTGTTCCTAAATCAGTAGTGATTGTCTATTCCGCCTTGCTGTACTTGCTGCATCACCTTTGTTTCTCGTATACTTTAACACACTTTTTCTTGTGTGAAACATAACATATAGGAACATTATTGTATAAAAGTACTTCAGGATGCATTTTCAATCCAAACCCTGAAATACAGCTCAGATATGTGAGTGGGACATACCATAGGCATGGGAGAGTGCCAAATAGTCTGCTGTATGTTGTGTCTGTATAAAGCATTACTTTATTAAGGAAAAGTAACATACCAACTGAAACACTGCCATATTATTATGGAGGTTCAGTATCCAATGCTCCGGATAATACAACTCCTTTGACTGTCTGCTAATGCTAATCATTAAGTCACTGGAGTGATAAAGTGAAGCACACCAGAACTAGAGTGGTACCTTATCATGCATTAGTGTTTTGTTTATTTATTTTGTAATACAATAACACAAAGTTAATTCTAAACATATTTGGAGTGACTAAGAAATTCATGCTCAGGGAACTATTTATACTGTCGCAAATTAATCCGTAAAAGATTTTCACTTGCACAAGCTGAGATGCTTCATCAAAATTTAAAAAAAATCCATTAAAAATGTAATGACTTCACTACCAGAGCAAGGAAGGAGCAGTTGGGAATGGATTGGGCTAAATATTGTCCTTTCACCTTTGGGGCCGAGGTACAAATCCAGTTCAGATTGATGGAATGAAAGTTTCCTTCCTGATGGCTTTAAGGGTCAAAGTGGATGTTCTTTCTATTGCACAAGTTGCCCATAATTCAGCCACTAATTGCCAATAAATTAGTCGAAGCACTCAGAGATGCCACAGAGATGACTTACGTGGGTGCAGGGGAGACGGAAACACTCACCGTGTAAGGTTGGTGTTAAAGAACGTCGTTGAGGCAGGGTAGATGGGGTGTTACTCAACATCTGTTTCATGGTCTGCATGACCTAAAAGTGCCTTCTGCTGTGCCAGTGCAAAAAGTGAACACTGCAATTTCCCACTCTGTAGAGGACAAACAAAAAAGAATAAAAAATAAAGCACTCTGGATGGAGAGATAAACACATGGGGGATATTAGTTCTGCTTCAGCCTGTAACGCTTTACATCTTAAAGGTCCAATGTAGAATACAGTGTGTTGCACATTTCCAAAATGTGTAGTATTAAAAAGAAATGATTGATGGTGAGGATATGGAACATTTTGTAGCAACATGTAGTGAGTGGTCAAAGAAACTGAGAATGTACAGCACTTGAGAGGTCAAATTCAACCTAAAAATAGGAGAAAAATAAACTTTTAGGGTTGTCGATCTCGAAAGAAAACTTAAAATAGCATATTGCAGCTCAGTATTGCAATTGGTAAAAATAAGCACAAGATGAACAAGCTGAGGGAACTCATTTTGCTCCTTTCAGTTTCTGGCATTTCATTAGTGCAGAGTTGAGACAGCTGCAACAATATCAGATCCTAATGCTGTTAAGGGAGATACAACTATTGACCTCAGCAAAACTTTTGCAATATTTTTACTTTTAAAGTGAAACTTTCTCTAAATCAGAAGTTGCCTCTGCAATGAAATGACCTTCAATAGGATATCATTAGACAGATCATAAAACTTAACAAATTTGAAAACGGCAATGTTACTGATGCAAGGAGGAACTGCCCTGGATGGAGACAGCTTCACAGTGGATTTCGGAGAGACATTTATATGCAAGTTAATTTTGTTACTTATTTGAAGAAAGGTGAAGACAAATCTCCAGGGAGAAAAATTCGGTTGCTTTGCGCCTCCCATTAGCGCTCCGAGAGGGTGCTAAGGGGGCGCAAAGCAACTAGCGCCCGAGCACGGTGCCGCTAATGCCTCCCGCGAAATTCAGCAGGAGGTTAGCAGTGGTAGCCAGTAGTGCCCCGCGGTGCTGCGCCTCCGGTGATGAGATCATCGCCGTGTGCAGCGTCCTGCTCACGCCCCGGCCACAAACTTGGCTCGCGCCCCCTGACCTACCGCCAGACGCTATGTCCGACAGGGTCAGGGTGGTGTTTCAGCGGCCGCTGCGGCGCAAATTAATGGGCAGGTGCTGGGCAGCCATTTTTTTTTGCCGCCTGCCAGCACCTGCTCCCTCTCGCCTCCTCCCGCGGTGCCAGCTGTGATCGGTCAGCCCAGCACGCCTCTTGAGTGCCGGGCTCTTTTGCCGGCATCCTGCTCCCCGGTGCGTGCTGCGGTAGGCCCCTCTCCTCTAATCAGGGGAGGGAGGCCTGCAGTACTGCGATGCTTGGTGCCAACGCGCATGGCGCTGCGTCACGTAGCACCGCGATATTCAATGGGAGCGCCCCAAAAGTCGAATTTCTAGGCCAGCTCAGGCACTACCATTCAATTTCGGGCACGGGGGGTGCTAACATTTTTGGGGCACAAAAAGTTCCCCCCCTCCAGATTTTAACCCTGGTAAAACACACTGGCCTAGAAATTCAACTGTACCTAAAAATAGCACACCGGGGGGGTGGGAGGCATGCTGCACATTCCTGTTCACGTGTGCGCAGTGACCACATGAAATTGGTGCTGGGACCTAATTATCATGCGACAGACGTGCAGCCAGCACTTCCTGCGCTGCTTATTGGCTGCACACTTGTTTTGGGGAAGGGGATGGGAAATCAGGCATCTCTGACGCCACTTAAAGGCAACTAGCATCTCTTAAAAGGGAGGTGCACTGTGGCTTTAGACAGGAAGCAATGCTTGTGAGCACAGAAATTGCTACAAGACCTGTAGACCAGGCCCCACATTCTCTGATAATGCTTTGGAGGCCCTGGTTTCGGTGGTGGACAGGAGGAGGGCAATCATGCTCCTATCATGGGGCAGAAAGCCCTCCAGGCTACACCTCTGCCGCCAATGAGAAGAGGTCACTGAGAAGATCAATGGCAGGAGCTTAGCTCCCAGGACATGAAAATAGACAGAAAAAGTTCAATGACCTCACCAGAATTATCAAGGTAATAATCATACCTCTCACCTCAATTACTCTCTTCTCACACCTGCACATTACACTACTCATAACATTCCCCTCCGCTTCCCTTTACTCTCCTATAATCACTACATCACACTTCACTCTATCTCCTTCTCCTCCTACTCATACACTCTGAATCTTCTACTGACACCACATATGGTTGCAACCATTTATTGTGTGACAAGTCTTAATATTGGTCTTAATATACACAATGATCAAGCAATACCATACAAGAAAAGAAATGACAATTACCCCATTCTATCCTCGGGTAGAATGAAGTAACCTCGTGGATCCGCGTCTTAAACCTCTACAGAAATTAAGAGATTTTAACCCTATAGTGAGCCTGTCATGTACGCTTGAGTGGGTTGCACACAGCTGCCCACTTCCTATCTCACTTGTTCCAGACAATGGAACATGCAGGCCTCCCTTATCCTTGTCCAAACTCCCTCAGTGCCTGCTTCCCATCCTTGAAACAGACTGCTGTAAAAACAGGTTTCAGAAGCTTCCCTCTGCTATATCCCTCTGCCTTATGGGTAGTTTAATTTGATCATTTCTGTCTTTTTAGCTGTTTATGTGTTCACGCTTAATCTAATTTCTATAAGAGTGAGCTGGTTATATGTATTAAGATGCCTAACCTAAGCATGAGTGATTTATATGTTTTATATGTTCTAAATCTAAGTTTTATATACTGAAAAATGACACATAGGGGGGAAAAATTGAGTCGGGGTGCTAACTTCGCTGGGGCGCTACCTTTAGTGTCCTAAAAGAATTAGTGCCCCCACAGCCGAAATTCATCGGTAGCGCCCCAAGAGTGGGGTGGGGCACTTCCAGTAACGCCCCGCCTCCCTCTTGGGGTGCTGCGGCATGTCGCGCCATGGTACTGCAGGCCTTCCTCCCCCTTCTTAAAGGGGAGGGGCCTTGCGCAGCGTGACCCGGGGCCCAGCTGGGCCACCAGGGATCGGCGTGCCGGTAAAAGAGCCCAGCCCTCAAGTGAAGTGCCGGGCTCACGGTGCGCAGCCGGCACTCCACGGGGGGGCTGCTGAGGAGGATGGGGATGGCAACAGGGGCAGGTGCTGGCAGGGAACCAGCAACAAAAATGGCTGCCCGGCACCTCGCCTTTAATTAGTGCCACCTCAGCCGCAGGTAGGCCTCCCTGACCCCGTCGGACATAGCGTCTGGCGGTAAGTCAGGGGGCGCTACCGAAGATCACGGCCGGGGCGCGAGTGGGGCGCAGCGCACGGTGATGAAGTCATCGCTGGCGGCACAGAGCTGCGGGGTGCTCGTGGTTACCGCTGCCGCTAACCTCCCGCTGAATTTCGCGGGAGGCGTTGGCGGCGCCGTGCCCAGGCGCTAGTTGCTTTGTGCCCCGTTAGTGCCCTCTTAGGGCGCTAACAGGAGGCACAAAGCAACCGGATTTTTCCCCCATAAAATCTTACACTACTCTCATCAATATTGCAATCCTCACTTCCCTACACACCACCTCTTCCACAAAGATACAAGCTATGTGACGGGCACAATCTCAAAATACCTCACGACTGTCACTAACACACTCAGACACCACTCAGACTGGCCCCATGTGTACTTTAGAGGGTAGGTTAGAGGACGGGTCTTCCCGCAGTGATTCACTGGTCACAACTGTGCAAGAGCTAGAGCAGGGAGCTAGGACATCACAGGTGCCATGTCACCAAAGGGTGAGATCACAGAAATAACAACAGAAAACACTGGAAAAACTCAGCAGGCCAGGCAACATCCGTGGAGAGAAACAGAGTCAACGTTTCAGGTCGAAGACCCTTGATCAGAACTGAGAAAAAAGCAGGAAATGAAAAAGATTAAAAAGCAAGTTTGGGGGCTGGGAAATGGGGGAAGGGATGAAAGAACAAAAGGGAAGGTCTGTGGGAGGTGAAGAGATCGGTGCCGTTTCCTGCTCTCGCCCTGAACTAGAAAATTTCATTCACTTTGCCTCCAATTTCCACCCTTCCCTCACCTTCACATGGTCCATTTCCGACTCTTCCCTTCCCTTCCTCGACTTCTCCGTCTCCATCTCTGGGGATAGGTTATCGACCAATATTCACTACAAGCCCACTGACTCCCACAGCTACCTGGACTACACTTCCTTCCACCCCGCCTCCTGTAAGGACTCTATTCCATTCTCCCAGTTTCTCTGTCTCCGCCGCATCTGCACCAACGATGCCACCTTCCACACCAGTGCTTCCAACATGTCTTCCTTTTTCCTTAACTGAGGATTCCCCTCTACCGTGGTTGACATGGCCCTCAACCATGTCTGTTCTATCTTCCACACTTCTGCTCTCACCCCTGCCCCTCCCTCCTGGAACCACGATAGGGTTCCCCTTGTCCTCACCTTTCACCCCACCAGCCTTCACATTCAACGGATCATCCTCCGCCATTTCCGCCACCTCCAATGTGATCCCACCACCAAACGCATCTTTCCCTCCCCTTTCAGCATTCCGTAGGGACCGCTCCCTCCGAGACACCCTAGTCCACTCCTCTATCACCCCCAGCACCCCTTCCCCTTCACCCGGCACCTTCCTGTGCAAGCGCAGGAGATGCAACACCTGCCCTTGTACCTCCCCCCTTCCCACTGTCCAGGGCCCCAAACACCCCTTCCAGGTGAAACAGCGATTTACTTGTACTTCTTGCAATCTAGTATACTGTATTCGCTGCTCACGATGTGGTCTCCTCTACACTGGGGAGACCAAACGCAGATTGGGTGACCGCTTTGCGGAACACCTCTGTTCAGTCCGTAAGGGTGACCCCGAGCTTCTGGTCGCCTGTCATTTCAATTCACCGCTCCATTCCCACTCGGACCTCACCGTCCTTGGCCTCTTACACTGTTCCACGGAAGCTCAGCGTAAGCTCGAGGAACAGCACCTCATCTTCCAATTAGGTACTTTACAGCCTTCCGGACTCAATATCGAGTTCAACAATTTCAGATCATAACCTCAACCCCTATCATATTTTTATATATTTTTTATCCACACTTTTGGTTTGTGCCTTTTCCCTTTTTTTTCTCTCCCACATGGCAGCTGTCTCTCATTCTGCCAGCGTATTTCACACTTCATCTAGAGCCATCCTTTGTGTCTTTACCTGTCCTATTACCATCTTGTCTCGCCTTGAATATCTCTTAATGTCTCTTCACCCCCCACAGACCTTCCCTTTTGTTCTTTCATCCCCTCCCCCATTTCCCAGCCCCCAAACTTGCTTTTTAATCTGTTTCATTTCCTGCTTTTTTCTCAGTTCTGACGAAGGGTCTTCGACCTGAAACGTTGACTCTGTTTCTCTCCACGGATGTTGCCTGGCCTGCTGAGTTTTTCCAGCGTTTTCTGTTGTTATTTTGGATTTCCAGCATCCGCAGTATTTTGCTATCACATCGGTGAGATCACAGACTCGCTCTGCTGCAAAGGACTCAGATGCTGACTTTGAATGTCCAGTCGACCGAAGAAGGCTGATGGTTATATAAATAGGAGATGCTAGGTGCACTGGGCAGCCTGCCAGTGAGGTTCTGCACAATAGCTCAGAGCATAGAGGAATCCAGCTCCAACTTGTGCCATGGCTTCGCACAGAGCATGGAGACCATTCAGTTCACTATGGAGCGAGTGGTCAATACCATGAACATGACAGTGGGGCCCATCATGCTAGAGCTCCTGCTAACAGCTGGTGACAGCTTCCTTGACAGTTTACACTGCTGCTGTAGAAGCTTGGTTGGCTGCCATCTTGACTCTGGGGGCCAGTGTTGACAGGAGCTTCCAGAGAGTCACAGCACTCCTGCTCTCTATACTCGCACAGAGCTGTAGGAGTGCTGAGGTCCAGGAGAGTGGCCTTGGCTCCATGGGAGAGGTACCTGCTGTCCTCTCTCTGGATTACAGCATGCCCACTCCAACGCCACCCACTGCGCCAGTGCCCTTGTTAGTGCCACACAGCCAGCTGGGCCAGACTGCCCCGGCCCAGGCCGATTTGCTGCAGTCTGCATCCAAGACCTCAAGTCCCAGAGCTGCTCAAGGTTGCCCACCACGGCCATCTGTTGTGTCCTCATTGGAAGCTCAGCAGCCTTCCACCTCCTAAGCTGTAGCCACTGGGGAAACATCTCTTAGGAGCACTAGGATTGATAAATGAGCATAGAAGACAGGCACTATGGGGGGAATTTTAAACTAAAAACACGGGTGGCTTTGGAGCGTGGGTGTAGTTAAATTTTCAAATATTTGATTCCCGACCTGAACCCACCCACTTAACGGAGGCGGGACGGGGGCAGGCAGCCAACCCGCTCCCAGGAGGCGGGTCGCCAATTTCAATATTACAATGAGGCTGGTAGCTTCTTCTTTAACCTCCATTTTCTTTTTAACTGCATCTGGTCGGGTTTTACACACTTCGTAAAACCCAGCAGTTACAGCAAGGCGGGGACTGCTGCTTCCAGGAGGTAAGTGACTTTACACTTAGCTCCTGGATCCAGGATCCCTGCCTAACGCCCCCTGCGATCCGAGACCCCCTCACGAGGCCTCCGATCACCTTCCCGGATGCCCCTCCCCCCCCCATGATTTGAGGGCAGCCCGCTCCTCCGGTGGCCGGCCCTGATATCCTCTTGCCCCCACCCCAGTCCTTCGATGGCTTTGATCTCCACTTACCACCCTCCTGATCCTCCGGAGGCTGGCACTAGCCCCCACCTGATCCTTCCCTCCCTCCTCTGTGCAGCCCAGTGCTGACGCAGGCCTACCTGCCCGCAGCCAGCCAGCTCCTCCATCTGGCTGGCTGCGAGTGGGAAATAGAGGCTTTAGATGTAAATCAGGCCCTGCCGTTAAAGTCGGCAGGGCCTGCGGGAAACCCATTCTCCCAGGTTTCCCAACCACTTCAGAGCCCTCCTGCCCCAACCCGCCTTCCCCATGAACATCCAGCCCTAAATGCTTGCACAAGGGCGATTCATAATTATTCCTATTAACTATTGTACGCAGATAAAATAGAGTAAATTATTTTTTTCTGGATATGGTGTTGGTATTTTGTAGTGAAATGAGGGCAAGATTCATAAGGCTAGGCTGAAGGAAGGCAGTCGGATAATGATGGTAAGGACAGTGGTGGTAAGGATTTTGGACTGCTGATGTATTGGGGGTGGGAGGAATGGATCATGTGAAGCACTCTTGAATGAATTGCTCTTTAAGAGCTCTGGCAGCTTGGTGCACTGATGGTCAATGCTGCTCCTGCTCTTTCTACTCTTCATGTTGCTCCTTCTGCTCTTCCACTTTTTCCTGTCCAAGTGGTGATAAGGGCTGGTCTCTCATTATTGCTAAGCTATGCAGCACATGACCTCAAATCTGGATACCCACTCAGGGCTGTACTGCAGGGCTTCTCGTAAATGGTCCCGGCAGGGGAAGTGTTGCTTGAGCATGCCGACTGACTGCTCAATGATACTCCTGGTGGCAGCATGACTCTCATTGTAGGTCAGTTCTGCAACTGTGCCCAGGTTCCTGACAGGAATCATGAGCCATGTGTGAAGGGGATACCCTTTGTCGCCCAGTAGCCCTGTGACCTGACGGTCTTGTTGAAATAAATATGGCGCAGAAGACTGAGAACATTGGTACTGAATGAGGGCTGCATTACCAGAGCTGCTGTCTTTCAGAGGAGTTGTTGACCTGAGATCCTGTCTACCTGTCCAGCAATGCCAACTCTCGCAAATTAATCGCAAGACACGCGATTTTTAATAAAAATTTATGCCAACTCTTAATCTCGTGAGTCGACTGTGAAAAGTCCTGATTTTCCTTTTGGAGCAAAGGGAGGATTTCGAACCGCGCTGCTGCTGCACCGGAAACAGCGTCAGATTTGAATCCAACCGACTCTTTTTGGTTGGATGGAGAATGCTACTTCAGTAAAAGACACAGTTATAATCAGCGTGAAAGCTGCTTTAAATATTTTAAAACTGCTGGAGCCAACCAGGACGAGCGGCTAACTGAATAAGTAAAGGATTAGAATGCTGCAAAGTTTGGCATCTAGAAATGTCCGGGAAGGCGGGCGGGGGGAGATTCAGAACTTACCGCGGAAGCACTGTGGAAATGTCACAGATACCCGCCGTCCCATTGGAATGGAACGTGGCACTTGTAACTACCAGTGAAGCCTCCTCTTCAACGGACTGACCACAGTCCTGAAAGTGGCACTGGAACAAGAGAGTGCGCACATGGTGCTGACCCAGCTCGCTGTCTATCCCTCTCTCTACCTGCACAAGCAGCCCGTCCCACACTGACCCTCTTCCCCTCTCCGCCACCCGTGATTTACATTTTTTAATGTTAAATGGTGAAAATAAGACGCGCTGTAAAGCGAGGCTGCAACAGCGAAAGAAAGAGACATGACCACAGCCAAAGTAATGATTTCCTTTTCCGATATGAACTCGCTATTAAAGCTCACGAATAGTTTGGCTGGTTCTTAGAGCGCGTCACTAATATGCATGCTGGCACCCTTTCTCCCCTCTCAAATGGAGATTGAGGTGTGTGTGTTTATTTCTTAACATTTCTGTTGTCAAACGAACCAGAGGGCTGCAGACTCAGCTCAGGCGGCAGAAAAGGTTTCCAGCACCCTTTACAAATATGCCAATAAAGAGGGGTCTGGGAGGTTGGGTGGATTTTGTTTTAAAAGCTGGAACAGGAGTAAAAGACATAGGATTTTAACAAAAAGTGTGCAGAAACATAGAGACATAGAAGATAGGAGCAAGAGTAGGCCATTCGGCCCCTCGAGCCTGCTCTGCCATTCAATGACATCATGGCTGATCATCCTAATTCAGTACCCTGTCCCTGCCTTCTCCCCATATCCCTTGATCCCTTTAGCCTTAAGAAATATATCTAACTCCTTCTTGAATATATTTAATGAATTGGCCTCAACTGCCTTCTGTGGTAGAGAATTCCACAGGTTCACCACTCTTTGGGTGAAGAAATTCCTCCTCATCTCAGTCCTAAATGGCCTACCCCTTATCCTTAGACTGTGACCCCTGGTTCTGGAATCCCCAGCCATCAGGAACATCCTTCCTGCATCTAGTCTGTCTAGTCCTGTTAGAATTTTATAAGTTTCAATGAGATCCCCTCTCATTCTCCAAAACTCCGAGTATAAGCCCAATCGATCCAATCTCTCCTCATACGTCATTCCTGCCATCCCAGGTATCAGTCTGGTGAATCTTCGCTGCACTCCCTCCATGGCAAGAGAATCCTTCCTCAGATAAGGCGACCAAAACTGCACACAATACTCAAGATGTGGTCTCACCAAGGCTCTGTACAACTGCAGCAAGACATCCTTGTTCCTGTACTCGACCCCTCTCGCTACGAAGGCCAACAGACCATTTGCTTTCTCAACCGCCTGCTGCACCTGCATGCTTACCTTCAGAGACTGGTGCACAAGGACATCCAGGTCTCGTTGCACTTCCCCTTCTCCCAATCTATTGCCGTTCAGATAATAATCTGCCTTCCTGTTTTTGCCACCAAAGTGGATAACCTCGCATTTATCCACATTATACTGCATCTGCCATGCATCTGCCCAATCACCCAACCTGTCCAAATCATACTGGAATTTCTCGGCATCCTCCTCACAGCACACACGCCCACCCAGCTTTGTGTCATCTGCAAACTTGGAGATATTACATCTAGTTCCCTCGTCTAGATCATTAATATATATTGTGAATAGCTGGGGTCCTAGGACTGATCCCTGCAGTACCCCACTAGGCACTGCCTGCCACTTGAAAAAAGACCCATTTATTCCAACTTTTTGCTTCCTGTCTGCCAACCAGTTCTCTATCCAAGTCAGTACCTTGCTCCAATCCCATGTGCCTTAACTTTACACACTAATCTCTTATGCAGGACCTTATCGAAAGCCTTCTGAAAGTCCAAATACACCACATCCACTGGTTCTCCCTTATCTATTTTGCCAGTTACATCCTCAAAAAATTCCAGTAGATTAGACAAGCACGATTTTCCTTTTGTAAATCCATGTTGACTTTGTCCGATCCTGTCACTGTTTTCCAAGTGCTCTGCTGTTACATCTTTTATAATGGACTCTAGGGGGTAGATTTTCCCGAACCTGTCGGGAAGAAGGCGGGACTTCCCCTTTTGGGTTTTTGACCCGCCTACTTCGACGTCTGGCCAATCCGCACGATTTTCCCTTGATTGACCTTTTTAAGCCAGCCCAGCGGGCTCAGCAGGCCAATTAAGGGCCACCCGGCAACAGGTGATGTCACAGACTGCAATTTCATCTGTCAAGAGTTTTTGACAGATGAAATATCAGTGTTTCACAGCTGTTTGAAGCTGTGAAACACTGACAGTCTGAGTTCTGACATGAGTCATTCTGCACAGACTCAGTTAGAACTCTCACCGGCACTCAAAACTGAAGGCTGTCACTTTTGACAGATCGCAGCCGTTCAGCTTTGAGTTCCGGGTGAGTGATGGGCTCCCGATGGCTACAGGAAGAAAGGCTGTTAAGGTAAGTACAGGTAAGTAAAAGTTCTTTACACACTTTAGGCACACCAAACACACTTACCTTTACACTCATGCACCCATCACTCACCTGAGCACCGACATCGCGACCCCTCCAACTCCTTCAACCCGACGGCCCGCCTGCTCTAACCTGGCGTGGTTTGGAGCCGTCGGGAATCCCACACGACACCCCTCAAAATAGGGATTAGGCTAAAAACTGCCTATTAACTACCTGTTAACAGGCAGTTAATTGGCACTAATCCCTTCCCGCCTGGCTTCGGCGGGTCCCAGTGCGGGGCGGGTACCCGCCGCCCTTGAAACTTACGTGGGGTGGGGTTTTGGGCGAGATGATGTCGGGTCCCCCAAATTCGGGATTTTCCCCCCTCCACATGCCTGAAACCCCGCCTGATGGCTCCATGAAAATCCAGCCTTAGCATTTTCCTCACTACCAATGTCAGGCTTACCGGTCTATAATTCCCCGTTTTCTCTCTACCACCTTTTTTGAATAGTGGGGTTACATTAGCTACCCTCCAATCCATGGGAACCATTCCAGAATCTATAGAATTTTGGAAGATGACCAGCAATGCATCTACTATTTCTAGGACCACTCCCTTAAGTACCCTAGGATGTAAATGATCAGGCCCTGGGGATTTATCGGCCTTCAATCCCGTCAATTTCCCTAATACCATTTCCCTACAAATACTGATTTCTTTCAGTTCCTCCTTCTCATTAGACCCTATGTTCCCCGACATCTCTGGGAGGTTATTTGTGTCCTCCTTTGTGAAGACAGAACCAAAGTATGTATTTAATTGGTCTACCATTTCTTTTAACTTTCAAAAGGGAATTGATCTATACTTAAAGGCAAAAAAAAGCAAGGCTATGGCAGAGCAGGCTCGAGGGGCTGAATGGCCTACTCCTGCTCCTATCTTCCATGTTTCAATGTTTCTATGTAGAAAGAGCAGGGGGTGTGGGACTAATTGAACTGCTCTTTCAAAGAGTCACACAGACATGATCGACCAATTGGCCTCCTCCTGCGCCATACGATCCTAAAACAATACTTAAATTCATTTAGAAGCGTAAAACGCAAGAAGTACGTTCAAAACAACACCGATTAAGGCACTTCCTCCTTTAAATGCACAGTGAGGCTGGTGCAAACACTTCGGAGCTTCTTCCATTTGTTATTCTACATTGTTCATGAATCCCAGGTTTGTTGCTCTCGTGGGCACTTTGCTGCACAGCGTTACTCATCTGCAGACCCACAACAACATGGACCTCACTCTTATTCAATAGTAGTGGATGCATCTAAACCACAAAGAGCTGAGGCACTTCTGGAGGAGTACAGGATTTTGGTAGGATTTTAACAATTTTATTTTGCCATGTAAACATTACAGGGCTGTCACCATCAGGAAATGTTAAGAGTGAGATTTTTATCAAAAGGAAGTGAAAGATTGAACATATGGGAGGTGTTTTGTCCATGAGAATCGTGTAAATGGTTCACACTTTTAAACTAATAGTGGGCACACCTCTCGTGGTTTTTGCTTGCACTTAGTGTCAGATCTAGTAATAAATCCAGAAAGTGGAACAAGGAACTCAAAGAGGCTGGATGTTAGAATTAACATGAGTACTTTATTAACAACTGGGAAACACATTTACAGACAGCCTGCATCAGCATCCTGGCATTCCAACTTGTGCTGACCTATACAGGAAGCAAACCTCTGACATTAACAGGAAGCAAACCTCTGACCTTAGCAGCAGCATTGGCTACAGCACCACCTGGTGGATAACCTTAATCATAACATCCCAGATTACTATATCCCTCCTCCCTTAAGATTTCAGTATGAATTTCTTAACAAACAACCATTCCTGAGGGTCACATAAGGAGTCTCCATTCATCATGTTCCATACTTGATGAATCTAACAGTTCAGTATCAATCTCTCTGGTGGCTTGTGAGTCCTTTGTGAACGTCTAACAGTAAAGTCCCTGATTGTTTGTGGTGAAGCCACCAGCTGCTCCTGAGCAGTGCTCAGAGTATCTGACTCTGCAATGATGGTTTCCTCTTGACGAATAGGTTCCTGTGGAATTGTCTCTGTCCCTGGTGGTGGCACCACAGATGCACTTGGATAACTGGGGGCAACCCTGTCTTCAGTCATTGCATCTGGAACCTTCATTTCAATTTCCACTTGTCTGGGAAGTAGCTGATCTACATGTCTGCGTACTACCCTACCATCTCCCAACATGACTTTGTATGATACTGGACCTGTCGTTGAGTCGATGAAGCCAGGAATCCACTTTGGTCCATAACTGAAATTCCTGGTAAGGACTGCATCTCCTTCTCCAAAACTTCAGCTCTTTGTTCTTTTGTCATGGTTCTCTTTTTGTTTGTTTTGTCTGTTTTCCATTTTCCTTTTTAGGTCTGGGTGGACAAGGTCAAGAGTGGAGCGTAGTCTACGACCTAATAACATCTCAGCAGGAGAGAGTCCTGTGGTGGATTGAGGTGTTATTCTGTAGCTGAACAGAACCCGTGACACTTTGGCTGCTAAACTCCCTTCTGCACCTTTTTCATCATCTCCTTAAATGTTTGTACAGCTCTCGCCGCAAGTCCATTTGAGGACGGATGATATGGAGCTGAGGTCACCTGCACTATGCCATTTTTTCTCAAGAACTCTTTTGTCTCTGTACTCACAAAACAAGTGGCATTGTCACTCACCACGATCTCCGGTAGCCCTTGATTACTGAAGCACCGACGCAGGCAGTCTATAGTAGTAGTGGCGGAAGCAGAATTTACAGGATAAACATCCATCCATTTGGAATGTGCATCAATGATTATGAGGAACATCTTCCCCATGAATGGACCCGCATAATCTAAGTGCAATCTTCTCCATGGTTTATCCGGCCACTGCCAGGGGTGGAGAGGAACCGCTGCTGGTGCCTTCCGGTGTTCCTGACAAGTGCTGCATGTCTTGACTCGATTTTTTATCTCCTCATCTAGCTTTGGCCACCACAAGTAACTCCTAGCCAAGGCTTTCATACGCGAGACCCCAGGATGACACTGATATAGTTGCTCTAGGATAGACTGTCGTGTTGGCTGTGGAATAATCACTCATGCTCCCCACAACACGCAACCATCCTGCACACTCAGCTCTGTTTTCCTGACACTGTAGGGTGTGAAGTCAGCCCCTTCCGGATGCTGTGGCCATCTCCTCAACACATATTCTCGAACTCTAGACAGTACTGGATCTTTACCTGTCCATGTTCTTACTTGCTCTGCAGTCACAAGTGCCGTGTCAGTGTCCTCCAACATCAAAACTCTGTCCTCTGGAGATGCACAGATAGGTGTGCCTGGCAGTGGAAGACGGCTCAAGGCATCTGCGTTCCCATGGTACTTGCCCGCCTTGTAGACGATGACATACTCATATGCCCTCAACGTCACGGCCCACCTCTGGATCCGGGGTGACACCATCTGTGGAACTGCTTTCATTTCATTGAAAAGAGAGAGGTTTATGATCGGTGCATATGGTGAACTTCCTGCCATATATGTACTTGTGGAACCTCTGTAACCCAAACATTACTGCTAACCCCTCTTTGTCTAACTGGGAATAGTTTTTTTCCGCTGGTGTTAGAGTTCGGGGCATAAACCCTATTGGTCATTCAGTTCCATCTTCCAGGCAGTGTGAAAGAACTGCCCCCACCCCATAAGGTGAAGCGTCACAAGAGAGAATGATGTCTTTCTCTGCATTGTAGTGAACCAGCACATCCGACGACAGCATCAGTTTCTTGGACTGTTCAAATGAAACCCTCTGCTCCTCTCCCCACTGCCACTGTGTCTCCTTGCACAGTAGTTTGTTAAGAGATGCTAACACAGTTGACAAGCTTGGTAAAAACCTGTTATAATAGTTCAGCAGTCCCAGGTAAGCTTTTAACTCAGCCACATTTGTAGGAGCAGGGGCGTCCTGCAGTGCTTGTACCTTCTCCTTGAGTGGATGGAGCCTGGTGGCATCCAATCTGTGTCCCAGGAACACTGCCTCATTCCCCAGGAAAGTACACTTACTCCTCTTGAGCCGGAACCCTGCCCTCTCCAACCTCTGTAGTACCTCTCTCAGAGTGCTCAGATGCTCCTGGTCGGTTCTTCCCATCACCAGAATGTCATCCAGATAGATGGAAACATGTGGAATCCCTTGCAGTACACCTCCGATTGTCCTCTGGAAGATAGCTGGACTAGATGAGACACCAAACGGTAAGCGGTTATATGTAAACAAGCCCTTGTGTGTATTTATGGTAATACTTCTTTGATTCGTCATCCAGTGTAATCTGCAAGTAGGCATGACTCATATCCAACTTTGTGAATTTCTTTCCTCCAGCCAGGTTTGCAAAGAGATCCTCTGTTTTGGGAATCGGATACAGCTCTAGTTTGGACACCCGATTGACTGTCAATTTATAGTCTCCACAGAGTCTTACCGAATTGTCTGGTTTTAAAACAGGTACTATGGGAGCAGCCCATTCCAAACATTTCACTGGCTCCAGTATGTTCTCTCTCAATAGACGTTCAAGCTCAGCCTCTACCTTTGGCTTCATGGCATAAGGCACAGGTCGTTGTTTAAAAAACCTTGGTGGTGCCTCCTTGTCTACATAAATCTTAGCTGGGGGGCCATTAAATGTGCCAAGTTCCTCCTTGAGCACCTTCTCATGTTCACTCAACACTTCTTGCAAAGTCAACTGTTTGCCCGCATCTATTTGATGTACTGCTCCCCAGTCTAATTTAAGTTATTTTATCCAGCCCCGACCTAACAGGTTTGGTCCGGTACCCGATACTATAACTACAGGTAGCTGTTCCTATTCTGCCCTCGCAACGCGTGGCTATGCAGAGCTAGACAGATAGCGAACAGCTTGAGATCTTCCAATAAAATCACAAGGCTTGACTTTTCTTGTAACGCTTTACTGAAAGATTTCTTATTTGTAAAACTGAAATACAACACAGAAATGGAAGGACACATTAATATACGGACGCATAATTGATATGAGTACACAAATTTAGGTACGCCTGGGCAACACAGTACATCTGGCAACGAATATACATTTAGCAGGCTGGAAGGCATTCTCTTTATATTAGCCCTGTACATAGTGTATCAAATACAGCTGCTAGGTAACCAGCTAGACCGAGAAAAGTTACAACGAAACATTTTCGACAACATACAGTGTACGCTAATCGTCTATAGCATTCTAAAATACTCACAGACAAACAATTTCCAAGACTCAAGCATGGGGGCAATACAACTGAGGAGCACCGTGGCACGGGTCCTGTTCCGGCGGCGGCTCCACGAGGAATGAGCTCGCAGTCCCGTGGGGAGCGTGATGACCTCATCACGCTCGTGGTTGTGACGTCGTCACGTTTGCCGGTCGTTGCGTCACTGGCCGTTGGGGCCTAAGTCGGGAGCGGGGCTGGAGGCCAGGCTGGGCCGGTGCTTGCCGCGGGAGCGGAAGATAGCGGCGCTCCCGGCGGCTGATCGATGCGGCCGAAGACGCTGGGCCGGGCTGTGCCGGCGGCCTTTCTGGAGAGCCGAGTCGGGCCGGCAGCCGCCTCACGCACGTCACGTCGTACGTGACGTGACGTCAGCACGCTAAGGCGCATCTTAAAGGGGCAATGGCCCTAAACGGTGAGTTAAAGGGGCAACGGCCCTAACAGGTAAGTTATATGTAGCCTGGCGAAATGGAGCAGCACAGGACACGAACTTTCGTTTTTGGGGTTTTTTTATTCTGTATTGGTGGACTAAGGATATGGTGTTAAGGAAGCTAAAGGGATTGAAGGTGGACAAATCCCCAGGGCCTGATAACATGCATCCTAGGGTACTGAAGGAGGTGGCCCTAGAGATAGCGGATGCACTAAGGATGATTTTTCAGAATTCATTAGACTCGGGAACAGTGCCGATGGATTGGAGGGTAGCTAACGTTACCCCACTATTCAAAAAGGGGGGTAGGGAAAAAGCAGGTAATTACAGACCTGTAAGCCTTACATCAGTTGTGGGCAAAATGCTGGAGTCCATCATTAAGGATGAAATAGCGGAGCACTTAGCAAATGGGGACAGGATAGGACAGAGTCAACATGGATTTACAAAGGGTAAATCGTGCTTGACTAATCTATTGGAATTTTTTGAGGGAGTAACTGGTAGAATAGATGGGGGAGAGCCAGTAGATGTGGTGTACCTGGACTTCCAAAAGGCCTTCGATAAGGTCCCACATAAAAGATTAGCATGGAAAATTGAGGCTCATGGGATAAAGGGGAAAGTTTTGGCGTGGATAGGGAACTGGCTGTCAGATAGAAAACAGAGAGTTGGAATAAACGGCTCATTTTCTGAATGGCAGGCAGTAACAAGTGGGGTACCACAGGGATCTGTCCTGGGCCCCCAGCTGTTCACAATTTACATTAATGACCTGGATCAGGGAGTCGGATGCAGCATTTCCAAATTTGCAGACGACACTAAACTAGGAGGGGGGGTGGGCTCAGAGGAAGAGACCAGGAAGCTCCAGAGCGATTTGGACAGACTGGGCGATTGGGCGGATAAATGGCAGATGCACTATAATGTGGACAAGTGCGAAGTTATCCACCTTGGGTGCAGGAACGGGAGGGCAAATTATTATTTAAATGGCAATAGATTGGGAGAGGGGGAAGTACAGAGAGACCTGGGTGTTCTTGTACACCAGTCACTGAAGGCGAGCATGCAGGTGCAACAGGCGGTCAAGAAGGCAAACGGTATGCTGGCCTTCATAGCAAAAGGGTTAGAATACAGGAACAGGGATACCTTGCTGCAGCTGTACAGGGCACTGGTGAGACCACACCTCGAGTACTGTGTACAGTTTTGGTCGCCTCATCTGAGGAAGGATGTTCTTGCCATGGAGGGGGTGCAGCGGCGATTCACCAGGCTGATACCAGGAATGGCGGGAATGACCTATGAGGAGAGACTATGTAGTTTAGGGATGTACACACTGGAGTTTAGAAGATTGAGAGGGGACCTCATAGAAGTGTATAAAATTCTGACAGGTCTAGACAGACTGGATGCAGAAGGAATGTTTCCCTTGGCGGGTGAGAACAGAACTAGAGGACATAATTTAAGGATAAGGGCTAAACCATTTAGGACAGAGATGAGGGGGAATTTCTTCACTCAGAGAGTGGTGAACCTGTGGAACTCATTGCCACAGAGGGCAGTGTACGCCAGCTCATTAAATATATTTAAGAGGGAATTAGATATATTTCTACGGGCAAAAGGGGTTAAGGGTTACGGAGAGAAGGCGGGGACGGGATACTGAATTAAAGGATCAGCCATGATCTCATCGAATGGCGGAGCAGGCACGAAGGGCCGAATGGCCTACTCCTGCTCCTATCTTCTATGTATCTATGTATCTATGTATTAATAACTTGGGTCTAGGTTTAGGATGAAATTGTAAATACATAAAACACAGTCGATAAAATACGGCAGTGGCTTGCTGTAAAACAGAACATGAGGTAAACCACAGGTGCAGGTAGTTAATTAGCTAACAATCATTATACAAAACAAAACATATCATACCATACATTCGTATGTCCCGTTATCACTTGTTACCTCTTACAAGCAAACAGAAAGTATTAAACTCGTTCGAAACGTAGCCCCAAGGACTCAACAACAATTTTAACAAAGGTTAACACCAGCACATGGTGGGACAATCTGCAAGCATCCCCGTGATATCGAGTGATTTGGGAAAAAATATCACTTTAAAACTATGTCTGGCTGCACTAAATGCTGTTTTAGTTGTACTTTACACAGACTAAGTTCATTTCAAAAGTCATATTCACCCCAGCTCTCCTCAGAGCACATCTCTCACGCTGGATCTAGAAAATGGAGGCTGTGAAGAAAGGGGAGGTTCCTTTGGCATCACATGGCCCTACCCATAACCCTTTTCTCCTTTTTTCAAATTCTAAAGGGGAAAATGAACCGCGCCATCTAGTGGACTTAAATATTCACTGCATTTTCCCACTTGGTTACATTTACATATATAAGTAGGTTATGTACATACAGTAAGGTTAAGTTAGAGGGAGAGACAGCACACTCCCCGCTTGGTATAATTCCATTTGTACCACTACAGATACAAAATAAACCTGAAGAAAACGTCCTTTGGCTGCAACACACTCAGAGTCCGTTCTCTAGGTTTCTTCAGAAAGGAGGACTACGATCTCTGAGACTGGCCTCAGAAACACCTTGACAGTCCCTTCCTTGACGATCTTCACCTCCACCTTGCGGACCCTCTTGTCCCTGCTCGGCAGAGTTATGACGACCAGTCCCACTGGCCGTTCGTTTGTGTGCTTGGCTGTCTTTCAGCAAGACGACATCTCTCACTTTGACATTCGGCTTGTCTTCTGTCCATTTCCTACGGCTCTGTAGGGTGGGCAAATACTCTCCTCTCCATCTCTTCCAAGAAGTGTCTGCACGACACTGTACTTGCTTCCACTGCTTCCCGTGCAGCTCGGCCATGTCGAAGTTTCCAGAGTGAGCTGAAATAGCACTCATCTTTTGAGTCAGGAGCATCGCTGGGGTGGGGACTGCAGGCATGTCTGGGTCGGTGGACACCGGCACCAGGGTTCTCCTGAGCGAGCAGAGGCGCCCCGCAGCCTGCTCCCCGCTACTCGGAAGACGGCGTCCAGGAGAGCGAAACGGCAGGGGTGCCGCCCAGCTGTGTCTATCGTCCTTGGACCTTTCAAACACTGAGCATCCTAGGCCATCTGTGCTCACAGTGGGGCCTGCCTCTTCCTCACAGGCAGAGGAGGTTGACCTATGATGCTGCGTCATGTCATCGTAGTCCTCCTTTACCTGGATCTTGTTTGGGCATGGGCTGAGACAGGATGTGCGACCGTTGTGCAACACGTTTGCTTTATAGACGCTGACATCCGCTGGTTTGTGGACTGTTCCCAGGCAAACTCCACCCACGAGGACCCATCCCAAGTCAAGCCGCTGCGCATAGGGAGCATCGTGGGGCCCGTTGATGTGCTCACGCACCTTGTGCACCCTTAAGATGTCTCTTCCCAAGAGTAGGAGGATTGGAGCGTCCGGGTCCACAGCTGGAATCTTATTGGCAATTGGCTGTAGGTGGGGCTGATGGCGTGCGACCTCTGGGGAGGGGATTTCCGTCCTGTCCTCTGGCATCATGTCGCACTCAATCAAGGTGGGGAGGGGAAGCTGTAGTTTCCCATCCATGGACTCGATCATGAAGTTCCCAACTCTCCTACCCGTAGTCTCTGTTGTCCCTGCGCAGGTTTTTAGCATGTACGGAGCGGCGCTGGCCTTGACGTCGAAGAGATTGAAGAATTCCGTCTTCGCTAGAGACTTGTTACTTTGCTCATCGACCACTGCATACATTTTGATTGCCTTCTCCTTTCTCCCTGCAGGATATGCTTTAACCAAGCAGATTTTGGAGCATGAGCGTGGGCTGCTTGCATTTCCGCAAACCTCTGTACACTTGGAGGTGACTGAAGATGTGCTTTCGCTTTGCTCCCCGCTATCCTCTTTGTCAACCGTGGCACTCTCGGTTGTTGACGGAGGAGGACCTGGATGCAGGGCTGCTATGTGTTTTTCGCTGTTGCACTCAAGGCACTTGATTGTCGCCTTGCAGTCTTTTGCCATGTGCGTAGTCGACCCACAACACCTGAAGCAGATGCGGTTCTCTTTCAGGTATGATGTGCGCTCATCAATGGGCTTGTCTCTAAAGCTTTGACACTTTTTGAGTGGGTGGGGCTTCTTGTGTATAGGACACTGACGATCTGGGTCATCCACTTCATTCCCAGCAGAACTGGATTGGTTGACTGAGGGTTCGGCTGGAACATCTGTTTTGTGCACACTCACAGAGGCTTTGTTGCTGTACTTTGTGGATTTCTCTGTTCCCGAAGGAGCGTAACTGCTGGAGGTGGAGAAAGTGAAACTTGGATCATTCCTCACCTTTGCCTGTTGTTGGACAAATCTGGAGAAGAGAGAGAAGGGGGGAAATGCCACTCCATTTTCCTCCTTGTACATGGATCCCTTAGCTACCCATTTCTCTTGAAGATTGTGGGGGAGCTTTTCCACTATTGGGTTTACCCCACGAGCTGTATCCAAATACGAGAGGCCAGTCAGGTAACCTTCTCCCTTGGCACACTCCAGTTCGAGGAGAATGTCGCCCAGTTCTCTGAGCTCGACATTATCCTTGTTGGTTAGCTTCGGGAAGTCCTCAATCTCCTTGAGCAGTGCGTGTTCGATGACTTCTGGTGTCCCATAACAGTCTTCAAGACGTTGCCAAACCAGGTCGAGGCCTGCTGTGGGATTGAGGACGAGCGCTGAGCGAATTCTCTTCGCCTGCCTTGACGACTCAGCTCCGAGCCACTTTGTCATCAAGTCTAGTTCTTCTCTGGCTGACAGATTCAAGTCCTTGGTGGTACTCAGGAAGGACGCTTTCCATGACCAATAATTTTCAGGACGGTCATCAAATTCTAGGAGGCCTGAACTTAATAATTCTCGGCGAGTAAGGTACCTAGCGAGGTCTTGTGCGCCTTGCGGCTCGGACGAGGACTGCTTGGCTGGATTGGCCGAGTGTTGTGGAGGTCTCTGCAGGCGAGTCTTACTTGTTTCTTCTCTTTTAAGCTCAATGTCTCCAAAAATGGGCCGTTTGTTGCTGTGGTGAGTAGCTGGTTCTACGTCGAGATACCTGAATGTTTCCTTTGAGAACAATTTGGAGTGTTGTTGGACATACTCATTTGTACGTTGCACTGGACTGAGGGGCTGTTCCAGATCATATGTTTCCGGCTGGGCTCCCTGTCTTCGCTCTCCTCACCTTCTTCATAAGCTGTGGCTTCGGCTTTAGCGGCAGCGGCAGCTCTCTGGCTTTGGAGAATGTGGAGAGTGGCAGCGAGGTCGGCTCTCTGCTTCGTAACGCTAGCGTCGAGGTCAGCTTTCTGCTTCATCACGCTAGCTTCTTTTTCAGCAAGGGCCAATTGAGCCTGGGTAGCTTCTGCCTTGGCACGTGCTTTGGCGGCTGCAGAGGCTGTCGATGACGACGGTCTGCTGGACTGCCGAGATGATCTAGTGGATACTTTAGAGGACTGTGCTGTCTGCTTCATCACACTAGCGTTGAGGTCGGCTCTCTGCTTCATCACACTAGCGTCGAGGTCAGCTCTCTGCTTCATCGCGCTGGCGTCGAGGTCGGCTCTCTGCTTCATAAGGTCAGCTTCCTTTTCAGCGAAGGGCAATTGAGCCTGGGCGGCTTTTGCCTTGGCACATGCTTTAGTGGCTGCAGAAGATGTCGATGACGACGGTCTGCTGGACCGCCGAGATGACCTAGAGGATGCTTCAGAGGGCTGTGACTTGGCATCGTTTGCTAGGAGAGGCTCATGCTTCTCGCTTGGCTGGTCGACGTCCTCTAGGGTATATTGTTTTCCTGAGCGTAGACTCATGGTCGCTGAGTGGTATCTTCCTGTGCTTGGGCCCGCTGTGCTGTTGTCTTTTTACTATTCTGCCCTCGCAACGCGTGGCTATGCAGAGCTAGACAGATAGCGAACAGCTTGAGATCTTCCAATAAAATCACAAGGCTTGACTTTTCTTGTAACGCTTTACTGAAAGATTTCTTATTTGTAAAACTGAAATACAACACAGAAATGGAAGGACACATTAATATACGGACGCATAATTGATATGAGTACACAAATTTAGGTACGCCTGGGCAACACAGTACATCTGGCAACGAATATACATTTAGCAGGCTGGAAGGCATTCTCTTTATATTAGCCCTGTACATAGTGTATCAAATACAGCTGCTAGGTAACCAGCTAGACCGAGAAAAGTTACAACTAAACATTTTCTACAACATACAGTGTACGCTAATCGTCTATAGCATTCTAAAATACTCACAGACAAACAATTTCCAAGACTCAAGCATGGGGGCAATACAACTGAGGAGCACCGTGGCGCGGGTCCTGTTCCGGCGGCGGCTCCACGAGGAATGAGCTCGCAGTCCCGTGGGGAGCGTGATGACCTCAGCACGCTCGTGGTTGTGACGTCGTCACGTTTGCCGGTCGTTGCGTCACTGGCCGTTGGGGCCTAAGTCGGGAGCGGGGCTGGAGGCCAGGCTGGGCCGGTGCTTGCCGCGGGAGCGGAAGATAGCGGCGCTCCCGGCGGCTGATCGATGCGGCCGAAGACGCTGGGCCGGGCTGTGCCGGCGGCCTTTCTGGAGAGCCGAGTCGGGCCGGCAGCCGCCTCACGCACGTCACGTCGTACGTGACGTGATGTCAGCACGCTAAGGCGCGTCTTAAAGGGGCAATGGCCCTAAACGGTGAGTTAAAGGGGCAACGGCCCTAACAGGTAAGTTATACATATATAAGTAGGTTATGTACATACAGTAAGGTTAAGTTAGAGGGAGAGACAGCACAGTTCCACTGTGTCCCTGTGTTGCACAGTTACCTTAGCTGTACCTAATGTCGCTACTCGTTCACCTGTATATGTTTTAAGATGCAGGGAGCAAGGCTTTAACTCTGGAACTTTTGCATGGTTCCACAATTTTGAGTACTCTGCCTTGTTCATTAAGGTCACGCCGCACCCTGTATCCACTTCAAAGTTCACCTTAGAATCATTTACTGTCAGTTGCAATGTGATAGGAGCCACTTTTGGAATGTTCTCTAACATGCTATACATTATGAACATGTCCTCTTCTTCCTCAGCTTCCCCGCTGATGTGGTGTGCTCCATGTTTTTTCACTTCTCTCCCTTGGTTTTGCTGTCCTCCCCCTTTTGGTTTGGATTCCTCCACAGGTGATTTCGCCCTGCAAGCTCGTTTTATGTGTCCTTGTTTCCCACACTTGTAGCCCTTTTCCTCCAGAAACCGGCATTCACTCGCCAGGTGATCGCCCTTGCATCTATAACATGCCTTCACACACTCACGTTGTGGTTTCTGACGCATGTTCAACTTGTGCACAACAACCTCACCTGCAACTTGCATAGCATTAGCCCTGTCTGAACCCTGTATTTCTTTTACATCTTGGTTCGCTGTCTCTATGGCTTCAACAAGTTCCAATGCTTTTTCATAAGTAAACTCAGTCTCGGATAATAATCTGCACTGCATTCGGTCGTCCATAATTCCGCAAACTAGCCTATCTCTCAGCATTTCCTTCAGGTTGTTCCCATAATTGCAATCTTGTGCTAATTTACGCAACACCACTACATAGTCCATTACACTCTCTTCCTCCTTTCTGTTCCTTGAATTAAACTTGAACCGCTGTACAATCTCACTAGGCTTAGGGTTAAAATGTTCCTTCAGCAAGGCCACTAATTCAACAAATGATCTGTCTCCAGGCTTTTCAGGACTGAGCAGATTCTTCATCAAACTGTAGGTTTGGCTTCCCACTGAACTAAGCAGAATGGCTTTCCTTTTTCTGGCATCATTTATTTCATTTGCTTCAAAAAAATAACCCAACACTTCACAGTATTCTTCCCAGGTTTGTGCTTGAATATCAAAAGCGGAAACCGTTCCTACCGTGGCAGCCATGCTCTCTTCCAGCTGGTAGCTAACCGTAGCTCGTAATTTTGTTGATTAAACGTCCTGGCAGTCTTTTCTTCTTTATCCAGGGTCCTTTAGTTGCCTCGTCGCCAAATGTGATAAATCCAGAAAGTGGAACAAGGAACTCAAAGAGGCTAGATGTTAGAATTAACACGAGTACTTTATTAACAACTGGGAAATACATTTACAGACAGCCTGCATCAGCACCCTGGCATTCCACCTTGTGCTGACCTGTACAGGAAGCAAACCTCTGACCTTAACAGGAAGCAAACCTCTGACCTTAGCAGCAGCATTGGCTACAGCACCACCTGGTGGATAACCTTAATCATAACATCCCAGATTACTATAGATCTGGAGAACTTTTGTGTTCTTTAGCTGAAAATCTGGCCTGTGTCAGTTCTAAAATTCAAATCCAAGCAGTTGCAGCTATTTATTACATAGAATATACAACTCTGGCGAATTAATCACGAGACACTCAATGTTTAATGAAAATTTACCCCAACTCTCAATGGGTGATGATAACGAGTGGGATTTTTTAAAAGTGTTTTGTAAAGCATTTTAACATAGAAACATAGAAGAAACATAGTAGGAGTAGGCCATTCGGCCCCTCAAGCTTGTTCTGCCATTTAATGAGATCATGGCTGATCATCCAAATTCAGTACCCTGTCCCTGCTTTCTCCCCATATCCCTTGATCCCTTTACCTTAAGAAATATATCTAACTCCTTCTTGAATATATTTAATGAATTGGCCTCAACTGCCTTCTGTGGTAGAGAGTTCCACAGGTTCACCATTCTCTGGGTGAAGAAATTCCTCCTCATCTCAGTCCTAAATGGCTTACCCCTTATCTTTAGACTGTGATCCCTCCTTCTGGACTCCCCCGCCATCGGGAACATCCTTCATGCATCTAGTCTGTCTAGTCCTGTTAGAATTTTATAAGTTTCAATGAGATCCCCTCTCATTCTTCTAAAATCTAGCGAATATAACCCTAATCGACCCAATCTCTCTTCATATGTCATTCCTGCCATCCCAGGTATCAGTCTGGTGAATCTTCGCTGCGCTCTCTCCATGGCAAGAACATCCTTCCTCAGATAAGGTGACCAAAACTGCACACAATACTCAAGGTGTGGTCTCACCAAGACCCTGTACAACTGCAGCAAGACATCCTTGCTCCTGTACTCGAATCCTCTCGCTATGATGGTCAACATACCATTTGTCTTCTTAACCGCCTGCTGCACCTGCATGCTTACCTTCAGTGACTGGTGCACAAGGACACCCAGGTCTCGTTGCACTTCCCCTTTTCCCAATCTATTGCCATTCAGATAATAATCTGTCTTCGTGTTTTTGCCACCAAAGTGGATAACCTCGCATTTATCCACATTATACTGCATTTGCCATGCATCTCCCCAATCACCCAACCTGTCCAAATCATCCTGGAGTTTCTCTGCATCCTCCTCACAGCACACATGCCCACCCTGCTTTGTGTCGTCTGCAAACTTGGAGATATTACATCTAGTTCCCTCGTCCAGATCATTTATATATAGTGAACAGCTGGGGTCCTAGCACCGATCCCTGCGGTACCCCACTAGTTACTGCCTGCCACTCGGAAAAAGACCCATTTATTCCAACTCTTTGCTCCCTGTCTGCCAACCAGTTCTCTATATCCAGGACAGTAACTTACCCCCAATCCCATGTGCTTTAACTTTGCACGCTAATCTCGAGTTAGATATATTTCTTAAGGCTAAAGGGATCAAGGGATATGGGGAGAAGGCAGGGACAGGGTACTGAATTTAGATGATCAGCCATGATCTCATTGAATGGCGGAGCAGGCTCGAGGGGCTGAATGGCCTACTCCTGCTCCTATCTTCTAGGTTTCTTATGCTGGACCTTATCGAAAGCCTGCTGAAAGTCCAAATACACCACATCCACTGGTTCTCCCTTATCTATTCTATCAGTTACATCCTCAAAAAATTCCAGTAGATTAGTCAAGCATGATTTACCTTTTGTAAATCCATGTTGACTTTGTCCGATCCTGTCACTGTTTTCCAAGTGCTCTGCTATTACATCTTTTATAATGGACTCTAGCATTTTCCCCATTCCTGATGTCATACTATAATTCCCCATTTTCTCCCTACCACCTTTTTTAAATAGTATGGTTACATTAGCTATCCTCCAATCCATGGGAGCTGTTCCAGAGTCTATAGAATTTTCGACGATGACCAGCAATGCATCTACTATTTCTAGGGCTACTTCCTTAAGCACCCTAGGATGTAGATTATCAGGCCCTGGGGATTTATCGGCCCTCAATCCCATCAATTTCCCTAACACCATTTCCCTACAAATACTGATTTCAGTCAATTCCTCCCTCTCATTAGACCCTATGTTCCACGACATCTCTGGGAAGTTATTTGTGTCCTCCTTTGTGAAGACAGAACCAAAGTATGTATTTAATTGGTCTCAATTTCTTTGTTCCCCATTATAAATTCCCCTGATTCTGACTGCAAGGGACCTATGCTTGACTTCACCAATCTTTTTCTCTTCACATATTTTCAGATGCAGTAATATAGTTTTTGTAAAGAGCTGTGGCCTGTTAGAGATTAAATAAAGCCACTAATGAGGTTTATAAATCAAAAAACAGAAACTCATGATTTCTTACTAAATCTCATGATTTTTAAGAGTTTGTCTCGTGATTTATGAAATGGTGGAGTTGGCATTACTGTGATGCTATCTGAAGAAGAGCAGCAAAATTGGTTTGGCTTCACAATTATATCTCAATCAACACCAAAACAGATTAGCTGGTCGTTTAATATAAATAAAAACAGAAAATGCCGGGACTACTCAGCAGGTCAGGCAGCATCTGTGGAGAGTGAAACAGAGTTAACGGGCTTAATTTTAATCGGGTTGGAGTTGGGTTGTGTGGTGGGCGGGTTCCGGAGCCACTTCCGGCGGGATCAGCAGCAGATGTCCGATTTTGATTCAACAACTTGTTAATTTAATGGAGGTGCGCTGGCCGTCCAATGAGTGGGATTGGGTCGGCTGGCCGCCTTTGATGATGTCATAATAGCAGCTGCTTTTAAAGCTGCCATCCAGCCTGAGCCTTTCTATTGTGGTTTCCTGGACTTGATTTATACGCAATGACTTCTTCCAGAGGCAAGGCAGCTCCTCGTTATAATGAGTCCCTCTTGTGGATGCTGTCATAGAGCACAGGGAGATTCTCTTCCTTCCTGATGGCCGGAGGAAGTCTCCTCAGCAGACCAAGGCAGCCTGGCTGCACATTGCTCAGGAGGTGTGCGGCAGGTGCATTTGTTCACGCTCATGGCTCCAGTGCCGAAAAAGGTTTAATGATCTTGTGCGAACATCAAAAGTGAGTATCCCATCTCACTTGCCTTCACTCTGCTTCCCTTCTCTTCTCATCACCAGCACTCTGCGTTGTAAGCCTCCTCCTTCACATCCTACCTTACTCTTACTTCCCTTGCACCCTTACCTATCCATCTCTGTCTCTGCACTGAATCATTTCAGCATTCTGCCTATGCACCCTTTAGACTCGCTCTCACTGTCATGCAGTGGCAACAACTAACAACGTACATGGAGCTACCTTCCCTTTGGCACCTTACCTCATCTTTGTCTCCCTCAAATCTTCTATGGTAGGGATTAATCACATTCACTCCATCACTGTGGCTGAAACATCCCTTGTGTCCCTCCTTGCAGGAAAAGATAGCCCACAATAAGAGAGAGAACACTGACTGGAGGAGGAACATCTACCCTTGCAACATTGACCAGTGCTGAGGAGGCAGCAAACGAGATTGTTGGAGGTGGCGAGGACCTGGAAGTGGGCAATGGAGAGACGGGCACACTAGAGGAAGCTGGTGACATAATAGAGTTTCATCCCTCTCAGAAAGCAATGCAATATGATGTTCACAGAGAATCGCATTGTATCATCTGCTCAAAAGTTTGTCTCTGCTACATCAATATCAGATGTCTAATTCAAGCCTTTACTCTCCCACAGGACCATTGAGTGCCCCCCTCCCCACGATCCAGGATGAAGACCCGGGCATCTCCTCAGAGGAACCTGAAGCCTCTGAGGGAGCAGTGTCACCAGGACTCAGCGCACCCAGCACCAGTGCAGCAACGCACACCTCGGTGGGGCCCTCACGAGTTAGAGTAGTGTTGCCACCTGGTCTATCACAGCGCACAAGTGAGCATCAGCATATGGTGGAGACAGCGACAGCAGTGGAGAGTCCTTGGCAGAGGTCACAGGACTCTCCTAGCTCTGCTGAGCTGCACGCAGACACTGTGCCTCTGGGGCCATCCAGAAAAAGAGCGTCTTGGGAAATATAGGAACAAGTGCAGGAGTCTCTGGAAGGGTTTGCCTTCAGGGTTAGTGTGAAAGTGAAGAGGATGGAGGAGTCCATCTGTAACATCAGCACTGCTGTGGTGGAGGCAATGATGCATGAATGCACCATCATGGATAGGATGGCAACCTTCGTGATAATGCTGGCTACCTCAGTAGAAAGGATGGCTACGGCCATGGATGAAATAAGTCGCCAGAGTCAGGAAAACGTGGTGACTGTTCAGAATAGAATTACATCTCTGGAGGAGCGATAGGCAACTATTGAGCTACCCCTTAAGCAGGGTATGCAGAGCTTCATGGACATCCTTTTGAGGAGGACTGCCAGTGCAGGTATGGGTCCTCTTGGTCCCCCTGAAGTGCAGCAAGGTGCTCTCCAGCCACTTGTCAGCACTGAGCTGCGGCTGACCCATGAGAGGGATGCTGTTAGCAGGACAGAAGGAAGTGTGGGCTCCTCTCAAAGCGCTCACACGGCCATGCCACTACGGAGCCCTCGGTCAGAGACCCACTTTGCAGAGACAACTGAGATGACCATTTCAGACCCTGCACAGCCGCAGGAAGAGCAGACTGTTGAAGAGCCCTCCCAGGCTCCCAAACCCAGAGAACACCTGCCAAAGGTGTCTAAGCAGGCGCAGCATCCTAGTCAGCAAGGTGCCTCTACATCTGCTGAAGCCACAGGAGAAGCACCACATAGAAGCACACATAATACTGTGGAGGAGGAATTCCTGGAGTGTATACGGGATGTTTTCCTGGACTAATATGTCGAGGAACCAGCAAGGGATCAGGCCATCTTAGACTGGGTATTATGCAATGAGAAAGGATTAATTAGCAATCTTGTTGTGCGAGGTCCCTTGGGTCAGAACGATCATAATATGATAGAATTCTTCATTAAGATGGAGAGTAAAGTAGTTGACTCAGAGACTAAGGTCCTGAATTTAAATAAAGGGAACTATAATGGTAATGAGACGCGAGTTGGGTAGGATTGATTGGGTAATGTCACTCAAAGGGTTGACGGTGGATAGGCAATGGCAAACATTCAAAGATCACATGGATGAACTACAGAATTTGTTTATCAAAGTTTGGCATAAAAATAAATCAAAAAAGGTGACTCAACCGTGGCTAACAAGGGAAATTAGGGATAACATAAGATCCAAAGAGGACATATAAATTGGCCAAAAAAAGCAGCAAACCTGAGGATTGGGAGCAGTTTAGGATTCAGCAAAGGAGGACAAAGGGATTAATTAAGAGGGGGAAAATAGATTATGAAAGTAAGCTTGCAGTGAACATAAAAACTGACTGTAAAAGCTTTTATAGATGTGTGAAGGGAAAAAGATTGGTGAAGTCAAGCGTAGGTCCCTTACAGTCAGAATCAGGGGAATTTATAATGGGGAACAAAGAAATGGCAGACCAATTAAATACATATTTTGGTTCTGTCTTCACAAAGGAGGACACAAATAACCTCCCAGAGATGTTGGGGAACATAGGGACTAATGAGAGGGAGGAACTGAAAGAAATCAGTATTTGTAGGGAAATGTTGTTGGGGAAGTTGACGGGATTGAAGGCCGATAAATCCCCAGGGCCTGATAATCTACATCCTAGGGTACTTAAGGAAGTGGCCCTGGAGATAGTAGATGCATTGCTGGTCATCTTCCAGAACTCGATAGACTCTGGAACAGTACCCATGGATTGGAGGATAGCTAATGTTACCCCACTATTCAAAAAAGGTGGTAGAGAAAAAGCGGGGAATTATAAGAACATAAGAACATAAGAAATAGGAGCAGGAGTAGGCCAATCGGCCCCTCGAGCCTGCTCCACCATTCAATAAGATCATGGCTGATCTGATCCTAACCTCAAATCTTCTATCACTCTGCATCCACCCGAACCCATGTGATCTCCCGGGAGAGGCGAAAAACCAGATAAAGACCCAATGGCCAATTTGGGAGAAAAAAATCTGGGAAATTCCTCTCCGACCCATCTAGGCGATCGAAATTCTTCCAGGAGATCACTCTGTCCCTATATTTTCTACAGTACTTACCTTCTGTAAAGGCGATCTCCACCCCAGCCAGGAACAGGAATAAAACCATCTCCTGAAATCTAACAGAATTAGAACACAGTAGGAGCAGAACAAGGCTACACGGCCCCTGGGCCCGCTCCACTACCCACAGGGCCATGACCATTCCGAACCCAGACTCATGTCCAATTTCCTGCCCGCTCCCCGTAACCCTTTATTCCCTTTACTTCTAGGAAACTATCTATTTCTGTTTTAAATTTATTTAATGATGTAGCTTCCACAGCTTTCTGGGGCAGCAAATTCCACAAACCTACCACCCTCTGAGTGAAGAAGTTTCTCCTCATCTCAGTTTTGAATGAGCAGCCCCTTATTTTAAGATTATGCCCCCTAGTTCTAGTTTCACCCATCATTGGGAACATCCTCACCGCATCCACCCGATCAAGCCCCTTCACAATCTTATATGTTTCAATAAGATCGCCTCTCATTCTTCTGAACTCCAATGAGTAGAGTCCCAATCTACTCAACCTCTCCTCATATGACCACCCCCTCATCCCCGGGATTAACCGAGTGAACCTTCTTTGTACTGACTCGAGAGCAAGTATGTCTTTTCTTAAGTATGGACACCAAAACTGTATGCAGTATTCCAGGTGCGGCCTCACCAATACCTTGTACAACTGCAGCAATACCTCCCTGTTTTTATATTCCAACCCCCTAGCAATAAAAGCCAACATTCCATTGGCCTTCTTAATCACTTGCTGCACCTGCATACTAACTTTTTGAGTTTCGTGCACCAGGACCCCCAGATCCCTTTGTACTACAGTACTTTCCAGTTTCTTGCCATTAAGATAATAACTTGCTCTATGATTTTTCCTGCCAAAGTGCATAACCTCACACTTTCCAGTATTGTATTCCATCTGCCAAATCTCTGCCCACTTACTTAGCCTGTCTATGTCCCTTTGCAGGTTTTTTATGTCCTCCTCACTCACTACTTTCCCTCCCATCTTTGTATCATCTGCAAACTTTGATATGTTACACTCGGTCCCCTCCTCCAAATCGTTAATATAGATTGTAAAGAGTTGGGGACCCAGCACTGACCCCTGCGGAACACCACTAGTCACTGGTTGCCAATCTGAGAACGAACCATTTATCCCAACTCTCTGCTTTCTGTTAGAGAGCCAATCCTCCACCCACGCCAGAATATTACCCCCAATCCCGTGATTTTTTATCTTGAGCAATAATCTTTTGTGTGGCACCTTGTCAAATGCCTTTTGGAAGTCTAAATACACTACGTCCACTGGTTCCCCTTTATCCACCCTGTATGTTACTTCCTCAAAAAACTCAAGCAAATTTGTTAAACATGACTTCCCCTTCATGAAACCATGTTGAGTTTGCCCTATTAAATTATGTTTATCCAAATGTCCCGTTACTGTCTCCTTAATAATGGACTCCAACATTTTACCAACCACAGATGTTAGGCTAACAGGTCTATAGTTTCCAGCCTTCTGCCTACTACCCTTTTTAAATAAGGGTGTTACATTAGCAGTTTTCCAATCTGCCGGGACCTTTGCTGAGTCCAGTGAGTTTTGGAAAATTATTACCAATGCATCCACAATCCCTACCGCTACTTCCCTCAAGACCCTGGGATGCAAGCCATCAGGTCCAGGGGATTTATCCGCCTTGAGTCCCATTATTTTACCAAGTACCACTTCCTTAGTGATTTTAATCGTATTTAGTTCCTCCTCCCCTAGAGCCCCCTGTTTGTCCAGTGTTGGGATATTCTTAGTGTCCTCTACTGTAAAGACTGATACAAAATAATTGTTCAGTGTTTTTGCCATCTCCATGTTTCCCACCATTAATTTCCCGGTCTCATCCTCTAAGGGACCAACATTTACTTTAGCCACCCTTTTTCTTTTTATATAACTATAGAAACTTTTACTGTCTGTTTTTATATTTTTTGCTAATTTACTTTCATAATCTAACTTCCCTTTCTTAATCAATCTTTTTGTTATTTTTTGCTGTCTTTTAAAGACTTCCCAATCTTCCATCCTCCCACTAGATTTGGCTACCTTATATGCCCTTGTTTTTAGTCGGATACTATCCTTAATTACTTTACTTAGCCACGGATGGCTATCTTTTCTTTTACACCCTTTTTTCCTCAGTGGAATATATTTTTTTTGGAAGTTGTAAAATAACTCCTTAAATGTACACCACTGGTCATGTACCGTCTTACCCTTTAATCTATTTTCCCAGTCCACTCTAATTAATTCCGCTCTCATACCTTCATAGTCTCCTTTATTCAAGCTCAGCACGCTTGTTTGAGATCCAACCTTCTCACCCTCTAATTGAATATGGAACTCAACCATGTTATGGTCACTCATTCCAAGGGGATCCTTTACTAGGACATTTTTAATTAATCCTGTCTCATTACACAGGACCAAATCTAAGGTTGCTTGCCCCCTGATCGGTTCAGTTACATACTGCTCAAGAAACCCATCCCTAATACACTCAATGAACTCTTCCTCAAGGCTGCTCTGCCCAATTTGATTTGTCCAGTTAATATGATAATTAAAATCCCCCATAATTATAGCTGTTCCCTTATTACAAGCCTCAACTATTTCCTGATTAATACTCCGTCCAACAGAGTTGCAACTGTTCGGAGGCCTATAGACTACACCCACTAGTGTTTTTTTCCCCTTATTATTCCTTACCTCCACCCAAACTGTTTCACTATCCTGCTCCTTTGACCCAATATCATTTCTCTGTATTATAGTGATTCCTTCCTTTATTAACATAGCCACCCCACCTCCTCTCCCTTCCTGCCTGTCCTTCCTGATTGTTAAATAACCTGGTATGTTTAATTCCCAGTCATGGTCACCCTGCAGCCATGTTTCTGTAATGGCCACAAGATCATACCCATATGTCATTATTTGTGCCGTTAACTCATTCATTTTGTTACGAATGCTACGTGCATTCAGATAAAGAACTTTCAAATATGTTTTGTAACACTTAGTTCCTGTTTTTTCCCTTTTCAGTACTTTACTTTTTACTCCATACCTTCTGTCCCTTCCTGACACATTCTGTTTTTTAATTCCCCCACTGCTACCTAAGTCTATGACCTTCTCTGTTGTCATTTCTATTATTTGCTCTCTAGAAACCTCCCCCCCACTAATTAGTTTAAAGCCCTCTCTACAGCCCTAGTTATATGATTCGCCAGGACTCTAGTCCCAGCACTGGCCAAGTGGAGTCCGTCCCAACAGAACAGCTCCCTCCTGTCCCAGTACTGGTGCCAGTGTCCCAAGAAGCAAAACCCATTTCTCCCACACCAGTCTTTGAGCCACGCATTTAACTCTTTAATTTTATTTATCCTAGCCAAATTCGCTCGTGGCTCAGGTAATAACCCAGAGATTATTACCCTTGAGGTTCTGTTTTTTAATTTGACCCCTAGCTGCTCATACTCCTTTAACAGAACCGTCTTCCTTGTCCTATCTACGTCGTTTGTACCAACATGGACCACGACAACTGGATCCTCCCCCTCCCACTGCAAGTTTCTTTCCAGCCCAGAAGAGATGTCCTTAACCCTGGCACCAGGCAGGCAACACAGCCTTCGGGACTCCCGCTCTTGACTGCAGAGAACCCTATCTATCCCCCTAATGATACTATCCCCTACCACTACAACATTTCTTTTTACTCCCTCCACTTGAATGGCCCCCTGTACCACGGTGCTG
This sequence comes from Somniosus microcephalus, assembly GCF_052327205.1. Classification (NCBI taxonomy): domain Eukaryota; kingdom Metazoa; phylum Chordata; class Chondrichthyes; order Squaliformes; family Somniosidae; genus Somniosus; species Somniosus microcephalus. The sequence goes on from NC_140988.1 coordinate 123,914,445, forward strand.
TGGCCAGGTTGCTCATCCTCCCTGCAGTCCCCGCTCCCGCCCTCACAGGGAGTAAGAACCTCGATCCTGCTGGACAAGAACAAGGGCTGCGTCTCCTTCAACACTACATCCTGGATCCCTGTACCTTCCTCACTCGTAGTCACACCGTCCTGTCCCTGACCACGGACTACATCTGCAGTAATTAACTTCATAGGTGTGACCATCTCCTGAAACATAGAGTCCAGGAACTTCTCCCCCTCCCTGATGTGTCGCAGTGTCCGAAGCTCAGTCTCAAGCTCCATAACATGGAACTTGAGTTCCTCTAGCAGCAAACACTTGTCGCAGATGTAATCACCGTTAGCCTCAATGGGGTTCACCGGCTCCCACATCTCGCAACAGTAACACATCACCTGCTCCATTCTATATAATTAATTAAATTTCTTATTATTAGTTATGAAGACCCTGCCCGGATATATATGATAATATCACACCACTATTCAATAGGACTTACCAACTTAAAGGTATGAAAGAGAAGAGAAGGAAGAAAACCAACCAACCAGCTGATCACCAACCTCCTCCTTGAATACTGTCTGTGGAGCCTGTTTGGTTGACTCGTCTCGCTGCTCCGCCTCCGCAGTGCTGTCTAAGCCTGGGAGTGGGGAATAAAACAGAGCAAAAAACACACCCTCACCTCCCACTTATCCGAACTCTCCCACTTAGCAAAACTCCAGCAGCACTCAATGCACAAAGCACTCCGTGCACCGCACTAGCCCCTCCCCTTTTATACCTGGATTCTACTTCCTGTTTAAACTGCCCAAGAGTTTAAAAAACCCTTAAAAAATTAAACTTACTTCAAATAATTGACTTCTTAACACACTAAAATTCACAAAATACACTTAAATGATTTTTCTCCCACTTAGCAAAACTCCAGCAGCACTCAATGCACAAAGCACTCCGTGCACTGCACTAGCCCCTCCCCTTTTATACCTGGATTCTACTTCCTGTTTAAACTGCCCAAGAGTTTAAAAAACCCTTAAAAAATTAAACTTACTTCAAATAATTGACTTCTTAACACACTAAAATTCACAAAATACACTTAAATGATTTTTCTCCCACTTAGCAAAACTCCAGCAGCACTCAATGCACAAAGCACTCCGTGCACCGCACTAGCCCCTCCCCTTTTATACCTGGATTCTACTTCCTGTTTAAACTGCCCAAGAGTTTAAAAAACCCTTAAAAAATTAAACTTATTTCAAATAATTGACTTCTTAACACACTAAAATTCACAAAATACACTTAAATGATTTTTCTCCCACTTAGCAAAACTCCAGCAGCACTCAATGCACAAAGCACTCCGTGCACCGCACTAGCCCCTCCCCTTTTATACCTGGATTCTACTTCCTGTTTAAACTGCCCGAGTTTAAAAAACCCTTAAAAAATTAAACTTACTTCAAATAATTGACTTCTTAACACACTAAAATTCACAAAATACACTTAAATGATTTTTCTCCCACTTAGCAAAACTCCAGCAGCACTCAATGCACAAAGCACTCCGTGCACCGCACTAGCCCCTCCCCTTTTATACCTGGATTCTACTTCCTGTTTAAACTGCCCAAGAGTTTAAAAAACCCTTAAAAAATTAAACTTACTTCAAATAATTGACTTCTTAACACACTAAAATTCACAAAATACACTTAAATGATTTTTCTCCCACTTAGCAAAACTCCAGCAGCACTCAATGCACAAAGCACTCCGTGCACCGCACTAGCCCCTCCCCTTTTATACCTGGATTCTACTTCCTGTTTAAACTGCCCAAGAGTTTAAAAAACCCTTAAAAAATTAAACTTACTTCAAATATAGACCGGTAAGCCTGGCATCGGTAGTGGGGAAAATGCTAGAGTCCATTATAAAAGATGTAATAGCAGAGCACTTGGAAAACAGTGACAGGATCGGACAAAGTCAACATGGATTTACAAAAGGTAAATCGTACTTGACTAATCTACTGGAATTTTTTGAGGATGTAACTGGTAAAATAGATAAGGGAGAACCAGTGGATGTGGTGTATTTGGACTTTCAGAAGGCTTTCGATAAGGTCCCGCATAAGAGATTAGCTTGCAAAATTAAGGCACATGGGATTGGGGGCAAGGTATTGACTTGGATAGAGAACTGGTTGGCAGATAGAAAGCTAAGAGTTGGAATAAATGCGTCGTTTTCCGAGTGGCAGGCAGTGACTAGCGGGGTACCACAAGGATTGGTCCTAGGACCCCAGCTGTTCACAATATATATTAATGATCTGGACGAGGGAATTGGATGTAGTGTCTCCAAATTTGCAGACGACACAAAGCTGGGTGGGCATGTGTGCTGTGAGGAGGATGTCGTGAAACTCCAGTACGATTTGGACAGGTTTGGTGATTGGGCAGAAACATGGCAAATGCACTATAATGTGGATAAATGCGAGGTTATCCACTTTGGTGGCAAAAACAGGAAGGCAGATTATTATTTGAATGGCAATAGATTGGGAGAAGGGGAAGTGCAAAGAGACCTGGGTGTTCTTGTGCACCAGTCGCTGAAGGTAAGCATGCAGGTGCAGCAGGCGGTTAAGAAGGCAAATGGTATGTTGGCCTTCATAGCAAGAGGGTTCGAGTACAGGAACAAGGATGTCTTGCTGCAGTTGTACAGGGCCTTGGTGAGACCGCACCTTGTGTATTGTGTGCAGTTTTGGTTGCCTTATCTGAGGAAGGATGCACTTGCCATGGAAGGAGTGCAGCGAAGATTCACCAGGCTGATACCTGGGATGGCAGGAATGACGTATGAGGAGAGATTGGGTCGATTGGGCTTGTACTCACTGGAGTTTAGAAGATTGAGAGGGGATCTCATCGAAACCTATAAAATTCTGTCAGGCCTGGACAGACTAGAAGCAGGAAGGATGTTCCCGATGGCTGGGGAGTCCAGAACCAGGGGTCATAGTCTAAGGATAAGGGGTAAGCCATTTAGGACTGAAATGAGGAGGAATTTCTTCACCCAGAGAGTGGTGAACCTGTGGAACTCTCTGCCACAGGAGGCAGTGGAGGCCAATTCATTAAATATATTCAAGAAGGAGTTGGATATATTTCTTAAGGCTAAAGGGATCAAGGGATATGGGGAGAAGGCAGGGACAGGGTACTGAATTTGGATGATCAGCCATGATCTCATTTAATGGCGGAGCAGGCTCGAGGGGCCGAATGGCCTACTCCAGCTCCTATCTTCTATGTTTCTATGTAAGAGAAAGATTAAGCACCTATAGTCACAAGGGGGCTCACTTGGGTGAATTATTTTTTTTGCTGACTCTTGCTGGTTTATTATCCCTTTGTCATGTGGAAAAGATAAATTATGTCAAACAGTTGATTGTGTGGCCTATGTTATGGGAAATGGCAAAAGCGCACTGAGGGCTGAGGGCGACTTGCTTTTGTAATGCTGATGGCAAAAGTGATAGGAAATAACAGGGTATAGCAGAGATGAAGTATGATGTTGGACAAGTGTCGCCTGCAATTACAGAGCCATATGGTAGCCAACTATGGTTGAAGAGTAAGCTTATGCTAATGTGGCATGGCATTGTGCATACCCTGCTTGAGGGGTAGCAGTGAACTGTAAGGATGCTGCATTGGTCACAACAGGGCATGCAAGGTGCCCCTCGTCCTCCTCCTACTCCTCTTCCCAGTAAGATCTGCGCTGAGCCACGTGGCTGCTACTCCCCCGATTATGAGGACCAGGATGAGAGGGCATAAATGTTTCCCATCCCCTTGCTATAGATTTCATTTGAGGCAACAATCTTGCAAGTGCACAGTTGAAGTGGCCTGAAATTATTCCATTCATGTCACACTGCAGATGGGTGTCAGCTTGAACAGTCACAAGGTCAGTAGATGTGCAAAATGTTATCCCATACCTAGAACAGCAAAGTTGTTGCATTTGAATGTCAGCCATGTTTCAGGGGCGCTATTAAAGCGCTCCACCAATGAATATTAATCATGTCCTCCAGCAACTCGTCTCCTTGAACCTGGTCTGTTTCTGACAAGTCGGGAAACAGGAGCCAGAAGCATGAAAATGGAAAACCTCTATCAAAATAGGATTAGCAAGGCAGTTAACAGGCTCTTAACTGTCTTAACTACCTGTCCCACTGGTTCCAGACGGGTCAGTTTCGGAGCGGCTAAACAGACACTCATGAAAATCGGGTGGGGGCGTGATGGAGGCGGGTTGGGTGTCTGAAGCCATTTTTTCCGATTTTCACAACAGACCCGCCTCCAAACCCACCTCCTCAGGGCTATTAAAATCGAGCCCAATGTTTCAGGTCGATGGCTTTTCATAAGAACTGGTCATTTGCTCTTTGTAGGACCTAGCTGTGCACAAATTGACTGTCACATTTACAACAACAGCAACTTGTGCCTTTCAAGTACTAAAACATAGGAGTGCTAATCAAACAAAATTTGGCACTGAGCCAGACAAGGCTATATTCGGACAGGTGGAGGGGTGCTGGAATCCACAGCCTTCTGGCATGGAGATAAGAGTTCTACCACTGAGCCAAGCTCAGGAATATTTGATACAGTAGCAACATGAGGAATGACAGGTCTGGAACTGCAACCCTGAAGTGTACTTTAAAGTTAAGATATCTGTATTGCAGATGTTGTTTTTGTGAGGTCTTATGGAGGGCGGCATCACTGTTCTGTTTGGTGTTGGAAAGCTGTATCTATTGGATTTCATTTTAAGTTAAGGTACTGTAATTTACCTACATAATAACAGTCGACCTCAAAAAGTAATTCATTGGTTGTGAAGCATTTTGGAATATCCTGAGGTTGGGAAAGCACTATATAGATGTTCTTATTTATTTTCTTTCTTTAATAGGAAGAATCTTTTGTGCAGCAGTCATCTTTAATTTAGCAGCACACCTTGACTAGTTTTAAATGTAGGATAATTCTAGAAATTCTGAGAAAGTTGGAATATCTGAAAATGTATTTGAATAAACTTTTTTAGTGGCCATTGAGGCTGTTAAAAGAGATTCTGGTTACTGCTTTGCCTTGAAGCACCACCTCTTGATCCTGGTATTTCTCAACACAAGTTCTGAGACTCAGAGCAACGTTTGGTATTTATAACGATTTGCAGATTTCACTGCAGTCGAATTAATCTGGTTTATCTCACCCTTCTTATTCTACTTGCTTGTTCTCCCTTCCAAACTATTTATTATCCAGATCTATAAATCTTTATTTTTTCTTCTAAATCTTCAGTCCAAAATCCTGGTCCATATCCCTGATACACTTTGATTTATCAGTCATCTTAATGAGCATTTGTAGTATCTGCATCTGGGAGTGCAATCTGGAAAATGTTTTTAAGGAACATTTCTAAAATGCCAGACCTGCTGTTTAGTCATGGATCTAAACTGTTTCACTTGTTCTGTGACCGCCTGTTAAAATACTCTGGGGTTGGAATTCTGCTGTGCAATATTAATGCTTTTGAATGTACTTCTTTTTAACAAAGGCATTATCACATCCTCTATAAAATATTTTTTTTAATGCAATTTAAAATATAATTTAGAACCATGCATTTTGAGCAGTTACACACAGAAACAAAGTTACAATAACTTCAATAATCTTAAAATGGGACAAATGTTGAAAGGAGAATTGGGGTTGTGTTCACTGGTACCGCAGGCGGATGATTCGATTCCGGATATCCCGACCAGAAAGGGGCTGTCTGGGTTGCTTCGTTCCTTCCGCTTCCTCCTCTCTGCTTCCTCCTCTTCCTCCTCCTCCTCCCTCTGTGAGCAGCTTGTCTCCTTTGCTGCCTCTGCTCCATCTCCATGTCATGCTGCAGCCCAAGGGGGACTGCAACTAGAGCCTTCAGGACTGGGAGCAAGTGGTGTTCTCAGAGGCCTTCTTTGAAGAACCAAAGCCTTGCAAACATCCAGCAGCACTCCCTGCACTCCCTTCACACTTCCCTCAAAGTTGCATGTGTCCCTTTAAGAAGTGCTGGTGGGGGGTCCATCGTGCAGCTAAACACACCAGCTGTGCGTGCTTTTGAGAGGGTGTTGAAAGGAGTGGCAACAACTGAAGTAACAGATCTGACCAATTACCAGATCTGCAGCGAGCGCAGGCAATGGCAGCGCTGCTGATCTGCTCAAAATGCTAGTCACTGCATTCTGCACTGGAAGTGGGCGGAAGTGAGGCGGCCGCAATTTTTTCTCGGAAACTGGCCTGATCAGCTGGCGCTAAGGTGCCGAATTTCACTGCCCAAAAACCTTACACCTAAAACTCTTTTCACACATGAACCTAACCTATGACTCCTACATGGTGCTAGCTCAGTGTCAGAAGGTTGTTAGGTTTGTGGTGAGGATTGTGCTGATGAAGCACTCGAAAACTGGGGTGACACGCATCTCAGTGATGCTGATGTCTTTGCAGGACCTGTTTCTGCTGTCATACAACTTGTGTGTTCAACACCTTCCAGGCTCAGGCCAGAAGCTCCCTCCTGTGCTGATATTGGAGAGGACTGGATTGATGTAATCACTATCATGGGAAATGGTAACATTTGCAATCCCTTCTTGCAGCTCACTTGTACTGGGCGTGGGCTCAGTTGGGCTAATAATCTGCATGAGAACATAACAAATAGATCCAATTAAGTCATGAAAGCCTTGAGCTAGTGTGCTCTTCAGGGAATCTATAGAAGTAACAAACCATCCTTAATATCTCCTGATGTCTTGTTACCGCAGATATCTCCAGGAATGCCACATTCACCATCGCATTCAGCATGCGTTGTTTTGCCGATGTGGGTCATGGACTCCTCCAACTTATCTACTATCTGCAACATGTGAAAGAAGACTGTCCCCATCACTTGCACATGAGATCTATATTCCTAAGAACATTAAAAAATAGGAGCAGGAGTAGGCCATATGGCCCATTGAGCCTGCTCCACCATTCAGTAAGATCATGGCTGAACTTTTACATGAACTCCACTTTCCTGCTCTGTCCCCATATCTCTTGATTGCCTTAGCACCCAAAGATCTATTGATCTCAGTCTTGATTATACTCATTGACTGAGCATCCACAGCCCTCTGGGGTGAAGAATTCCAAAGATTCACCACCCTCCGAGTGAAGAAATTTCTCCTCATCTCACTCCTAAATGGCCAATCTCCTATTGGAGGAGCCGTCACAGAGGCTGTGGTGAGTGGCGAGGTTGAAAGCATTGATGATGACGGTATAGTCATACCTAATCTTTCTTCTCACATCCCACTTCCTCCTCATCCTGCAATTTCTTCTCACTTACAAGCTGCTGATGGTGTGACCATGCACATCTTGCTTCCCCCACCCCTCCCCTCACCACAACCCAACACTTGTGCCTTTCTCCTTTCAGATACCCAAGAGCTACCACCATCACAGCCTGTCCCCGACGTTATGGAGGAGGAGAGAGAAGGAGAAGAGGCACCGTCTGTTATGTCTTCTCGCACTCATAGTGCTTTGTAAAGACGACTCTGGACTCGGTAGTTTGTAATTATAACTACTGTTTTATTTGTGTTGTAATGGCTGCCTGCCGCATGGTGCGGGGTGATATATATACAAGTCCTGTGTGGCGCCTGTGCACTACTTTCCCAGCATCATAGTGCTGCTACACTTGATTTGAGTGTTAGTACACTTGTACAATGTAGTCCCAACATAACTATGTAACATCCCTCTTTCCCAACAAAACTAATTACATCAATTTTCTATTTTACAATGTTTCCAGTTGAATAACGTTAACAAAATACAGAACGTGAGCTTTCTTTGCTCAATTTATATACAGATATTTGTCCATGTTGTTTTACTGTTCTGTGCGAATTATAATTGTCTTTATAATTATTCGCGATACCGCTCAGGTGGTTGTATGTTACTCCTCCATCTTGTGGACTTGGCTGTAACTATTCCTTTCTGTGGTGTTTTGGTGTGTTCTTTTCTTGTTGCCGGTGCTGTCGTGTTTGGCTCTGGAGAGTGCATGTTTGCAGTTGTTGTATTTGAGGTGTTTGTTTCTGGCATTATATTGTTTTCCGTGTCTGGTACCCTAACTGCTGTTAATGTTGTCCGCTGTTTGACAGCTTCAGGTGAGGGTCTGATATGGATCCTGTTTCGCCTGTGTTGGTTTCCAGGTTTTGTCTCTACCAAGTAAGATCTTGGAGTATTAGCTTTTCCAATAACCTTGGCTGGACTCCATGTTCTCAACAACGGATCTTGTATATGCACTGATTGCCCATTTAGCAGCTCCGGTAGTGGTTTTGCATGCTTGTTATAGTGTGTGCTCCCCGTAGCTTGTGTTTCCATCAGCTTCTGCCGAACGTCATCTTGGTCCTGGGGAGGATATACCTTTGCTGGTAGAGTTGTTTTGTATTTTCTACCGTTTAGTAGTTCTGCTGGTGATTTCGAGTCTGCTCTCAAAGGTGTCGATCTGATTGCCAAAAGGGCGAGGTCTTGGTCTTCTCCCATCTCCTTGCTTTTAATGAGAGCTCTTTTGACTGTTTGGATCTGTCTTTCAATAAATCCGTGTCCCCTTGGGTAATGTGGGGATGAGGTAATTATTTTAAATCCGTATTTTCCAGCCAGTGCTCTGAATTCGCTGAAGGTGAATTGTGTCCCATTGTCGCAGATGACCTTCTCTGGGATGCCCTGTTCTGCGAATACGTTTTTCACAATTTTTGTGATTGTTGTGGTTCTCATGTCATTTATCCTTCTGACTAAAGGAAATTTTGAGTAGTAGTCTGCTACTATGATGTACCACTCCTGGTTGCACAGGAACAGATCTGTTCCTACCGTGTGCCATGGTCTCGGGGGTACTTCCATTTGAATCATCTCCTCCTTCTGCTGTGTGTTTCGGTATTTCTGGCATATGCAGCATGTGGAGACCATTTGTTCTATGCTTTTGTACATGCCTATCCAGTACACAGCTGATCTGGCTCTTAGTTTATATTTCTCCATCCCCATATGGCCTTGGTGTATTAAGCGGAGAAGTTCCGTTTGCATCATTTTTGGTATTATGATTCTTGAGCCAGCAAGGAGAACACCGTCCTTCACCGAGATGTCGTCTCTGATTGTCCAGTACTGTCGGATTTGGTTTTGGACCTGCTGGATCTTCTCCGGCCACCCCTGTATTACCTGTTGCATGAGTAGTAGCAACTCCTCTTCTTTACCAGTCTCCTCTTGAATTTGGCTAAGCTTTGTGGGAGTAACATTTACGAGGTGATGTATTTTTACTGTCAGGCCCTTCATCTCGTGTTTTTCGTGTGGTGACAATCGAGACAATGCATCTGCCAGTGCCATTTCTTTCCCTGGCTGGTATTTTAATTCGAAGTCGTAACTTTGGAGTCTTAACAGTAACCTTTGCAGTCTTGCTGGGGCCTTGCTTAGGTTTTTCTTGTAAATTTGTTCGAGTGGATGATGGTCACTCTCTACCTCAAATTTTCTTCCGTACAAGTAGGTGTGGAACTTTTCGCATCCGTATACTACTGCCAATAGCTCTCTTTCGATGTTTGCGTATCTTGTCTCTGCTGATATCAATGCCTTCGATGCGAAAGCTATTGGTTTTCCTTCCTGCACGAGGGCTGCCCCTAGCCCCCTGGTAGAGGCATCTACCTGTAGGGTGACAGGTTTTTTTCTATCGTAATAAGACAGGCTGGTTTCTTTACATAATAATTCCTTTAGGTGTTTGAAGTTCCTCTCATGGGATTCTGACCATTGGTATTCGGTGTCTTCTTTTAGTAATTCTCTTAGGTTCGCTGTGTAGTCTGACATGTTCGGGATGAAAGAGCTCATATACTGGACCAAGCCGAGGTAGCTTCTCAGCTCCTTCTTGTCGTTTGGAGGTTTCATCTCTGCTATCGCCTCGACCTTTTTGGGATTAGGCTTGACACCCTCCGGTGTGTAGATCATGTCAAAAAATTTGCATTTCGTACTTTTAACGATGCATTTCTCTGCGTTCAGCTTGATGCCAGCCGTTCTGGTGCGCTCCATGGCCTCGTGCAAGTGCACGTTGTGGTCTCTTTCATTTGATCTGTAAACTTGGATGTCATCAGCGATTCCAATGGCTCCTTCACAGCCTTTGTATGTTTCATCGATCTTTTGTTGGAAGATGTCTTGGCTGACTTTCAACCCGAATGGCAGCCGCAGGAATTTATAAAGCCCCAATGGTGTATTAAAAGTCGTCAGGGTAGTTGATTCTTCATCCAGTTTTATGTTCCAGTAGCCGTTTCTGGCATCCAGTTTGGAGAAGACTTTGGCTCCTGCCAGTGCTGGTGTGATTTCTTCTAATGTTGGTGTGGGGTAGTGGTCCCGCTTTATTGCCTGGTTTAAGTCATTGGGGTCCAGACAGATTCTGAGCCGCCCGTTCAGCTTTTCCCATACCACAATCGAGTTTACCCAGTCTGTGGGTTCAGTGACCTTTGCGATTATTTCTTTCTCTTCCATTTCTTTTAGTTCGGTGTATAATTTTTCTTTTAGCTCGATGGGTATTTTTCTTGGAGTGTGGATGACGGGTTTTACCTCTGGATCTATTGTTATATGGTACTTGAACTCCCCGAAGCATCCTACAGTGTCAGCAAAACATTCTGGATACATGTCCATCAAATGTTTCATGTCCATGATTTGTGGACGATTCTCCAGTGGGGTGTTGCTGTCGACTTTCAGTGATGTTTTTGTTAGTTCGTGGTTTACCGAGATTAACCCCAGCTTCTCGCAGCTGTTTAATCCCAGGATCACCAGTCCCTCGGAGTCGGTCACATAGAACATGCAGTTGATGTTTCTGCTTTTGTGTGTTCCTTTTATATAGGTTGTTCCGAGTTGTCTGATCTCGCTCCCCCCATACGCTGTCAGCGTGACGTTGTTTGCTTTTAAACATCCTCTTTTCGGGTATCTATCTTCGCCCAAGTTTTCGGGGAAGATCCTCTGGTATAGCCTCAGTGGAAGGATGTTGCTCTGAGCTCCTGTGTCCAACTTTACTTTTAGATTGACGGTTGTGGGCTGTCCTTCGATCCTCTTTTTAATCTGGATGATAGTGTGCCATTCTTTCTTTGGGGTGCTTTCTGCTCTGGACGTTTCGTGTAAGAGAACCTTTATGGTTTCAATGATCAGAGCTTTGTCGTACCCGCAGTCTTCGTTATCTTGCTCACCCATGGTGTGGATTTTGTTTTTCTTTTGTTGGTTCTGCTGCCCACCTCTGCTTTTGGTGTGTAGCCCCTCTCTTTCAGCTCTGCACATCTTTTGCCAGTGGTTTGCTTTACCACACGTGTTGCAGCTTGTTCCATACGCTGGGCATTTTCTTCTGTCTGTGTAGTCGTGTTGTCTTCCGCAGTTTCTACACGTACTCTTCCCGCTGTCATATACTTGTTTTTGTGTGCTGTGCTTTTCGCGCACTGCATCTACTCCGTGATCCGGTTCGGGAGTTGTCCGCACGTCAGCCGTATGAGTATTCAGCATTTTCATCTGTTGTTTTGTGGCTTCGTGAGCCCTCGCTGTATCTATGGCTTCTGATATTCCGAGCTTTTCTTTTCCTATTAGTTCTTTTTGCACTTCTGTATGTGCTGATTCCCATATTAATTGGTCTACCAGCCTTTCTTCTAGTTCCGTAAACTTGCATTTGCTGGCTTCGTTTTTTAATCTCGTCAGGAAATTGTCAGCCGTTTCACCAGGTTCCTGTCTTAAGCTTTGGAATTTATACCTGTGTATGCGGTGGCTTGATTTAGGCTCGAGATGGTTACTGAACTTTTCATAAATCTCCGTAGGGTTCGTTTTATCCTCTTCGGATAAACTCCAGCTGTTATAGAGATCTAAGCCTTTTTCTCCCGCCCACAGTAGAATGTAGCTGACTTTTTCCTCATCGGAGGAGCCTTTCAGGAAACTTTTAAATGTAAGCTCGCATTTTTGCTTAAATTTCCGGAAAGCTTCCACGATATCGTCGGCTTCCCAGTTCATGATGGGGAGCATATTCACGGTCAGTGCATTGGACGCTGCCATTTTAGCTGCCCGTACGATTCGCAGTTACAACGCTGCAGAGTTTACTTTTAAATTTCTTTCTTCAATCTGATATCGTTTTTGTTTGCGTAAGTTTTACTCACTTATACCGCTGCCACCATGTTATGTCTTCTAGCGCTCGTAGTGCTTTGTAAAGACGACTCTGGACTCGGTAGTTTGTAATTATAACTACCGTTTTATTTGTGTTGTAATGGCTGCCTGCCGCATGGTGCGGGGTGATATATATACAAGTCCTGTGTGGCGCCTGCGCACTACTTTCCCAGCATCGTAGTGCTGTTACACTTGATTTGAGTGTTAGTACACTTGTACAATATAGTCCCAACATAACTATGTAAAACCGTCATTCAATCTGGCACCACCATTGCACGGGGCTTTGCGCAGAGCTTGGAGCCAAGGCGCCAGCTCAGAAAATAGCACTGCGCGTACTTTAGAGGGTAGTATAGAGGCAGGATCTGCACGTGGTGAGTCACCGGGCATGCAACCAAGCCAGGGGGAAAGGGTAGCTCGGGTGCCAGCTCCCCGGCACGCACATGTTCTGCTGCACAGGACTCAGATGAGGATCTCGATGGGATGACATGCAGAAGAAGGGTGATGGACATGGAAATGCTTGGTGCAATGGTAAGCCTGCCAGAGAATCTCTTGTCAGCGTCAAGGAGCATAGAGGAGTCCGGCTCCAACATTGCACGGGGCGTCGTGCAGAGCTTGGAGCCCAGGAATTCCAGGATGGAAATGATGGGCAATTCAATCAGGACACTTGTGGTCTAAACCATGATGGTGGGTGTGATGGACAATGCCATAGCTTCCATTGCAGCACAAATGGAAGCAACCCTACGTCTAAGTGCTGCACTGGAAGCTCAAACTGCTCTCATGCAGTCTCAGATTATTGCCACACAAGCTCTGACTGATGCCATCATGGCTGGGTTTAAGAGTGTGGAAAGGGGCTTGCAGGATGTCACAACGTTCCAGCAATCTGTGCTGCAACAGATGGCTAGGAATGTTGAGGCGCCGCCCTGGGGGAGTGGCAGTGGCTCCATGGAGCAAGAACCTGCTGTCCTCTCTCAGGATGACAGCATCCTTCCTCCCACCTCTGCCACTCCGCTAGTGCTCTTGCTGCTGCCTGTTAGCCAGCCAGCCCAGATGGCTGCCGCACATGCCGAGGTGGTGCAGTCTTCAGCACTACAGCCGGGATGTTATTGGGGCCCATAGCCTTTGCTACATTCATTGTGCTCAGCTGTTTCTTGATATCACGTGGAATGTATTGAATTTGCTGAAGATTGGCTTCTGTGATGGTGGGGACATCAGGAGGAGGCCGAGGTGGATTATCCACTTGGTACTTCTGGCTGAAGATGGCTGCAAATGCTTCAGCCTTGTCTTTTGCACTCAGGATGGGGATGTTCATGGAGCCTCCTCCCCCCGTTGGTTGTTTAATTGTCCACCATCATTCACAACTTGATGTAGTCGGACTGCAGAGCTTTGATCTGATCCATTGGTTGTGAGATCGTTAAGGTCTGTCTGTAGAGTGCTGCTTCTGCTGTTTAGCATGCATGTAGTCCTGTGTTGGCACCTCATTTTTAGGTACACCAAGTGCTGCTCCTGGCATGCTCTTCTAAGTTCCTCATTGAACCAGGGTTGGTCCCCTGGCTTGATGGTAATGGTAGAGTGAGGGATATGCCAGGCCATGAGATTACAGATTGTGGTGGAATACAATTCTGCTGCTGGTGATGCCCCCAAGTGCCTCAAGTATTGAGCTGCTAGATCCGTTCTGAATCTAACCCATTTGGCACAGTGGTAGTGCCACACAACACGATGGAGGGTGTCCTCAGTGTGAAGATGGGACTTTGTCTTCCCAAGGACTGTGCATTTAGGGTTAGTGCAGTAGTCACTCCTACCAATAATGTCATGGACAGATGCATCTGTGACAGGTAGATTGGTGAGGAGGAAGTCAAGTAGGTTTTTTCCACATTCTCACCATTGTCTGAGTAAAGAAGTTTCTTCTGAATTCTTTATTGGATTTATCAGTGACTATCTTATATTTATGACCCATAGGGTGTGAAATTTTGAAAATTTACCGCCAGGCGCTAAGGATTCTGAACTTCTACTAAATTGGGTGTTAACGCCTCAGGAAGGAAGTGGGGCGCTAAATCAAGCACTAATGACCTCAGTGGGATGCTACAGGGGCGCTACCAGCAGAGCACTAACGGATTTCAGGTGCAATGCATTCAGCAATGATCCTTCACACTGGTTCATTCCAGCTGTTAAAGGGAGGTCGCATCATTGTGCAGATGCTCATTTTAAGCTTTGCTGGCTTTGAGGTGACCTGCGAGCAACTGAATCCCCTGCTGGCTATGGCTGTTCCCACTCGCAGGGAGAGAGCTCGTTGGTTGACAGATGTGGTATTGGAGGCATTGGTGGCTGGAGTGGAGCGAAGGAGGGCAATGCAGTTCCCGACCACTTGAAGAAGGCCATCGCCTCAGGTGTTTAGGGCAATGTGGAGGGAAGTGGCCCAGGAGGTCTCGGCCAGTAGTGTGGCGGAGCACAGCCTGACATAGTGCCACAAGAAATTCAATGACCTCAGTCGGGTGGTCAAGGTGAGTACATGCTTCAACAGCTCCTACATACCAGCATCTGAACCTCAGTCTGTGCACACCGCGCAAAGAACTACACCACCACCACTCCCCCAATAAACATCTTCACCTACTCAAACTCACATCCGCATCTCACGCCTTGCCTACAATCACAGCTATTCAATGACGGCAGGCATATCTCCCAAACACATAGCTGGACTCTGACTGAAATACATTTGTTTCTCTTGCAGGCCAAGATGGCCCACAATAGGAGGGAGCAGCAGAGAACAGGTGGGGGTGATGCACAGCTCCAGCAGCTCTCAGACCTTGAGGAGCAAGTGCTGCGATTCATTGGGCAGCAGATGGTGGGCGCCGTGGCCTTGGGAGCAACAGTGGTATCTTCAGCCCCTCTCCTTCTCTCATCCCACTTCCCCCTCACACCACAAACCTTTCTCACTTTCCACCTCCTGAGAATGTCTGCATTCCTTGCTCCATTCCTGCCCCCCTGCCCTAACCTTAACGCGAGTGTTGTGCCTTTATGCTTTCAGATAATCAGCAACCAGATGACCAGCCTATCCCTGAGCCCCCCACTGAGAATGAGGAAGGAGAAGAGGAAGAGGACCTTGATGGAGAGGCATCCACAAGTAGGGTGATGGCCATGCACACCGAGATAATCGGTGCAATGGCAAGGGTGCCCGAGAGCCTCTCGGCAATGGTACGGAGCATGGAGGAGTCCGCCTCCAACAATGCACAGAGCTCTGTGCATACCATGGAGCCCATTATTTCCACTGTGCAGAGGATAGTGGACTCCCATGTGGATCCAGACCTCATGATGCGTGTCATGGGTGATGTGGCAGTTTCCATTGCAGCACAGGGGGAAGTGACGCAACATCTTAGTGCTGTAATGCAGTCAATGGTTGCTGCCATCCAGTCTCAGACTGCTCTCATGCAGTCTCAGCTTGATGCCATGAAAGCTTTGACTGCTGCCATCGTCGTTGGGTCCACCATAGTCCACCGGGGATCTCACGGTGTCGCAGCAGGCCAGCAATCAGTGCTCCAGCAGATTGGTAGGAATGCTGAGATGCTGCCCCAGGGGAGTGGGAGTGGATCAGTGGAGCAGGAAGCTGCTATCCTTTCTCAGGTTGACAGCATTCCTGATCCCACCACTGCCACTCCGCCATTGCCCTTGTCACTGCCTGCCATCCAGCCAGCCCAGACTGCTGCCGCCCATGCTGAGCTGGTGCAGTATACAGCCGGGCCTTCCAGGCCCAGAGCTGGTCGAGGGCGTCCTACAAGGCCATCTGTAGCCTCTGGCACGGACACTCAGCAGCCTTCCACCAGCCCGGCAGCAGCCGTTGGGGAGACACTATGTAGGAGCACTAGATTAGGAAAGGGGACTGTAAAGAGGGGAGGCAAGGGTTTGCACAAGGGTGATTAGTCAATATTGTTGTTGCATATATCTGGTTAATGATTTTTGATAAATTTATTACTGGAATGTTGCAGAGTTGGTGCTGTGTCTCATTTCAGTTCTGGGGTGTGGTTTGGAACCACAAAGTGATGGAATAATGGCGACGTGCTCGGCAACCGGAACGTGGACTCGAAGTCACTGAAAACAAAGTCTGATGAGGCGGTCACGGACTGACATTGCAGAACGTCGATTGAGTGGCTGCCTCCTCCGTCGCTGCTATTCATCCTCCTGTTCATCCTGCTCCTCTTCCTCCTCGTCCTCCTCCTCCTGCTCCTGAGGTGGTGGAGTTATACATGGTGGCAATGGCTGTGCCCTCATAATGGCCAAGTAGTGCAGCATGCAGCAGACAATGACAAAAAGTGACACGCGCTCAACCGAGTACTGGAGGGCTCCTCCCGAGCGGTCAAGGCAGCAGAACCATTGCTTGAGCACTCCGATGGCCTGCTCAATGGTGTTGCTGGTGGCAGCATGGCTCTCATTATATCAGTGCTGGACAGGAATGTTGGGGTTGCAGAGGGGAGTCATGAGCCAGGTGGAGAGGTAGGAATTGCTGCCCAGCAGCCAGCTGCAAGCTTGATGTGGTGGCTGGAGTAAAGCTGGCACACCGGTCTGGCGCAGGATGAAGGCATCCTTCCTGCTGCCAGGATAGCGGGCATTGACGGTCAGGATTCGCCATGTGTGGTCGCACGCCAACTGCACATTAAGTGAGTGGTAGCCTTTGTGGTTACGGAATACCTCAGGATTGCTATGAGGTGCCTGTAAGCGATGTGGGTGTAATCAGTGGCGCCCTGCACCATGGGGAAGCCCGCTATCCTGGCAAAGCCACATGCACGCTTCTTCTGCTTCTCTCTGGTCATGGGGAAAGAAATGTCATCCCTTCTCCTTCTGTAGAGAGCCTCTGTGACCTGGCGGATGAAGCAATGGATGGTAAACTGGGAGATGTTGGAGATGTTGCCTGTCGCACACTGGAATGATCCGCTGGCGTAGAAAGTGAGGGCGACGGTGAGCTTGGCTGCCACTGAGAGCCGTGGTGGTCCTGATCTGAGGCTCGAGGTCTGGTTGCAGGAGGTGGCAGAGCTCTGTGACCTTGTCCTTGCTGAAGTGGAGCCTTCTAACACACTGGTCCTCAGTGAAATTCATGTAGGAGAAATGCTGCCAGAATACCCTGGGTGGGCAAGGCCTCCTATTGAGAGCCCTCTGGCCGCATTTTGCACTTTTTCCCTGTGCCTCAGTTGCCTCCGACGTTGACACTGGAGGACGAGGCCCAGTGCCAGTACAGCCCCCATGAAAGGATCCAAATATTGCACTTTCAAATCTCCCCTCAATGAAACTTAAGAACCTTTATGTGCCAGAACATTTGTTAAAATGCAAAATGCTCAAATCGGTCAAAAGGCCTCGTTGCCTATGTGAAACTAACAACACAGCATTGTTGGATGACAAAAAATAAACCGGATGTGGACGCCTTTAAATAGCGCTCCTCCAGGGGACATCTGACTGAAAGCCGCCTCCTCTACCTGTCATTGTTAACGGCAGGCGCTCAAGCAGGGGGCGAGAAGGAAATTTTCATCCAGTGCGCTGCGCATGGCAATAACGTCACGATCTCTGGGTGCAGGAGATCGGGGCGCAACGACTTACAGCCGTCGCAAAACTCCCGCCGAATTTAGCTGGTGGCGTTGATATCGCCGTGCCCGGTCACACTCACTGGGCACCCGATGTGCAAAATTCATTGTTGTCTCCTGCCTTCATGCCTCGCCCTGACAGCGACAGGGAGAGGAGGCGTCAAGCAGGCGGTAGCTGGCTCCAGGGGAGCTAATTAAAGGGATCATGAGTAATGAGTAGCAGCTGTCATGTTAGTGCTGTTTCACTGCTTCCTTGTCAGTTTGACATTAAGCAATAGTTTAATTCAGTCATTTAAAGGTTGTTTAGTATCAGGAGTGTTGTGGCTACTAACAATAAGTTACATTTATTCTCACAACATATCAAAGTGCTACACTTGCTTACATTAATGGGGGCTATACTGGCAGTCGTCCTCTTCCTCCAGGATCTACTGTGGAGGGAGTGGAGGCAGCAAGAAAGATTGGAACATTTGGCCAGAGGGAGGAGAAGGGCCATAAGGACTCTCAACAGGAGGCCTTACCCTCTGTGGGTATTTCGAGAGCACTTCTCCTACCTCCAATTAAGTGAAGAAGGCTCCGCTTCACCAAGGAGGTGATCACAGAACTGCCACCTCCTGCAACCAGACCTCAAGCCTCAGATCGGGTCTCTCAGTGGGAGTCATGGTCACCGTCACCCTCGATTTCTTTGCCAGTGGATCCTTCCAGTCTGCAACAGGAGATATAGCTAACATCTCGCAGTTCATCATCCATCGCTGCATCCGGGAGGTCACAGAGGCTCTCTACAGTAGGAGAAGGGACTACATTTCCTTCCCCATCACCAGAGAGAAGCAGGATGAACGTGCATGTGGCTTTGCCAGGATAGCAGGCTTCCCGATGGTGCAGGGCGCCATTGAATGCACCCATGTGGCTTTATGGCACCGCATAACAATCCTGAGATCTTCTGTAACTGCAAAGGCTACCACTCACTCAATGTGCAGTTGTTGTGCGACCACATGCAGCGAATGCTCATTGTCAATGCCCGCTATTCTGGCAACAGCCACGATGCCTTCATCCTGCGCCAGACAGGTGTGCCAGCACTCTTCCAGCCACCACATCAAGCTCGCGGCTGGTTGGTCAGAGACAAGGGCTATCCGTTCTCTACCTGGGTCATGACTCCCTTCCGCAACCCCAACACTCTTGCCCAGCACTCATATAATGAGAGTCATGCCGCCACCAGGAACATCATTGAGCAGACCATCTGGGTGCGCAAGCAACAGTTCCACTGCCTAGACCTCTTGTGAGGAGCCCGCCAGTACTCGACTGAGCGGGTGTCCCATTTCATCATGGTCTGCTGCATGCTCCACAACTTGGCCATCCTGAGGGCTCAGCCCTTGCCACCAGGGATTGCGGGACGACCTCAGGAGGAGGAAGAGGGAGAGGAGGAGGAGGAGGAAGATGAGGAAGAAGAAGACGAGGAGGAGGAGGAGGAGGAGGAACAGGAGCGAGGGAGGAGGCAGCCACTCAATCGGCCTTCCGGAAAGGTGTTCCATGACCGCCACATCAGACTGCAGTTCCAATAAATTAAACCCCAGATCCCCGTTGCTCACCACATCCCCATCATTCCATCCCTGTTGCAGGCCATATCACAGCGCAAAGCTGAAATGAGAGACACCACAAAATAATCCAAACTAAATTAATAAATCTAACAATAATCAGCGCTCACATATTTAAAACAATATTTACTATTCACCCTTGTGCAATCCCTTAGTTCTCGTTACTGTGCCTTTGCCTACTCTAGTGCTCCTACGAAGTGTTGGCCCAGTGGCTGCAGTACGGCTGGTGGAAGGCTGCTGAGTGTCCATGCGGGAGACTTCAGATGGCCTTGCAAGATGACCTCGACAAGCTCTGGGCCTGGAAGGCCCGGCTGTAGACTGCACCACCTCAGCATGGGCGGCAGCACTCTGGTGGGCTGGCTGGCTGACAGGCAGTGACAAGGACAATGGTGTAGTGGCAGTGGTGGGAGCAGGAATGCTGTCATCCTGAAAGAGGACAGCAGCTTCCTGCTCCACTGACCCACTGCCACTCCCCTGGGGCAGCACCTCAGCATCCCTAGCAATCTGTTGCAGCAAAGATTGTTGACCTACTTCGATACTGTGAAAGCCCCGGTCGACGGTGGTGGACCCAGCCACAATGGCAGCAATCAGAGCTTGCGTGGCTTCAAGCTGAGACTGCATGAGAGCAGCCTGAGATTGAATGCCACCAAGCATAGACTGCATTACAGCACTAAGATGTTGTCTCACTTCTGCCTGTGCTGCAATGGAAGCTGCCAGATCGCCCATCACACATGGCATCAGGTTTGGGTCGCCATGGTCTCTGGGAGTCTACCATCTTTTGCAGACTGGAAATGATGGGCTCAATGGTGTGCGCAGAGCTCTAAGCAATGTTGAAGGCGGACTCCTCCATGCTCCTTACCATTGCCAAAAGGCACTCGGGCACCCTTGCCATTGCACCTATCATCTCTGTGTGCATGGCCATCACCCTTCTTTTAAAGGCCTCCCCATCGAGGTCCTCATCTGAGTCCTGTGAAGCAGAACCCACACGCGAACTCGCCCTCCGGGGAGCTGGCCCCCAAGCTACCCTTTCCCCCTGGCCTTGCTGCAGCCCACTCATCCCCGGTGCATCACCCTGTGCAGATCCCACTACTATACTAGCCTCTAAAGAACGTGTAGTGCTAGTATCTGAGCTGGTGCCTGCTGGTGAGACATGCAGTGAAGCGGTGGTTTCTTCCTCCTCCTCTTCTCCCACATCGCTCTCAACAGTACCCTCAGGGACAGGCTGCTCCAGTGCTTGCTCATTATCTGAAAGCATAAAGGCACAAGATTCGGGTTACGGCGAGGGGAGGGGGCAGGAAGGGAGAAATGCATGGATACAGCATGATTAGTTGGAAAGTGCAAAACGCTTCTGGGGTGAGGGGAAAATGGGATGTGAGAAGAAGGAGCAGGGATGAACATACCATTGTTTTCCCCAAGGGGGTCAATGTCACCGGTGACCACGGCGCCCACCACCTGGTCATAGAGTCAGAGTCATAGGGCAGGATTTTAACTCAGGTGCGGGATGGTGTCGTGTTATCCGCATTTTGTGTTATCCACCCGAATCTAAATGGATGTGGGAGATTGATGCAATTTTAACTTAATTGTCCAATTGATATCCAACGTGTGGGAACCCTTGGCAAATGGGTTTTTCCTGACTGAAAGTCGCCGTCATCATTGCTGTTGCATTTAAGGTCTACAGCAAGCCTTGCTTCTTCTGCAGGCTGCCAAGCTTTCTCTGTTTGGTGTGAGAGTCCTGCAGGAAAGATGACAAGCGGTAGGCCCAGATCAGCTCCTCGCTTCGACGAGGTGGCCCTGCAGGCATTGGTGGATGGGGCTAGGGCCAACAGGGAGGTGCTCTTCCCCTCCTCAGTGAGGAAGAGGCCTCCCAAACAGACTAAGGCAGCATGGTTGCAGGTGGCTGAGAAGGTCAACTCCTTGGGAGTCACACGACGAACCTGGATTCAGTGCCAGAAAAGATTTCATGACCTTCAGCGCACTGGAAAAGTGAGTATGAATTTCCCATCACCCTCAATCTGATTCCCATTGCCTTTCCTCACCAGCACTCAGCTTCAGCAATCTCTTCCTCCACATCCCACTTGACACTGACATCCATGCACCCTTACCCATTCCCCCTCTCTCTATGCTCACATTCACATAACTATTCAACCATGCAGCCCTCACACTCCCTTTCACTGTGATGTTTTGAACACAACTGACAACACGCAGGGAGGGTCCTTGGTCTTGCAACCTCACTCCATCTTTGTCTCCTTCTAAGTATCTATGCTATGCAATCTCTACACTCACTCCTTCATTCTCACTCAACCTCCACTTGTCTCCCTCATTGCAGGAAAAGAGAGCTCACAAAAAGAGAGAGCAAGCCAGGACAGGAGGAGGGCCACCCTCAATAGCCTACGTGACCTCCTGGGAGGAGGCCATCCTGGAAAACATGGGCATTGAGGATGATTCGCGCATGGGGGATGGACAGACGGGTGCAACACAGCAAGCTGGTGACAGAAAAGTTTCCCATCTCTCTCTTTGACATTGCATGAGTCGCTGATAAAGATTGTGAAGCTCTAACAGATGGACTTTTGAGCATCTGCAAAAAGCAATGTGCATGTAGCCTTGGCATCACATCTCTGACTCTTTCCTTTACTCCCCCACAGGACCATCACAAGCATCCATCCCCCCTAGCCAGGAAGAAGAGGCTGAGCAGCCAGACTCCTCAGAGGAAGCTGCAACCTCTGAGGGCGCAGCGTCAGCAGAAGTCTGCGCACCAAGCACCAGCACAGACACTCACACCTCAGTGGGACCTTCAGGACATAGAGTAGTGTTGTCACCTGGTGTATCACAGCTCACAAGTGAGCATCAGCAGATTGTGGAGACAGGGACAGCAGTGGAGAGTCCTAGTCGGAGGGCGCAGGACTCTGCCAGCTTGGCTCAGCAGCATGTCAACCCTCTGTCTCTGGCAGGTTTTGTCGCTAGGGTCGCTGCGAGTGTGGAGCGAATGGAGGAGTCCATAGCGAACATGACCAGAGCCTTTGTGGAGTCATTGGTGCATGAACGCATCACCACAGAAAGGATGGCTACCTCCGTGGAAAGGATGGCTACCATAGAGGAGAGGATGGCTACGGTAGAGGAGAGGATGGCTACGGCCATGGAGGAGCTTAGTCGCCAGGGTATGGAAAACATGGTCATTGTTCAGAATAGAATGACATCTCTTGAGGAGCAATGGGCATCTATTGAACAGAGAAACCAGACCTTCATGGAAGTCCTTCTGAGTAGGACTGCCATTGCAGATACGGGTCCCCATGGCCCCCCTGATGTGCAAGGTGCTCTCCAGCAACTTGCAGGCGCTGAGGGGGACCTGACCCATGAGAGGGAGGTTGGTGGCAGACTTCAAAGAAGTGGGGGCTCCTCTCCAAGCGCTCACACTTCCATGCCACTGCAGAGCCCTCGGTCAGAGCCCCACCGGAGTCCACACCCAAGTGAGATAGGCGTCTCAATCCCTGCACAGCTGCAGGAGCAGCAGACTGTTGACAAGCCCTCACAGGCTCACAACCCCAGAGGACGCCTGCCAAAGGTGTCGAGACAGGAGTAGTAGCAAAGTGAGCAAGGGGCCTCCACATCTGCTGAAGGCACAGGGGAGGCACCACGTAGGAGCACGCGTAAGAGGAAAATTCTGCACAAATAATCACAAGGGTAGTCACTTGGGTGCAATTTTGTGTTTACTGTAAAAATGCCATCGCTTCGTTATTGTCCATAAAAATTCTGATGGCAAATGTTGCAGTTGTGGCACCTGTCATTTCGCTATTGGGACTTCCACATTGAGGGCATAGGAATTCTTGCAACTGTCAGTATGGTGGTCAGAGTGCTAGGAATCCTCTGGTTCTTGACCATTGTCAATGCTCTGTTAAGAAGCTGCGAGGCAAAAGTGTTTAATTGACTAGGCTAAGCAAATCTGGCCAGGATGAGTGCGTTCCTTGCATCCCGGGCAGCAATGTTCTCGCGTAATGCTGCCGCTGGTTGATGGGCCTCTGCAGGATGTTCGTTTTCGCACTCCTCCTCCTCCTCCTCCTCCTCCTCATCTGAGGAGGATATTTGAGGAGCCACTTGGTCCTCAGGAATCTGCAAGCCACGACGCTGTGCCATGTTGTGAAGTGCACAGCAAACCATGATGATTCTGGAGACCCTGGCTGCTGAGTACTGCAGGGCTCCACCTGGTCTATCCAGGCAATTGAAGCGCATCTTCAGCAAACCGATGGTTTGCTCGATTATGGCTCTAGTGGACATATGGCTGGAGTTGTAGCTCTCCTCAACTTCGTTGGATGGGCCCCTCAACGCCGTCATTAGCCACGTCCTCAGGGGATAGCCCTTGTCTCCAAGTAGCCATCCATTAAGTTGGTCTGGCAGACTGAATAGTGGAGATATACTAGACTGGCGCAGTATGAAGGAGTCATGGCAACTGCCAGGGTACTTGGCACAAACATGCAAAATTTCCTTCTTGTGGTCACACACCAGCTGAACGTTAAGGGAGTGGAAGCCCTTGCGGTTGACAAAAATACCTGGATTGCGATGGGGTGCCTTAAGGGCCACATGTGTGCAGTCCACGACGCCCTGCATCCTTGGAAAGCCTGCCAGATGAGTTAATCCAATCGCTCGCGCCGTGACACTTGCTCGATCCTTGGTGAAATGGATGTGATTGTGCGCGAGGGCAAAGAGGGCATCGGTTACCTGCATGATGCAAGTGTGTGCGGCCACCTGGGAGATGCTGCTGCTGCTGATCTCTGGAATGAGCCTGAGGCAAAAAAGTTGAGTGCGGCGGTGACTTTGACGGCCACTGGTAATGCTTGTCCATCTGGTCCTCTGGGCAGCAGGTCTTGCTGTAGCATTGCGCAGATGTCAGTCACTACCTCTCGCGAAAGTTGGAGCCGCCTTTGGCACATGTTGAGATAGCTGACCCTGTGTCTGCAGACCTTGTTTGGGGGGTATCTCCTGCCTTCTGGCCTGTGCAGCTTCAGGTGGGTGAGCAGCAGCCTGGCGCTCCTGCTGCTGCTGCTGTTGTAGGTGCTGCTGTTGTTCCTGGTTCTGCTGGTGCCGCGGCTGGTGCTTGAGCTCCTCTAATGCCTAGATGGGAAGGAAATAAATGGCTCCCATGCTTCTGGTATATGCCTCAGTTGAGGAAGCGCTGAGTGAAGGTGGCGAGAGGGGTTTCCCAGGAGGTGACACTGGAGATGGGTGTTAGGCTCCAACCTTCCACAGGTGTGGTTAAGCCTTCTAAAAGTTGCCCCAGACCTGAGACCACTAAGTCCTGCCACCTGCAAATCACGGCTGATCAAATTTCCTCTTTAATGGATGACCTGCAGTTGATAGTCAGCAATCCAATAGTGCTCCCGCCAGGTTTCACCATCGTGTTTCCCACCAGGCGTCTTTCATGTGGGAAAAGGGTTAAAATCCCAAGGGCCTTTTAAAATAGGATTATAGAGGCCATTTAGTGCTTGTTAAGGGTCTTAACGACCAGTCCCGCCTGTTGGATGCGGGACGGAGTCGGGACCATCAGACACGCCTGAATTAAAATTGCTCAGAGTCGGGAACCAGGCCGGGGGGGGGGGGGCGGGGTCCCGCACACTAGCTTTTGAGATTTTGACCCCCACATGCTTCCAATCCCGCCTCCATGGCTCAATGAAAATCCTACCTGTAATGTATATACCTTTAAGGGGGGGAACTACTTTTTACAGCTCATGTATACTGTAGTACCGGCAGTCACCACACCTGTATATAGCACTGAGTAGTAATCTGTACAGTCAGTTCAATTGTGAGCCACGTTGAGTAAACACCTGTTGTACCGTTTCTGCTGCAGTCTGTATCTTATTATACCTAGACACAACATTGACGACGAGGCAAGTTTGAACCTACCTGCAACTCTGCATCACCTCCCGGGGATTCGTTCCTGGAGATCAGTGGATTGGAGGTCAAGGCCAGAGACTCGGGCGTCGACCATGGGCAACCGCCCAGTCATCCAGCAGAGACTCGAGAATTGCGGGGGAGGCTGTCGAGAGCCAGGGTTGGCTTTCCAGTCGAGGTGGACCAGCGAAATGGTCTGGCAACAGGTAGTGCGCAGACCCGTCCCGGACAGCGGCGGGCTAGAGCCCGACCGAGCGGCACAGCAAAGGGCCGAGCAGCGTCGACGCGGGAGAGAGCGAGAGGGCAGAGCGCAAAGGGCACAGCTGGTGTTCAGGGGCCAAGCAGCGTCGGAGAGAGGGAGAGAGAGACGCGCAGAAACCCGCGAGGCGTCGCCATTGCCACGAGGACCGCCGAGTGCGGCGTTGGCAGCAGTGGGGGAGGAAGGAAAGCGCGGGAGACGCCATTTTAAGCCATTGGGAGACGCCATTTTAAACCACACCCAAAATGCCAAAGAGTGGCAGTATCACCGCATTTGACAATGAAGTCGAAGATTGGACTACATATGTCGAGCGAATAGAGGTGTACTGCAAAGCAAATGAGGTGTCAGATGACAAGAAGGCGTCGGTATTGTTAAATTTAATGGATGCAAAGACGTATGGGTTATTACGAAATCTAGTAACCCCAATGAAGCCAATGGAAAAGAGTTTTGAAGACATAGTAACAATACTACAGGAACATTTAAACCCCACACCGCTGCTGATAGCAGAAAGATTCAAGTTTCACAAACGGAACCAGCATAAGGATGAAAGCAATGCTGATTATTTAACAGAACTGTGCAAACTATCGAAACACTGCCAGTTTGGAGCGGGACTGGCAGATACCTTAAGGGACAAGTTTGTGTGTGGGCTTCAAAGTGAAGGAACCCAGCAACGGCTTTTATCTGAAAAGGACCTTACGCTGGAAAAGGCTTTCAGCATTGTGGTATCATATGAAGCAGCAGCACGGGGTGCTGCAGAGATACAACAGAGACCGCAAGAATATGGCACAAACGAAATGTCATATGGAACAGAGAAGTGCTATCGCTGCGGCAGAACAACACACGACCAGAAAGATTGCTGGTTCAAAGACAAAGTGTGCAGACAGTGTGGAAAAGTAGGACACATAGCACGAGTCTGCAGGTCGGGAAAGAAAACCAGCAATAAGAAACCTACCAAAGGAAAGTACAAGAAGGTACATAAGATGACGGAGAATAGTTCAGACGAACAAAAGAGTGATAACGACTCCGAAAGCAGGGAACTGAGTTGTCTGAAACTACATAATGTGATCACAATGGAGGATCACCGAACCATTTGGGTCACTCTCAAGATAGCAGGAGTCCAGGTAAAGATGGAACTGGACACAGGATCAGCCCTAACAGTCATAAACCGACGGGACTATGAGCGGCTATTCTCACACATACCCTTGAGAGACACAAAAATTATTTTGAAGACGTACACGGGGCAAAAAGTCTACCCCAAAGGAAAAATAAGAGTGACCGTTATATATAACGGTAAGGAAACACCAAAACTAGACTTGTATGTATTGCAAGATGGAGGACCACCATTACTGGGACGTGAATGGATCCGGAAAATACAACTGGATTGGCATTCCATACAGGCACTGACTGTGGCTGACAAAACGGATGATGACGTCACACCTGGGCGACTGTCAAAGATCCTAACTGACGCGAAAGAAGTGTTCCAGCAAGGACTCAGAACACTAAAAGGCATGACAGCGATGATTAAAATTGAAGAAAACGCAAGCCCAAAATATTTTAAGGCCAGACCGGTACCTTATGCGATCCGCCCAGCCGTCGAAGCAGAGCTGGAGAGTCTGGAATGTTCAGGTGTACTGTTCAAGGTAGACTGGAGTGAGTGGGCTACACCCATCGTCCCTGTGATGAAAAAGTCGTTGAGCAGCATGCCTGGGGAACCAAGGAAGGTTTGCATCTGTGGGGACTTTAAGGTAACAGTGAACCCGGTCCTTCACACTGTACAATATCCACTTCCGCGGATTGAAGATATTTTCGCCTCGCTATCTGGAGGGAAACGCTTCACTAAGATTGATCTGGCCCAGGCGTATCTGCAAATGGAGGTAGAAGAAGCATCAAAAAAATACCTCACAATCAACACCCATAAAGGTCTCGACCAATACAACCGGCTGGTATTCGGGGTAGCATCAGCTCCGGCTATTTGTCAGAGGGCAATGGAACAAGTCCTGCAAGGGATCCCAGGGACCCAGTGTTATTTGGACGACATCCTGGTCACGGGCGAAAATGACAGTGATCACCTTACCAACCTGGAGCAGGTGCTCACTAGATTGCAGGAATATGGGCTCCGAGCTAACTGCCCCAAATGCGAGTATTTTAGAAAACAGATCTCGTACTGTGGCCACGTTATCAATAAAGAGGTGTTACATAAGCCCCCAGAGAAGATTGAGGCAGTAGTCAAGGCTCCAGCGCCGGAAAATGTGTCACAACTGAGGTTGTTCCTCGGGCTGGTAAACTACTACCATAAGTTCTTGCCAAATTTGTCTACAATACTACACCCACTGAACACCCTACTGCAAACTGGGGTGCCATGGAAGTGGAGTGACGAATGTAGACGAGCTTTCCAGAAGAGCAAAACACTAATCACATCGAAAGAGGTATTGGCCCATTACAACCCGGCATTACCAATTCGGTTGGCATGTGATGCGTCACCCTACGGCATTGGAGCGGTGCTGTCGCACAAATTCTCGGATGGCTCAGAGAGGCCAATAGCCTTTGCGTCACGATCACTAACCTCAGCTGAGCGTAACTATGCCCAGATTGACAGGGAGGCCCTCAGCCTAGTGTGGGGAGTGAAAAAGTTCAATCACTATCTGCACGGGCAGAAATTCACCTTGCTGACTGATCACCAGCCTCTTGTCTCCATTTTTAATCCGAAGAAGGGCGTTCCGGTGATGACTGCGCAACGACTACAAAGGTGGTCACTTTTTCTAGGGGTGCACCACTATGAGATTGAATATAAGGGCACGAAACAGCATGGAAATGCTGATGGGCTATCACGCCTGCCACTGCCTACTGCGGAGGAAGCACCAGCAGTGGATCCTGTCGAAATATTCCATTCGACTATAGTTGAATACCTACCGGTAACTAACGCTTGTATCGAAAAGGAAACCCGAAATGACCCGATACTGTCTCGGGTATATGATTTGACGGTGAAGGGATGGCCAGCACATGGCGACTCACTGTTGCCAGCATTCTCGACAAGGAGAGAACAGCTGTCAGTGTGCTGGGGGGCCTTGATGTGTGGATCCCGAGTGGCAATTCCACCCAAGTTAAGGGATAGAGTGCTTAATGAGCTTCATGAGGGTCATCTGGGAGGGGTAAAAATGAAAAGCCTAGCCAGGGCTTATGTGTGGTGGCCGGGAATCGATAAACAAATCGAGGACTTGACCAAGAGCTGCTCAGGATGCCAGAAAGTCCAAAATGCACCACCACAGGCCCCTCTACACCCATGGGAGTGGCCCTCATCTCCATGGCAACGGGTGCATATTGATTTTGCTGGTCCATTCATGGACTCAATGTTTTTAATAGCCATGGATGCGCACTCGAAATGGCCTGAGGTCATCAAAATGTCTTCCACCACCACGGAGAAAACTATTGCAGTCCTATGGACCATTTTTGCCAGGAATGGCTTGCCAGAACAGATTTGCTCCGACAACGGACCACAGTTTGTGTCCGAAGAGTTCCGGAGGTTCTTGAAAAAGAATGGGGTAAGGCATTACACATCCGCCCCGTATCATCCAGCCACAAATGGATTGGCTGAGAGGTTCGTACAAACCTTTAAGAAGGCAATAAAGGCTGTGTACAATGACAACATTCCACTGCAGCACAAGGTGGACAATTTCCTGTTCGCCTACCGGAATGCGACACATGCAGTCACCAACCAGGCCCCAGCCATGATGTTCTTTAACCGAAGGTTAAGATCTCGCCTGGATTTGCTCAGACCAAACGTACGAAGAGATGTTGAGAGTAAGCAATTCCAGCACATCCATGAGAAGCCAACAAGGAGCTTCAATGTAGGGCAACCAGTCTTGGCCCGCGACTACCGAACAGAAAAATGGCAGCCAGGAACGATATGCACACGGCAGGGCCCACTAATGTACACAGTGGACGTTGGGGAGAGCATCGTGAGACGCCATGCTGACCAGATCCTAGAGTCACAGGAACAAGTCAACCCCATGCCTCGCCCATACGTACCTGGTGATGAACCCGATGTACAGGTCACATCTACCCCTGAAACAGTAGCATCAGAAGCTGATGAACCAACCAACGACAGGGGGCCAGAATCGCCTCCGCACCAAGAGCAAGACACTCGGGAAAGGCACTATCCAGAAAGGATCAGGAGGCCTCCCCAAAGACTGAATATATAAATAGACTATTTTCAGCTAATGTTGCATGTTAAAAGTGTTCATTGTAATTAGTTGATATTTAATTGTTAAATGAGTGTTATGGTACTGTTAATCTAAAAGGGGAGGAATTGTAATGTATATACCTTTAAGGGGGGGAACTACTTTTTACAGCTCATGTATACTGTAGTACTGGCAGTGACCACACCTGTATATAGCACTGAGTAGTAATCTGTACAGTCAGTTCAACTGTGAGCCACATTGAGTAAACACCTGTTGTACCGTTTCTGCTGCAGTCTGTATCTTATTATACCTAGACACAACACTATCCATAGAGTTATACAGCACAGAAAGAGGCCCTTCGGCCCATCGTGTCCGTGCCGGCCATCAAGCCCTGTCTATTCTAATCCCATTTTCCAGCACTTGGTCCATAGCCTTGTATGCTATGGCATTTCAAGTGCTCATCTAAATGCTTCTTGAATGTTGTGAGGGTTCCTGCCTCTACCACCCTTTCAGGCAGTGAGTTCCAGATTCCAACCACACTCTGGGTGAAAAAGTTTTTCCTCAAATCCCCTCTAAACCTCCTGCCCCTTACCTTGAAACTATGCCCCCTGGTTATTGACCCCTCTACTAAGGGGAAAAGTTCCTTTCTATCTACCCTATCTATGCCCCTCATAATTTTGTACACCTCAATCAGGTCCCCCTCAGCCTTCTCTGCTCTAAGGAAAACAACCCCAGCCTGTCCAGTCTCTCTTCATAGCTGAAGTGCTCCAGCCCAGGTAACATCCTGGTGAATCTCCTCTCCACACAATTAGTTACCACCTCGAAAAATTCAATCAAATTGATTAGACACGATCTCCCCCTAACAAAGCCATGCTGACTATCCCTGATTAATCCTTGCCTCTCCAAGTGGAGACTAATTCTGTCCCTCAGAATTTTTTCCAATAATTTCCCTACCACTGATGTTAGACTCACTGACCTGTAATTCCCTGGTTTATCCCTACTACCCTTCTTGAATAATGGTACTACATTGACTGTCCTCCAGTCCTCTGGCACCTCCCCTGTGGCCAGAGAGGTTCTGAAAATTTGTGTCAGAGCCCCTGCAATCTCCTCCCTTGCCTCACACAGCAGCCTGGGATACATCTCGTCTGGGCCTGGGGATTTATCCACTTTTAAGCCTGCTAAAACCGCTAGTACCTCCTCCCTCTCAATACTAATTTGTTCAAGTATATCACAATCCCCCTGCCTGATTTCTATGCCTACATCATCCTTCTCCATAGTGAACACAGATGCAAAATATTAATTTAAAACCTCACCTACATCTTCCGGCTCTACACACAGATTGCCACTTCGGTTCCTAATGGGCCGTAGTCTTTCCCTAGTTATCCTCTTGCTCTTAATATACTTATAAAACACCTTGGGATTTTCCTTTATTTTGCCCGCCAGCGTTTTTTCATGCCCCCTCTTCGGTCTCCTAATTTCTTTTTTAAGTACCCCCCTGCACTTTTTATACTCCTCTAGGGCTTCCACTGTTTTTAGTCCTTTGTATCTGCCAAAAGCCTCCCTTTTTTCCTAATAATTTGCCCAATAATTTGCAGCACTCGAGTCTCCAGCTCAGACAGTGGTTGGGTGTCGGCTTGTCCCCCGCCTGTGTGCTCCTGCTCCCTCCTGTTGTGAGCCACCTTGGCCTGCAAGAGAAAGGAAAGTGTGTGCTTGAGTGTGGAGCAATGTGATTGGGTGATGTGCCTGCTAGAGTTGAATGGCTGTGATTGTGTGTAAGGTGTGAGATGTGGGTGTGAGTGTTGGTAGGTAGAGATTGTTGGTGGATGAGTGCTGGGGGTGTGGTGCTTTGGGCAGTGTGTACAGACTGTGGTTCAGACGGTGGTATGCAGCATTTGTTGAAGCATTGACTCACCCTGACCACCCGCGTGAGGTGGTTAAATTTATTCCTGCACTGTGTGTGGGTCTTGAGGTCCACAGTGCTGCCCAAGACATGCTGGGCTGCCTCCCTCCAAATGGTGTGGAAGACTTGCGGCGAGGTCCTCCTGTCAATTGCTGGGTAGAGCACCGCCCTCCATCTTTCCACTGCGAACACAAACTCCTCCAATGCATGGTCGCAGAATCTGCGGGTTCTCTCCCTGGGACATGGATCTGGCATCATTACGGCAGCTTGAGTTGTCCATCTCCTTCTCCTTGAGCTGGTGCTGCCGGCTGAGATGGCTGCATAGCCAGCAATGATGCGAATGAGGTTCTGCAGCATCAATGAACCTCCCCTTTAAGAACTGGAAAGAGCCTGTGGCAATGATGACTTGAGATTAGACTGCACCTAATATTGGTCAGTGCTTCGAGTTTAACGCCACTGAGCTAGGCCATTCGCGCTTGATTTAGCGCTCCAATCCTTTCTTTGTGCAATGAGACTGAATTTTGCACACAGTCTGAAGCATTAGTGCCTGGCGCTAATTCTCAACCTTTTCAAAAGTTACTGTCCATTCCTGGGCTATAATGAATTTCTCCCCCATCCTCTCTACATCTACCCAATCATACCTGTTACGTATTTTAAAGAATTCTATTAATTCACCCCTCAGCCTTTTCTCTTCCTGTGAGATGACACAAAACGGTCCAGCATAAGGTGGTCTGAGCGGATCTCTGTGAGCATCCTGCCGAATAAAAACGTAATCGGAGCTCATGAGTTCTGCCGGAACATGAGGCCTCTGTAGGCTGTGATGCGAGGTTGGAATAGGCAGGAAATTATTTGCCACCTCATGATGCTGAAGGAGCTGCTGAGCCGGCGACCACGGTTCTGTATGTGAAGGGAGGAAGTCCTCTGGCAGTTGAAGTGCTTGACCGTAGACTAACTCAGCCGATGAAGACTGGAGGTCGTCTTTAGGGGCTGTGCGGAGGCTTAGCATCACCCAAGGGAGTCTGTCCACCCAATTGGGACCATGCAAACTGGCACGGAGGGACGTCTTGAGAGACCGATGAAACCTCTCGCACAGACCATTTGCCTGTGGATGGTAAGCGGTGGTACGGTGCAGCTTGGTACCCAAACCCTGTGCAACTGCGTTCCACAATTCTGACGTGAATTGTGGACCTCGGTCGGTGGAGATGTCAGATGGCACCCCAAACCGAGCCACCCACGACAAAATGAATGCCCTGGAGACGTCCGCTGCAGTGGTAGCGACTAAGGGAATCGCCTCTGGCCACCTGGTGGTGCGGTCTACTACCGTCAGGAGATGCGTAAAACCCCGCGAAGCAGGGAGAGGACCCACTAAGTCCACGTGTACGTGATCGAACCGGCGTTCTGGCACCGGGAAGATGGCTACTGGAGCCTTAACATGACAATGGACTTTTGATTTTTGACAGTCCACGCAATTGTTTATCCAGTCCCGAATGTCCAAATGCATCCCTTTCCAAACAAATTTGCGGGACATAAGCCATTGTGAAGCTTGCATCCCCGGGTGTGATAAACCGTGTATAGCCTGAAAAATCCTCTTACGCCATGCGACCGGCACAATGGGCCGGGGCACTCCCATGGATGTGTCGCACAAGAGCGTGGTTCCTGCTGCTTGGAACATAACATCGGCTACCTGCAAACTAGAAGGCGTGGTCCGATACGCCTGTACTTTGGGATCTGCCAGTTGTTCTTCCGCCAACCCGATGAAATCGATTCCCAGGTGAACCGCCTGGACTGGGGCACGTGAAAGGCAATCGGCCACGAGATTATCTTCCCGGATACATGTCGTAAATCCGTCGTAAATTCGGATATAAATGTAAGGTGGCGCTGTTGCCGAGCTGACCATGGCTCCGCCATTTTAGCCATTGCGAACGTGAGCGGCCTATGGTCCACAAATGCAGTGAACGGGCGCCCTTCCAAGAGAAAACAAAAATGCCGGATGGCCAAAAACAGGGCCAATAACTCCCTGTCAAAAGTGCTATATTTTCGCTCGTTCTTGTGCAGTTGGCGGCTGAAAAAAGCCAACGGCTGCCAAGCCCCGTCGATCCATTGTTCCTGAACTGCCCCGATGGCATAGTCAGAGGCATCGGTAGTGAGGGCGACGGTCGCCCCCGGGAGTGGGTGTGCCAGCATGGTTGCATCTGCCAACGCCGCCTTGGTGTCAAGGAACGCCTGGTCCATTTGCGGTGTCCAAGTGATAACGTCCTTGCCCGACTTCCCTTTGAGTGCTTCGTACAGCGGCTGCATCAACTGGGCTGCCTTGGGGATAAAACGATGATAAAAATTTACCATCCCCAGGAACTCCTGAAGAGATTTGACTGTGTGGGGCCGCGGGAATGCCGTAACTGCCTCTACCTTGGTGGCCAGTGGGACGGCGCCTTCTGAGGTAATCCTATGCCCCAGAAAGTCAATGCTGGTTAACCCAAACTGGCATTTGGCTAGGTTTATGATGAGGTCATGTTGGCTGAGATGGGCAAAGAGTGTACGTAAATGGACCATGTGTTCATTCGTATCCTTACTAGCGATGAGAATGTCATCCAAGTAAACGAAAATGAAGGGAAGATCCCGTAACAGAGTCCATGAGTCGCTGAAAGGCCTGAGCCGCGTTTTTCAATCCGAACGGCATTCGGAGGAACTCAAAAAGGCCAAACGGTGTGATGACCGCCGTTTTGGGGACATCCTGAGGATACACAGGAAATTGGTGATATCCGCGGACGAGATCTACTTTGGAAAATACTGAGTTGCCAGCCAGATGAGCCGAAAAATCTTGAATATGCGGTATTGGATACCTATCCGGCGTAGTGGCTTCGTTAAGGTGTCTGTAATCCCCGCAAGGCCTCCATCCGCCGCCTGGTTTAGGGACAATGTGTAGTGGGGAGGACCAAGGACTGTCGGAACGTCGGACAATCCCAAGGCGCTCCATGGTCTGAAACTCCGCCTTTGCAGCTGCAAGCTTTCCGGGTTCCAATCTTCGTGCCCGAGCGTAAACAGGTGATCCCGTCGTGGTGATGTGATACGCCACACCGTGCCTTGCGACTGCTGCCGAAAATGTAGGCCTGGTGAGCTCCGGGAACTCGCCGAGTAGGCGCGTAAACCCGTCCTGCGATGGAACCACACAGGCGACCAACCAGGAGACGGCGGTGCTGCGGTGGCAAGGCACCGCATGGAAAGTGGACGCATTAATGAGTCGGCAGTGTTGGATGTCGACCAGAAAGCCGTTGGCACAGAAAAAATCAGCTCATCTTCCAACGTTCCACTGCTGCTGCCTGAGTTTCGTAGTCGGTCGGGCAGGATCATCAAACCTCCTGTTCGTTTGACACTGTCTGTTAAAGAGAATTCTGGGGGGGCAGCTGTGGCGGAGCCACCAAGAGACTCGGGGCAATTAGCAACAATCCCTTTAACTGCAGTGTAGTGCAGCTGTGGACTGCACCTTTAAACTGTCTGTTAACTATACTGTATGTATTTTCTTGCACTCTGCGTGATGACGTCATGACGCCGATCACGTGACCGCCAATGGCGCGGAGAACATGATGACGTCATGACGTCAGCTTCCATAAACCTTGCAGCAGTTGTTGAGAGGCTGGCAAGCTGAATAGACCTGTGTACATCTTCTCCTGTAGTTTTACCAGTTAACTTGTTTGTTCATTAAAGCTTTGTTATTTTGTTTCACTGAGTTGAACTCCATTATTCGAATAGGAACCTCCGTTCCTATACCAGCCTGTTCAGTCTTTCCTGATAGTTATAACCTCTCAGTTCTGGTATCATCCTGGTAAATCTGTTTTGCACCTTCTCCAGTGCCTCTATATCCTTTTTGTAATTTGGAGACCAGAACTGTACACAGTACTCTAAGTGTGGTCTAACCAAGGTTCTATAGAAGTTTAACATAACTTCTCTGCTTTTCAATTCTGTTCCTCTAGAAATGAACCCCAGTGCTTTGTTTCCATTTTTCATGGCCTTCTAAACTTGCATTGCTACTTTTAATAATTTGTGAATCTGTACCTCTAGATCCCTTTGCTCCGCTACCCTATTTAGACTCTTATTTTCCAATGAGAATGTGGCCTCCTTATTCCTCCTATCAAAATGCACCACCTCACACTTACATATATATATTGAAATACATTTGCCATTTGCACGCCCATTCTGCAAGTTTATTAATGTCTTCTTGTATTTTGTTGCAGTCTTCCTCTGTATTAACTACACTCCTATATAACTGTGGTGCCCTCCCACTGACCCTAGAAACTCCAGCAGGGCCAGTGCTGGGCATGATCAGTTGCTGGTATCATTTGCTGAGGAATTTAAGTGCCTATAAGATTTTTCCGAATAGATAAAATAAGATTCAGGGCAACTGAGTCCTGCAGCTGTTTTCCTGACCGCCAGCATCAGGGCTCTGGGCCTGCTGAATGTTTCGACAAACTGTCAAGCACGCTTTATACTGCTAGAAATATGATATGGGCACCATGTAATTGACTGGAGAAAAGATGAGTGATGTTGCTGGAATTAGATTTGGAAGATTAATTACTGAATGTGCGGATTAAAATCCACATCAAGAGATTTTATCAAAATATATTCACATAATCCATCTCCCATCTCCTCCCCATGTTGATTTTGGACTTGGCAACCCTAGACAACATAGAGTCTGAACTTCTGCATTCTGTCAGGTAGTTTTTTAACTTAAATAAAATAGCACTACCATTGTCCAGGCTACTTTTTCTCACAAAGTCAACAACTTGTAAAGGAGAGCTGCAGGAAAACCCAAACACACACACACACAAAATCTCCACCTAACTGCCTTTGAATCTTTAGCAAGAGTTCCTGGAACAACTGCATGTCTGGAGTAAAAGCACTTCAGAGTATTACTACACTGGAATTTGAGTGACAGGTAAACGTAGCCTCAAATAGGTTGGTCAAGGGGGTAATTTTAAAATTGGGAAGAGTAGCAAAAGAGAAAGATCATCCAGATATATTTGTGTTCATAAAACAATTGAACAACTTAAAAAGATAGTGTACTTCATCATGAATCACATAACAAGTTGTTCAGCACTCTCGAGGTTTCAGGTCACAATATCAATAAAAATGATTGATATTTATTTTTTATCCTGGTTCTGGTTTAAATTCCTTGGTCAGGACTCGAAAGTACTTGGCGACGAAGACTTACGTAGTAGCTCAGAAAAGCATGGTAATTTAAACCTAACCCCTCTGGTGGGAAACATGACATGGACAGATTGGCCGCTCATTTTACACCCCGCCTGATTTTACTCTCCATTGAAGGCATGTAAAACACACGTTCGTGTCCTGCCAGGCAGGTTAGGGTAGAATTACCTCACTGGTCTTAGGTACCAAATGCGCCTTAGTCCTGTTCAAGGAATT
Source organism: Somniosus microcephalus (assembly GCF_052327205.1). Classification (NCBI taxonomy): domain Eukaryota; kingdom Metazoa; phylum Chordata; class Chondrichthyes; order Squaliformes; family Somniosidae; genus Somniosus; species Somniosus microcephalus. The sequence goes on from NC_140988.1 coordinate 123,951,307, forward strand.
TAATCCAGGAACAGTGCAGGATACAAGAAATAAACATAAATCATTTTCATTGATATTGCGATCTGACAACTTAAGTGTTCTGAACGAAGTGACTGGTGATAAAGTACAGTGCATTGCCAACCTCAGATTTCTATTTAAGTTGTGTAGTTGTTTGTTATTAATTAAAATATATGAATTAAAAACTGCTCTTCCCAATTTTAAATTAAGCCCAGACACAGTCTTCAGACACATTTTGTCATAAATGAACCAGAAAGAAAAAGAAAGAACTTGCATTTATATAGCGCCTTTTATGACTTCAGATCATCCAAAGCAGTTTACAGCCAATGAAATGCTTTTCTTTGAAGCATAGTCACTGTTGTAATGTAGGAAATGTGGCAGCAATTTGCACACAGCTAGGTCCCACAAATAGCAATGAGATAATGACCAGATAATCTGGTTTAGTGACCTTGGTCAAGGGATCAGTGCTGGCCAGGACACCAGGAGAACTCGGCTGCTCTCCTTCGAAAAGTGCCATGGGATCTCTTATGTTCACCTGAGAGGGGAGATGGGTTTAACATCTCATCCAAATGGGATCTCTTATGTTCACCTGAGAAGGGAGATGGGTTTAACATCTCATCCAAATGGGATCTCTTATGTTCACCTGAGAGGGGAGATGGGTTTAACATCTCACCCAAAGGATGACACCTCTGACAGTGCTGCACTTGCTCAATACTACACTGAAGTGCCAGCCTAGATTATATGCTCAAGTCTTTGGGGTGGGGCTTGAACCCATGACCTTCTGACTCAGGCGAGAGTGCTACCACTGAGCCATGGCTGACACTTTTAAGGTGATGAAGGGCGCCTCTCTCAGATGGGAGAATGGGTGGGGCAGAGGGGCAGATATTGTCCTCTCACCCTCAGGGGATGAAGGGCTCCAGTCCCATGTTTCTGGTTTGGAGGGCCTATGAGAGGTTAATCATGTTTCTCCCTAACTTGGGTGTGCTCACAATCTAAAGATATAGGACTGTATGGATACATGGGCTGAACAAACAAATGCATGATAATTTCTGGTGGTGGAATATTCTTACAATGCAATTTATTATTGAGTTGACTTTAGTTGTTGCAATTTGTTTAAGGATTTGCTTTGCATGTGGATCAATTCCCTTATTTTGTGTTTCATTTTGGTTGACAACTTCAGACAGAGTGAAGCACTTGCTCGCTTGTAATATTGTAGAATTATAAAATGTATAACTTTGTTTGTGTGTCTGACTAAGTCCTGCTCTGCTACTGTAAGCAGAGCTGGGCTACTGTATTATGTTGTTTTATTAGTTATTTTGCTTTGACCTCCATTTCAAAATTCTCTTTCTTGTTTTCAAATCCTCCATGGCTTTGCCCCTCCCTATCTCTGTAATCTCCTTCAGCTCCACAACACCCCGAGATATCTGCGCTCCTCTAATTCTGCCCTCTTGAGCATCCCTGATTATAATCAATCAACCATCGGTGGCCGTGCCTTCAGCAGCCAAGGCCCTAAGCTCTGGAACTCTCTCTCTAAACCTCTCTGCCTCTCTACCTCTCTTTCCTCCTTTAAGACACTCCTTAAAACCTACCTCTTTGACCAAGCTTTTGGTCATCTGCCCTAATTTCTTCTTATGTGGCTCTGTGTCAAATTTTTGTCTTATAACACTCCTGTTAAGCGCCTTGGGACTTAAAGGTATTTAAGCAGCATTTTACCAGGTCTTAATGATTTTTCCATGTTTTTTCCGAGGTTCCTGGCGCTTGGGGATCAAGTCAGGTAAGTGTGTTGGGTTCTCAATGACTCTCCATTGCTGTGAATGATTGACAGCTGCAAAAATGGTATAAAAGCTACCATTTCACAGCTGTACAATTTCCAATCTTAGAGGCTGGAGCCTTCAGGATTTGGAATACACTTTTCAGCTTTATGGAGGTTTGAAGTGTTTGGAGCAAACTCTCTATCAAGTGTCACGTCCTTGGAGCAACCTCTCTCACCACTGACAGATCGCCTCTGTCATCTCAACTTCAGCTACCATCTATTCCATCAACATATGTGCCCTTGAAAAAAATCTCACCTTGGTCCTCAGAATCCCACCATGATCTGCCCCAACACCAGCATCACCAGGCACACCAGCAGCACCAACAACAGCACCAACCTTCTCCACAATCACCTGATGCTGCACAGGGGACAGAGGGCATCAGCACCCAAGCACATTGCTGCCTAAGAGGCCAGGGATGGCCTCACCACGGCCACATTTACTTCACTTGACGCTGTACACCCTGGCTGCCATATGATGTGCCAGGCTGGTACCACCCCACACCAGCACCATAAAGCATCCCTACAATGTCCAAGCCATTCCTTTCACATTCATCACCATTATGCCTTACCATTCACTGCAGCTTACAAAGCCAGTTCCAAAGGTGCACACAGGTCTGCCCAAGAAGGCAAGGTGTTGAAAATAAAGATTTTAATGTTTGACAACACATTAACAGAAACTTTACATGAATATTGGCAATAACACCCAAGTGCCTACCCCTGTGTGTTGTTAGTTGGTGTGATTGGACAAGGATGAGGGTGAGTGTGAGGGGTGGCTAGTGAGATAGGGAAGTGATAATGTAGATAGAGAGAGATGGGTGTAATGATATCAGCAAATAGTGATGGTATTTGCCTGTTTGATTATTTATGCCTTACCAGCATATTTGCTTGTTTGATTATTTATGCCTTACCAGCAGAGGGCATGTGAGAGAGGCAGAGTTTAGTTTTAGTTTCATTTTAGATGGATCTCTAAGATGGTGTCTCCTGTAATGCTGTTAACTTAGATGAAGAAACTTTAGATTAAAAGACATTGGCCTAGAAATTCAGTATAGCCACTTTTGGGGCGGTAAAGTCGGGCGGGCGCTAAAGTTAGCGCCCGCCAGAAAGTGGAGGCCACTTCGCCGAAATTCAGTAGCTTTGGCCAAGGAGTTTGGGCGAGCGCTGAAACTGGCATTGCACTCCTATCTTTAGGCGCTAAGCCGGCGGTGCGGACTGATAACGCCGAGGCCGGGCGCAGCGCAGGTGCGGTCATGTTTTGATTGACAGCAGACACCCTGATGCCGGCCAGCTCTTAAAGGGGGAAAGGTCGACTTTGTCTGCAGCCACGCCCTGGATAGTGGAGCCCTGCAGCTAGGCCTGAACACTGCTGGTGGACCCAAATAGCGCCTGAAGCCATGCAGAAGGCCCGTGAACGAGCGCAGCGCTTCTCAGAGCATGCTTTGAGGGTGCTGCTTAGGGGGTTGGAAAAGAACAGAGAGATCTTGTGCCCGGACAGTGGCAAGAAGGCTCCCAGGAGGCAGTACAGGAGAGCCTGGAGGGAAATCGCCCTGAGGGTGTCAGCCAACAGCGATGTCCCCAGGACTGCTGACCAATGCCGCAAGAAGTTCAACGACCTCAGTCGGTTGGTCAGGGTGAGTACCCTTTCCAGTGTCCTCCTCATCCTTGCATGTGCACCTCACATTATGGGCAAAGGGACCTCAAAGGCCTAATGGCCAGCCCTCCTCCCGCAGCTATGGCACTGGCATGATCATCAATAGCACTCTCTGCACTTAACACACTGGCCAAGCTATTCGACCATGGGAGGCAGTGCACACAACAACAGGGCACCACACTGTACTTAGAGGCCGTCCTTTCTCTTGCAGGCCAAGCTGGCGCGGAATTTGAAGAGCCAGACTGTCACCGGGGGAGGCCGTCCCCAGTTCCAGCAGCTCAGTCAGCTGGAGGAGAGCGTGGCTCAACTCGTGCGTGGCCGGGTGACTGGCCCCGTTGCTATTGGAGATGCCGACCCTGTGCTGGGACCCAATGGTAAGGACATGACCGTTTGGACCTCTCTGGTTCCCCTTGCGCTTCAGATCTACATCCTTTGCCACTGTCCCACCAATGCGCATAATGGCACTACTCATGCCTCCCTCGCTGACGCCCGGTCCTCACTCTAAAGCTACTCTTGTGCCTTCCTGCTTTCAGCTGGTGAGGAGGAGGTCCCTGAAGCTGAGAGTGCCAGTCCCTCGGAAGAGGAGGACGACGAGGACCAAGAGGAAGGCGGCACATCGGGGGAACCCTCATCCGCGCCAGGGGATGGCAATGGAGGGGACATGTCTTGCCTGGAGGAGAGCCAGGGGGAAGTGTTGCAGGGGGGTGTAGCTCCTGGGCCCAGTGGCGTCCAGGCACGCGGGAAGGGTCAGGCAGCACGGCTGCCTTCTCCCCAGAGGGGGGAAGTGTTGCAGGGGAGGGCAGTTGCTGGGCCCAGTGGCGTCCAGGCACGCGGGAAGGGTCGGGCAGCATGGCTGCCTTCTCCCCAGAGGGGGGAAGTGTTGCAGGGGAGGGCAGTTGCTGGGCCCAGTGGCGTCCAGACACGCGGGAAGGGTCGGGCAGCTCGGCGGCCTTCTCCCCAGAGGGAGAGTCCGCCCTCCAGTCCGGAGACGGTCCTCGCCCAGGAGGTGCGCCTCCTTGATGAAATGTCCGCGGCCTCGGAGCGGCGCCACAACGAGTTCATGGGGGTTGTGGGACAGTTGCCTCAGGCCACTGAGTCCCTGGCTCATAGTGTGGCCAATTTCGGGGACTCACAGGCCAGGGGTGTCGAGCAACTCACGGCAGCACAGGCCAGGGGTGTCGAGCAACTCACGGCAGCACAGGCCAGGGGTGTCGACCAACTCGCGGCAGCACAGGACGCGAGTCGCGAGTTCATGAGTGGTGCCGTCCAGACACTGGCTGATCTGATGCGGGCACAGACCAGGGCAGTTCGCGCACTCACTTCTGCCACACTCGCTGTGTCACGGAAGCATCGCCAGGGCACCCGCCGCCCTGCTGCAGCACAGCGGTCTGGCCTTCACCAGATTGCTGCGCTTGCTGCAGTGCCAGGCCGGCCGAGTGCCAGTGTCTCTGGTGACCAGCGAGCGCCTGGCATCAGCCAGCTTGCCCCCATTGCTGCAGCTGCCACTGCCACTCCCCCAGCCAAGGTGCGACGAGCTGCTGGAGAGACTGATGCTGGCCAGCCACAGCTGCAGCAGTCAGCAGCCGGCCCCTCCAGGGCCGGACCTCGTCTAGGCCGACCCCCAAGGGCATCTGCCGTCACGCATTGTGCCCCTCAGGAGCCTTCCCCCAGCCTTGCAACACCCACAGGGCCCAGGTTGAGGCGGAGCAACAGGTCGGGCAGGGGCCGGAGAAGCCTGCACAAGGACTCGCCCTCTCGGCACACCAAGTAGAGTGTGTTGCCAACTGTTTTTTTTATATGGGGGTGTTTGTGTTCTGGAGGGGGGGGGCTTATTTTGGTAAGGCCGAGGATGAAGGCCAATTGGAAGGACAGTTTTTGTTATTCCTCCCCAGATTGTGGGAGTGAGATATGTTTTTGACTGTTTTTTGGGGGTCTTGTCTGTTTTTCTGTTTCATGTGGGAAGGGCCCTGAGTTTGTTAAATAAAGCTTTTTATTTATTCAGCTTGTCCAGGTGTCATGTTTCAAGTGGTTGTTGCGTTAACCGGCTGAGGGCTTGCGGAGCGGCTGCATTCAGGTGCGTTCATTGCCACAAGCCATTCCCTGACAGGGGGCCTAGAAGTGTCGTTCAATAAGCCGCCGGCGGACGGCCCTTGGACCTTGTGGCTCCCTCCTGGGCTGGTACTCCTCCTCCTCCTCATGGTCCTCCTGCTCGTCCTCCTGAGGTGGTGGTCCAACGCGAGGTGGCAGTGCCTGAGTCCTGCGGATAGCCAGGTTGTGCAGCATGCAGCAAACGACGACGAACTGGGAGACTCTATCCGGCGAATACTGTAGAGATCCGCCGGAACGATCCAGGCAGCGGAACCATTGCTTGAGGACGCCAATCGTTTGCTCTATGATGTTCCTTGTGGCTTGATGGCTTTCGTTGTATGCCTCCTCCGCAGGGGTCCTGGGCGCGCGGAGCGGGGTCATGAGCCATGTACACAAAGGGTAGCCCTTGTCCCCAATAAGCCATCCCCTTGGTGGAGGCTGTGCCTGGAACATGTCAGCCACAGTAGTCTGGCGCAGGATAAATGCATCGTGGCTGCTTCCTGGAAAGCGGGCATTGACAGCTAGGATGTGCTGCCTGTGGTCACACACCAGCTGTACATTGAGGGAATGGTAGCCCTTCCGGTTGCGGTAATCCTCGGCATTGTCGATAGGTGCCCGCATAGCCACATGCGTGCAGTCAATGGCGCCCTGCACCATGGGGAAGTCGGCGATCCTGGCAAATCCGACTGCATGCTGCTCCTGCCTCTCTAGGGTCATGGGGAAGGAGATGAATTGGTGTCTCCTTGCGAAAAGGGCATCGGTGACCTGCCGGATGCAGCGATGCACGGCGAACTGGGAGATGTTCGCTATGTCCCCAGCAGCGGCTTGGAAGGAGCCGCTTGCATAAAAGTTCAGAGCCACCGTGACCTTCACTTCCACCGACAGAGACGTCCTGCACATCAGCTGTGGACGCAGATCTCTGTGAAGCAGCTGGCAGATCTCTGCAACCACCTCCCTTCTGAAGCACAGCCTCTTAACACAATGCGCAGCAGTCATGGTGAGATAGGACACCTGCTGCCGGTATTCCCTGAGTGGGTAAGGCCTACGTTGCCGACGCCTGATGGCCCCTCTGCGTCTAGGCATGGCTGGCCCTCTCACACAGCGTCTGCGAGCCCTTCGCACATAATGCTGGAACTGAGGGTTGGAACCCCATGCAGCCCCCATAATAAACTTGCAAACAGTGAAATCACAATGAGTCTAATTTCCAAGCTCTGGCCAGAAGCCAAAAATACCTCTTCTATGTTCTCCCAAATCAGTAAGGTCTGTTCCTTGGTCTCTGTCCAGAAATCCAAAGCACTAAAGTCATGGCAGCAAAATGGCTGGCCTTTATAGTTCAGTCTAAGTGCCCTTTAATTAGCGCTCCCCGAGGCCCGCAGGGCCTCTGCTGCGTTCCAGTTCACAGTTCTTAACAGCGCCACGCCCACATTGGGCGGGCGCCACTGAATTTCCGGTTTGGGGCGCACAAACAGCGTTGCACGACGAAATGACGTCATAAGCTGCGCGCGCAGCTGAGCGGGCGCAAACACTTTGCGTCGGCGCTAAATGTCAACTGAAGTTGGGCGTAGGCGCAGTTCGGACTGCGCCCGGGCGCTAAGTGCCTAGCGCTGGAAATCTACCCCTCTTAAGGCGTTAACGGCTGGCGAACGCTACTGAATTTCTAGGCCATTCTCTTTCATGAATGTGTCGTCATTGAACCCACATGCAAACCAATACATGGTGGCAGAAGTGATTGAAAGAGATGAAGAGGAAAAATCTGAAGTTAAATCAGCTCTCCACATATTAGCAAGCCAAAAAAGAACATCGTTACTTACCATTGGAGAATAGCTAACAAAGTGAAAAAATGGTAGGGTTACACCCACCGGCGAAGCTTCAGTTGACAGGTAATGTGGCTGAAAATTGGAGGAGGTTCAAACAACGTTTGGAGTTGTATTTAGCGGCAATCGGAGCTGACGAGAAAAGTGATAAAATGAAAGCGTCAGTGTTCTTACATGTCGTGGGTGATGAAGCGCTGGAGGTGTATAATAACTTCACATTCGCTGCTGATGGAGACAAAATGAAGCTGGATAAAATAATGGAACAGTTTGAGGCCTACTGCATACCTAAACGTAACGTGATGTTTGAGATGCACAGATTTTTCACATGTGTACAGAAAATGGGAAAGACTATTGATCAGTATGTGACTGAACTGAGAAACAGAAGCAAAACGTGTGAATTTGGGGGACTGACAGACTCGCTGATAAAAGACAGACTGGTGTGTGGTTTTCCAGATAATGGTCTAAGGGAAAGACTGCTAAGAGAGCAAGATCTAGACCTGGGAAAAGCCATAGCACTGTGTAGGGCTACAGAGACTGTGAAGTTGCAGGCAAAGGAGCTGTTCAGTGACAGTAGCTGCAACGTGGATGCAGTGAGAAAGAACGGACACAAACCGTTTAACAAAAAGAGCGCCAATGTGAAAAAAGAGGCGTGGCCAGCGAACAAGAATGAAAGGGGCAATCAAAAGTCATGTAGTCGATGCGGTACACAGCATCCACCAAAAAAGTGTCCAGCATATGGTAAAACATGCAATAGTTGCAACAAAAACAACCATTATGCCCGTTGCTGTAAGAACCAAGCGCAACAAAGCAAGGTCCATGCAGTAGATGAAAGCGAGATAGAGGAGTTCTATGTGGATGTTGTGTCTGAAAACAAAAAAGAAAAAAGAGACTGGATGTTGACACTAAAAGTGAATGACATACACATTCCATTTAAATTGGATACTGGAGCACAAGTTAAAGTGATATCAGAGACTGATTTTAAGAAAATTAGACCCAGACCAAAGATACATGGAATAAAAGTGAAAGTGACAGGATACTCAGGTACTGATATACCAGTGAAAGGAAGATGCATTGTCAAAGTAACACACAAGGACAGAGAGCACACGATAGCATTAATCGTGGTGCCAAAGGATGTGCAAGCCATACTAGGTTTAATAGCCTGTGAGAGACTGAACCTGGTAAAGAGAGTCCTCGTTGTGGAAAGCGAAGGAGAGACAGTCTATGATGAACTCATGAAAGAGTACAACGACCTATTTCAGGGTCTAGGCTGCCTTCCAGGAGAACACACGATCAGAGTAGATAAAAGTATGCCAACGGTCATACATCCATGCAGAAAAGTTCCGTTTGCTCTTCAAAAGCAACTGAAGGCAGAGTTGGACAGGATGGAAAACCTGAACGTGATTCAGAAGATAGATGAGCCAACTGAGTGGATGAGTTCCCTCATCGTTGTGGACAAAAAGAATGGAAAGCTCAGAATTTGCCTGGATCCAAGAGATCTAAACAGAGCAATAAAGAGAGAGCACTTCAAGCTTCCTACACGTGAGGAAATCATGTCACAGTTTGCAAATGCAAAGTATTTCAGCAAGTTAGATGCATCATCAGGATTTTGGCAGATGAAACTGGATGAGGCAAGTTCAAGACTGTGCATGTTCAACAGTCCATTTGGCAGATACAGATTCCTAAGGTTACCATTTGGCATTGCCTCAGCTCCTGAAGTGTATCACAAAACTATCCATATGATCTATGAGCACCTGGAGGGAGTTGATACATCAATGGATGACATCATAGTATGGGGAACCATGAGAACTGAGCATGACGAGAGACTGAAAAAAGTGCTGGAAGCAACAAGGAAAACAAACCTGAAGCTGAATAGAGAGAAATGCCAGCTCGGGGTGACAGAACTGACTTCTACCAGAGCATGCTTGTATACCGCACAACGTCGCTCGAGTGTGGTATGTCACCAGCCCAACTCCTAATGGGACATCTGCTAAGGTCAAACCTACCCATCCCGGAGAACCTCCTGAAAACAAAAGAGGGGGAGAAAGTGAGGAAGTTCAAAGAACAACAGAAAGAAAAGCAAAAGTACTACTATGACAGAGGAACACAAAACCTACCTGAACTCCACACTGGTGACCAAGTAAGGTTCAAAGACAAAACAAACATATGGACTCAGAAGGGAACTGTCCTGAGCGAAGTTCAACCAAGATCATACACCATTCAGACAGATGAGGGTGCTGTTCTGCGAAGAAATCGTCGAGATCTTCTCATGGGACCAGCCACAGCAAGTCAAAAGACTGATACTGTTGAACAACTTGATCACACAGCAGGTCAAAAGACTGATACTGTTGAACAACCTGATCACACAGCTGAGAAACCATCATCTGAGGCAACAACTCAGATTCAAGGACAATCAATCAGAAAATCCTCAAGACACATGAAGCCTCCTGAGGGACTCATTGAGCAAATTTAAGGACTCTTGTTATAGAAGAAAGTAATGTTATCTTATTCTCTCTTCAAGTTCTAGTGTATTTACATATTTCATGTGAACACACAAAACAAGGTTAAAAAACCTTGATAATGATAATGATAATGTAAGTTCATTAAGTGTTACAGTTAAAATGCAGAGTAATACAAAGAAAACATGTTCTTAGATAAAAGTAAAATACTTTTGTTTTAAGAAAAGGAGATGTAATGATATCAGCAAATAGTGATGGTATTTGCCTGTTTGATTATTTATGCCTTACCAGCATATTTGCCTGTTTGATTATTTATGCCTTACCAGCAGAGGGCATGTGAGAGAGGCAGAGTTTAGTTTTAGTTTAGTTTTAGATGGATCTCTAACATGGTGTCTCCTGTAATGCTGTTAACTGAGTTGAACATACTTTAGATAAAAAGACAAGTTCTTTCATGAATGTGTCGTCATTGAACCCACATACAAATCAATACAATGGATGGTGGTGCAAGGTAGGTTGGTGTGAGTAAAGATGTGCAGGAGTAGGGTAGGGAAGGCAGAGTAATGGGGATGTGATGAGTGGCACAGCAGGATGAGGCTGAGTGTGGCTCTGCAGTTACGTTTTGTGATCTAATGAGATCATTGAAAGGTTGACATCACTGCAGTCAGGTCCTCATGACAACATCCCTGCTTTTGCCCTCCTGTGCAATGTGCAACCAGGCTGCGTTGGTCTCCTGGGGAGGTCTCTTCTGCCCATTGGAATGGAAGAGAACCTCCCTGCGTGCTGTGACTGCCTCCATAAATATATGGAGGGTGTCATGGGAGAGGCTGGGTGAGTCGTGCTCCTTTGTGCAGTCCTCGTCAGTGTTTGTAGCACCTCAATGCTGCAGAACACTGACAGCACAACTGTCAAAATGATTGTGAACATGGTCCCTTTAAGGAAACCGGCTGATGACGCATCATCAAATGACATCATCAGGCCCGCTTCCTATTAATTGCCCAGGAACCTCACAGGGCCGGCTTAACAAGCCCTATCAATGGAAAATCTTGTTGGAGGCTGGGATCGAGATAGATGCGGGGTCCGCACACGCCATGGACGTTGCCCGCCCTGGACCCGCTGAAGTTGGAAAAATCTAGCCCCCAGAATATTTAAAACATCACCTCATTCACCTATCAGTAGGTTAGAGGTTTTTAAATACAATCGAGAACAAGAAAAGACTGGTTTATATGTTGATCAAAATGAAAACTCCACTTTTTGGAGGCATAAGCATATCATCTTGAACTTTGGTACATGAACAAGAGGGTAACACGTGTTAAAATGTGCACTCATTTAGATTATTGATCGCGGATGAGATGTTGCCCTGTTATTATAAAATGATTTTTGCCAACAGAAACTGCACTTAGACTGCCAATTATTGTCTAGTTAGCTCATCAGTATAGTTAGAAAAGGTCCATGAGCTCGTTTCACAATCTATTGCAGGATAATTGAAGCTCTCTATCACCTATGTCTGTTAATACACTGATGTCTTAAGTGCACAAAATGCAATGTCTGTTTTATATTGATATAAACCTAACCACCAGTTTATAGAAACATTACAGTGAATGTCTTATAGCTATTTATTGTAGTTATAAACGCACTTATCATCAAGTATCAACATTCACTGATGGTACCTACGATTAGAAGTCTTTGCATGCTGAGAGTGTTTTGCAGGTGGGGAGGACAAGTCATTTCATGACTTTTAATTCTTATGGCTGTAAGCTCTTCAAAACTGCCTGGTTGGGAAGCTTCTGGAATCAAAAATGTTGCATTAGCTTATGATGATCATGAATTTGACAAAGATTCACTTAACTCTTTAAATATCTATTTTAGTTATCCTTGGTGGAAAATGCAACTTGTTTCAGGTATCATGGATCTGAGGATTCTCTTCACCATGGGCCAAACTGATAGCTGCAGCCTACTCACCCTTTTATTTGTAAAAATAAGGCAGCGGGGTAATTTTCACCAAACTCGCCTGCTGGGAAACTGACGCGATCGGACTGGCCTCCATTTTACATGCTGCTTGGTTTTACTTTCCATTGAAGTCAATCGAAAGTTAAATTGGGTGGTGTGTAAAACTGGTGGCTGATCTGATCACATCAGTTTCCCACCGGACAAGTTAGGTGAAAATTACACCCCGAGGTGAATGGCAAAAGGAATACATCAGCAAGGCCGAAAAGAGTAAAAAAACTTGAGATAAGTCAGGAAATAATGATTAGGTGATGCTGACCTTGTGTTTTAAAAGATTTTAAGAGGAAGGTTAGACTGAGGGAGGTAAGGAGTTCCACAGTTTTGGGGTCTGTTGAAAGGGGCATGCTCAGTGAGCCAAAAAGGAGACAGTGCGATGAATCTTGATTTCAACACAATGGGGAAATCATCCCTTTCCCTTCCAGAGAGATCAGACTAACAGTGTCACTCATTATGTCTTTATAGAATTTATTCCCCTTCATCATTTCCTTTATGTGAATTATATTATAATACCAGAAATGTATTGTTATAAGTTTAATTCAAAGAGGTTCTTAAATGAAGAAATATGTTGGTGCTGAAGAACGTCTATCAAAAGCAATTAATGCTGTGTCAGTTAACTCCTTCAAATGGGAATTGGGTAACTATCTGGTTAAAACGGGATAAAAAGAGGATTGGGATAATTATTGATAATATGGTTCCATCCTATTGGGACCATAAGAAATTCATTTATAGAAGGCAAACTTGTCAGGATTAAATAATGTAGACCATGTTACATTAATGCATTTTGCTTAATAATCTTTGGGATCAAGTTGAATTTTCTCCCTTAAGATCTTAACTTACATTTGTTCACCTGCTCTAGGAGATTTTGGCCGAGAAATTGGACCCGTTTGCACTGGCCGTTAAGGCCGGTTTGGAAGAAAAAAATAGCGTCTGCCTCACTTCCGCCCACTTCTGGTGCAGGACACAGCGGCCACCATTTTGGGCAGGTCAGCAGCGCTGCCATTGCCTGCACTCACTCCAGATATTTAGATGAGCAGGTCGTGATGTCAATTGGCATGCAACGCTGAATTGACGCACGATTTGGTACCTTGGGAGTCGCTGCTCCTTTTAATGCCCTCTCCAAAGCACACAGTGCAGAATGTGCATGCAGTGGTATGACAGACCCCCTACCAGCACTTCTTAAAGGGACACATGCAACTTTCAGGTAAGTTTAGATTTTTGCTTTTGTACTGGTTTCTTTACATTTTATTGGAGTAATGGCTTGGTGAAATACATTTAAAATGTTGTTAAAGTGTGAAGGGAGTGCAGGGAATGCTGCTGGATGTTTGCAAGGCTTTGGCTGTTAAAGGAAGGTCTCTGAGAACACCACTTGCTCCCAATCCTGGGAGCTCTAGCTGCAGTCCCCCTTGGGCTGCAGCATGACATGGAGATGGAGCAGATGCGGCAAAGGGGACAAGCTGCTCACATAGGGAGGAGGAGGAGGAAGAGGAGGAGAAGGAAGAGGAAGAAGCAGAAGAAGGAGGAAGCACAGTGGAAAAAGCAGAAGAGGAAGAAGCAGAAGGAAGGAGTCAACCCAGACAGCCCCTTTCTGGCCGGGATATCCGGGATTGAATCATCTGCTTGTGGTACCAGTGAACACAACCCCAATTCCCCTTTCAACATTTGTCCCACACCTTACCTTCCCTCTGTTACTGACTATCTGCTGACCATCTGCTAAAGCACAACATTTTTCATCTGCAGCAGGCAGCTCCCCTTTAAGAGGTGCAGACTGCCTTTAAGAGGAAATGGGTAGCTTTAAGTAAAGCTAGCCTGGCTCGAACAACGCAAACTTCGGCCCCTTGCTGAGCACACAGCCTGTCAGGAGCCCATTCAGTGCTCGGCTGTGCTCTGCAATCATTATAATTAGCAGGCAGCACAAAGTTGACGTGCTGCCTGCACTTATTGAATGGGTGCAAGCATATCTCGCTTCGCAGTGCCCGCTCCCACTTTCCACACTATTCAATTTCTAGGCCTATCTATTTAGAAAGTCTATGTGGTCTGTTAGAAAGAACATCCTAGGTGAGCCAAATAACCTTTCCCTGTAACATATTTCTGTTGTGTTTGCCAGTGGATATCTAGGAAGAGATTTGAACAGCCTACACCAAATCTAATCAACAAACGCAACCAAGTTCTCACCAATCCTTTAGGTTAGCATTAGTTCAATTTTGATCATGCTATACTTGTCTACTGAGCCCAATGTGTAAAGGAAAAGCCATATTTCAGAAAGATACACCATCCTATGAACAGATTTCTGATTTTATTAAAACATGATATACTGGGTTTAAAAATCTAAAAAACCTCAATGACACAAGCTGTGAATACAGGCTTCTGAGATGAGATGAAGTGTTAACACAAAAGTTGTAAACACCACACAAGCTTTTGAAATGGGAATTGATTGTTAATACTAAGACAATGGCCCTATTGAAGCAAAGGGTTGGAGGTTCCTCTATGTCTGAACATTGGAAGCAACACAATAGCTATACCCAGTTTAAAGTGTTAAAAATGAACACTTCGAACAGAAACACAGAACATTAATAAAACCATGTGCCTTTGTAAAAGTAACATCAAATGAAACAAGGAGTCCCGAAGTTTGTAATACAACCAATTGAAGTAGCTAAGAAATGCATAGACACCCTAGTTGAAGTGTTTTTAATTTACATGTTGTAAAAGATACCAACAGAACACTTTGAAAATATGATATCAATAGATACACCAAGCAACCACATGGTTTTTTTTATTGAAAAGGGAACAGTTAGGAGCCACAACATCTGATTATAACTGATTAAGGTGATATTAAGAATTGAATTGAAGGCCTTCGTAAGAATGACATCAAAGAGATAAATCTGTAATAACCATTTTTTATGATAAGTTTTTGAACACCTATACAGCAGACAGGATTCTGAAAGTTAATAGCTGAATTGACAGTAAGAATAGAAAATAATTCAATAGAAGATGACTAGAGATAATTAGCTTACATCAGCAGAAAACTTCAAAGGATAAACCACTAAAAAAGAGTATAAAAATAGAACTTTCAGATAGAAAGTCAGAAGTCGCTGGAAGGGGCAAGCAATTCTCAACTTCAGAGGCAGGCTCTGTAAGTTTTTAACTCTTTGAGTCTCGGGAATCAAGAGGTACTCTTATTTGATTTTGGTGGATATCCTGGATTAAGAATAATAAGAAATGTAAAAATGTAACAAAGTTAAGATTTGAGAATAAGGATCTCTGAGAATAAGAAATGTAAGCTAATTGTATTTTGAACTGTTAAAGTTGTGATTGACTCACCAACTGTTAACTGCAGTTCTTTAATAAATCTATATATTTTTAGAATTGTCTCATAGTATTTCTGTATCAAACTCGCAAACTCAATTTCTGTACACTCTTTTGTGAGGAGTTGCAGAATTCTGGGGGGGGGGTGGTTGGGACCCTCATAATATCTGGAAGGTTACAATCTAGTTAAACTTATTAAAAGTGCTATCTGGAGGACGGTAATATCTTCAAGTCATTCTTTTCCTTTAGAGAGAGACAGCCTGGACCTTTAGACCCAATTGAGCATCTTATAGAATTCGGCTATATCTAACTTTAGTTGAAGGTGAACATCTGGGGAATACGCTTGATCTGGGGTAGCCCGAAAAGGGCTAGGACTAGTAATTATCCCTTCAAATGTTCCACTGTTTTCTGCCTTAAGTTTTTCCACTGCCACCACTTTTTCCCTAGTGGTGGTCCTCTGCTGTATTTGAGTCAGTGTTAGTGCCAATGCCAACGTGAAAGAACCTGGTGCTATTCACAATGTCCTAAATAATGTTTGACGGTAGTAAATTTAGCTGAATATCAATATTGCTGATAATAAAGAATTACCATAAAGAAAGTAATAATATCATATTATAATAAAGATATCCTCTGTGACAGTGACCGTGGTGCACTATCCCTCCTCATGCTTCTCGACCTGCCTGCAGCCTTCGACCACTCCATCCTTCAACAACACTTCTCTTCCATTGTCCACTGAGTGGGACTGCCCCTGCCTGGTTCCACTCTTACCGATGCAGGAGAATCTCCTGCAATGGCTTCTCGTCCCACCCCCAAACAGTTACCTCTGAAGTCCATCAAGGATCTATCCTAAGCTGCTCCTATTTCACATCTACATGCTGCCCTTCACCGAAATCATCCAAAAACATAATGTCAGATTCCACATATATGCTGATGACACCTAGCACTACCTCACCACCACTTTTCTTGACCCCTCCACTGCCTCTGTGTTACCAGACAGCTTGTTCAACATCCAGTCCTGGATGAGGCGAAATTTTCTCTAACTAAAGATTGGGAAGACTGAAGACATTATCTTCGGACCCCGCCACAAACTTCATTCCCTCACCATCAATTCCATTTTCCTCCCTGGCCACTGTCTCAGGCTGAACCAGACTGTTTACAATATCAGCATCCTATTTGACCCTGAGTTGAGCTTCCAACTCCATATCCTTTCCATCACCAAGAGCCCCTCCTTCTGCCTCCATAATACCACCAGTCTCCAACCATGCCTCAGCCCATCTGCTGTTGAAACCCTCATCCATGCTTTTGTTACCTCCAGACTGAACTATTCCAACGCTCTCCTGGCCGTCCTCCCATCTTCCACCCTCCATAAACGTAAGCTCATCCAAACCTCTGCTGCTCGTATGCAAACTCACACCAAGTCCACCCATCACCCCTGTGCTCACTGACCTACATTGGCTCCCGGTCCTCAAACATCTCCATTTTAAAATTCTCATCCTTGTGTTCAAATCATTCCATGGCCTTGCCCCTCCCTATATCTGTAACCTACTCCAGTCCTACAACCTTTCGAGAACACTGCATTCCTCCAACTCTGGCCTCCTGTCCATTCCCTCCCTCCTTCCCATCACCATTGGCGGGGGTGCCTTGAGCTGTCTAGGCCCTAAGCTCTGGAAGTCCCTCCCAAAACCTCTCTGATGCTCCTCCTCTCACTCCTCCTTTAAGACCTTCTTAAAACTTACCTCTTTGACCAAGCTTTTGGTCACCTGTCCGAATGTCGCCTTCTTTGGCTCAGTGTCAATTTTTGTCTGATTACTCTCCTGTGAACTGCCTTGGGAAGTTTTACTATGACCTACATTGGCTCCCAGTTGAGCAACACCTTGACTTCAAAATTCTCATCCTTGTTTTCAAATCCCTCCATAGACTCGCCTCTCCTTATCTCTGTAATCTCCTCCAGCCCCACAACACCCCGAGATATCTGCGCTCCTCTAATTCTGGCCTCTTGTGCATCCCCAATTTTAATTGCTCCACCATTGGCGGCCATGTCTTTAGCTGCTGAGGCCCTAATCTCTGGAATTTCCTCCCTAAATCTCTCCGCCTCTCTACCTCTCTTTCCTCCTTTAAGACGCTCCTTAAAAATGACCTCTTTGACCAAGCTTTTGGTCATCTGCCCATATATCACCTTATGTGTCTTGGTGTAAAAATTTGTTAGAAAATGCTAGCTAACAACAACTTGTATTTATAATAAAGGTGCTATATAAATACAAGTTGTTGTTGTTATCTAGCAATGCACAATGTGTCATGTTATCAGCCATGGCTCAGTGGTTACACTCTCATCTTGGAGTCAGAGGGGGAAAAATTCAGTTGGTTTGCGCCTCCCGTTAGCGCCTTAAGAGGGCGCTAATGGGGTGCAAAGCAACTGGTGCCCGGGCGCGGTGATATCTGCGTCTCTCACGAAATTGACCAGACATTTTGTGGCGGCGCTAAACAATACCGCCCCGATCTCCTGCGCACGCAGATCTTGACATCATTTGAGCGTGCAACGCCCTTGCAGCGCCCCGGAATGGATATTGAGTGGCACCCCCCTCCTTTCCGCCTGGCGCAAGCAACGACAGGTAGACTGGAGAGTTTCCCAATTGCTGTGGGGCTGGGGGGGCGCTATTTAAAGGTGGCCTCTTCCTGGCTTTTTCTGTGGTAGACATTTTTGCACCACTCGTTCTGACAGAGAGAGAGATTCTGAGAGAGAGAAGGAGAGACTTCTGCATAGAGTCAACACAGTATGAAATAGTTTTGGCTACTGAGCATCACTTTGCAGGTACTTTTGTTTTGGACCTTTATTACTTTGATTGCCAAGAGACTGTGGGGGCCGCACTGATTGGGGCATCGTCCTGTGCCTGCAGATTCAGAGGCCACAGAGACGCAGAGAGAGAGTGGCAATCATGGCCAGATGGAGGAGGGCCAACAGGCCTCTGTACAGGAAACCTTACCCTCCCAGGGTATTTCGCCAACAATTCTCCTACATTAATATGTCTGAGGACCAGTGTTTGTGCAGGCTGCGCTTCAGCAAGGAGGTGGTCACTGAGCTCTGCCACCTGCTGCAGCCAGATCTGCAGCCTCTACTGAGGACCAGGACGTCTCTGTCGGTGGCAGTGAAGATCACAGTGGCTCTGAACTTTTATGCTACCGGCTCCTTTCAAGCAGCTACTGGGGACATCGCCAATGTCTCCCAGTTCGTGGTCCATTGCTGCATCCGTCAGGTCACAAATGCCCTCTATAAAAGAAGACAACAGTACATCTCTTTCCTGATGACCCGGGCCAAATAGCATGAACACGCATTGGGCTTTGCGAGGATAACGGGCTTCCCCATGGTGCAGGGCGCCATTGACTGCACGCATATGGCATTGCATGCACCGCATGAGAATGCAGAGGATTTCCACAACCGAAAGGGATTCCACTTCTTAAACGTCCAGTTGGTCTGTGACCACAGACAGCTGATACTCGCTGTCAATGGCCGCTATCCTGGCAGCAGCCACGATGCATTCATCCTGCGCCAGACTGCTGTGGCATTACTTTTCCAGGCACCACATCACCCAAGTGGTTGGCTTCTCGAGGACAAGGGTTATCCACTGTGCACCTGGCTGATGACACCGCTCCGTACCCCCAACACCCCTGCTGAGCTGCGGTGCAACGAGAGCCATCTCACCACCAGGAACATCGTTGAGCACACAATCGGCATGCTCAAGCAATGGTTCCGCTGTCTGGACCACTCAGGAGGAGCCCTGCAGTAAGTCTCCCTCTTCATAGTTGTGTGCTGCATGCTGCATAACCTGGCAATTCTCACGACCCAGCCAATGCCACCAGGCCTTGGAGCACCACCAGAGGAGGAGGAGGAAGAGGAGGAGGAAGAGGAGGAGGTTGATCATCAGCAGCACCAAGGTGGGAGGGAGGCCTACAATGTTGAAACTGGAAGGGCCGTCCTTCAATGGCTGATAGCAAACCGCTTCTAGGCCTCTGCTGAGGAAATGGCTTGTTCTCTCTGCACAGATGCGGCAGGGCCTGCTGTGATTTTCAGCAAAGTTTTTTTTTTTTTTTTCTGTTTTTCATACAGACCCCAGAATCTGCAACATTTGACCCCTTGTGACCCCACCTCATTGTTCTTTGATGTAATGTTTTCATGACTGACCTGTTTGGACACCATTCACACCTTTGATTGCTGTGATTATCTCTCTGCTGAGGTGTGATAAAGGGCAGCTAGAAAGATTACCTGTAATCATCTGGCAGTGTTCTCTGACTATATATGCTGTGCCTATATGCATCTCTTCACTTTACCTGACGAAGGAGCAGCGCTCCGAAAGCTTGTGATTTCAAATAAAGCTGTTGGACTATAACCTGGTGTTGTGTGACTTCCCACATTTTGGAAGGGGAGGGTGAACAGCCAGTTGTCGTGGTGCATATAGGTACCAACAATATAGGTAAATACTGGGATGAGGTCCTAAAAGCTGAATATAGGGAGTAAGGAGGTAAATTAAAAAATAGGACCTCAAAGGTAGTAATCTCAGGATTGCTACCAGTGCCATATGCTAGTCAGAGTAGAAATAGAAGGATATTTGAGATGAATACGTGGCTAGAGGAATGGTGCAAAGGGGAGGGATTCAAATTCCTGGGACATTGGAACCGGTTCTGGGGGAGTACAAAACGGACAGTTTGCACCTGGGCAGGGCCAGAACCGATGTCCTAGGGGGAGTGTTTGCTAGTGCTCTGGGGGAGGGTTTAAACTAAAATGGCAGGGGTTTGGGAACCTGAGCGGGGAGACAGAGGAAAGGGAAACAAGGATAAAAGCAAAAGACAGGAAGGAGAAAAACAAAAGTGGCAGACAGAGAAATCAAGGGTTTAAATCATACATGGCCACAGTAAATAATAATTCTAAAAGATCTAACAGCATTAAAAAAACAAGCCTGAAGGCTTTGTGTCTTAATGCGAGGAGCATTCATAATAAGGTGGATGAATTAGTTGCGCAAATAGAGGTAAACGAATATGATATGATTGGGATTACGGAAACATGGCTCCAGGGTGGCCAAGGCTGGGAACTCAACATCCAGGGGTATTCAATTGCAGGAAAGATAGGCAAAAAGGAAAAGGAGGTGGGGTACCATTGCTGGCTAAAGAGGGGATTAACACAATTGTAAGGAAGGATATTAGCTCTGATGATGTGGAATCTGTATGAGTAGAACTGAGAAATACCAAGGGGCAGAAAACGTTAGTGGGAGTGGTATATAGACCTCCAAACATTAATGCGGAATTCGGGGGTGGCATTAAAAGGGAAATTAGAGAAGCGTGCAATAAGGGCACAGCAGTTATGGGTGACTTTAATCTACATATAGATTGGGCTAACCAAATTAGTAACAATACTGTGGAGGAGGAATTCCTGGAGTGTATACGTGATGGTTTCCTGGACCAATATGTCGAGGAACCAACTAGAGATCAGGCCATCTTAGACTGGGTATTAGGAAATGAGAAAGGATTAATTAGCAATCTTGTTGTGCGAGGCCCCTTGGGTTGGAGCAATCATAATATGATAGAATTCTTCATTAAGATGGAGAGTGAAGTAGTTGACTCAGAGACTCGGGTCCTGAATTTAAATAAAGGAAACTATGATGGTATGAGGCGTGAGTTGGGTAGGATTGATTGGGGAATGTCACTCAAAGGGTTGACGGTGGATAGGCAATGGCAAACATTCAAAGATCACATGGATGAACTACAGAATTTGTTCATCCCAGTTTGGCATAAAAATAAAACAAAAAAGGTGACTCAACCGTGGCTAACAAGGGAAATTAGGGATAGCATAAGATCCAAGGAGAGGATATATAAATTGGCCAGAAAAAGCAGTAAACCTGAGGATTGGGAGCAGTTTAGGATTCAACAAAGGAGGACAAAGGGATTAATTAAGAGGGGGAAAATAGAGTATGAGAGTAAGCTTGCAGGGAACATAAAAACTGACTGTAGAAGCTTTTATAGATATGTGAAGAGAAAAATATTGGTGAAGTCAAGTGTAGGTCCCTTGCAGTCAGAATCAGGGGAATTTATAATGGGGAACAAAGAAATGGCAGTCCAATTAAATACATACTTTGGTTCTGTCTTCACAAAGGAGGACACAAATAACCTCCCAGAGATGTCGGGGAACATAGGGTCTAATGAAAGGGAGGAACTGATAGAAATCAGTATTTCTAGGGAAATGGTGTTAGGGAAATTGACGGGATTGAAGGCCGATAAATCCCCAGGGCCTGATAATCTACATCCTAGGGTACTTAAGGAAGTGGCCCTAGAAATAATAGATGCATTGCTGGTCATCTTCCAAAATTCGATAGACTCTGGAACAGTACCCAAGGATTGGCGAGTAGCTAATGTTACCCCACTGTTCAAAAAAGGTGGTAGAGAGAAAACGGGGAATTACAGACCGGTAAGCCTGACATTTGTAGTGGGAAAATGCTAGAGTCCATTATAAAAGGTGTAATAGCAGAGCACTTGGAAAACAGTGACCAGATTGGACAAAGTCAACATGGATCTACAAAAGGTAAATCGTGCTTGACTAATCTACTGGAATTTTTTGAGGATGTAACTGGTAAAATAGATAAGGGAGAACCAGTGGATGTGGTGTTTTTGGACTTTCAAAAGGCTTTCGATAAGGTCCCACATAAGAGATTAGCGTGTAAAGTTAAGGCACATGGGATTGGGGCAAGGTATTGACTTGGATAGAGAACTGGTTGGCAGACAGAAAGCAAAGAGTTGGAATAAACGGGTCTTTTTCTGAGTGGCAGGCAGTGACTAGTGGGGTACCGCAGGGATTGGTCCTTGGACCCCAGCTATTCACAATATATATTAATGATCTGGACGAGGGAACTGGATGTAATATCTCCAAGTTTGCAGATGACACAAAGCTGGGTGGGCGTGTGTGCTGTGAGGAGGATGCCGAGAAACTCCAGTATGATTTGGACAGGTTGGGTGATTGGGCAGAAGCATGGCAGATGCAATATAATGTGGATAAATGTGAGGTTATCTACTTTGGTGTCAAAAACAGGAAGGCAGATTATTATCTGAATGGCAATAGATTGGGAGAAGGGGAAGTGCAACGAGACCTGGGTGTTCTTGTGCACCAGTCGCTGAAGGTAAGCATGCAGGTGCAGCAGGCGGTTAAGAAGGCAAATGGCATGTTGGCCTTCGTAGCGAGAGGGTTTGAGTACAGGAACAAAGATGTCTTGCTGCAGTTGTACAGGGCCTTGGTGAGACCACATCTTGCGTATTGTGTGCAGTTTTGGTCGCCTTATCTGAGGAAGGATGTTCTTGCCATGGAAGGAGTGCAGCGAAGATTCACCAGGCTGATACCTGGGATGGCAGGAATGACGTATGAGGAGAGATTGGGTCGATTGGGCTTGTACTCGCTGGAGTTTAGAAGAATGAGAGGGGATCTCATTGAAACTTATAAAATTCTAACAGGACTAGACAGACTAGATGCAGGAAGGATGTTCCCGATGGTCAGGGAGTCCAGAACCAGGGTTCACAGTCTAAGGATAAGGGGTAAGCCATTTAGGATAGAGATGAGGAGGAATTTCTTCTCCCAGAGAGTGGTGAACCTGTGGAATTCTTTACCACAGAAGGCAGTAGAGGCCAATTCATTAAATATATTCAAGAAGGAGTTGGATATATTTCTTAATGCTAAAGGGATCAAGGGATATGGGGAGAAAGCAGGGACAGGGTACTGAATTTGGATGATCAGCCGTGATCACATTGAATGGCGAAGCAGGCTCGAGGGGCCAAATGGCCTACTCCTGCTCCTATCTTCTATGTTTCTATGTAATGGGGATGTTATGTTAAAAAGATCATCAAATGAGGCTATTTGGGTTGAACTGAAGAACAAAAAAGGGGCAATCATACTGTTGGGAGTGTATTATAGGCCCCCAAATAGTTAGAGAGAGATAGAAGAACAAATATGTAAGCAAATTTCTGAGAAGTGCAAAAACAATAGGGCAGTAATAGTAGTGGATTTCAATTACCCTAATATTAACTGGGATAGAGTCAGTGCAAAAGGTATAGAAGGCAAAGAATTCTTAAAATTCATTCAGGAGAACTTTTTTAGCCAGTACGTAGCAAGCCCAACAAGGGGCGTTTCTGGACTTCGTTTTAGGGGATGATGCTGGGCAGGTGGAAGGGGTATCAGTGGGAGAGCATTTTGGTGGTAGTGATCATAATTCAGTTGGATTTAGCATAGTTATGAAAGGGACAAATTTTACTAAGCTGAGATGTGATTTAGCAAAAGTGGACTGGAAATAGCTACTTGAAGGTAAATCAGTGTCAGAGCAATGGGAGGCATTCAAGGAGGAGATAGTAAGGTTTCACAACAAATACGTTCCCACAAAGAAAAAGGGTGGGACTCCCAAATCTAGAGCCCCCTGGATGTCAAGGGGCATACAGGGTAGGATAAGGCAAAAAAAGGGAAGCTTATGTCAGATACCAAGAGCTAAACATGGCAGAAAGCCTAGAGGAGTATAAAAAGTGCAGAGGTGAAGTTATAAAGGAAATTAGGAAAGCAAAGAGAGGGCACGAAAAAATATTGGCACGTAAAATCAAGGAAAACCCAAAGATATTTTACAAATAAATAAAGAGCAAGAGGATAACTAAAGAAAGAGTAGAGCCTATTAGAGACCAAAAGGGTAACCTGTGTGTGGAGGTGGAAGACATGGGTATGATTCTTAATGAATGCTTTGCATCTGCCTTCACAAAAGAGAATGACAATGCAGACTTTGTAGTTAAGAAGAAGGAGTGTGAAATATTAGATGAGATAAACTTAGTGGGAGAGGAAATATTAAGGGGTTTAGTACTTTTGAAACTGGATAAATCGCCAGGCCTGGATGAAATGTATCCCAAGCTGTTAAGAGAAGCAAGGGAGGAAATAGCGAAGGCTCTGACCATAATTTTCCAATCTTCTCTGACTACAGGTGTGGTGCCGTGGGGCTGGAAGACTGCTCCTGTTGTATCGTTGTTTAAAAAGAGAGAAAGGAATAATTACAGACCAGTCAGCCTAACCTAGGTAGTGGGCAAATTATTAGAAAAAATTCTGAGGCACAGTATTAATTGTCATTTAGAAAGGCATGGATTAATCAAGGACAATCAGCATGGATTTGTTAAGGGAAAGTCGTGTCTGACTAACTTGATTGAATTTTTTGAGGAGGTAACAAGGAGGGTGGATGAAGGTAACGTGTTTGGTGTAGTCTATGTTGTGTATGTACCTTTAAGGGAAGAACTGGTTTTAGACTGCATTACCGGCAGTGACCACCCCTGTATAAAAGGCCCTAGCAGGCTTCTGTATTTCAGTCTGACGTTACCCTCCTGTTCAGTAAAGTACCTGTTAAGCTGTTCTCCCGAAGTCCGTGTATTATTGAGGCGCGGACTTTACAGTGGCGACGAGTAAGTTCGAACTCACCTGCAGTGTTGCATCATCTCACGGGGATCTTACCCTGAGAGGAGGTTTCTTGGAGGTCTTAGTCTGAGCAACGGGCGTCGACCGCGGGCAACCGCCCAAAGGATTCATTGGTGTTCGGAGAATTGCGGGAGAGGCTGTGGAGAGCTGAGCTTGGTTCCCCAGTTAAGGTGTTCCAGCAAATCGTGCTGGTAGCAGGTAGTGCGCTGACCCTTCCGGACCGCGGCGGGCTCAAGCTTGATCGAGCGGCTCTACAAAACGGGCCGTGCAGCGTTGCCGGGAAAAGAAAACAAGAGAGAGAGGGTGGAGCGCACAGGTCGCGGTCGATGCTCAAGAACTGGGTAGCGGAGAGAAAATAAATGGGGGGGAAGGAAAGCGAGACGCGCCGAAGCCGCGGGTCGCCACCATTACCCTGTAGAATGCTAGGAGCAGCATGGCAGCAAGGGGAAGAAGGAAAAGCGCGGGAGACGGCATTTTATCCCGTTGGGGAAGAAGGAAAAGCGCGGGAGGCGCCATTTTATTCCATTGGGGAAGAAGAAAAAGCGCGGGAGACACCATTTTAAATCACCCAAGATGCCGAAAAGTGGCAGTATCACTGCTTTCGACAACGAGGTAGAAGACTGGACCACGTATGTGGAAAGAATTGAAGTGTACTGCAAGGCAAATGAGGTGGCCGATGGAAAGAGGGCGTCGGTATTATTGAATTTGATGGGCACGAGTACGTACGGCCTATTGCGGAATTTAATTACCCCAGCTAAACCAATGAAGAAAAGTTTTGAGGAGATTGTTAATATCTTACAGGAACACCTAAACCCTACACCGCTGCTGATAGCAGAAAGATTCAAGTTCCATAAAAGAAACCAGCACAAAGA
Source organism: Somniosus microcephalus (assembly GCF_052327205.1). Lineage (NCBI taxonomy): Eukaryota > Metazoa > Chordata > Chondrichthyes > Squaliformes > Somniosidae > Somniosus > Somniosus microcephalus. The sequence continues at coordinate 123,976,768 of NC_140988.1, forward strand.
TGAGAGCAATGCTGACTATCTTACGGAACTACGCAAGTTATCGAAGCACTGCCAGTTCGGAGCAGGACCGGCAGACACCTTACGGGTGAACTGGAGAGTCTGGAGCATTCGGGTGTGCTGTCCAAGGTGGACTGGAGCGAGTGGGCCACACCCATCATTCCTGTAATGAAGAAAGCATTGAGCAGCACGCCTGGGGAGCCGAAGAAGGTTCGCATCTGTGGGGTCTTCAAGGTGACTGTGAACCCAGTCCTGCACACAGTACAATATCCACTTCCACAGATAGAAGATATTTTCGCCTCACTATCTGGAGGGAAACGTTTTAGAAAGATTGATCTGGCCCAAGCGTATCTACAAATGGAGGTGGAAGAAGCATCTAGGAAATACCTCACGATAAACACTCACAAAGGCCTTTACCAGTACAATCGACTGGTATTCGGGGTAGCATCAGCCCCAGCTATTTGGCAGAGGGCGATGGAACAAGTCCTGCAAGGGATCCCGGGGGCCCAGTGTTATTTGGACGACATCCAGGTTACGGGCGAAAATGACAGTGAACACCTTGCCAACCTGGAGCAGGTGCTCACGAGATTACAGGAATATGGGCTACGAGCCAACTGCCCCAAATGCGAGTTCTTCAGGAGATAAATCTCGTATTGTGGCCACATGATTAATGAGGAAGGGTTGCATAAGTCGCCGGGCAAGATTGAGGCTGTAGTCAAGGCTCCAGCGCCGGAAAATGTGTTGCAACTGAGGTCGTTCCTCGGGTTGGTGAACTACTACCATAAGTTCTTGCCGAATTTATCTACAATTCTGCACCCACTGAACGCCCTGCTGCAAACTGGAGTAACATGGAAATGGAGTGATGAGTGTAAGCGTGCCTTTCAGGAATGTAAATGCCTAATCACTTCAAAAGAAGTATTGGCCCACTACAATCCAACACTACCGATTCGGTTGGCATGTGACGCGTCACCCTACGGCATTGGAGCGGTGCTGTCACACAATTCCTTGATGGTTCAGAGAGGCCAATAGACTTTGCGTCGCGTTCGCTAACCTCAGCCGAGCGCAACTATGCCCAGATTGACAGGGAGGCCCGCAGCCTGGTGTGGGGGGTGAAGAAGTTCAATCACTATCTGCACGGGCAGAAATTCACCCTACTGACTGATCATCAGCCCCTGGTCTCCATTTTTAACCCCAAGAAGGGCGTTCCGGTGATGACGGTGCAACGGCTGCAAAGATGGTCACTTTTTCTAGGGGCACATCAGTACGACATAGAGTACAAGGGTACGAAACAACATGGAAATGCTGATGGGCTGTCGCGCCTACCGTTGCCTATGGTAGAAGAAGCACCTGCAGTGGACCCTGTTGAGATATTCCATGCGACCATAGTCGAATATTTGCCTGTTACAAACTCAAGTATAGAGAAGGAAACCCGAAATGACCCGACACTCTCTCGGGTCTATGATTTGAAGGTGAAGGGATGGCCAGCATATGGCGACTCACTGTTGCCAGCATTCTCGCCAAGGAGAGAACAGCTGTCAGTGTGCCGGGGGACCTTGATGTGTGGATCCCGAGTGGTAATTCCACCCAAGTTGAGAGATAAAGTGCTCAATGAGCTTCATGAGGGTCATCTGGGAGGGGTAAAAATGAAGAGCCTAGCCAGGGCGTTTGTGTGGTGGCCGGGAATCGATAAAGAAATCGAGGATATGACCAAGAGATGCACAGGATGCCAGAAGGTCCTAAACGCTCCACCACAGGCCCCGCTACATCCATGGGAGTGGCCCTCATCTCCATAGCAATGGGTACACATTGATTTTGCTGGTCCATTTATGGACTCGATGTTTCTAATCGCTGTGGACGCCCATTCGAAATGGCCAGAGGTCATTAAAGTGTCCTCCACCACCATGGAGAAAACTATTGCAGTCCTATGGACCATCTTCGCCAGGAATGGGTTGCCAGAACAGATTTGCTCCGACAATGGGCCACAATTTGTGTCTGAGGATTTCCGGAGGTTTCTGAGGAATAATGGGGTGAAACATTACACATCTGCCCCATATCATCCAGCCACAAATGGATTGGCTGAGAGGTTTGTTCAGATCTTTAAAAAGGCCATAAAGGCAATGTATAATGACGACATACCACTACAACACAAGGTGGATAATTTCTTGTTTGCTTTCCGGAATGCGAAACATGCAGTCACCAACCAAGCTCCAGCCGTACTGTTCCTCAACCGAAGGCTAAGATGTTGCCTGGATTTGCTCAAACCAAACATAAGACGAGATGTTGAGGATAAGCAATTCCAGCGCATAAATGAGAAGCCAACCAGGAGCTTCAAGATAGGGCAACCAGTCTTGGCCCGCGACTACCGAACAGAAAAATGGCAGCCAGGAACGATATGCACACAGCAGGGACCACTAATGTACACAGTGGACGTTGGAGAGAGCATCGTGAGACGCCATGCTGACCAGATTTTAGAGTCACAGGAACAAGCCAAACCCATACCACGAGCAGGTGCACCTGGTAATCAACCCGAAGTACAGATTGCGTCTACCTCAGAAGCAGTTGTATTGGAAGCTGACGAACCAACCAATGACAATGAACCAGAATCAACTCCGCCGCAAGAACAGGATACTCGAGAAAGGCGCTATCCAGTCAGGATCAGGAAGCCTCCTCAAAGACTGAACTTATAAATGATTATTTCAGTTGATGTATATAGTACCCAGAAAATTGTAATTAGTTATTATTTAGTTGTTAAATGAATGTTATGTACTGTTTATCTAAAAGGGGAGGAATTGTTGTGTATGTACCTTTAAGGGAAGAACTGGTTTTAGACTGCAGTACCGGCAATGACCACCCCTGCATAAAAGGCCCTAGCAGTCTTCTGTATTTCAGTCTGACGTTACCCTCCTGTTCAGTAAAGTACCTGTTAAACTGTTCTCCCGAAGTCCGTGTATTATTGAGGCGCAGACTTTACAGTCTTCATGGATTTTACTAAGACTTTTAACAAGGTCTCACATGGCAGACTGGTCAAAAAAGTAAAAGCCCATGGGATCCAAGGGAAAGTGGCAATTTGGATAAAAAATTGACTCAGTGGCAGGAAGCAATGTTAATGATCAATGGGTGTTTTTGTGACTGGAAGGCTGTTTCCAGTGGGGTTCCACAGGGCTCAGTAATAGGTCCCTTGCTTTATGTGGTATATATCAATGATTTAGACTTAAATGTAGGGGGGCATGATTAAGAATTTTTCAGATGATACAAACATCGGGTGTGTGGTTGATAGTGAGGAGGAAAGCTGTAGACTGCAGGAAGATATAGATGGACTGGGCAGGTGGGCAGAAAAGTGGCAAATGGAATTCAATCCAGAGAAGTGTGAGGTAATGCAATTGGGGGAGAGCTAACAAGGCGAGGGAATACATAATAAATGGTAGGCTACCAAGAAGTGTAGAGGAAGAGAGGGACCTTGGAGTGCATGTCCATAGATCCCTGAAGGTAGATAAGGTGGTTAAGAAGGCATATGGGATATTTTCCTTTATTAGTTGAGGCATAGAATTTAAGAGCAGGGAGATTATGCTTGAAACATAGAAACATAGAAGATAGGAGCAGGAGTAGGCCATTCGGCCCCTCGAGCCTATTCCGCCATTTAATGAGGTCATGGCTGATCATCCAAATTCAGTACCCTGTCCCTGCTTTCTCCCCATATCCCTTGATCCCTTTAGCCTTAAAAAATATATCTAACTCCTTCTTGAATATATTTAACGAATTGGCCTCAACTGCCTTCTGTGGTAGAGTGTTCCACAGGTTCACCATTCTCTAGGTGAAGAAATTCCTCCTCATCTCAGTTCTAAATGGCTTACCCCTTATCTTTAGACTGTGATCCCTGGTTCTGGACTCCCCCGCCATCGGGAACATCCTTCATGCATCTAGTCTGTCTAGTCCTGTTAGAATTTTATAAGTTTCAATGAGATCCCCTCTCATTCTTCTAAAATCTAGCGAATATAACCCTAATCGACCCAATCTCTCTTCATACGTCATTCCTGCCATCCCAGGTGTCAGTCTGATGAATCTTCGCAGCACTCCCTCCATGGCAAGAACATCTTTCCTCAGATAAGGTGACCAAAACCGCACACAATACTCAAGGTGTGGTCTCACCAAGGCCCTGTACAATTGCAGTAAGACATCCTTGCTCCTGTACTCGAATCCTCTCGCTATGAAGGCCAACATACCATTTGCCTTCTTAACCGCCTGCTGCACCTGCATGCTTACCTTCAGCGACTGGTGCACAAGGACACACAGGTCTCGTTGCACTTCCCCTTTTCCCAATCTATTGCCGTTCAGATAATAATCTGTCTTCCTGTTTTTGCCACCGACCTCGCATTTATCCACATTATACAGCATCTGTCATGCACCTGCCCAATCACCCAACCTGTCCAAATAATACTGGAGTTTCTTTGCATCCTCCTCACAGCACACACGCCCACCCAGCTTTGTGTCATCTGCAAACTTGGAGATATTACATCTAGTTCCCTTGTCTAGATCATGAATATATATTGTGAATAGCTGGGGTTCTAGCACTGATCCATGCAGGACCGCACTAGTCACTGCCTGCCACTCGGAAAAAGATGCGTTTATTCCAACTCTTAGCTTCCTGTCTGCCAACCAGTTCTCTATCCAAGTCAGTACCTTACCCCCAATCCCATGGGCTTTAACCTTGCACGCTAATCTCTTTTACGGGACTTTATCGAAAGTCTTCTGAAAGTCCAAATACACATCCACTGGTTCTCCCTTATCTATTCTACCAGTTACATCCTCAAAAAATTCCAGTAGATTAGTCAAGCACGATTTACCTTTTGTAAATCCATGTTGACTTTGTCCGATCCTGTCACTGTTTTCCAAGTGCTCTGCTATTACATCTTTTATAATGGACTCTAGCATTTCCCCCACTACCGATGTCAGGCTTACCGGTCTGTAATTCCCCCTTTTCTCTCTACCACCTTTTTTGAATAGTGGGGTAACATTAGCTACCCTCCAATCCATGGGTGCTGTTCCAGATTCCATCGAATGCTGGAAGATGATCAGCAAAGCATCAACTATTTCTAGCGCCACTTCCTTAAGTACCCTAGGATGTAGATTATCAGGCCCTGGGGATTTATCCGCCTTCAATCCCATCAATTTCCCTAACACCATTTCCCTACAAATACTGATTTCATTCAGTTCCTCCCTTTCATTAGACCCTATGTTCCCCGACATCTCTGGGAGGTTATTTGTGTCCACCTTTGTGAAGACAGAACCAAAGTATGTAATTAATTGGTCTGCCATTTTTTTGTTCCCCATTATAAATTCCCCTGATTCTGACTGCAAGGGACCTACGCTTGACTTCACCAATCTTTTTCTCTTCACATAGCTATAGAAGCTTTTACAGTCAGTTTTTATGTTCCCGAAAGCTTGCTCTCATACTCTATTTTCCCCCTCTTAATTAATCCCTTTGTCCTCCTTTGCTGAATCCTAAACTGCTCCCAATCCTCAGGTTTGCTGCTTTTTCTGGCCAATTTATATGTCCTCTTTGTAAAGTCTGTGGGTTATATGGTGAATTAATACACAGACTACAAGAGTAACTTTAACAGGACTTTACTATTCGAAGAACAGGGCGAATCTGCCCAATAAATCCTTACACAGCACTTATATACCGGTGTGGTCACTCCCGGTATTACAGTATACAGCAGCCAAGGTAAAGTAGTGCAACACCTAAAATAGTTCTCTTAAAGGTGGACGGTTACATACAATAGTTCTCTTAAAGGTAGAACGGTTACATACACTACAATCCTCCCTTTTTAGCTTACAACATACTTATTCCCCATTAAACATAACATATATCCAACTTCATGTAAAAACAGTTCACAAATGTAGTCTCTGCGGAAACAGTTCACAGATTCAGTCTTGGTGTAGTCGGTTCACGTTGCTGGAGTGACTCATCCAATAGTCCTTCACTGGACTTAACAGCTTGAACTTCCGTCACTTCTGAACCAGCATTGTTGACTTCTAAAAGCTTGAGTACCTTGGGAAGTTTTTCTGCTTCCAACTGATTTGGCTCCGTACGGAGAGACCACATGCGTGACCTGGTCGAGGTGATAATGGTTCAGATGGTCATCATCTTCTGCTTCGTCTTTTCCTTTTCTGCTTCTTGGAGACTCTCTGGGCTCCACTGTCAGCTGCCAGCTGCATGCACCGTTCCTCCTTCTCGTCCTCCTTTTTCCGTAGTAGCGCCACCATCTCCTGATGTTCATTAGACTTTAGGTGATTCTTCATGGTTTCTGCACTTTGGGAGTTTTCATCACAAGCTGGGCAGAGCAGGTCATCGTAATATTCGGTGTCGTCCAACAGGTCATGGTAATATTCGGTGTCGTCCTGAGCTAGGCCAGCGAGAGGATCTTCTATTTCCTCCATACCCAGCTGGACGTTAGCCAGCTTTTGTTCCAAATCCAGACATCTTTCCTGAAGAGACTTCTTCATGCGTTCAGTTTCATCCAGCTTTTTCTGGGCTTCCTGCAAGTCTTTTACTAATGACCTCATTCGTGATTTCAATACTTCAACTTCATTGGGAGATTGATTGATTGTATTATTCAATCCCTCTACTGGAGCAGCTGTTTCAGCATTCTGTTGTTCAACATTGACGTGAATCAGCGTACTTTTGGCATCCAAGGTTTGCTCTGCTGCCATCTTCTCAGTCTGTGTTGCAACCTCAGCTATTCCAATAACTTTTGGGAGCTCCAAACCCCTCTCCTTTGAAGATTTAGACTCATGTCCAAATTGTTCCCATTTCAGAGTCTTGTCCCTCAGCATATAAAGGAGTTGGCTGACCATTGAATCTTCTGACCTCATCTGTTTCCCAGTAGCTGCAGGGCTGTTTATAACCTTGCCCTGGGGCTCCTTTGCTGTTTCTACTTCGCCATCATCCGCAGCCTCCACCATTCGAATTTCCACAAATGAATCATCCGGTGATGCTGCACCCAACTTCAGTAGGAGCTCGGAATTCATGGCGACCAACTCAGCCTTTTCTGCTGCAATCTGCTAACAAGCGCCTTCAGTTGCTGAACATCTTGCTCCACCAGATTAGAGCACGCACCTTCAGAAACCGAATCAGCTTTGATTCGTTTGGCCTCCTTGCGCAGACGGTTTGTGTGCTCCTGCTCCCTTTTCTCCCTCAGCTGTTTCTGTTGTCTTTCCAGATTCTCCCACTCTGTGTCAAAGAACATTTTCATTGCTTTTATCTCTTGCTCGAGACGGCAACTCAATTGTTCTAATTGCTGTTGTAATTTAAAATGGAGTTGAGTTCGAGCCCGGTGTTCCTCAGACTTGTGCCTGTCTGTAAACTGGACAGACTCAGAATTCTCTGCCAAACTATGTTGTTGTTGTTCAGTGGAATTCTGTTCTGAAACTTTGTTCTCCTTTGAAGCATCAGTATTTGTGCACTCCTTCGTTTTTCCAACCTTAGTCAGCAAGTCCATTTTAGACTTGTCTTTCGCACCTGGGCTGGTCTTGTCGTCATCCGTTTCAGAGCCTGAGCTGATTGTCTTCACCGAGTTCTCACTCGTTATTGCTTTTAGGTAGTGCCATTCCATGTTTATTTCCCTGATCCACTCCCGTCCCAGAAGTGGTGGACCTCCCTCAGGTAGTACATATAAGTCCATTCCTTGGTGTTCTTTGCCCCTGTCTCTCACCTTGACTTGTATCTTTCCCATGGGGTATACTTTATGCCCCGTGTATGTCTGTAATACGATCTTGGTATCTCTCAAGGGTATATGTGAGAATAGCCAGTTGTAATCCCTTCGATTTATGACTGATAGGGCTGATCCTGTGTCCAATTCCATTTTCACTTGGACTCCGGCTACTTTTAGTGTGACCCAGATAGTTTGTAGGTCAGCTTCCTTACTCACATTGTAAATTCTCAGACTACCCAGTTCCTGGCCGTTCGGGTCTGAATCCGAATTCTGTTCATCTGAACTCTTCTCAGCCACCTTGTGTACCTTGCTGTACTTTTCCTGCGGTGACTTTTTTCTGTTGTTGGTCTTCTTTCCTGACCGGCATACTTTAGGTATGTGACCAAGCTTGCCACATTTTCTACATTCCTGGTTTTTAAACCAGCATTGGTTCTGGTCGTGTGTTGTCTTCCCACAACGATAACATTTTGTTGTACCCGAAGTCATTTGATCCACGCTGAGTACCGCTGCCTTCAGCTGCATTTCCGCAGTGCCTCTCGCGGCTGCTTCGTGTGATGCTGCAATAAGGACAGCCTTGTCAAGTGTAAGATCGTTCTCTTCGAGCAGTCGCTTTTGTGTTCCTTCCTTCGACAACCCGCACACGAACTTGTCTCTCAATGCCTCTGTCAGATTTTCCCCAAACTGGCAGTATTTCGCTAGTCTACGCAGTTCGACCAAGTATTCCGCGTTGCTTTCCTCTTTCCGTTGCGTTCTCGCATAAAATTTGCATCGTTCCGCCAACATCAGCGGTGTGGGGTTCAAATGATCCTTCAGGACAGCAACAATATCAGCGAAAGTCTGATCCGCCGGTTTAGCTGGTGATAGAAGATGCTTCAATAGCCCATATGTCTTCGCCCCCATTGCGTTTAATAAGGTGAGAGCTTTATCATCATCTGCTATTTTATTGGCCTCACAATATATCTCGATGCGTTCTACGTACGTGGCCCAATCTTCCACCTCGGAATCGAAGTTGTTGATGTTACTATGCTTAGGCATCTTCACTATCTTTTTGAGAAACCACAACGAATTTGTTCGTTACTTTTTTTTCCCCAAAAATGGCGGTTTCCCGCTTCTGTCTTCTCCCCCGCCTACTGGCGGCTTCCCACGTTTCTTCCCCTGGCGGGAGGGGTAAGCTTTCCTTCAGGCGACGACCGCTGGCTTTTGGAGTTCGCAGCCTGCGCGCCGGCTTCAGTGCGTTCCTTGTTCCCTTTTCTCGGCCGGCAACCTGCGCTGGGGACAACCCGTTGGCGGCGAACAGTTCCATCCGCTGGGCGGAATCTCGCTCGGTCTCCCTCGCTCGGTCCCGTTCCCCCTTCACTCGGGCTCTGTCTCTCCCTCAACAGCTTCCAATCGCGCCTCCCCGCCCTCTCGCAGTCCGGTCCTTTCCTCCCCCGGCTGCGGCTGAGTTCTCCGCGGTTTTATTTATTTTTATATCTTCCCGCGCCTTACGATCCCGGTCGCAGCGCCTCGTGGCCTCGGTAGCTGCCCGGCCTTTTTCGCCGGTCGCGGTCTAGCTGTCTCACGACGCTGTTGCGTCTCCCAGCCTGCTTGTAGCCCGGTCTCTCACACCGGCTGCGTTCCCGCTTGTAGCCCGGTCTCTCACACCGGCTGCGTTCCCGCTTGTACCGTGGCTTCCGTGCCCTACGCTGCCCCAGTCTCAACGCCTCTGGGCCCGACTTCTGTCCGGCTCCTTTCCCCCGACCGTGGTCGAGTTCACCGCCCTTATCCTCTGTTTCTTTTTATTTTCCCCCTACTCACAGTCAACGTGGCCGACTTGCTTCTCTTGGCTGATCGGCTCACTCACCGCCGTGGCAGAAGGGACAATAACAGCCTGTTGCTGATGGAAGGCTTCGTGTCTGAATCCTTCCTTCTTCCTTGCTCTGCAGACTCGAGTCTTCTCTCAGCAGAACGACGAGGGCGGGTGCCTCTTCTCGACGCTCGTTAACTGCTTCGGGTGTGTCGCTGCCACAGGGTAAGATCGAACCCGTCGCCACTGTAAGGTCTGTGGGTTATATGGTGAATTAATACACAGACTACAAGAGTAACTTTAACAGGACTTTACTATTCGAAGGTCAGGGCGAATCTGCCCAATAAATCCTTACACAGCACTTATATACTGGTGTGGTCACTCCCGGTATTACAGTATACAGCAGCCAAGATAAAGTAGTGCAACACCTAAAATAGTTCTCTTAAAGGTGGACGGTTACATACAATAGTTCTCTTAAAGGTAGAACGGTTACATACACTACACTCTTCTTGGATCTTATGCTATCCCTAATTTCCCTGGTTAGCCACGGTTGAGTCACCTTTTTTGTTTTATTTTTATGCCAAACAGGGATGAACATATTCTGTAGTTCATCCATGCGATCTTTAATTGTTTGCCATTGCCTATCCACCATAAAGCCTTTAAGTAACGTTCCCCAATCCATCTTAGCCTCATACCATTGTCGTTTCCTTTATTTAAATTCAGGACCCTAGTCTCTGAGTCAACTACTTCACTCTCCATCTTAATGAAGAATTCTATCATATTATGATCTCTCCTCCCCAAGGAGCCTCGCACAACAACATTGCTAATTAATCCTTTCTCATTACATAATACCCAGTCTAAGATGGCCTGATCTCTAGTTGGTTCCTCGACATATTGGTCCAGGAAACCATCCCATATACACTCCAGGAATTCCTCCTCCACGGTATTATTACTAATTTGGTTAGTCCAATCTATATGTAGATTGAAGTCACCCATGATAACTGCTGTGCCCTTATTGCATGCTTCTCTAATTTCCCTTTTAATGCCATCCCCAACCTCCGCATTACTGTTTGGAGGTCTATACACCACTCCCACTAACGTTTTCTGCCCAATCTCAGTTCTACCCATACAGATTCCACATCATCAGAGCTAATATCCTTCCTTACTATTGCGTTAATCTCTTGAACCAGCAATGCATCCCCACCTCCTTTTCCTTTTTGCCTGTCCTTCCTGAATATTGAATACCCCTGGATATTGAATTCCCAGCCTTGGTCACCCTGGAGCCATGTCTCCATAATCCCAATTATATCATATCCGTTTACATCTATTTGCACAGATAATTCATCCACCTTATTACGAATGCTCCTCGCATTAAGGCACAAAGCCTTCAGGCTTGTTTTTTTAACACTCTTAGTCCTTTTAGAATTGTTATTTACTGTAGCCCTGTTCGATTTACACCCTTGATTTCTCTGCCTTCAACTTTTGCTTTTCTCCTGTTTCTATCCTTGCTTTCCTTTCCTCTGTCTCCCTGCACAGGTTCCCAACCCCCTGCCATTTTTGTTTAAGCCCTCCCCAACAGCCCTAGCAAACCCTCCCCCTAGGACATCAGTCATCATCCTGCCCAGGTGCAAACCGTCCAGTGTGTACTGGTCCCACCTCCCCCAGAACTGGTTCCAATGTCCCAGGAATTTGAATCCCTCCCCCTTGCACCATTCCTCTAGCCATGTATTCATCTGAAATACCCTTCTATTTCTACTCTAACTAGCACATGGCACTGGTAGCAGTCCTGAGATTCCTACCTTTGAGGTCCTATTTTTTAATTTACCTCCTAACTCCCTATATTCAGCTTTTAGGACTTCATCCCATTTTTTACCTATATCACTGGTACCTATATGCACCACGACAACTGGCTGTTCACCCTCCCCCTCCAGAATGCCCTGCAGCCACCCCGAGACTTCCTTGACCCTTGCACCAGGGAGGCAATATACCATCCTGGAGTCTCGTTTGCGGCCACAGAAACGCCTATCTATTCCCCTTACAATAGAATCTCTTATCACTATAGCTCTCCCATTCTTTTTCCTTCCGTCCTGTGCAGCAGAACCACCCATGGTGCCAGGAAGTTGAACTGTATAAAACACTAGTCAGGCCACAGCTAGTGTACTGAGTACAGTTCTGGTTACCACATTACAGGAAAGATGTGATTGCACTAGAGAGGGTACAGAGGAGATTTACGAGGATTTTGGGAGGACTGGAGAATTTTAGCTATGAAGAAGATTAGATAGGCTGGGATTGTTTTCTTTGGAACAGAGAAGGCTGAGGGGAGACTTGATTGAAGTGTATAAAATTATGAGGGTCCTGGATAGAGTGGATAGGAAGGACCTATTTCCCCTAGCAGAGAGGTCAGTAACCAAGGGGCATAGATTTAAAGTAATTGGTGGAAGGATTAGGGGGGCGTTGAGGAGAACTTTTTTTACCCAGATGTTGGTTGGGATCTGGAACTCACTGCTTGAAAGGGTGGCAGAGACAGAAATCCTCATTGCATTTAAAAAGTACTTGGAAATGCACTTGAAGTGCTGTAACCTACAGGGCTGCGGACCAAGAGCTGGAAAGTGGGATTGGGCTGGATAGCACTTTGCGCTCAGCCGTTTCTTGATATCACATGGAGTGAATCGAATTGGCTGAAGAATGGCTTCTGTGATGGTGGGGACCTCGGGAGTAGGCCGATATGGATGATCCACTCAGCACTTCTGGCTGAAGTTGGTTGCAAACGCTTCAGCCTTGTCTTTTGTACTCACGTGCTGGGCTCCACCATCATTGAGGATGGGGATACTCTTGGAGCCTCCTCCTCACGTTAGATGTTTAATGGTCCACCACCATTCATGACTGGATGTGGTAGGACTGCAGAGCTTTGATGCCTGGTGATTCAGAGACTTGAAAATAACTCCATATCACCAACACCAGGTGGGAACCAAGGTGAAAGGTAGCTCATTTTATTTGCTGCTGTGAATTGGGCAATCACAGTATCACTGATAGTCGTAACACCTATAATTCTGTCAGTGGAAAAATCTAGCCCCATGCAAGGAGAATATATCTTGAGATAAGATGGCACATCAACTTGTTTTACTTTATTGGGAGCTGTTAACTAACAGAGTCCGATGGCTTATTTTGGGATCCTAGGTTGTTACTGGTTGATTAACAGAGTAGAGTACAGGACAAAAAAACCTGTAAGGGCACTTTACATCATAGAGTGAGGAGGTACTGGAAAATACTACTGAAACAAAAAAATACTAAAAAGCTCTTAGTGAAAGAGCTAGAGCAATTAATGATAAAAACTTGTAAACATGGCGGTTTGTACATTGCTGAGTCCCTGCGGCTGCTGAAATCAGAGGAGGCTGTCTTGTTAGAAATTTTGGGATCAGCTAATTTAAATAAGCTAGTGGTAAGAAGGGGAGTGTTCCACCAGCAGGGAGTCAGTTTGCCAGGGGCAGGGGAGGAGTGGGGGGAGCGGGGGGGAAGACACAAAATTTAGGAAGTGGGTGAAGCGAGGGTCAGCTTCTGTATGTAAAGAACTGCATGCAGCCAAAGGGCTGAGCAGGCCTTTGGAAGAGGGACTGAAATGGCTGCTCCAATAAAAAGTGAAATAACTTCTCTGAGGCTGATGTGGAAGAGCTACTGTTCCAAATTAGAGAGAGGATGGATGCAATAGTTGAAGTACCAGTAGCAAAACTTATAACATGCAGCAGCACAGGCTATGTGGATGGAGGTGGCTGTGGCTGAGAGTGGAACCTCCATAAATTCATGGACTCCCTTGCCTTGTCAGAAGCTGTTTAATGACCACAGGTTTTTAACTTGGAGGTGGGGAGGGATCGGGGGTGGGGGCGTGGTGGGGTGGGGGTGGGGGCGGGGGCTGTTTTGGGGGTATTATGTTCATTAATAACTAGGCATTCTTATTATGGACACAGCTAGCTTCTAAGCTAGTCACTTTATTTAGTATATGAGGACTTTAGTACATGAGGAATTCTACAGCATCATTCTAGAGGTTTCCATCTTGACTACTGCCTTGTGGGTAACCTAGTGCCTCGTGGGTAATGTAGTCTTAAACACATACAGCTGGGTAGTGTAGTCTTATATACATACAGCTATATACAGCTCTACGGCTCCACCTAGTGTCCACTATAGAATGACATGTTATTGATCATTACATCCCCCTTTCTTTGAGGTTAAACAAAATCAATATCAATCAGCTTTCAAGAAAAACGATAAAGATGATATCAGTAACACTTTTGTTGGTGCTCTATAAACATAAACATTTTCACAACAGTCAACACATTTTCAAAGCTTTACATTATACTCACGTGTGGATCTTCTCAACACGGGTAAGTCTGATGTGTCTTCATGAGATTGTTCTGGTGGTGATTGACAAGATGCAGTAGCGGCATTGTCATCGATCTGCTCTTGTATAGTCTCTTGTGTTTTCAGGAGGGAACGGCGGTTCCTCCTGAGAATCTGTCCTTCCTCAGTTCTAACAGTGTATGACCTTGGTCGTACTTCCTCAAGAACTGTAGCTTTCCTGCTCCATGCATCTGGATCCTCAATCCTGACAACATCATCCCTTGTCAATGGTTTTAGAGGTTTGGATGACTTGTCATAGTATGATTTCTGTTTCAGCTTTAACAGTTGAAGTCTCTGTCTCAGTTCCTTACTTTGCTTTTCTTTTGCACAGCAGGGTAGCGTGGTGCACAACTTGTGACCCATTAGTAGTTCAGCAGGTGAAGAACCACAGTCTAAAGGTGAGGCTCGGTAGCTCAGCAGGGCGAGATAAGGATCAGACTTGCTTTCTGTCGCTTTCTTCAGTAGCTGCTTGAGAACTTGAACACCTTTCTCTGCCTTACCATTTGACTGAGCATACAGAGGACTGGATGTGATGTGCTGAAAGTCATACTGTGCTGCAAACTGTTGCCACTCCTTACAGTTGAAGCACGGACCATTGTCGCTAATGGCAATCCTGGGAATTCCATGTCTGGCGAAGATGGATTTCACATGCATTATGACACTGCTTGCTGTGGTGCTTGAGAGCAGTGCCATCTCAGGATAGTTAGAATAGTAGTCAATCACTATTAGATATTCTTTACCATTTAAATGAAAGAGGTCCATACCAACCTTTTGCCATGGTGCTGTTGGTAAGTCAGCTACTATCATTGGTTCCTTTGTTTGTTTGTTTTGGTGTTTCTGACATGTCTCACATTTGCCTATCATGTTCTCAATGTCCTTATTTATGCCAGGCCAATAAACAGTGTCTCTTGCTCTCCTTTTGCATTTTTCAATTCCGAAGTGTCCCTCATGAATCCTTTTGAGCATGTCTTGACGTAGAGCCTGTGGAATGACTATTCTGTTCTGTTTTAGTAATAGTCCACTTGCGACACTCAATTCTGACCTTATGTGAAAATATTTTGGACAGGAACCTTTTGGCCAACCATGATGAATGTTCTCTATTACTGTTTGTAATACTGTATCTTTTACTGTTTCTTCTGCTATTTGCTTTGATTTTGTGTCTGACACGGGCAGCGCAGCGGTGACCATACTCACATGAACATCCACGTCTTCTTCAGTAGAGCTCACATGACTCATTGTTGGTGCTCGGGATAGTGCATCTGCTAACACTATGTATTTGCCTGGTGTGTCGGTCAGTTCAAAGTCATATCTTTGCAGCTTCATCATGAGTCATTGAATCCTTGGAGACATCTCATTCAGGTTCTTTTTTATGATGGCAACCAGTGGGCTGTGGTCTGTCTCAACTGTGAAGGTGGGAAGTCCATATATGTAGCCATGAAACTTTTCTAGTCCAACTACCAAGCCTAGACATTCCTTTTCAATCTGGGCGTATCGACACTCAGTATCAGTCATAGACCTGGAGGCATAGGCAACAGGCTTCCAATCTTCACCCTCTGCTTGTAGCAAAACCGCACCTAGGCCATCTTTTGATGCATCTGTTGACACTTTGATTCTTTTTGTTGGGTCAAAGAAGGTGAGTACAGGTGTGGTTGTCAGCACTGTTTTGAGGTTTATCCATTCTTGTTCATGTCTTTCTGTCCATGCGAACTCATTTGTTTTACGTAGCAGGTCTCACAGACAGGCTGTCTTGGCTGACAAGTTAGGAATGAACTTTCCAATGAAGTTTATCATCCCCATGATGCGTAGCACTCCTTTTTTGTCAGTGGGTCGGGGCATTTTGAGTATGGCGTTTACTTTTTCCATATCTGGCTCTATTCCTTTACCAGATAGATTATCTCCCAGGAAAGTGACTTCCTGGAAGCCAAACTGACACTTGGCTTTGTTGAGCTTCAGTCCATTCCGGCGTATGCTCTGTAGCACTTTAGTCAGTCTCTCATTGTGTTCTTTCAGTGTGGAGCCACAGATGATGATGTCATCAACATAGACCCGAACTCCTTCCAGACCCTCAATTATGTGTTCCATCGCTCTATGAAAGATTTCAGATGCAGATATTATCCCGAAAGGCATTCTGAGGAAACAATACCTGCCAAATGGTGTGTTGAAGGTATAGTATTTGGTGCTCTCTTCATCCAGTTTTAGTTGCCAACATCATTGTGAGGCATCGAGCTTTGTAAAGTATCTGGCACCTGACATTTCACTGGTGATTTCTTCTCGCTTGGGAATCTGGTAGTGTTCACGTTTTATGTTTGCATTTAAGTCCTTTGGATCCATGCATATTCTTAGATCATTGTTCTTTTTCTTTACACATACCATGGAGTTAACCCAGTCTGTTGGCTCTTCGACTTTCCTGATGACTCCTAGTGTGGTCATTCTGTCCAGTTCATTCTTGAGCCGGTCACGCAGGGGTGCTGGAACTCTTCGTGGAGCATGTACCACTGGGTGAGCATCCTCCTTTAGCTGGATCTTGTAAGTGAATGGTAGAACTCCAAATCCTTTGAACACATCCTGGAAATTATTTACTACAGAATCCACCGAGTCATCTGGTCTGCTTATGGCACAGTTTATACGGTAGACTCTCTTGACCAGTTCTAAGTCCTCACAAGCTTTGTCACCTAATAGTGATCAAGTCCTTCAGCCACAACAGAAAACATGAGATGATGCACTTTGTCTTTGACTGTCACTTTAAGTCTGCATGCACCTAAGCTATCTATTTTCTGTCCATTATAGTTCTTCAGTAGTACTGACTTTTTCAGTATTTTGGGCTTTTCTTTCATATTTTTAATGTCACTCATACTGATTAAGTTTGCTTTTGCCCCAGTGTCTAGTTTCAATGTAACTAATGCTCCATTTACCTGCAGTGGAATCATCCATTTGTCCTCTTTTACTGCATTGACGTTATGTTCAGCATTGTCCATTTCTGAGGGCTGCACATTTTCTGTATCCTTTTTGATATTGTCACATGACACCATTCCTACAAAAAATGTCTCACTTAAATCAGTGTCCTCAATCACATTAACTCGTTGCCCTTTCTTTGTTTTTACTTTTGAAAAGCATTGTTTGGCAAAGTGATTCTTTCCATTACACTTTGTGCACATTTTTCCAAACACTGGACATTGTCTTAACTGGTGTTTGTAACCACAGCGTTTACAATTAAAAATTCCTTCCTCCGATTGCTTTTCATTTCTGTTCTGCCCATGTTTCTTTCCCTTGTAGGACACAGCACCGACAGCAGCACTTACTACAATCACATCATTATTGATTTCACTGAAAGTCTTCGCGTGCTATCGAGCTAGCTCACTGGCTTGGCATATTTTCACAGCATTTTCCAATGTTAGTTCGGTTTCTCTCAACAGACGTTCCCTGACCTTTTTATCATGAATACCAAACACAATCTGGTCACGAATCATGGATGCTTTCAGCTCAGAGAAATTACATGTCTGTGCTTTCAGTTTCAGATCGGTCACAAAGCTATCAAAAGTCTCATTTTGCTGCTGTGTCCTTGAACAGAACATGTATCTTTCATAGGTCTCATTCTTTTTGGGAGAACAATGGGCATTAAATTTCTTTAGCACATCATCTAAATTGTCTCTGTTCTCCGCTGGATTAAATACAAATGTATTAAATACCTCTATCACCTGTGGGCCTGCAACCATGAGCAGCAATGCTATTTTTCTTGCATCTGGCTTCTTACCGAATCTGATGGCAGCAATGTAGAGTTCGAATTGTTGTTTAAAAGTCCGCCAATTGTAGTCGACATTTCCCATCAGATTCAAACCTCCTGGTGGCTTCAAAGACTCCATGTCGTGTTTCACAATGTTTAGCAGATTTTCATAACTCCTGGTACCATATTATGTTCATTAATAACTAGACATTCTTATTATGAACACAGCTAGCTTCTAAGCTAGTCACTTTATTTAGTATATGAAGACTTTAGTACATGAGGACTTCTACAGCATCATTCTAGAGGTTTCCATCTTGACTAGTGCCTTGTGGGTAGCCTAGTGCCTCATGGGTAATGTAGTCTTAAACACATACAGCTGGGTAGTGTAGTCTTATATACATACAGCTATATACAGCTCTACGGCTCCACCTAGTGTCCACTATAGAATGACATGTTATTGATCATTACAGGGGGGTGTGGTGCTGGATTGCGGTCGGGAAACCCAGGAGAATGGGACTCCTTCAGACCCTGCCGAATTTAACAGCAGGGCCTGATTAACTTTTTTTTCTCTGTCTCCTGCCCGCAGCCAGCCAGATTGAGAGGCCGGGGAGCAGAAAGGAGGGAGAGAGGGATCGGAGGCCAGAGGCAGGTGGTCGGAGATCGGGGGCCAGAAATCAGAAGGCCAGAGAGGGGGATTCGAAGATCAAGGGCTGGAGGTCAGAAATCCGGACAGGGAATCGGAGATCGGAGGACTTGTGGTGGTGGGGAAGGGTTGAGAGTTGGGGGCCAGGATGTGGGGGGGGGGCGGGGGGTGGTGGAATTCGGAGGCCGGGGAGGTGAAATTGGAGGCCTCGTGTGCTGTGTCGGTACCTTGCAACCTAGACACAATTAGGACTCAGAACTCAGAGTGGGAGAAATTCGGTTGCTAGCGCCTAAAGAGGCCGAGAATTGGGGCGTTACCCAAATTTCGGGCGGGCGCAGTGAACCCAGCGCCTCTCGGCATATTGAGTGGTATTTTAGCGCCGGCGCTAAGTCTTAGCACCCGCGCCTGGGCGCAGGCAGGTCATGACGTCATTTCAGTGTGCAACACCTTCTTGGCGCCCCGGACCGGAAATTCTTTGGCGCCCCCCTCTGTTCCGCCCGGCGCTAATAAGGACAGCTTCCAGGAACGTTCCCCAGTGGCTCTCGGGCTTAGGGGGGCGCTATTTAAAGGGCACTGCACTGGTATAAAAGCGGCAGTCATTTTGGGAGCACAACTTATTTGTGATTTACACAGATTGGAACAGTTGAACTCTGAGCCATTTCACTACTGACCCAGCGCTGCCAGAGGACCTTCAGCCTTCATACCATCACCCTGCTGCTGGTGAGCGCTTACACCCTTTTTAATTTCTGCTGACCTATTATTATGGGGGCTGCTTTGGAGGGGAACGTCCTGCTGCTCGATCATCTTGAAAGGGCACAGGGACGGAGGGACAGAGGGCCAGGAATGGACAGACAGAGGAGGGCCAACAGACGTCGCCAAACCAGACCTTACGCTGCCAGGGTATTCAGGCAGCAGTTCTCTTACCTCAACATGTCGGAGGAGCAGTGTGTTAGGAGGCTGCGATTCTGAAAGGAGGTGGTGACTGAGCTGTGCCACCTGCTTCAGGAAGATCTGCAACTGCAGATAAGGTGCAGGACCTCTCTGTCGGTGGCTGTGAAGATAACAGTGGCATTGAATTTCTATGCGACCGGCTCCTTCCAGTTTGCGGTGCATAGCTGCATCCAGCAGGTTACAGATGCCCTGTCTAAAAGGCGGCGTCAGTACATCTCCTTCAATGTGACAGCGGAGAAGCAGCGGGAGTGCGCAGAGGGCTTCGCGGCAATAGCGGACTTCCCCATGGTGCAGGGCGCCATTGACTGCATGCATGTGGCTTTGCGGGCGCCTGTACAGAATCCTGAGGAGATCCGCAACCGCAAGGGGTTCCACTCCTTGAATGTGCAGCTGGTCTGTGACCACCAACAGCTGATCCTGGTGGTCAATGCACAGTTCCCAGGCAGCAGCCACGACGCTTTCATCCTGCGCCAGACTTCAGTCGCTGACCTTTTCGAGGCCCCGGCTCACCCAGAATGCTGGCTTCTCGGCGACAAGGGCTATCCGCTGTGCCCATGGCTGATGACCCCCCTCCGTATGCCCAGCACCCCTGCAGAAGAGCACTACAATGTCAGCCATCAGGCGACGAGGAACATTGTGGAGCACACAATCGGCGTGCTCAAGCAGCGGTTCTGCTGTTTGGACCATTCGGGAGGAGCCTTGCAGTACTCACCAGAGAGAGTCTCCCACTTCGTCGTTGTCTGCTGCATGCTCCATAACCTCGCCACCCTGCGCACCCAGCCAATGCCAGCAGACATTGAAGGACCAGCAGAGGAGGAGGAAGAGCAGGAGGAGGAGCAGGAGGAGGAGGAGGAGGAGGAGGAGCAGGAGGAGGACCAAGACGGGAGGGTCTGAGAAAGTGGAAGGGCTGTCCGTCTGAGGCTGATAAGGAGTCGGTTCTAGGCCCCTCTCACGGACTGCTTGGTGCCATTGGAAGACCACGAATGGAACTATTCGGATAACCCAAAGCCTATGAAGGCCACAATGATTGTAAATAGCAGACATGGCCAATGACATTAAAATTCTTTGTTTATTTTGAAACCTGTGCTCCCTTCCAACATGACAAAGCAATGGCAACTGAAAGCTTAACTAACAAACTAACATATAAGTGA
This sequence comes from Somniosus microcephalus, assembly GCF_052327205.1. Lineage (NCBI taxonomy): Eukaryota > Metazoa > Chordata > Chondrichthyes > Squaliformes > Somniosidae > Somniosus > Somniosus microcephalus. The sequence goes on from NC_140988.1 coordinate 123,997,121, forward strand.
CTCACACACCCGGGAGACTATCCAAAAGATGACTAACATTCAAACCACCATCCACAGCATTGATTTCTAGAAATAGGACGTTTCTGCAGCTCCTTCTACTCTTTCCCCTTTGATGGAGATCTACTTCTCTTGCGAGAACAGCCCCTTTCCTCCCTGCAGCTCCTCTGTAATGGGACCCCAGTGGCTGCATGAAGACTGGGGGACGCCTGCTGACTGTCCGAATGCTCTGATGCCCCTGAGGGTCGGCCTGGACGGACTCTGGGCTTGGAGGGGCCGGATGCTGACTGCTCCAATTGTGTGGAGATGCCGGTGTTGGACTGGGGTGGACAAATGTAAGAAGTCACACAGCACCAGGTTATAGTCCAACAGTTTTATTTGCAATCACAAGCTTTCGGAGCGCTGCTGCTTTGTCAGGTGAAGTGGAGAGATGCATAAAGACACAGCTTATATAGTCAGAGAATAATGCCAGATGATTACAGGTAATCTTTCTAACTGCCATTTATCACACCTCGGCAGAGAGATAATCACAGCAATCAAAGGTGTGAATGGTGTCCAAACAGGTTAGTCAGAAAAACATTACACCAAAGAACAATGAGGTGGGGTCACAAGGGGTCAAATGTTGCAGATGCTGGGGTCTGTATGAAAAACAAAAAACAGACAAAAAAACATTTTTTTTGCTGGAAATCACAGCAGGTCCGGCCGCATCTGTGTAGAGAGAACAAGCTAACGACGACTTGAGTCTGGATGACCCTACGTCAGGTGGGGTTACATGTAGTGTGACATGAACCCAAGATCCCGGCTGAGGCCATCCTCATGAGTGCGGAACTTGGCTATCAGTTTCTGCTCTACGATTTTGCGTTGTCGTGTGTCTCAAAGGCCGCCTTGGAGAATGCTTACCCGAAGATCGGAGGCTGAATGTCCTTGACTGCTGAAGTGTTCCCCGATTGGGAGGGAACACTCCTGCCTGGTGATTGTTGCGCGGTGTCCGTTCATCCATTGTCGCAGTGTCTGCATGGTCTCGCCGATGTACTATGCTCCGGGGCATCCTTTCCTGCAACGTATGAGGTAGACAACGTTGGCCGAGTCACATGAGTATGTACCATGTACCTGGTGGGTGGTGTCCTCACGTGTGATGATGGTATCTGTGTTGATGATCTGGCATGTCTTGCAGAGGTTGCCGTGGCAGGGTTGTGTGGTGTCGTGGTCGCTGTTCTCCTGAAAGCTGGGTAATTTGCTGCGAATGATGGTCTGTTTGAGGTTAGGCGGCCGTTTGAAGGCGAGTAATGGAGGTGTGGGGATGGCCTTAGTGAGGTGTTCGTCATCATCGATGACATGTTGAAGGCTGCGAAGAACATGGCGTAGTTTCTCCGCTCCGGGGAAGTACTGTACGACGAAGGGTACTCTGTTGGTTGAGTCCCGTGTTTGTCTTCTGAGGAGGTCTATGCGATTTTTTGCTGTGGCCTGTCGGAACTGTCGATCGACGAGTCGAGCGTCATATCCCGTTCTTACGAGGGCGTCTTTCAGCATCTGTAGGTGTCTATCGCATTCCTCCTCGTCTGAGCAGATCCTGTGTATTCATAGGGCTTGTCCATAGGGGATGGCTTCTGGAGAAGTGGAGCATCCTGAGGTTGTCCGTGGGCTTGCGGTAGAGTGAAGTGCTGAGGTGTCCGTCTTTGATGGAGATTCTTGTGTCCAAGAATGAAACCGATTCTGAGGAGTAATCCATGGTGAGTTTGATGGTGGGATGGAACTTGTTGATGTTATCGTGTAGTCTTATCAGTGATTCTTCGCTGTGGGTCCATAGGAAGAAAATGTTGTCGATGTATCTGGTATATAGCGTTGGTTGGAGGTCCTGTGCAGTGAAGAAGTCTTGCTCGAACTTGTGCATGAAGATGTTGGCATATTGGGGTGCGAATTTGGTCCCCATGTCTGTTCCGTGTGTTTGGGTAAAGAACTGGTTGTCGAAGGTGAAGACATTGTGGTCAAGGATGAAGCGGATGAGTTGTAGGATGGCGTCTGGAGATTGGCTGTTGTTGGTGTTGAGTACTGAGGCTGTCGCAGCAATGCCGTCATCATGGGGGATACTGGTGTAGAGTGCCGAGACGTCCATTGTGGCGAGGAGTGTTCCTGGTTCAACTGGTCCGTGGGTGCTGAGTTTCTGTAAGAAGTCTGTAGTGTCGCGACAGAAGCTGGGGGTTCCCTGTAGGATGGGTTTCAGGATGCCCTCGACGTATCCAGAGAGGTTCTCACACAGGGTTCCGTTGCCTGATACAATAGGACGTCCGAGTGTGTTGGCTTTGTGTATCTTTGGGAGGCAGTAGAAGTCTCCCATGCTGGGAGTATGTGGGATGAGCGCGCGTAGGATGCTTTGAAGGTCTGGATCAAAGGTCTTGATCAGTCTGTTGAGTTGGCGGGTGTGTTCTTTGGTCGGATCTGTGGGTAACTGTCTGTAGTGTTCCTGGTTGTCCAGTTGTCGGTATGCTTCTTTGCAATAGTCCATTCTGTTCTGTATGACGATGGCTCCTCCTTTGTCTGCTGGTTTGATGACGATGTTGCGGTTGGTCTTGAGAGCGTGGATGGCGTTGCGTTGTGCTCGGGTGACATTCTGGACTGTCTTGTGAGTGCGGCTGATGAATCTGGCGCTGATGCATCTCCTGACAGCTTGAGCATACATGTCAAGCTTAGGGCAGCGACCCTCCGGAGGGGTCCAATTTGACTCTTTCTTCTTCGGTTGCTGCACTGTGGATCCCTCTGTCTGCTGTTCCGGATCATTGGTTGTCTCATTGGGTTCGCTGCTGACATCTTGGGATTTGTGGAAGAATTCCCAGAGCCTCATTCTCCTGATGAATTCCTCTGTGTCTGCCGCGAGACCGATGGGGTCCATTTTGGTGGTGGGGCAGAAATTGAGCCCTCGGCTGAGATCTTCAATTTTGTCTGGTTGAAGGGTGTGGCCGGACAAGTTGACGATGGACTTCCCTGTGGTTTCAACCATGGTCCCGGGGGAGGCTTGGTTGCTGCTGGTGGTGGTGCCGAGTTTCTCAAGCTTCCTGTTCTTGGTGTGCATGTAGGCAGTGTAGTTCCATTGCCTCGTCTGTTTGGCAGTGTCTCGTAGCTGGTCTGCTGTGTCCTGAGCACAGGCTGAGAACATGGACTCTATCTCGGTTTCGAGGTTGCGGTGTCTGCTGTAGAGCTGGTGTACGAGATGGTTGAGGAGTGTGCGAGAGGAACGACGGCAGAGTCTCTCAGCGTAGTCTGTGTTGTAGGTCGACTTGAGTGGGTTCATGATCTGTAGTCCTTTCGGGATCTTGTCTGCTTTCTTGCATCTCTGTAGAGGGCTAGAAATTCAGTTGGTTGCGCCAGCTGTTAGCGCCTTAGGAGGAGTAGATGTCGAGCGCTAGGCGCTTAGCGCCCGGGCGCAGCGCGATCTGCACCTCACCCCAACTTCAGTAGACATTTAGCGCCGGCGCAAAGTCTTTGCGCGTGCTCAGCTGCGCGCGCAGATCATGACGTCATTTCCTCGTGCAACGCCCTTTGTGCGCCCCAAACCGGATCTTCAGTCGTGCCGCCCCATTGTGCGCGTGGCGGCCCTAGCGACTGTTGAGTGGAACGGTGCTCAGCCGATGCGGGCCACGGGGAGCGCAAATTAAAGGGCACTTCCCCTGCACTATAAAAGGCTGCCATTTTGCAGCACTCATTCTTGTGAAACGGATCTTTGGAGACCAAGGTAGAGAGCTTACTGCTTTGGCCCAACACTAGGACAGGTACTTCTGGCTTCAGGCCACAGCTTTGCAATTGTTTTTGGCCTCATTGATAGCTCATTGTTTGCCAGCATATTATGGGGGCTGCAATGGGTGTCAACGCTGGCTTTCACAATTACATCCAAAGGGCTCACAGACGCCATGAGAGAGTGCGAGCCCTGGCTAGACGGAGAGGGGGCAACAGGCGTCGCCAAGGGAGGCCTTACCCACCCAGGGTCTAGCGCCAGCAGTTCTCCTATCTCAACATGTCTGATGAGCAGTGTGTTAGGAGGCTGCGATTCCGAAGGGAGGTGGTCACAGAGATCTGCCAGCTGCTTCAGAGAGATCTGCAGCCACAGCTGAGGTGCAGGACATCTCTGTCGGTGGCAGTGAAGGTGACGGTGGCTCTCAACTTCTATGCCACCGGCTCCTTCCAATCCGCTGCTGGGGACATTGCTAACATCTCCCAGTTCGCCGTGCATTGCTGCATCCGCCAGGTGACCAATGCCCTTTTCAGAAGGAGACGTCAGTTCATCTCCTTCCCCATGACCCTGGACAAGCAGCAACAGCGTGCAATGGGATTTGGAAGAATAGCGGGCTTCCCCATGGTGCAGGGCGCCATTGACTGCACGCATGTGGCTTTGCGGGCACCTCTGGAGAATGCCGAGGATTACCGCAACCGGAAGGGCTACCATTCCCTCAACGTACAGCTGGTGTGTGACCACAGGCAGCTCATCCTAGCTGTCAATGCCCGCTTTCCAGGCAGCAGCCACGATGCCTTTATCCTGCGACAGACTACTGTGGCTGACATGTTCCAGGCACAGCCTCACCCAAGAGGATGGCTTATCGGGGACAAAGGCTATCCTTTGTGTACCTGGCTCATGACCCCGCTCCGCGCGCCCAGGACCCCTGCTGAAGAGGCATACAACGAGAGCCATCAAGCGACCAGGAACATCATCGAACAAACAATTGGCATCCTGAAGCAACGGTCCCGCTGCCTGGATCGTTCCGGCGGAGCCCTGCAGTGTTCGCCGGAGCGAGTCTCCCATTTTGTGGTCGTTTGCTGCATGCTGCACAACCTGGCTATCCGCAGGACTCAGGCACTGCCACCACAGATTGGAGCACCACCTCAGGAGGAGGAGCAGGAGGAGGAGGACCAGCACAGGAGGGAGGCACAAGGTGCAAGGGCCGCCCGTCTGCGGCTTATTGAACGTAGGTTCTAGGCCCCCTCTCAGGGAATGGCTTGTGCCAATGAAAGAACATGAATGCAGCCGCTCCGCAAGCCCTCAGCCGGTCAAGGCAACAAAAACTTCAAAGTTCAAACATGGACAATCTGAATAAAGAAAATTGTTTATTCCACAAACCCTGTGCCCTTCCCACATGACAAACAAAAACAGAAAAAAAAAACCAAAAACAGTCAGACACATAACTCGTTCCCACAACCTGGAGAGGATTAACAAAACAGTGAAACAAAAATGACCGTCATCCTCGGCCTTCGTAAAAAACAAACACAACATCCTCAGCCTTCATAAAAACAAACACAACATCCTCGGCCTTCAAAAAAACAAAACATTTGCCCACACCTTCTACTTTTTGGCCCGCGAGGGCGATGCCTTGCGCATACTTGTGCGGCCCCTGCCCGCCCTGCTGCTCCTCCTCAATTGGAGCCCAGTGGCTGCAGCAAGGCTGGGGGAAGGCTCCTGAGGGGCACATGGCGAGACGGCAGATGCCCTTGGGGGTCGGCCTGCACGAACTCTGGCCCTCGAGGGGCCGGCTGGTGACTGCTGCAGCTGTGGCTGGGCGGCATCAGTGTGTCCAGCAGCTGGTGGCAGCTGCACTGGTGGAGTGGCAGTGTCGGCTGCAGGAATGGGGGCAAGCTGGCTGATGGCAGGCGCTCGCTGGTCACCTGATACAGTGGCAGTCGCCCGGGCCAGCACTGCAGCATGCGCAGCAAACTGCTGAAGGACAGCCCGCTGGGCTGCTGCAGCGCGGCGGGTGCCCTGGCGATGCCTGGCTGATGCAGCCAGTGTGGCACCAGTTAGTGCCCATGTTGCCCTGGTCTGTGACCGCATAAGACCAGCCAGTGACTGGACGGCACGACTGAGCACTTGGGTACTCGCCGACTGTGCTGCCCCAAATTCCTCCACACTCCCAGCCAGTGACTGGACGGCACGACTGAGCACTTGGGTATTCGCTGACTGTGCTGCCCCGAATTCCTCCACACTTCGAGCCAGTGACTGTATGGAGTCAGGCATCCGTGCCACTACCCCCATGAGCTCCGTGTGCCTGCGCTCCGAGTCAACGGCCATTTCCTCTAGGAGGCGCACCTCCTCTGCGCTGACCGCCGCAGGACTGGAGGCCGCACTCACCCTCTGGGGAGAAGGCCGCCGAGCTTTTCCACCCCTCCCGCATTGCTGCAGGCCGCTGGGCCCAGGAACTTGACTCTCCTCCGACCCTTCCCCCAGGCTCCCCTCCAGGGAAGCCGTGTCCCCTACATCGCCATGGGCTGTCGCGGCTGAGGGTGCCACTGATGGGCCGGCTACCTCTTCCTCCTCCTCCTCCTCCTCTTCCGAGGGGCTGTCACTGGCAGCTTCAGGGGCCGCCTCCTCAACTGGCGATGCACCATCTGAAAGCAGGAAGGCACAAGAGTAGCTTTACAGTGAGGACAGGGCGTCAGCGAGGGAGGCATGAGTGGTGCCATTCACCGCATTGGTCGGACAGTGGCAAAGGATGTTGATCTGATGCGCAAGTGGAACGAGAGAGGTCCAAAAGGTGATGTCCTTACCATTGGTGCCCAGAACAGGGTCGGCATCTCCAGTGGCAACGGGGCCAATCACACGGACTCCCATAATGCGCTCCACGCGCTGGTCTAGGTCGGTGAGCTCTTGGTGCTGAGGTCGGCCTCCCCCGGTCGCAATCTGGCTACGCTTGTTGTTAGCCAGCTTGGCCTGCAAGAGAAAGGACGGCCTCTAAGTACGGTGTGTAGCCCTGATCTTGTCTGCACTGCCTCCCATGGTCGAATAGCTTGGACATTGTGTAGCCCTGATCTTGTCTGCACTGCCTCTCATGGTCGAATAGCTTGGACAGTGTGTAAAGTGCAGAATGTGCAGTTGATGTTCATGCCAGTCCCATAGCTGCTGGATGAGGGCTGGCCATTAGGGCTTTCAGGTCCCTTTGTCCATAATGTGAGGTGCACATGCAAGGATGAGGAGGACACTGGAAAGGGTACTCACCCTGACAATCCGAGTGAGGTCGTTGAACTTTTTCCTGCATTGTACAGGATTCCTGGCAACCACACTGTTGGATGTCACCCTGTTGGAGACCTCCCTCCAGGCTTTGCGGTAGACGCTGGGCACCGGCTTCTTGCCACTGTCAGGAAACAAAACATGGCGTCTTCGCTCCACTGCGCCAACCAGCAGCCTCAGGTCACCTTCGCTAAAGCGCAGCGCTCTCTCCCGGGTCTTCTGCATCATCCTGGGCGGTAAATAGTTGCAGCAGCAGTGCTCAGGCCTAGGTGGAGGGCTGCAGTGTCCAGGGCGTGGCAGCCAAACAAATCGACCCTTCCCCCTTTAAGAGATGGCCGGCGCCAGCGTGCGTCAATGAAGAAATCACTGCACCTGCGCTGCGCCCGGCCTCGGCGGTATCACTCAGCACCGCCGGCTTAGCGCCTAAAGATAGTCGTGCATCGCCAGTTTTAGCGCTGCAGCAACCTCTTAGGGCGATGCTACTGAATATCGGCGAAGTGGCCTCGGCTTTGCGCCGGGCGCAAACTTTAGCGGCCGCCCGACTTTACCGCCCCAAAAGTGGCTATACTGAATTTCTAGGCCTTGATGTCTATGTCGATATGTGCGATCTTCTTGGAGATCCTCTCCACTTTGAGCCGGCAGTTTGTGGTGTCGATAGTAGCCATGGTGTGGAGATGCCGGTGTTGGACTGGGGTGGACAAATGTAAGAAGTCACACAACACCAGGTTATAGTCCACACGTGAGGACACCACCCACCAGGTACATGGTACATACTCATGTGACTCGGCCAACGTTGTCTACCTCATACGTTGCAGGAAAGGATGCCCCGGAGCATGGTACATCGGTGAGACCATGCAGACACTGCGACAACGGATGAACGGACACCGCACAACAATCTCCAGGCAGGAGTGTTCCCTCCCAGTCGGGGAACACTTCAGCAGTCAAGGACATTCAGCCTCCGATCTTCGGGTAAGCATTCTCCAAGGCGGCCTTCGAGACACATGACAATGCAAAATCGTTGAGCAGAAACTGATAGCCAAGTTCCGCACTCATGAGGACGGCCTCAACTGGGATCTTGGGTGCATGTCATGCTACATGTAACCCCACCTGACGTAGGGTCATCCAGACTTGAGTCGTCATTGGCTTGTTCTCTCTACACAGATGCGATCGGACCTGCTGTGATTTCCAGCAAAAAACTTGTTTCTTTGTTTGTTTTTTGTTTTTCATACAGACCCCAGCATCTGCAACATTTGACCCCTTGTGACCCCAGCTCACTGTTCATTGATGTAATGTTTTTCTGACTAACCTGTTTGGACACCATTCACACCTTTGATTGCTGTGATTATCTCTCTGCTGAGGTGTGATAAATGGCAGTTAGAAAGATTACCTGTAATCATCTGGCATTATTCTCTGACTATATATGCTGTGTCTTTATGCATCTCTCCACTTCACCTGATGAAGGAGCAGCGCTCCGAAAGCTTGTGATTTCAAATAAAACTGTTGGACTATAACCTGGTGTTGTGTGACTTCTTACATTGCTCCAATTGGGCATGGGTGGAAGCAGTCTGTCCTGCAGGTGATGGCAGCTGCAGTGGAGACGTGCCAGCGTTGGCATCAGGCGATGCGCAAATTTTATCGCCAGGCGCAACTTATCGCCACCTCCAGCGATATTGAGTTGCTGCGCCCCTGAGGGTGATTGCGGCGTTAAATCAGGCGCTGCATGGGACTCCTAAGGCGCTAACCTGCCGGCGCTACTCAATATCTGGGCGGGCGGGCGCAGCGCAGGTGCTGTCAATAATCGATGACCACGAGACATGCAGGCGCCGGCCAGCTCTTAAAGGGGCGGGTCATTTAGGTTCAGCAGCCAGACTCATCGCCCTGTAGGCCTCAATTTCGGCGCTGTGCAAACAGAGGCATTGCAAACTTTGACAAGATGGAGAGGGTGAGGCAGAGAGCGGAGCGCTTTTCCCAAAGGGCATTGGATGCTTTTGTTGACGCAGTGGAGCGCCGGCGAGCAGTGCTGTACCCTGACAATGGCAAGAGGCCTCCTCAGAACGAGTACCACAGAGCTTGGAGGGACGTTTGTCAAAGAGTCAGCTCCAGCAGTGTGGCGCCCAGGACTCCTGTGCAGGAAGAAGTTCAACGATCTCACTCAGGTCGTTAGGGTGAGTGGCTTGTTGGCAATCTTCTTCATCCCTCCATCTGCACCTGACTTTATGGCCAGAGGGTGCGCGATGCCCCAATGGCCATCTGTCAGCCAGGACCCATGGCCCTTTCTGGGAATGCACACGCACATTCAATTCAGGGCATACTGTAAGGGCTGATCCACCATGGGGGGGCATGAGATGACAACTCAGGGCATACTGTAAGGGCTGATCCACCGTGGGGGGGCATGAGATGACAACTCAGGGCATACTGTAAGGGCTGATCCACCATGGGGGGCATGAGATGACAACTCAGGTCATACTGTAAGGGCTGATCCACCATGGGGGTGCATGAGATGACAACTCAGGGCATACTGTAAGGGCTGATCCACCATGGGGGGGCATGAGATGACAACTCAGGGCATACTGTAAGGGCTGATCCACCATGGGGGGCATGAGATGACAACTCAGGTCATACTGTAAGGGCTGATCCACCATGGGGGTGCATGAGATGACAACTCAGGGCATACTGTAAGGGCTGATCCACCATGGGGGGGCATGAGATGACAACTCAGGGCATACTGTTTTGGAGGAAGGAGGAAGGGACCGAGTGCAACATATCCAAGTTTGCCGACGATACAAAGATGGGAGGGAAAGCAGTGAGTGAGGAGGACATAAAAAACCTGCAAAAGGACATAGACAGGCTAAGTGAGTGGGCAGAGATTTGGCAGATGCAATATAATGTTGGAAAGTGTGAGGTTATGCACTTTGGCAGAAAAAATCAAAGAGCAAGTTATTATCTAAATGGAGAGAAACTGCAAAGTGCTACAGTACAAAGGGATCTGGGGGTCCTGGTGCATGAAACACAAAAAGTTAGTATGCAGGTGCAGCAGGTGATCAGGAAGGCCAATGGAATCTTGGCTTTTATTGCAAGGGGGATGGAGTATAAAAACAGGGAAGTCTTGCTGCAGTTATACAGGGTATTGGTGAGGCCACACCTGGAATACTGCGTGCAGTTTTGGTTTCCATATTTAAGAAAAGATATACTTGCTCTCGAGGCAGTTCAGAGAAGGTTCACTCGGTTGATTCCAGAGATGAGGGGGTTGACGTATGAGGAAAGGTTGAGTAGGTTGGGACTCTACTCATTGGAGTTCAGAAGAATGAGAGGCGATCTTATTGAAACATAAAACAATGCGAATGTATATTTATACACTCAAGGATATACCTGTTTATACACTGTATGAATAGAACTGCGTTTATGTGCTAAACCATAAATGTATTTTGATGCTTTGGCAACATAAGATGTAACTTATCATGCCAATAAAGCGATTTGAATTGAATTGAATTGAATTGTGAGGGGGTTGATCGGGTGGATGCGGTGAGGATGTTTCCACTGGTGGGTGAGACTAGAACTAGGGAGCATAATCTTAGAATAAGGGGCTGCCCTTTCAAAACTGAGATGAGGAGAAACTTCTTCGCTCAGAGGGTAGTAAATCTATGGAATTTGCTACCCCAGAGAGCTGTGGAAGCTGCAACATTAAATAAATTTAAAATGGAGATAGACATTTTCCAAGCAGATAAGGGAATTAGGGGTTACGGGGAGAGGGCAGGGAAGTGGACGTGAGTCTAGATTCAGAACAGCCATGATCCTATTGAATGGCGGAGCAGGCCCGAGGGGCCGTATGGCCTACTCCTGCTCCTATTTCTTATGTTCTTATGTTCTTATGTAAGGGCTGATCCACCATGGGGGGGCATGAGATGACAACTCAAGGCAACATGTTTCAGAACTTCCCGTCCTTTCTCCTGCAGGGCAAGCTGGCCAGGAACCGGAGGGAACAGAATCGTACTGGCGGGGGCCCTCCTCAGCTGCAGGAACTGACGGACCTGGAGGAAAGAGTCCACCAGATTGCTGGAGGCCGGATGATAGGTCCTGTCACCACTGGAGCTGCCGACCCCATTGTGCACAGTGATGGTAAGGGCATCACCTTTTTGAACTCTCTCCTTCCACTTGTTCCCCCCACCAGCATGCTTTTTCAGCCTGGACCCTTGTCAGAGCATTGCAGCACTCTTGCATCCCTTGCTACCACCCTGGCCTTTCGCTAAATCCACTCTTCAACCTCCCTGCTTTCAGGTGCTGCATCACCAGCTCGGGAGCTGGGCCATCTAGCTGCCAGGGACACTGACTCCGGAGGAGACGACCAGGAGGAAGCCGGACCATCCGTCCCACCCTCAGGCGAGCCAGCCCCTCTGCAGACTGGGGATAGTGCTTCCCTGGAAGGGAGCGGGGGAATGGATCTGAGGAGGAACCAGTTGCAGGAACCAGCGGCCTCCAGCAGCGCAAGGCGGGGAGGGAACTTCGGGAGCCATCTCCCCGGAGGGCGCGTCAGGCCACGATGACTGCTGCACAGAGCGCAGAAGAGGTGCGTTCCCTCGCCGAAATGAGCGCCCAGGCTCGACTCAGGCACACTGAGCTGATGGCTGCAGTTGGAAGGATGCCTGAAGCCGTCGAGACACTGGGAAGGAGTGTGCAAGAGTTCGGAGCAGCACAAGAAAGGAGTGTGCAAGAGTTCGGAGCAACAGAAGAAAGGAGTGTGCAAGAGTTCGGAGCAGCACAAGAAAGGAGTGTGCAAGAGTTCGGGGCAGCACAGGAAAGGATTGTGCAGGACTTCGGGGCAGCACAGGAAAGGAGTGCCCAGGGCTTCGGGGCAGCCCTGGAAAAGACTGCCCAGGGCGTCACGACATCATTGGAAAGGACTGTCCAGGGCGTCGCGACATCACTGGAAAGGACTGTCCAGGGCGTCGCGACATTACTGGAAAGGACTGTCCAGGGCGTCGCGACATCACTGGAAAGGACTGTCCAGGGCTTCACCGATGCACTGGCAACTGCCACGCAGTTCCTTGCTGGCCTCATGCAGAGGCAGATTGAGGCCACACAAGCACTGATTGCTGCCACCCTCCATGGTTCAGGCAGGATTACCCGGGGCCCTTGCAGCACCACATCAGGCCAGCAATCTGTCGACCAGCCGATGGGTCCACATGCTGCGGTGCTGCCCCGTCAGAGTGCCAGTGTGTCGGCTGACCACGGAGCTGGTGTCCGCTCTCAGGATGTCAGCATTCCTGATGCCAACGCTGGCACGTCTCCACTGCAGCTGCCATCAGCTGCAGGACAGACTGCTTCCACCCATGCCCAATTGGAGCAGTCAGCATCCGGCCCCTCCAAGCCCAGAGTCCGTCCAGGCCGTCCCTCAGGGGCATCAGTGCGTTCGGACAGTCAGCAGGCGTCCCCCAGCCTTCATGCAGCCACTGGGGTCCCATTACGGAGGAGCTGCAGGGGGGGAAGGGACCATTCTCGCAAGAGAAGTAGATCTCCATCAAAGGGGAAAGAGTAGAAGGAGCTGCAGAAACGTCCTATTTCTAGAAGTCAAGGCCGTGGATGGTGGTCTGAATGTTAGTCATGTTTTGGATAGTCTCCCGGGTGTGCGAGTCACTTATGTGTTAGTTTGTTAGTTAAGCTTTCAGTTGCCATTGCTTTGTCATGTTGGAAGGAAGCACAGGTTTCAAAATAAACAAAGAATTTTAATGTCATTGGCCATGTCTGCTATTTACAATCATTGTGGCCTTCATAGGCTTTGGGTTAGCCGAATGGTTCCATTCGTGGTCTTCCAATGGCACCAAGCAGTCCGTGAGAGGGGCCTAGAACTGACTCCTTATCAGCCTCAGACGGACGGCCCTTCCACTTTCTCGGACCCTCCCGTCTTGGTCCTCCTCCTGCTCCTCCTCCTCCTCCTCCTGCTCCTCCTCCTCCTCTGCTGGTCCTTCAATGTCTGCTGGCATTGGCTGGGTGCGCAGGGTGGCGAGGTTATGGCGCATGCAGCAGACAACGACGAAGTGGGAGACTCTCTCTGGTGAGTATTGCAAGGCTCCTCCCGAATGGTCCAAACAGCGGAACCGCTGCTTGAGCACGCCGATTGTGTGCTCCACAATGTTCCTCGTCGCCTGATGGCTGACGTTGTGGTGCTCTTCTGCAGGGGTGCTGGGCGTACGGAGCGGGGTCATCAGCCATGGGCACAGTGGATAGCCCTTGTCGCCGAGAAGCCAGCATTCTGGGTGAGCCGGGGCCTCGAAAAGGTCAGCGACTGAAGTCTGGCGCAGGATGAAAGCGTCGTGGCTGCTGCCTGGAACTGTGCATTGACCGCCAGGATCAGCTGTTGGTGGTCACAGACCAGCTGCACATTCAAGGAGTGGAACCCCTTGCGGTTGCGGAACTCCTCAGGATTCTGTACAGGCGCCCGCAAAGCCACGTGCGTGCAGTCAATGGCGCCCTGCACCATGGGGAAGTCCGCTATTGCCGCGAAGCCCTCTGCGCGCTCCCGCTGCTTCTCCGGTGTCACATTGAAGGGGATGTACTGACGCCGCCTTTTAAACAGGGCATCTGTAACCTGCTGGATGCATCTATGCACCGCAAACTGGGATATGTTGGCAATGTCCCCAGTTGCTGACTGGAAGGAGCCGGTCGCATAGAAATTCAATGCCACTGTTATCTTCACAGCCACCGACAGAGAGGTCCTGCACCTTATCTGCGGCTGCAGATCTTCCTGAAGCAGGTGGCACAGCTCAGTCACCACCTCCTTTCGGAATCGCAGCCTCCTAACACACTGCTCCTCCGACATGTTGAGGTAAGAGAACTGCTGCCTGAATACCCTGGCAGCGTAAGGTCTGGTGTGTAGTGTATGTACCTTGAAGAAGGAATTATATTCTGCAGCCCCTGTATACTGCAGTACCAGTAGTGACCACCCCTGTATATAAGCCTGTGAAGTAACTTTGTATAGTAGTTCCAGTTTTGTCTCCATTCAGTAAACACCTGTTATAACCAACTTCTGCAGTCCGTGTCTCAATTACACACGGACATTACATTGGCGACGAACAGATTCGAACTTACCTACAGTTCTGCACCACCTCACGGGGATCCATCCCTGAAGCGAAGTTATTAGAGGTCGAAGCCAGAAGGAAGAAATCCAAAAAGAAAAAAAAACAAACAGAAGAAACGGGCGTCGACCGTGGGCAACCGTCCTCTGATTCATCGAATTCAAAGATTTGCAGGAGAGGCTGTCGAGAGCTGGGCTTTGTTATCCAGTCTATGGTGTTCCAGCTAATCGGGCTGGTGGCAGGTAGTACACTGATCCTTCCTGGGCTGCAGCGGGCTAGAGCTCGATCGGGTGGCTTTTCAACGGGGCCGAGCAGCATTGTCGGGAAGAGGAGAGAGAGAGAGAAGGTGGAGCACACAGGGCGCGGCTGATGCTACGATGCCGGGCAGTGTGCAGACCCGAGAAGAGGAAGGGAAGTGTCCCATAGGGTCTGCTCTGATGACGGGAACAGTAATAAAATAAAAGAAAAAGAAATTAGAAGCGCAGAAAGCCGCGAGGAGCTGCAGTTTGCCACAGGGACCGCGGAGAGCGGCGTTGGCAGCAGCGCGGGGGGAAGCGCGCGAAGACCATAGGGCATCGCCATCAAGGCATAAAAACGCCAGCAACAGCGCTGGCAGCAGTGGAAAAGGCAGAAAGCGCGGGAGGCGCCATCTTAATCCAGCGGGGAAGAAGGCAAAGCGCGGGAGGTGCCATTTTGTTCAATCGGGGAAGAAGGCAAAGCGCGGGAGGCGCCATCTTAGATCTCCAAGATGCTGAAGACTGGCAATATCACTGCCTTCGATAATGCAATAGAAGACTGGACCACGTATGTGGAAAGAGTCGAAGTATATTGCAAGGCAAATGAAGTAGCCGATGAGAAAAAGGCATCGGTACTACTAAACTTAATGGGCGCAAAAACGTACGGCCTATTGCGGAACCTGATCACTCCAGTCAAACCAATGGCGAAGAGTTTTAACGAAATTGTTGATATCCTACAGGAACACCTAAATCCTACACCGCTGCTGATAGCAGAAAGATTTAAATTCCACAAGAGAAATCAGCATAAAGATGAGAGCAATGCTGATTACCTTACGGAACTACGCAAGCTATCAAAGCACTGCCAGTTCGGAGCAGGACTGGCAGATACCCTACGGGACAAATTTGTCTGTGAACCCCTGAGTGAAGGAACCCAGAAGAGGTTACTCGCAGAGAAAGAGCTGACGCTAGATAAGGCTTTCAGCGTGGCAGTATCGTACGAAGCAGCAGCAAGGGGAGCTGCGGAAATACAGCAAAAGCCACAGGAATACGGCACCCATGAAATGACACGGGGATTTGAAAAATGTTATCGCTGCGGCAGAACAACCCATGACCAGAAGGACTGCTGGTCCAAGGACAAAGCATGCAGGCAATGCGGAAAGATGGGACACATTGCACGAGTTTGCAGGTCCGGGAAGAAGACTAACGACAACAAAAAGACTACTAAGGAACAGTACAGGAAAGTACAAAAGATGACGGACAGTAGTTCCGAAGACCAGAAGAGCGATAGTGAATCCGGGAACAAGAGATTAAGCTGTCTCAAACTACACAACGTAATCGCAAAAGAGGATCACCGAACCATTTGGGTCACCCTCACGATAGCAGGGTCCCAAGTCAAAATGTAATTGGATACAGGATCAGCCCTGACCGTCATGAATCGACGAGACTACGAGCGGCTATTCTCACACATACCCTTGAAAGACACATCTATTGTCTTGAAGACATATACAGGGCAGAAAGTATACCCCAGAGGGAAAATAAAGGTGCCTGTCGAATACAACGGCAAGGAAATACAGAAATTGTATCTGTACATACTGCAAGATGGTGGACCACCGTTATTGGGACATGAATGGATCAGAAAGATAAGTTTAGACTGGCACTCCATTCAGGCACTGACTGTGGCTGGTAAAAAGGATGACGACGTCACACCTGGACGATTGTCAAAATCTTAGCTAACGCTAAAGAGGTATTTCAACAAGGACTGGGAACTCTTAAAGGCGTAACCGCCTCGATAAAAATAGAAGAGAATGCAATTCCCAAGTTTTTCAAAGCAAGACCGGTACCGTATGCAATTCGTCCAGCCGTCAAGGCAGAGCTGGAGAATCTGGAGAATGCAGGCGTGTTATCTAAGGTAGACTGGAGCGAGTGGGCGACACCCATCGTTCCTGTCATGAAGAAAACGTTAAACAATAAGTCTGAGGAGCCAAGGAAGGTTTGCATCTGTGGGGACTTCAAGGTACAGTATCCTCTTCCGAGGATAGAAGATATTTTCGCCTCACTATCTGGAGGGAAACGTTTTACAAAAATTGACCTAGCGCAAGCATATTTGCAGATGGAGGTTGAAGAATCCTCTAGGAAATATCTCACGATAAACACTTACAAAGGTCTTTACCAGTATAATCGACTGGTATTCGGAGTAGCATCAGCTCCGGCTATATGGCAAAGAGCGATGGAACAAGTCCTGCAAGGGATTCCGGGGACTCAGTGTTACTTGGATGACATCCTAGTGACAGGTGAAAATGACAGTGAACACCTTGCCAACCTAGAGCAGGTGCTCACTAGACTAAGAGAACATGGGCTAAGAGCCAATCGCCCCAAGTGTGAGTTTTTAAAGAAACAAATATCGTATTGTGGCCACGTGATTGATGAAGAGGGGTTACATAAGTCCCCTGACAAAATTGAAGCGGTAGTTAAGGCTCCAGCGCCTGAAAATGTGTCGCAACTGAGGTCATTCCTCGGATTGGTGAATTACTACCATAAGTTTTTGCCGAATTTGTCCACAATTCTGCACCCACTGAACGCCCTGCTACAAACTGGAGTAGCATGGAAATGGAGCGATGAATGTAAGCGGGCCTTTCAGAAGTGTAAAGGCCTGATAACTTCAAGAGAAGTATTGGCTCACTACAACCCATCACTGCCGATAAGACTGGCGTGTGATGCGACTCCCTACGGCGTTGGAGCGGTACTGTCACATAAATCCCTTGAAGGTTCAGAGAGGCCGATAGCTTTTGCGTCACGCTCGTTAACTGCAGCCGAGCGTAACTACACCCAGATTGACAGAGAGGCCCTCAGCCTGGTGTGGGGGGTGAAGAAGTTCAATCACTACCTGCACGGACAGAAATTTACTCTACTAACTGATCATCAACCTCTTGTCTTCATTTTCAACCCTAAGAAGGGCGTCCCGTTAATGACAGCACAACGGCTACAGAGGTGGTCCCTTTTCCTAGGGGCACACCAATATGAAATCGAGTACAAAGGAACTAAACAGCATGGGAATGCTGATGGATTGTCGCGCCTACCGTTGCCGACGGTGGAAGAAGCACCTGCAGTGGATCCTGTGGAGATATTCCACTTGACCATAGTCGAATGTCTACCTGTGACGAATGCAAGCTTAGAAAAGGAAACACGAAA
Source organism: Somniosus microcephalus (assembly GCF_052327205.1). NCBI lineage: Eukaryota > Metazoa > Chordata > Chondrichthyes > Squaliformes > Somniosidae > Somniosus > Somniosus microcephalus. The sequence goes on from NC_140988.1 coordinate 124,014,598, forward strand.
TGACCCGACACTCTCCAGGGTCTATGATTTACCGGTGAAGGGATGGCCAGCACATGGCGAACCACTGTTGCCAGCATTCTCGCCGAGAAGAGAACAGCTGTCAGTGTGCCGAGGAACCTTGATGTGTGGATCCAGAGTAGTAATTCCACCCAAATTGAAGGATAGAGTGCTCAATGAGCTTCATGAGGGTCATCTGGGAGGGGTAAAAATGAAGAACTTAGCCAGAGCGTTTGTGTGGTGGCCGGGAATCGATAGAGAAATCGAAGAGATGACCAAGAGCTGTACAGGATGCCAGAAGGTCCAAAACGCCCCACCACAAGCCCCTCTACATCCATTGGAGTGGCCCTCATCTCCATGGCAAAGGGTACACATTGATTTTGTTGGTCCATTTAAGGACTCGATGTTTTTAATTGCGGTGGATGAACATTCAAAGTGGCCAGAGGTAATAAAAATGTCCTCAACAACCACAGAAAAAACTATCACAGTCTTACGAACCATATTCACCAGAAATGGGCTGCCTGAACAGATTTGCTCCGACAATGGACCACAGTTTGTGTCTGAAGAGTTCCGGAGGTTCTTAAAGAGCAATGGTGTTAAGCATTACACATCCGCCCCATATCATCCAGCCACCAATGGATTGGCTGAGAGGTTCGTTCAAACATTCAAGAAGGCTATCAAGGCAATGTGTAATGAAGACATACCCCTACAACACAAGGTGGATAACTTCTTGTTTGCCTACCGGAATGCGACACATGCGGTTACCAACCAAACTCCAGCCATGATGTTCTTCAATCGAAGACTAAGATGCCGCTTGGATTTGGTTAAGCCAAACATCAGAAGAGATGTGGAGAACAGGCAGTTTCAGAATATGAATGAAAGGCCAACCAGGAGTTTCAAGATAGGTCAACCAGTTTTGGCCCGGGACTACCGCACAGAGAAATGGCAGCCAGGAACGATCTGCACACGGCAAGGACCTCTAATGTATACCGTGGACGTTGGAGAGAGCATTGTAAGATGCCATGCTGACCAGATTCTAGAGTCACTGGAAAACATCAAATCTACACCACGATCCTATACACCTGGTGATGAAACTGAAGTACCAATTGCATCTACCTCAGAATCGGTGATATTGGAAGCAGACGAACCAAACAACGACGTTGATCCCGAATCAACTTTGCCAGAAGAACCTGATACCCCAAAGAGGCGTTATCCGGACAGAATCAGGAAGCCTCCTCAAAGACTGAATTTATAATTGATTAACTTCAGCTAATGTATATAGCAACTGTAATTGTAAATATGTTATTTAATTATTAATCGAATGTTATGTACTGTTTAGCTAAAAGGGGAAGAATTGTAGTGTATGTACCTTGAAGAAGGAACTATATTCTGCAGCCCCTGTATACTGCAGTACCAGTAGTGACCACCCCTGTATATAAGCTGTAATGATATCAGCAAATAGAGATGGTATTTGCCTGTTCGATTATGATGCCTTCCCAGCATGATTGCATGTATTGATTGCTTGTGCCTGACCAGCAGAGGGCATGTGACCGAGACAAGCAAGGCAGTTTAGTTTAGTTTCAGTTTCGTTCTAGATGCATCACTAGCATCGTGTCTCCTGTAAAGCTGTATAAAGAGTTGAACAGACTTTAGATTAAAAGACATTCTCTTTCATAAATGTCTCGTCATTGAACCCACAAAGCAATCTATACATAAGCCTGTGTAGTAACTTTGTATAGTAGTTCCAGTTTTGTCTCCATTCAGTAAACACCTATTATAACCAACTTCTGCAGTCCGTGTCTCAATTACACACAGACATTACATGGTGTGGCGACGTCTGTTGGCCCTCCTCCATCTGGCCATTCCCTGCCCTCTCTCCCTCCATCCCTGTGCCCTTTCCAGATGGTTGAGCAGCAGGACGTTCCCCTCCAAAGCAGCCCCCATAATAATAGGTCAGCAGAAATTAAAAAGGGTGTAAGCACTCACCAGCAGCAGGGTGATGGTATGAAGGCTGAAGGTCCTCTGGCAGCGCTGGGTCAGTAGTGAAATGGCTCAGAGTTCAACTGTTCCAATCTGTGTAAATCACAAATAAGTTGTGCTCCCAAAATGGCTGCCGCTTTTATACCAGTGCAGTGCCCTTTAAATAGCGCCCCCCTAAGCCCGAGAGCCACTGGGGAACATTTCTGGAAGCTGTCCTTATTAGCGCCGGGCGGAACAGAGGGGGGCGCCACTGAATTTCCGGTCCAGGGCGCCAAGAAGGCGTTGCACACTGAAATGACGTCATGATCTGCCTGCGCCCGGGCGCTAAGACTTAGCGCCAGCGCTAAAATACCACTCAATATGGCGAGAGGCGCTGGGTTCACTGCGACCACCCGAAATTTGGGTAATGCCCCAATTCTCGGCCTCTTTATGCGCTAATCGCTGGCGCTAGCAACCGAATTTCTCCCCCGAAGTGCTTTATTCAAGAAGAAGGTTCTGGAGAGTACCGAACAAAGAGAACTAAAACTTAACCAGGAGAACAACCCCAACCATTTATCTGCTGTGACAGCGCCACCGCAGGTGGGAGGAGAACACACAATATATGACATATTCCTCCCCTCGTAAATGAAAGGTCCACATTATTCCTCAACAGGTAAGTTACTTTCAATGCACTCAACTAACCAAGGGTAGAGGTAGACTGCCTCAAACCCTGACTTTACCCTGGAGTTTATTCTGCCCCAGTCTTGTGGGTAAGTCACTAAGCCTACAGAACCAAGCGTCTTGGAGGCTGCCGCTCTCTGACAGGATACCGGTGGTCATCGCTGGCTTCCACAGCAGTAGGCATTGACACAGGCCTCGATAGAGAAGGTGCCTGTGTCAGTCGAAAGTCAGGAGTTTGCACAGGTGGAACAGTCTCTTTGACTTCCTGTGTTGGAGAAGAGCACTGTGGCAAAGGATGCTGGTTTGCGGTATCATCCGGAAACAGTTCAGGCCAACCAGCCGTTGAAGCCTCTGTGGCTGTCTCTGCTCCTAGCAACAGTTGATGTGTGTGTCTTCTCCAGACAACGTCCTCAGCAGTCTCAACCGTGTAAGACACAGGGCCCGTCTGTGCGATCACCGTAGCAGGAACCCATTTCGGTCCAGTGTTGTAGTTTCGAGCTAGGACGTGCTCTCCAGGATGAAACCGTCTCTCCTTGGTTCTTTTCTCTCTCTTTTCAACTTGAGCTTGTTGTTGACAATGGACAACCTGCTCTGCCCTTGGAGGTTTGAGTAAGTCAAAACTTGTCCGCAACTGCCTCTTCATCATGAGCGAAGCGGGGGAAGTTTTGGTTGTGGCATGCGGCTCGTTCCTGTAGGACAACAGGAAGCTGTTCAGACGTTGGTGGATTGAGCCCTGACCTTGCGATGCCTTCAAGGCGTGCTTCAAAGTTTGCACGAACCTTTCTGCCAGGCCGTTAGTAGAGGGATGATAGGGTGCAGGCCTGATGTGTTGAACACCATTCACATGCAGGAAGGTTGCAAACTCCTATGATACAAATTGTGGACCGTTGTCACTTACGAGTTGTTCCGGTGAGCCATAACGGCTGAACATCTCACCAAGTTTCTCAATTGTTTTCTCTGCCGTGGTAGACCTCATCACAGCGACCTCCGGCCACTTGCTACGAGCGTCCACAACCACCATAAACATCTTCTCTTCAAAAGGACCGGCGAAGTCCACATGTACTCGCTGCCACACTTCTTCAGGCCAATCCCAGGGGGTGTAGGGTTGCCAGCTGTGGAACATTCCGGACCCTTTGACATGGGGAACATGTTTTGGCTTTCTCCTCAATATTTCCATCGAGACCTGGCCACCAGAAGTAGCTTCTTGCCATTTCCTTTATCCGAACCATCCCACTGTGGCCTGTATGAAGTTGTTGCAGTATAGGTTCCCTCAGAGGTGGCGGAATGATGACACGGCGTCCCCAAAGAAGACAACCTGCCTGGATGGAGAGCTCAATTCTTTTTGAAACGTAAGGTTTCAAACTAGGAGAATCTCCTATAGCTCTCCCTCGAATGACATCATCTATTACCTCAGACAGGACTGGATCGTTGCGGGTGTACCTTCGCACCTGAACTGCAGTGACAGGTGCTCCCTCCACTTGTCTAAAGTAGAAGATGTCTATCTGATGAGGCTCTGGGGGAGTAACAGGCAAGGGCAGCCTCGAGAGACCGTCTGCGTTGCCGTGCAAGTCTGATTTGCGATATTTGATGTCGTATGTGTGTCCTGACAACAGTAAAGCCCACCTTTGCATCCTGCTTGCAGCAAGAGATGGAATTCCTGTGTGGGGCCCGAAGATTGAAGTCAATGGACGGTGGTCCGTCAGGAGTGTGAACCTTCTCCCAAACAGGTACTGATGAAATTTTCAAATTCCAAAAACGATTCCCAAGGCCTCGCGCTCAATCGGCGCATAGTTACTCTCGGCCTTGTTCAAGGTGCGTGATACGAAGGCGATAGGTTTCTCTTCCCCAGAAGGCATGATGTGGGATATGACTGCTCCCACACCACATGGTGATGCATCACATGCTAGCTGCACGGGTAGCTTTGGGTCGAAGTGTGTCAGGACCTCCGACATCAGCAATGCTTTCTTTGCTTGGGCGAAAGCTTCGCTGCACAGTTCAGTCCATTTCCATGTTTTGCCTTGACATAGCAACTGATGTAACGGCTTCAGCAATGTTGCTAAGTCTGGAATAAACTTCCCATAGTAGTTAAGTAGCCCCAGAAATGAACGTAACTGGCTCACATTCTGGGGTGCTGGGGCCTCCACGATCACCTTGACCTTTGACGGCGCCTTATGCAGGCCAGTAGCATCAATCACATGCCCCAGGTACTCAATTGAAGACTGAAAGAATTCACATTTGTCCTTACGAACTCTGAGTACGTACTCTTTCAGTCGTTGTAGTGTCGCATCCAAGTTCAGAAGATGATCCTCCTCATTTGTCCCAGTGACAAGGATGTCGTCCAGGTAGCACTGGACTCCTGGCAGTCCACTCAAAATCTGATCCATTGCCCTTTGGAATAGAGCAGGGGCCGACGTAATTAAAAATGGAAGGCGGCAGTACCTGTATAGCCCCTTGTGTGTCACAATTGTCAGCAGCTCCTTTGATTTGTCATCGACATGCAATTGTAGATAAGCCTGGCATAAGTCTATTTTGCCGAACTTTTGCCCTCCGGCCAGGCCCGTAAAAAGATCACCAATGAGGGGAAGAGGGTACTGTTCCGCAGACAGCACCGGGTTAATAGTCACTTTAAAATCCCCGCAGATTCGAACAGATCCATCCTTTTTCAGGACAGGAACAATGGGTGTGGCCCATTTGCTCACGCTCACAGGCTCCAGGACTCCATTCTCGACTAAGGCCTCCAAGTTAGCCTCAACTTTTGGCTTAATTGCATAGGGTACAGGTCGGGCTTAGTGAAACTTCAGCTTGCTGTCATGTTTAATGTCCAGTCTCACGCTGATCTTTTTCATGCTCTCAAGTTCACCATTGAAGAGTTCTGCATGTTTGTTTAAAACTGCAGTCAGACCTGACTCCCCTTTTGACATCATGCGGACTGCAGGCTAGTCCAGCGTGATTTTCTCTAGCCACGCACGTCCCAGTAGAGATGGGTAATTTCCCTTTACCACATATAGTGACAGTTTCGCAGTCTGTCCGTTCAATTTAACTGTCACCTCAATGGCGCCTCTCATGGCCACAGGTTCGCCGGTATACGTCTTTAGCACAATGTTGGTTGGCTGAAGGGTAAGATGCTTTAGCATTTTATTGTAGACAGTGTCTGAAACAAGGGACACAGCCGCGCCTGTGTCCACCTCTATCCGCAGTGATTGTCCCTCCACCAGTGGTGACACCCAGTAGCCATTTGGACCACCTGCAACCGTCAGTATGTGCACCTTTTCCTCCTCAGAGGTGTCGCTCCCCTCTGTTTTGCTTGTTCCATCATACTGCACTGAATGAACACTCTTTTTCTTCTCTTGTCCAAATACAATTTTTTTTTTTTCATGCTTCCCAGCTCTGTCTGTTCTTTTTTTACCTCTACAGGCACGTTCAATGTGACCTTTTTTGCCACAATTTCGGCATTCCAGCTCCGTACACCAGCAGTCATTAGCGTGATGGCCCATTTTCCCACAACGGTAACATGTGCCATTCCGCGCACCTTTAGGTTCAGACGACACCTTGTGAACTCTCCCTGTTGAACTCAACTGGTGAGCCTCCTTTTCCGCCATCTCCATGGAGACACTAACTTCAATGGCCTTTTCAAGAGTAAGGTTGTCCTCAGCAAGAAGGTGCTTCTGTGTGGCTGCACTTTGCAGACCACACACAAGTCTGTTTCTAATGGTGTGATTCAGCACCTCCTTGAACTCGCAGTGTTCTGACAACCTTTTTAAAGCAGCAATAAACATCATCACTGATTCCCCCTCCTCTTGATTCTGTTTATGAAATCTAAATCTCTCAGCAATAACCAGAGGTTTTGGTGAAAAATGTGCTCCAAGAATTTCTACTAGTTGTTTATATGTTTTAGTTCCTGGCTTATCTGGCTGTACAAGGCTGCGAAGTAAATTGAATGTCTTTGCCCCCATTATACTCAAAAAGGTAGGCACGACCTTTTCGTTTGCCACCGCATTCGCCAATACAAAATAGTCAAAACGTTCCGTATAAGCGCTCCATTGCTCCACATTTTCATTGAAATCACCGATGTTTCCTAATATAGTAGCCATCTCACGTTTAAAATTTTAATTTCTGTTTACTCACTGCACCCGTAATGTTAATGTGATGCTGCAATCTCTGTTCCGAGTGTTTTGTAGTCGAAAACAAGAAAGTTCCCACAACGCAGATTCATCTGATCCTCGTCGCCACTTTGTTGTGTCGGTACCTTTCTACCTCGACACAATTAGGACTCAGAACTCAGAGATTCAAACATGAAGTGCTTTATTCAAAAAGAAGGTTCTGGAGAGTACCGAATAAAGAGAACTAAAACTTAACCAAGAGAACAACCCCAACCATTTATCTGCTGTGACAGCACCACCGCAGGTGGGAGGAGAACACACAATACATGACATCGTGGGGGAGGTCAGGTGGAGATCGGAAGGGTTAGGGTTAGGGTGTCCAATTATGGGATGTTTGCGAGGGAGGTTCTCTGGAACCAGCAGATCAGTGGAAAGGCACTTACCTCCTGGATCCAGCAGTCCTCACCTTCCTTTAGCTGACGGGATGCCCGAGGCCCGGGAAACCCAGCCACCCAGAGTTAAATTTAAAATGGTGCTTCAAAATGAGGCACGCAGCCTCATTATAATATTTAAAGTGCCAACCCGCCTCCTGGGAGCAGGTTGGCTGCCCGTCGCCCCCCTCCCCACCCCTGATCCTACCTCTGTTAAAACTGTAAGTGGGCGGGTTGGAGGTGGGTTGGGGTCAGGATTCAGATTTCTAACACTTTGACCTTCTACCCAACCCAAACCGTCCATTTTATGGTGTTAAAATTCCCCCAATAAGTCAGCAAATGTAAGAGCGTTTTCACATGAATAACGGGGCAGACAACTGAATCACAAAGAAGTAAACGAGTATTCCCCAGCACAATAATCAATCAAGCAGTGCCTTTTGGGGTATCACATGGCACCATGTTCCTTGCCCCAGATGCAGTCACTTGGCAGCACTTATACCAACTGTCTCTAATCCTGTAATGCATGCCAGCACATCAAAATCTCACACCCTAGGTCCTTGCTACCTGACACCTACCATTACTACCATTCTTTACACAAATCCTGACTGATTACGGTTGCAAGATCTGAAGATGGTAGCTTTCAATTAACACTGTGCATTCCTCCTGCAGGAGAAGAGAGCAAGAAATGCCAGGCCACCAGGGGAGGGTATACCAACATTAAAAACATTTGAAGTATTTGAAAGCAGATGGAAAGGAATCAATGACAATAATTGGGGATGGAGATTTGGGTGTCTCTGCCTTCAATAGGTTTGTGAGAGCACATATATTTTCTTATTTTGATGTTTCAATATACTCTTCACTCTCTTTACTATCTACCACTTTCCTCATAAGAGATCCACAGTGTAGCTGATTAAGATAGAATTCTGCTCCAGCAGACCAAAGTTCACAGTACGTTTTTATCTCCAGAGGCTGCAAACCAGGATACAGCTGAGAAGATTTCTGAAGAGCAAGATCTTCCAGTCTCCTCCACATCTGGCAACACTGCTGACCACTCACCCACTCCGTCATTCATCCTCTCCCTTACAGAGGATGTAGATGTGGAAATGGAGCCTGATGTAGTTGAGTGGAGGTGTAAGACATGTCATCGCTTGGCTGCAGAACAAATGGATGATGAATTCAGGGGTCCTGCCATTAATAGAAGGATGCAAGCAAAGTATTAAACACGTATGGGGGTTCTGTGTGGCCTCTCGCAAGATATGCGGTGTAAGATACAGAACATTGGTAATGCTAACGGAAAGGAAAAATACTTTTTTGCTAATAAGAACAACTAACCACAGATCTTGTCTGCTGCTAAAACAGAAAACAATAGTAGAACAGAGAAAAAGGTCATCAGTTTGGAACTTTGCAGCAGAACTAAAAGAGAAAAAAGCCTTATATGGTAACAGGAAACCATGAAGGAAGACAAAGAATATTACCTTACAAGGTATTAATTGGATCGCTTCAAACTGTATAAAGGGGAATGAACTGCAATATCAGCAGGAGAAGTCAATGAATGAAAGCCTACAGGACTTGAGAATCTGTCTGGAGCAGTCAGACTGCACAGTATACCTGGCAGCATCTTGAAGGGATTAAAAGATATTTGGTTGACTTACTCCCAAGGGATATAAAGATCTTTGGATTCTGTGAGGTACATTGTCCCACTGATTGCTGGCAACCGAATCTTGTTCTCAGTAGAGAAATGTGTGTGCCTCGGAGCCTGATTCCCCTCATGGCAACAGCCCAGAGGAGCACTCCATCAGCTCCCCATTGAACCCTTCGTCATTGCAGGACAAAATTACCAAAGAGCCCATGACGAAGAGTCCGCCTGTCCCGTGACCATCCCAGTACTTGGAGGCCTTGAGGGAAGGGCCACCTCTAACCTCATAACATTTTTCAGCAGCTATCTACACATCAGAACCCAGGCCCTCAGTTGGTACATAGAGTAAATGTTAGAATAGGGCAAAGAAAAGTTGGTGTGGCCACAAGGGGTGTGCATGGTGGCAAAACCAGGCAATGTTTTGTAAATACATAACTAATGTTTTGTAAGAGTGCAGCTCTTTTTTGTCATGATTAAAATAAAGCAGCCAATACCACGTTAAAGCGGGACAAAATTGTTTAATTTTTATCGTAGCCTCCACAGAGCGAATGTATCTGAGCTGATGTGAGGTCAGCCACTTTGAACCTAAGAAAGATTAGAGTATTTTCTAAATGATGAGAAGCTAGGAACTGTGGACGAGCTAAGAGATTTAGGGGTCCAAGCACAGAAATCACTAAAAACTAGTAGACAGGTACAAAAATAATTTAAAAGACTAATGGAATGTTGGCCTTTATCTCGAGGGGGCTAGAATACAAAGTTATGTTACAAATGTACGGAGCTCTGGTTAAGCTCCATTTAGAGAACTATGTTCAGTTCTCCAGGAAGGATATATTGGCCTTGGAAGGGGTGCAGCGCAGATTCACCAGAATGACACCAGGGCTAAAGGGATTAAATTATGAGGACAGGTTGCATAGACTAGGCTTGATTTCCTTTAAGTATCGAAGATTAAGGGGTGATCTAACTGAGGTGTTTAAGGTGATTAAAGGAATGGATAGGGTAGATAGAGAGAAACTATTTCCTCTGGTGAGGGAGTCCAGAACAAGGGGGCATAAACTTAAAATTAGAGCTAGACTGTTCAGGGGTAATGTCAGGAAGCAGTTCTTCACACAAAGGGTGGTGAAAATTTGGAACTCTCTCCCCCAGAAAGCTGTTGAGGCTAGGTCAATTGATCATTTCAAAACTGCGATTGATAGATTTTTGTTAGGCAAGCATTGATCTCTGGCACCAACTTCTGTTGGACACAGACAGCAGCAGTAAAATACCCCTTGAAATAAACATGACAAGACATTCTAGTATGTTATGCTGCAGTGTATGCCTAGTGTCAGGGAGTGAATGGCCTGATTTCCCACCTCCTGCTGGAGAAGGGCCAGGTTGGGAGTTCCGCGCGCCACCCTAACCTTGCTATGACTCTGAACCAGATTGCTGGGTGGGGTGGCGGAGTCATTATTTATGCAGTGGAGGGCTCCTGGCGGGATCTTTGCCACTGCTGAGGGGCTAGATTATTCAGCACCAGAATAGGTTGGGACAAGGTTAAAGGTGGAAGAAGAACCCCGAAAATCTGAAGATTGATTTTTATTTTTAGACCTTCGACTCTTCCATTCCAAAAGTGGCCTCAGTGGGCCTCTGAACAGAAGAACATAACATAAGAAATAGGAGCAGGAGTAGGCCATTTGGCCCTTCGAGTCTGCTCCACCATTAAATTAGATCATGGCTGATCTTCTACCTCAACTCCACCTTCTCGCACTATCCCCATATCCCTTAATTCCCTTAGTTCCCAAAAATGTATCGACCTCTGTCTTGAATATACTCAATGACTGAGCATCCACAGCTCTCTGGGGTAGAGAATTCCAAAGATTCACAACCCTTTGAGTGAAGAAATTTCTCCTCATCTCAGTCCTAAATGGCCGACCCCTTATTCTGAGACTGTGGCCCTGTGCCCTAGATTCCCCAGCCAGGGGAAACATTTTCTCAGCATTAACCCTGTCAAGCCTCTTAAGAATTTTATATGTTTCAATTCGATCACCTCTCATTCTTCTAAACTCTAGGGAATATAGGCCTAGTCTACTCAATCTCACCTCAGAGGGCAATCCCCTCATCCCAGGAACCAGTCTAGTGAACCTTCGTTGCACTCCCTCTAAGGTAAGTATGTCTTTCCTTAGGTAAGGAGACCAGAACTGTACACAGTACTCCAGGTGTGGCCTCACCAATGCCCTGTATAATCGTAGTAAGATTTCTTTACTCTTATACTCTAACAAAAGTTAACATACCTAATTGCTTGCTGTACCTGCATGTTAACTTTCTGTGATTCATGTACAAGGACACCCAGGTCCCTCTCTGAGTGCAAACATTTCCCAGTCTCTCACCAGTCAAAAAATATTCTGCTTTTTTGTTTTTCCTACCAAAGTGGATAACTTCACACTTCACCACATTGTCTTCCATTTGCCATGTTCTTGCCCACTCAGTCAACCTGTCTATATCTCTTTGCAGCCTCTTTGCATCCTCCTCACAGCTTACTTTCCCACCTAACTTTGTATCATCAGCAAACTTGGATACATTACACTCAGTCCCTTCATCTAAGTCATTAATATAGATTGTAAATAGCTGAAGCCCAAGTACTGATCCTTGCGGTACCCGCTAGTTACAGCCTGCAAACCCAAAAAAGCCCCGTTTATTCCTACTCTCTGTTTTCTGTACATTAACCAATCCTCAATCCATGCTAATATATTACCCCCAATCCCATGAGTCCTAATTTTGTGTAATAACCTCTTGTGTGGCACCTTATCAAATGATTTTTGAAAATCCAAATACATTATATCTACTGGTTTCCCCTTATCCATCCTACTAGCTACACCTTCAAAAAACTCTAACAGAATTATCAAACATTATTTCCCTTTCATAACACCACCACCTCCAAGTTCCCCTCCAAGTCACACCCCATCCTGACTTGGAAGTATATCGCCATTCCTTCATCGTCACTGGGTCAAAATCATGAAACTCCCTCCCTAACAGCACTGTGGGAGTACCTTCACCGCAGCGGTTCAAGGAGGCTCACCACCACCTTCTCAAGGGCAACTAGGGATGGGCAATAAATGCTGGCCTTGTCAGCGACGCCCACATCCCATGAATGAATTTAAAAAACACATGTTGACTCCGCCTAATCATATGACGATTTTCTAAGTACCCTGTTACCATACCCTACTAATAGTTTCTAGCATTTTGCCTACTACTGATGCCAGGCTAACTGGCCTATAGTTCCCCATTTTTTCTCTTCCTCCTTTCTTAAATAGTGAGGTTATGTTTGCTACCTTCTAATCCTTGGGGGCTGTTCTAGAATCTAGGGAATTCTGGAAGATTAATACCAGTGCATCCATTATTTCTGCAGGTACCGCGTTTAAAACCCTAGGATACAGGTCGTCAGGTACATGGGATTTGTCGCCACTTAGTCCCATTAATTTTTCCAGTACTATGTCTTTACTTATACTGATTTCTTCAAGTTTCTCATTCTCTCCAGACCCTTGGTTCCCCATTATTTCTGGAATGTTTTTTGTGTCTTTTACCATGAAGACAGATACAAAGTGACATGAATCAACTGAGCGGCCTGTGGGTGGCGCTGTCCAGGGAGAGTATAAATACTCGGGCACAGGTCCAGCTTGCGCAGGACATTCTTAACAGGAACTAGTGAAGGACACAACTAGACCTCCATGTTGTAAAACAGTTGATTAAAGCTTTGTTTAACGCTTAGACCAAGTGCCTAGTAGTTTTCTTACATCACAAAGTATTTGTTTAATATCTCTGCCATTTCTTTATTGCCCAGTGCCCACAGCCACCCCTCTCCTGTGGTGCCTTGGGTCAACAGTGCCAACAACAACTTGCATTTATATAGCACCTTTAACATAGTTAAATGTCCCAAGGTGTTTCACAGGAGCAATTATCAAACAAAATTTGACACCGAAACACATAAGGAGATATTAGGACAGTGACCAAATGCTTGGTCAAAGAGGTAGTTTTTAAGGAGTGTCTTAAAGGGGGTGAGTTAGAGAGGTGGAGAGCTTTGGGGAGGGAATTCCAGAACTTATGGCCTAGACAGCTGAAGGCACGGCCACCAATGGTGCAGCAATGGAAAACAGGGATGCGCAAGAGGCCAGAGTCGGAGGAGTGCAAAATTCTCAGAGGGTTGTAGGGCTGGAGGAGGTTACAGAGATAGGGAGGGGCGCGACCATGGAGGGATTTGAAAACAACGATGAGAATTTTAAAATCGAGGTGTTGCCAGACCGGGAACCAATGTAGGTCAGCAAGCATAGGGGTGAACAGGGCTCGGTGCGAGTTTGGATACGGACAGCAGAGTTTTGGATGAGCTAAAGTTTATGAAGGGTGCAACACGGTAGGTCACTTGGGCAGTTTTCTGGGGCCTGCCTTCTCACTATCATTTACATGTGGCAGGCTGGTAAAGAGGCGGCTAATGGTCTTCCCGGCTGGGGCAGGAGGAAGAAAATGTAGGCCATGTAGGGATGCAGCAATTTTCCTTGATTTTCCTTCACTATACTGCTCAATTTCGGGCAGTATAGGACAGGAAAATCCAAGTTCAATACATGAGCAAGAAGATAACTAAGGATGATACTAACTGTGAGCTTGGGGGAGGCTTTAAAATCCCCATCCCCCAATCCCTTTACTGCCTCCAGATCTTCTCATCATAAGGAGCCAACAGCCTTAGATAAGGTGAACCCTCTCCAGTCTATACATGTTGCCGCTTCTCAGGGGCAGCCTTCTTCTGTAAGCAAATAGGAAGGAGACAAATGTTGTAATAAGGAGTATGAGAGAAGATGTGCATCACTCAAGTGCACAGCCCAACAGGCACCTTATGCGAGTCTATGAATAGGCAGCATGCCTTGTGTTGCAACAATCTTTGTGTTTGTTGATTGCTACATTTAATGGGCCACAGGGCAACTGCATTAACATGGTAGTAATACAGAGTTCCCAGTTGAAACACAGGTATGCCCATGTATTTGGAAAGTGTATGAACAGTTACTGGAGTGCTATGCATTATCCCTCTGTGATACTCCATCAACTTTGCAGTGAAGTGCAGTTAAAAGACAATTATAAGGTAACCTTGAAAAATGAAGCACAGTTGACCACATTTACCTTATTACTTTTCCTGAGAACAGCAAACTTCTTCCTCACCTACTCTCAGGTGTGGGGCACAGATGAAATAGTATTCCCTCTTTCAGCCACCTTCTTCAAGGTTACGCTGATGCTACTCTTGACTTGACAAAGTCCCACGGCTCCAAAAGGAGATATCTTTCCATGCAGGATCTCCTGAAGTAAAACCTTTAAAGTTGCTTTGTTGCCTTACTGTAGCCATGTTCCCTTCACTAGCAGGACAGCTTTAAAGGTGACCAGTCCCTTGACTCCTGACCGCCTCATTTGCTGTGCTGAGAGTGCCGCAGTACCATGTACGTGAGCTGACCTCACATTATAGCATGAGTTCAGCTCAAAGCACTGCAGATGCACATGCAATGCCTTAAGAGCAGCGGTCCTTCCATCACTGTGCTGAGACGCATTATCATCCCCATGATTTATAGCTTTAAATTGTTAGACAGTAATGACATTACATTTTTTTAAAAAGCTCAAACAATAATTATACAACTGCTGAAATAACAACAGAAAATGCTGGAAAAACTCAGCAGGCCAGGCAACATCCGTGGAGAGAAATTAGAGTCGACGTTTCGGGTGAACCCTTTTTCATAACTGGAAAGGAAATGAAATAGATCGAAAGGCAGGGCTGTGATAGAATAAAAGAAGTAAAGAGACATTAAGAGGTATTTAAAACTAGACGAGGTGGTAATAGGACAAGTGGAGACAAAAGACGGCTCAGATTAGGTGTGAAATGTACTGGCAGAAAGAGAGACAGCTGCCATGTGGGAGAGAGAAAAAAAAGGAAAGGGGGGGAGGGAAAACCCCTTTGTTTTGGGGGTTTTCTTTCCACCCCTTTCCTCCACTTGTCCTATTACCATCTCGTCGGGTTTTAAATACCTCTTAATGTCTCTTTACTTCTTTTATTCTATCGCAGCCCTGCCTTCGATCTATTTCATTTCCTTTTCAGTTATGAAAAAGGGTTCACCTGAAACGTCAACTCTAATTTCTCTCCACGGATGTTGCCTGGCCTGCTGAGTTATTCCAGCATTTTCTGTTGTTATTTCAGATTTCCAGCATCTGCAGTATTTTGCTATCCTATTACACAACTGCTGACTTGAAACAAGGACCAACATAAAGTTTAGGAGCGAATTCAAGTATAATTAACTTGTTACTTATTAGCAATAGGATACTAAATTTTTCCAGTTTGGCATTGTATCAAAGAACAAAGGACTTTGGATTAGTTTTGCCTTAATCCTGGAGGTGACAACATTTCTTCTGTATCAGCAGTCTCGTCAACTGACTGAAGTTAATTGAATGTGCAAGGTCAAGAAAATAACTTGCACTACCTTTAACAATGTGGAGACTGCTTTACATACAAAAGATAAAGGGGGGATTTTCCTGTATCATCTGGGCACAGCGAATATCGGAAAATGAGGTGAGTTGGTGCATCATCTGTAAAGGAACCTGTCTGACATTTCTCCTTATTGATTTAAATGAAAGAAAATCAGGTGGGCTTCTTTACAGGCATGCAATCCAACACACCCAATTTTTTGATATTTGCTGCTTCCAGGCAATCCAGTGCATCTGGACTCAGAACCAGGAAAATCTCCCCTTAAATCTGGAGTAACATCTGACTAGTACCATTGAAATATGATTTAGTATAAATTTCATTTTAACATTCATTATCTCAGTTGGTTATGGAAAAGTTGGAGGAAAGTATATTTAATTTACACTTTTTAAGATTTTGGGTGAATTTTACACTTATCAAGATGAGGAAGGTCAGTGGTGGGTGTTCTGCCCTCGCAACGCGATCCTATGCAGAGCTAGACAGATAGCGAACAACTCGATATCTTCCAATAAATTCACAAGGCTTGACTTTTCTTGTAACGCTTTACTGAAAGATTCTTATTGTAAAACTGAAATACAACACAGAAATGGAAGGACACATTAGTATACAGACGCATAATTGATATGTATACAGAAATTTAGGTACGCCTGGGCAACACAGTACATCTGGCAACGAATTACATTCAGCAGGCTGGAAGGCATTCTCTTTAAATTAGCCCTGTACATAGTGTATCAAATACGGCTGCTAGGTAACCAGCCAGACAGAAAAAGTTACAACTAAACATTTCCTACAACATACAGTGTACGCTAATCGTCTATAGCATTCTAAATACTCACAGACAAACAATTTCCAGGACTGAAGCATGGGGACAATACAACCGAGGAGCACCGTGGCGCAGGTCTTGTTCCGGCGGCAGCTCCACGAGGAATGAACTTGCAGTGCCGTGGGGAGCGTGATGACCTCATCACGCTCGGGGTCGTGACGTCGTCGCGTTTGCCGGTAGTTGCGTCGCTGGCCGTTGGGCCTAAGTCGGGAGCAGGAGCTGGAGGCCAGGCTGGGCCGGTGCTTGCCGCGGGAGCGGAAGATAGCGGCGCTCCCGGCGGCTGCTCGATGCGGCCGAGGACGCTGGGTCGGGCTGTGCCGGCGGCCTTTCTGGAGAGCCGGGTCGGGCCGGCAGCCGCCTGACGCACATCACGTTGTACGTGACGTGACGTCATCACACTCGGGCGCGTCTTAAAGGGGCAACGGCCCTAAAGGGTGAGTTAAAGGGGCAACGGCCCTAACAGGTAAGTTATACACATATAAGTAGGTTATGTACATACAGTAAGGTTGGGTTAGAGGGAGGGACAGCACACTCCCCGCTTGGTACGATCCCATTCGTACCACTACAGACACAAAATAAACCTGAAGAGAACGTCCTTCGGCAGCGACATACTCAGAGTCCGTTCTCTAGGCTTCTTCGGAAAGGAGGACTACGATCTCTGAGACTGGCCTCAGAAACACTTTGACAGTACCCTCCTTGACGATCTTCACCTCCACCTTGCGGAGCCTCTTGTCCCTGCTCAGCAGAGTTTTGACAACCAGTCCCACTGGCCATTCGTTTCTGTGTGCTTGGCTGTCTTTCAGCAAGACGACATCTCTCACTTTGACATTTGGCTTGTCTTCTGTCCATTTCCTACGGTTCTGTAGGGTGGACAAATACTCTCCTCTCCATCTCTTCCAAAAAGTGTCTGCAAGACACTGGACTTGCTTCCACTGCTTCCTGTGTAGCTCAGCCATGTCAAAGTTTCCAGGGGGGGCTGAAATAGCGCTCATCTTTTGAGTCAGGAGCATCGCTGGGGTGAGGACTGCAGGCATGTCTGGGTCGGTGGACACCGGCACCAGGGGTCTTGCATTCATGATCGCCATGACTTCAGCCATGAGAGTGCTCAAGACGTCGTGTGTGAGACGAGTAGGTCCCGTCCGAAGCAGCATGGCATCCAGAATACGCCTGGCGACACCGATGAGCCTCTCCCATGAACCACCCATGTGGGATGAATGTGGGGGGTTAAACACCCACGTGCATCCTTTCTTTTGGAGGTAGCTTCCTACCGCTGCATCGTCCGTGTGGATGTCCAACTCCTTACAGGCACCCATGAAGTTAGTCCCTCTGTCGGAACGGAGAAGTTTGGCTGGACCACGGATAGAGAAAAGCCTCCTCAGTGCATTGATAAAGCTGTCTGTTGACATGGATTCGATCAGCTCGATGTGCACAGCTCTGGTAGACATGCACGTAAAGAGCACCGCCCAGCGCTTGCTGCCTGCACTACCTCCTCTAGTGCGACGCGTCATGATGGTCCATGGCCCAAAGACATCAAGGCCCACGCTGGTGAATGGAGGCTCTGGAGTGAGTCTGTCAGCGGGCAAGTCTGCCATCTTTTGATCCTCTAACCTCCCTCGTAGCTTGCGGCAGGTAACACACTTGTGGATAACGGAAGAAACCAGGCGCTTGCTCCCGATTATCCAGTATCCGGCTGCTCGGATAGCTCCTTCTGTTATGTGTCGCCCTTGGTGAGCCACTTGCTCATGATAGTATCTCACGAGTAGTGTGGCAATGTGATGGGTGCGCGGGATGATCAGAGGGTGCTTTTCTTCTCTTGACAAGTCTGCGAATGATGTGCGCCCTCCGACCCGGAGCAAGCCATCTTCGTCTGTAACTGGGTTGAGCTTTTTAAGTGGGCTCTGCTTGGGGAATGTCTGTCCCTCTCCACGGCATTTGAGTTCCTCCTTGAAGACATCATGCTGGGCAGAGCGAATGATCACATCTTTGGCTTGTGAAAGCTCACTTGTGCTGGGTGCTTCTTTAGAACATTCCCATCCCTTGCGTTCCATGTTGTCCGAATTCCCCTTGAAGGATGCTGCTACATGAATGAGTCGGGCTGTGGTTCGGCAGAGTGTTCTCCAGCTTGAGAATCGCTCGAAGCGTTGTGAGCCCAACTGAGGTTCTGAGGCTTTGGTGGCCAGGGTCGTAACTTCAGGCCGAATCTCGGTATCAGCTTCAGGCTCCACAAGGGTGAAGGGATTGGACTCAGGAGTCTCCTCTGTGTTGGCATTAGACAGGAAAGAGGGGCCCGAGAACCAACTGCTTTGCTGTAGGTGTGCTGCTGGTATAGGCCTGGTGGCATGGTCTGCAGGGTTCAGGTCTGTGGGGACATAGCACCACTGGTCGGGGTGAGTGGATCGTCTGATACGAGTCACCCGGTTGGAAACATACACATAAAACCTTTTTGTGGAGTTGTGGATGTAACCAAGTACAATCTTGCTGTCCGTGAAGAACTTGACGGCGCCCACATCGACATCGATCTCGTCTCTGATCAACTCGTACAGTTGGACAGCCAACACAGCTGCACAAAGCTCGAGACGTGGAATGGTGTGGGCAGGCCGAGGGGCCAACTTGGACTTCCCCATAACGAATCCCACATGGTATTTCCCATCGGTGTCAGCCGCTCTCAAGTAGGCCACAGCTCCTATTGCTACTGTGGACGCGTCTGAGAAGATGCACAGCTCTCTTCTCTGTGTTGAGGACAGCGAGCCTGGAATGTAGCACCTCTCTATGTGCAGGTCTTCGAGAGCCTTCAAGGACTCCTTCCATAGGTTCCATTTTGCTTCTTTTTCTGGGAGGAGTGGAGCATCCCACTCACTCTGATCCGAAGAGAGTTCCCGTACTAATGCTTTTCCTTGCATTGTTATGGGAGCTACGAACCCCAAAGGGTCGTACAAACTGTTGACTGTGGACAGGACGCCTCTCCGCGTGAATGGCCTTTCTTCACGGGACACCAGGAATGTGAAGCTGTCTGTTTCCAGGTTCCAGGAGAGCCCCAGGCTCCGTTGAAGGGGGAGAGGATCTACCCCAAGGTGCAAATCCTTCAGATCCTTGGCACGGTCCTCTGCAGGGAAGGCTTCCATCACCCGTCCACTGTTCGATGCGACCTTGTGTAGTCTCAGGTTGGACTCTGCCAACATCGCTCTGGTTCTTGTCAGGAGGTCTATTGCTTCTTCAGGTGTGGTAACCGAGGTAAGACCATCGTCGACATAGAACTGTCTCTCAACAAAATGCTTCGCGTCGGAGCCATATTCTTGCTTGCCTTTCTGAGCGGCTCGCCTCATGCAGTAGATAGCCACAGCAGGTGAAGGGCTGTTTCCAAACACGTGGACCTTCATCCTGTACTCCACCACCTTCTTGTTGAAGTCGTTGTCCTCATACCACAGGTAGCGGAGATAGTCCCTGTGGTCCTCTCGGACGACGAAGCAATAAAACATTTGCTGCACGTCTGCCGTCAGGGCTACGGGTTCTTTCCTGAACCGCAGGAGAACTCCCAGCAAGGTGTTGTTCAAGTCTGGGCCGCTGAGGAGTGCATCGTTCAGGGACACCCCTTTGCATTCAGCGCTTGAGTCGAACACAACTCGTACCTGGCCTGGCTTTTGTGGGTGATACACACCGAATGTTGGCAGGTACCAGTGTTCTTTACCTTCTTCCAGAGGTGGAGCAGGCTCGGCTTGGTCGTTGTCCAGCATCTTCTGCATGAACTCTATGTAATGGCCCTTCATCTCTAACCTTTTCTCCAGTGTTCTCCTGAGTGAGCAGAGGCGTTTCATGGCTTGTTCCCTGTTGCTCGGAAGGCGGCGTCTGGGGGAGCGAAATGGCAAGGGTGCCACCCAG
This sequence comes from Somniosus microcephalus, assembly GCF_052327205.1. Lineage (NCBI taxonomy): Eukaryota > Metazoa > Chordata > Chondrichthyes > Squaliformes > Somniosidae > Somniosus > Somniosus microcephalus. The sequence goes on from NC_140988.1 coordinate 124,034,582, forward strand.
CTGTGTCCATCGTCCTGGTAGACTTCCTCATCCATGATGGTTAGGAAGGCTTTGTCGTCCATGGATAGTGCTGGCTTGTCATCATCCTCGGACCTTTCGAACACTGAGCATCCTAGGCTGTCTGTGCTCACGGTGAGGCCTGCCTCTTCCTCACAGGCAGAGGAGGTTGACCTATGATGCTGCGTCATGCCGTCGTAGTCTTCCTTTACCTGGATCCTGTTTGGGCATGGACTGAGAAAGGATGTGCGACCATTGCGTAACACGTTTGTTTTATGGACGCTGACATCCGCTGGTTTGTGGACTGTTCCCAGGCAAACTCCACCCACGAGGACCCATCCCAGGTCGAGCCGCTGCGCATAAGGAGCGTTGTGGGGCCCGTTGATTTGCTCACGCACCTTGTGCACCCTTAAGATGTCTCTTCCCAAGAGCAGGAGGATTGGAGCGTCCGGGTCCACAGCTGGAATCTTGTCGGCGACTGGCTGTAGGTGGGGCTGATGGCGTGCGACCTCTGGGGAGGGAATTTCCGTCCTATCGTCTGGCATCATGTCACACTCAATTAGGGTGGGGAGGGGAAGCTGTAGTTTCCCATCCATGGACTCGATCGTGAAGTTCCCGACTCTCCTACCCGTAGTCTCTGTTGTCCCTGCGCAGGTTTTTAGCGTGTACGGAGCTGCGCTGGCCTTGACTTCAAAGAGATTGAAGAATTCGGTCCTCGCTAGAGACTTGTTACTTTGCTCATCGAGCACTGCGTACATTTTGATTGCTTTCTCCTTTCTCCCTGCCGGATATGCTTTAACCAAGCAGATTTTGGAGCATGAGCGTGGGCTGCTTGCGTTTCCACAAACCTCTGTGCACTTGGAGGTGACCGAAGATGTGCCTTCGCTTTGCTCCCCGCTATCCTCTTTGTCGACCGCAGCGCTCTCGGTGGTCGAAGGAGGAGGGCCTGGATGCAGGGCCGCGATGTGTTTTTCGCTGTTGCACTCAAGACACTTGATTGTCACCTTGCAGTCTTTTGCCATATGCATGGTCGACCCACAACACCTGAAGCAGATGCGATTCTCTTTCAGGTATGATTTGCGCTCATCAATAGGCTTGTCTCTAAAGCTTCGACACTTCTTGAGTGGGTGGGGCTTCTTGTGTATCAGACACTGACGGTCCGGGTCATCCACTTTGTTCTCAGCGGAACTGGATTGGTTGACTGAGGGTTCGGCTGGAACGTCTGTTTTGTGCACACTCACAGAGGCTTTATTGCTGTACTTTGTGGGTTTCTCTGTTCTCGAAGGGGCGTAACTGCTGGAGGTGGAGAAAGTGAAACTTGGATCATTCCTCACCCTTGCCTGTCGTTGGACAAACCTGGAGAAGAGAGAGAAGGGGGGAAATGCCACTCCATTGTCCTCCTTGTACTTGGATCCCTTAGCTATCCATTTCTCTTGAAGATTGTGGGGGAGCTTTTCCACTATTGGGTTTACCCCGCGAGCCGTATCCAAATACGAGAGGCCGGTCAGGTAACCTTCTCCCTTGGCACACTCCAGTTCGAGGAGAACGTCGCCCAGTTCTCTGAGCTCGACATTATCCTTGTTGGTTAGCTTCGGGAAGTCCTCAAGCTTCTTGAGCAGTGCGTGTTCGATGACTTCTGGCGTCCCATAACAGTCGTCGAGACGTTGCCAAACCAGGTTGAGGCCTGCTGTGGGATTGAGGACGTGCGCTGAGCGAATTCTCTTCGCCTGCCTTGACGACTCGGCTCCGAGCCACTTTATCATCAAGTCTAGTTCTTCTCTGGTTGACAGATTCAAGTCCTTGGTGGTACTCAGGAAGGATGCTCTCCATGACCAATAATTTTCAGGGCGGTCATCGAATTCTAGGAGGCCTGAACTTAATAATTCTCGGCGAGTAAGGTACCTGGCGAAGTCTTGTGCGCCTTGCGGCTCGGGCGAGGACTGCTTAGCTGGATTGGCCGAGTGTTGTGGAGGTCTCTGCAGGCGAGTCTTACTCGTTTCTTCTCTTTTAAGCTCAGTGTCTCCGAAAACGGGCCGTTTGTTGCTGGGGTGAGTAGCTAGTTCTACGTCGAGATACCTGGATGTTTCCTTTGAGAGCACTTTGGAGTGTCGTTGGACATACTCATTTGTACGTTGCACTGGACTGAGGGGCTGTTCCAGGTCATATGTTTCCTGGCTGGGCTCCCCGCGTTCGCTCTCCTCATCTTCTTCATAAGCTGCGGTTTCGGCTTTAGCTGCAGCGGCAGCTCTCTGGCTTTGGAGAATGTGGAGAATGGCAGCGAGATCAGCTCTCTGCTTTACGAGGTCAGCTTTCTGCTTCATCATACTAGCGTCGAGGTCGGCTCTCTGCTTCATGAGGTCAGCTTCTTTTTCAGCGAAGGACAATTGCGCCTGGGTGGCCTTTGCCTTGGCACGTGCTTTGGCGGCTGTAGAAGCTGTCGATGACGACGGTCTGCTGGACCGCCGAGATGACCTGGAGGATACTTTAGAGAACTGTGACTTGGCATCATTTGCTGGGAGAGCTGTCGGTGACGACGGTCTGCTGGACCGCCGAGATGTTCTAGAGGCTGCTTTAGAGGACTGTGACTTGGCCTCGTTTGCTGGGAGAGGCTCATTCTTCTCGATTGGCTGGTCGACTTCCTCTAGAGTATATTGTTTTCCTGAGCGTAGACTCATGGTAGCTGAGTGGTATCTTCCTGTGCTTGAGCCCGCTGTGCTGTTGTCTTTTTACTGTTCTGCCCTCGCAACGCGATCCTATGCAGAGCTAGACAGATAGCGAACAACTCAATATCTTCCAATAAATTCACAAGGCTTGACTTTTCTTGTAACGCTTTACTGAAAGATTCTTATTGTAAAACTGAAATACAACACAGAAATGGAAGGACACATTAGTATACAGACGCATAATTGATATGTATACAGAAATTTAGGTACGCCTGGGCAACACAGTACATCTGGCAACGAATTACATTCAGCAAGCTGGAAGGCATTCTCTTTAAATTAGCCCTGTACATAGTGTATCAAATACAGCTGCTAGTTAACCAGCCAGACAGAAAAAGTTACAACTAAACATTTCCTACAACATACAGTGTACGCTCATCGTCTATAGCATTCTAAATACTCACAGACAAACAATTTCCAGGACTGAAGCATGGGGACAATACAACCGAGGAGCACCGTGGCGCAGGTCTTGTTCCGGCGGCAGCTCCACGAGGAATGAACTTGCAGTGCCGTGGGGAGCGTGATGACCTCATCACGCTCGGGGTCGTGACGTCGTCGCGTTTGCCGGTAGTTGCGTCGCTGGCTGTTGGGCCTAAGTCGGGAGCAGGAGCTGGAGGCCAGGCTGGGCCGGTGCTTGCCGCGGGAGCGGAAGATAGCGGCGCTCCCGGCGGCTGCTCGATGCGGCCGAGGACGCTGGGTCGGGCTGTGCCGGCGGCCTTTCTGGAGAGCCGGGTCGGGCCGGCAGCCGCCTGACGCACATCACGTTGTACGTGACGTGACGTCATCACGCTCGGGCGCGTCTTAAAGGGGCAACGGCCCTAAAGGGTAAGTTAAAGGGGCAACGGCCCTAACAGGTAAGTTATACACATATAAGTAGGTTATGTACATACAGTAAGGTTGGGTTAGAGGGAGGGACAGCACAGTGGGGATGGAATGATTCCTGCTTTCAATACTCAAATTGCATTAAGCACTTCCAGATCGATTATACTATTGGGCTAGCTTTATGAATGTACACTCCCTGCAGGCGAGGCTGTCGGAAAGTCAGCCTTTATGGCCAGATGCATACATAAGAACATAAGAAATAGGAGCAGGAGTAGGCCATTTGGGCCCTCGAGCCTGCTCCGCCATTCAATAAGATCATGGCTACAAGAACTAAAATCTTGGAATAGCTCCTGGTTCAGATTCATGCTCAGGTTCTCAAAACCCTATTTGTAGAACTGAGTACTCCACTGGTTCAGCTGTTGCAACTATTCCAGTCCCACTTGAACAGGAAGTGGGAAGAATTCAAAACACACTAAAATCAGAGCCTGATAAAAGTCCAGTGCGCCTACTAGAATCATGAAGTTCCTATACTTGTGTGGTAGATACAAAGTAAACTCACCACAGAAAGTTTAATCACGTCATTTCAAGTCTAAGAACCCTTTGATAAGTGTTAATTACTGCCAGTCAACCTCTCCAGCACTGAAAATTAACTATTACAATTGTGGAGTCTCATTCCTTCAGGTTTTAATTTTTGTTGGACATTTAAAAAAAATTAATTCTAAAGACTTTGGCCTAGAAATTCAGTATAGCCACTTTTGGGGCGGAAAAGTCGGGCGGCCGCTAAAGTTTGCGCCCGGCGCAAAGTCGAGGCCACTTCGCTGATATTCAGTAGCTTCGCCCTAAGGGTTTGCTCGAGCGCTAAAACTGGCGTTACACAACTATCTTTAGGCGCAAAGCCGGCGGTGCTGAGCTAAACCGCCGAGGCCGGGCGCAGCGCAGGTGCGGTCATTTCTTGATTGACAGCAGACACCCTGGCGCCGGCCAGCTCTTAAAGGGGGAAGGGTCGAGTTCATCTGCTGCCACGCCCTGGACACTGCAGCCCTCCAGCTAGGCCTAAACACTGCTGCTGAACAGAAATAGCGCCGGGAAAGATGCAGAAGGCCCGTGAACGAGCGCAGCGCTTCACTGGCCATGATTTGAGGGTGCTGGTTAGGGCTTTGGAGAGGAGACGCAAACTCTTGTTCCCGGACAGTGGCAAGAAGCCTGCCACCAGCGTCTACAGGAAAGCCCGGAGGGAGGTCGCCCACAGGGTCACATCCAACAGCGAGGTCCCCAGGACCGGTGTCCAATGCCGGAAAAAGTTCAATGACCTCACAAGGATTGTCAGGGTGAGTCCCCTTTTCAGTGTCCTCGTCATCCTTGCATGTGCACCTCACATTATGGGCAAAGGGACCTAAAAGCCCTAATGGCCAGCCCTCATCCAGCAGCTATGGGACTGGCATGAACATCAATTGCACATTCTGCACTTTACACACTGGCCAAGCTATTCGACCATGGGAGGCAGTGCACACAAGATCAGGGCACCACACTGTACTTAGAGGCCATCCTTTCTCTTGCAGGCCAAGCTGGCACACAATCAGAAGAGCCGGACTGTGACCGGGGGAGGCCGTCCCCAGATCCAGCAGCTCAGTGACCTTGAAGAGCGCGTGGGTAGCCTCATGGGTGCCCGGGTGATTGGCCCCGTTGCATCTGGAGATGCCGACCCTGTTCTGGGCACCAATGGTAAGGACATCACCTTTTGGACCTCTCTCGTCCCACTTGCGCTTCAGATCTACATCCTTTGCCACTGTCCGACCAATGCGCTGAATGCCACCACTCATGCCTCCCTCGCTGACGCCCTCTCCTCACTCTAAAGCTACTCTTGTGCCTTCCTGCTTTCAGATGGTGAGGAGGAGGTCCCTGAAGCTGCCAGTGACAGCCCCTCGGAAGAGGAGGAGGAGGAGGAGGAAGAGGAAGAGGAAGGCGGCCCATCAGGGGAACCCTCAGCCGCGCCAGGGGATGTCAATGGAGGGGACACGTCTTCCCTGGAGGAGAGCCAGGGGGAAGTGTCACAGGGGAGTGGAGCTCCTGTGCCCAGTGGCGTGCAGCAACGCGGGAAGGGTCGGGCAGCTCGGCGGCCTTCTTCCCAGAGGGGGGAAGGGTCGCAGGGGAGTGTAGTTGCTGGGCCCAGTGGCATCCAGCAACGCGGGAAGGGTCGGCCAGCTCGGCGGCCTTCTCCCCAGAGGGAGAGTCCGGCCTCCAGTCCGGAGACGGTCCTCGCCAAGGAGGTGCGCCTCCTCGATCAAATGTCCGTGGACTCGGATCGCCGGCACACCGAGTTCATGGGGGTTGTGGCACGGTTGCCTGAGGCCATCGAGTCCCTGGCTCATAGTGTGGCCGATTTCGGCGCCTCACAGGCCAGGAGTTTCGAGCAATTCGAAGCAGCACACGCCGCGAGTCGGGCCGAATTCGGGGCAGCACAGGCCGCGAGTCGGGCTGAATTCGGGGCAGCACAGTCCGCGAGTCGGGCCGAATTCGGGGCAGAACAGTCCGCGAGTTGCCAGGTGATCAGTGGTGCCGTGCAGTCACTGGCTGGTCTGATGCGGGCACAGACCAGGGCAGTACGGGCACTCACTGCTGCCACACTCGCTGTGTCAGCCAGGCATCGCCAGGGCACCCGCCGCGCTGCAGCAGCACAGCGGTCTGTCCTTCAGCAGATTGCTGCGCATGCTGCAGTGCTGGCCCGGGCGAGTGCCAGTGTCTCAGGCGAGCAGCGAGCGCCTGCCATCAGCCAGCTTGCCCCCATTCCTGCAGCCGCCACTGCCACTCCCCCAGTGGAGCTGCGACGAGCTGCTGGAGAGACTGCTGCTGCCCAGCCACAGCTGCAGCAGTCACCAGCCGGCCCCTCGAGGGCCAGAGCTCGTCTAGGCCGACCCCCAAGGGCATCTGCCGTCACGCCATGTGCCCCTCAGGAGCCTTCCCCCAGCCTTGCAGCAGCCACTGGGCACACTTTGAGGAGGAGCAGCAGGGCGGCCAGGGGCCGCAAAAGGCTGGTCAAGGAATCGCCCTCGTGGGCCACAAAGTAGAGGGTGTGGGCAAATGTGTTTTTATATGGGGATGGTTGTTTTTATATGGGGATGGTTGATTTGTTTATGGGGATGGTTGTTTTTGTAAGGCCGAGGATGAAGGCCATTTTTGTGGAAATGTTTTGTTATTCCTCCCCAGGTTGTGGGAGTGAGTCATGTGTGTGACTGTTTTTTGGGTGTGTTGTCTGTTTTTGGGTTTCATGTGGGAAGGGCCCTGAGTTTGTTCAATAAAGCATTTTATTTATTCAGCTTCTCCATGTTTGATGTTTGAAGTGGTTGTTGCCTTAACCGGCTGAGGACTTGCGGAGCGGCTGCATTCAGGTCCCTTCATTGCCACAAGCCATTCCTTGACAGGGGGCCTAGAAGCGACGTTCAATAAGCCGCCGACGGGCAGCCCTTGGACCTTGTGCCTCCCTCCTGGGCTGGTACTCCTCCTCCTCCTCCTCCTCCTCCTCATGCTCCTCCTGCTGAGGTTGTGCTCCAGCGTGAGGTGGCAGTGCCTGAGTCCTGCGGATAGCCAGGTTGTGCAGCATGCAGCAAACGACCACGACCTGGGAGACTCTCTCCGGCGAATACTGCAGAGATCCTCCGGAACGATCCAGGCAGCGGAACCGTTGCTTGAGGACGCCAATCATTTGTTCTATGATGTTCCTAGTGGCTTGATGGCTTTCGTTGTATGCCTCCTCAGCAGGGGTCCTGGGCGCGCGGAGCGGGGTCATGAGCCAGGTACACAAAGGATAGCCTTTGTCCCGATAAGCCATCCTCTTGGGGGAGGCTGTGCCTGGAACATGTCAGCCACAGTAGTCTGTCGCAGGATAAATGCATCGTGGCTGCTGCCTGGAAAGCGGGCATTGACAGCTAGGATGCGCTGCCTGTGGTCACACACCAGCTGTACATTGAGGGAATGGTAGCCCTTCCGGTTGCGGTAATCCTCGGCATTGTCGATAGGTGCCCGCAAAGCCACATGCGTGCAGTCAATGGCGCCCTGCACCATGGGGAAGCCCGCTATTCTCGCAAATCCCACTGCACGCTGCTGCTGCTTCTCCAGGGTCATGGGGAAGGAGATGAATTGGTGTCTCCTTCTGAAAAGGGCATTGGTCACCTGGCGGATGCAGCAATGCACGGCGAACTGGGATATGTTAGCAATGTCCCCAACAGCGGCTTGGAAGGAGCCGCTTGCATAGAAGTTCAGAGCCACCGTGACCTTCACTTCCACCGACAGAGACGTCCTGCACCTCAGCTGTGGACACAGATCTCTGTGAAGCAGCTGGCAGATCTCTGCAACCACCTCCCTTCTGAAGCGCAGCCTCCTAACACACTACGCGGCAGGCATGGTGAGATAGGACACCTGCTGGCGGTATTTCCTGAGTGGGTAAGGCCTAGGTTGCCGACGCCTGTTGCCCCCTCTGCGTCTAGCCAGGGCTGCCCCTCTCACACAGCGTCTGCGAGCCCTTCGCACATAATGCTGAAACTGAGGGTTGGCACCCCATGCAGCCCCCATAATATACTGGCAAACAATGACCTCACAATGAAGGCGAATTGCAAAGCTCTGGCCTGAGCCAAAAATACCTCTCCTATGTTGGGCCAAAGCAGTAAGCTCTCTTCCTTGGTCTCTGTCCATAAATCCGTTGCACAAGAGTGATTGCTGCAAAATGGCTGGCCTTTATAGTTCAGGGTAAGTGCCCTTTAATTTGCGCGCCCCGCGGCCCGCATGGCCTCTGCTGCGTTCCAGTTCACAGTTCTTAGGACCGCCACGCCCACATTGGGCGGCGCGACTGAAGTTCCGGATTGGGGTGCACAAAGGGCGTTGCACGAGGAAATGACGTCATAATCTGCGCGCGCAGCTGAGCGCGCGCAAACACTTTGCGCCGGCGCTAAATGTCTACTGAAGTTGGGCGTAGGCGCAGATCGCGCTGCGCCCGGCCGCTAAGTGCCTAGCACTCGAGATCTACTCCTCCTAAGGCGCTAACGGCTGGCGCGCGCAACTGAATTTCTAGGCCTTTCTTTTTTACTTTTGCTTTCTGTCTCTTTTGTCTCTCTCTCTTAATTCAATCTTTCTTTCCCTCTCTTTATTTATCTTTCTGTACCTGATATGAAATTGAATTCACCCATTCTAAATTACACTTCGTAGTTCAGACCCTGTGCTGTACATTTCACAATTGTTCAATCTGATTGGTTAAGGAGGCACTGAGGGGGTGCAATTCAATAGCGGCAAAAAACAGGCTGGCTGTGCGCTCAGCAGCTTTTACTTAAAGCTAGCCAGCTCCTCTTCAAGGCAGTCTGCAGCTCGTAAAGCTGAACTGCCTTCTGCACATAAAGAATGCTAAAATTGCTTCAGCACTGACACAAGTGGCTCAACAGGCCAGGGAAAGGGCATGCAGGGGCTCGCACACAGCACTCCAGCTTTGTGCAGGGGGTCAACACTGCAAGAGAGGTCCTCTACTCACAGGGTGCCAGGTGGCCCTCCAGAAAGAAGGATGTCGGACTAGATCGCTGAGGCAGTCACTGCCAACAGTGTCACCCCCAGGACCTGGCTCCAGTGCCCAAAGAAGTTTCATGACCTCAGACGAATGGTCAAGGTCAGTGAATGCATCTTCAAAAGCTGTCTCCTACCAACTGAACCACTAGCCTCACACACTGCTCAATGCATGACACCACCTCCCCGCAACCCCCACCATCACTCACCTACCAACAATCTCTACAAAACACGAGGCACACCTCACATTCCTAGCTTCATCTTACCCCCATGTAGGAGACGGTGCTGGCCATTCTTGGCAGAGGCATGGGTGAGCACCTGGCCAGTGGTGGCGCTGAAAGAATACAAGATGCATTTAGAAAGGCACAGATTAATCAAGGACAGTCAGCATGGATTTGTTAAGGGAAGGTTGTATCTGACTAACTTGATTGAATTTTTGAGCAGGTAACAAGGAGGGTTGATGCAGGTAGTGTGTTTGATGTAGCCTACATGGATTTTAGCAAGGTTTGACAAGGTCCCACATGGCAGACTGGTCAGAAAAGTAAAAGCCCATGGGATCCAAGGGAAAGTGGCAAGTTGGATCCAAAATTGGCTCAGTGGCAGGAAGCAAAGGGTAATGGTCGATGGATGTTTTTGTGACTGGAAATCTGTTTCCAGTGGGGTTCCACAGGGCTCAGTACTAGGTCCCTTGCTTTTTGTGGTGTATATCAATGATTTAGACTTCAATGTAGGGGGGCATGATTAATAAGTTTACAGATGATACAAAAATTGGCCGTGTAGTTGATAGTGAGGAAGAAAGCTGTAGACTGCAGGAAGCTATCAATGGACTGGTCAGGTGGGCAGAAAAGTGGCAAATGGAATTCAATCCGGAGAAGTGTGAGGTAATGCATTTGGGGAGGGCTAACAAGGCAAGGGACTACACAATAAATGGTAGGATACTGAGAAGTGTAGAGGAACAGAGGGACCTTGGAGTGCATGTCCACAGATCCCTGAAGGTAGCAGGTCAGGTAGATAAGGAGGTTAAAAAAGCATACGGGATACTTTCCTTTATTAGTCGAGGCATAGAATATAAGAGCAGGGAGGTTATGCTTGAACTGTGTAAAACACTAGTTAGGCCACAGCTAGTGTACTGAGTACAGTTCTGGTCACCACATTACAAGAAAGATGCGATTGCACTAGAGAGCGTACACAGGACTGGAGAATTTTAGCTATGAGGAAAGATTGGATAGGCTGGGGTTGTCTTCTTTGGAACAGAGGGAGCTGAGGGGAGATTTGATTGAGGTGTTTTAAAATTATGAGGGGCCTAGATAGAGTGGATAGGAAGGACCTATTTCCCCTAACACAGAGATCAATAACCAGGGCGCATAGAATTAAAGTAATTGGCTGAAGGATTAGAGAGGAGTTGAGGAGAACTTTTTCACCCAGAGGTTGGTGGGTGTCTGGAACACACCGCCTGAAAGGGTGGTAAAGGCAGAAATGCTCATCACATTTAAAAAGTACTTGGATATGCACTTAAAGTGCCGTAACCTACAAGGCTACGGACCAAGAGTTGGAAAGTGGGATTAGGCTGGATAGCTCTTTTTCGGCCAGCACACACATGATGAATTGAATGGCTTTCTGTGTTGTAAATTTCTATGATTCTATGCCGGTATCCTCATACGTTATCCTTCCTTTCTCATCCCACATCCCACCATCCCACAATCTCTTCTGATTTACAAGCTGCACATGGTGTAAGCATGCACCTCTTGCTTTCCCACCCTCCCCTCACCACAACCCTAGCCTTGTGCCTTCCTCATTTCAGACACCCAGGAAAAACAGCCTGCCCAGCCAATGGTTGACCAGGAAGAGTGAAGAAAAAGAAAAAACTCAGTCACTCGATTTCACACTTCCAGCCACCACCTCCTCGAGGTCATCCTGCAAGGCCATCTGCAGGCTCCCCCACTGAAAGTCAGCAGCCTTCCACCAGCTATGCTGCAGCCTCTGGCATAGCACTGCGCAACATCACCAAGATAGGCAAAGGCGCACACAAGACACTCGCTAAGAGAATGCACAAGGGTGCATATATCGATGCATATATATAGATAAAGTTGGATTGAAAAGTTTGCTTTGTGGTTGTAGTGTCCGAGTATAAATAATACACGGACTGCAGGAGAACAATAATAACAGGTATTTTACTGAACAGAGGGTAACTTAAGACTGAAATACAGAAGCCTGCTATGGCTTTATATACAGGGGTGGTCACTGCCGGTACTGCAGTATAGAATCAGTTCTTCTCTTAAAGGTACATACACAACAATTCCTCCCCTTTTAGATAAACAGTACATAACATTCATTTAACAACTAAATAATAACTAATTACAATTACAATTTTCTCTGTACTATATACATCAACTGAAATAATCATTTATAAGTTCAGTCTTTGAGGAGGCTTCCTGATCCTGACTGGATAGCACCTTTCTCGAGTATCCTGTTCTTGCGGCGGAGTTGATTCTGGCTCATTGTCATTGGTTGGTTCGTCAGCTTCCAATACCACTGCTTCTGAGGTAGACGCAATCTGTACTTCGGGTTGATTACCAGGTGCACCTGCTCGTGGTATTGGTTTGGCTTGTTCCTGTGACCCTAGAATCTGGTCAGCATGGCGTCTCACGATGCTCTCTCCAACGTCCACTGTGTACATTAGTGGTCCCTGCTGTGTGCATATCGTTCCTGGCTGCCATTTTTCTGTTCGGTAGTCGCGGGCCAAGACTGGCTGCCCTATCTTGAAGCTCCTGGTTGGCTTCTCATTTATGTGCTGGAATTGCTTATCCTCAACATCTCGTCTTATGTTTGGTTTGAGCAAATCCAGGTGACATCTTAGCCTTTGGTTGAAGAACATTATGGCTGGAGCTTGGTTGGTGACTGCATGTGTCGCATTCCGGTAAGCAAACAAGAAATTATCCACCTTGTGTTGTAATGGTATGTCGTCATTATACATTGCTTTTATTGCCTTTTTAAAGGTCTGAACAAACCTCTCAGCCAATCCATTTGTGGCTGGATGATATGGGGCAGATGTGTAATGTTTCACCCCATTATTCCTCAGAAACCTCCGGAAATCCTCGGACACAAACTGTGGCCCATTGTCGGAGCAAATCTGTTCTGGCAAGCCATTCCTAGCGAAGATGGTCCGTAGGACTACAATAGTTTTTTCTGTGGTGGTGGAGGACATTTTGATGACCTCTGGCCATTTCGAATGGGCGTCCACAGCGATTAGGAACATTGAGTCCATAAATGGACCAGCAAAATCAATGTGTACCCATTGCCATGGAGATGAGGGCCACTCCCATGGATGTAGCGGGGCCTGTGGTGGAGCGTTTTGGACCTTCTGGCATCCTGTGCATCTCTTGGTCATATCCTCGATTTCATTATCGATTCCCGGCCACCACACAAACGCCCTGGCTAGGCTCTTCATTTTTACCCCTCCCAGATGACCCTCATGAAGCTCATTGAGCACTCTATCTCTCAACTTGGGTGGAATTACCACTCGGGATCCACACATCAAGGTCCCCCGGCACACTGACAGCTGTTCTCTCCTTGGCGAGAATGCTGGCAACAGTGAGTCGCCATGTGCTGGCCATCCCTTCACCGTCAAATCATAGACCCGAGAGAGTGTCGGGTCATTTCGGATTTCCTTCTCTATACTTGAGTTTGTAACAGGTAGACATTCGACTATGGTCGCATGGAATATCTCAACAGGGTCCACTGCAGGTGCTTCCTCTACCATAGGCAACGGTAGGCGTGACAGCCCATCAGCGTTTCCATGCTGTTTCGTACCCTTGTACTCTATGTCGTACTGATGTGCCCCTAGAAAAAGTGACCATCTTTGCAGCCGTTGCGCCGTCATCACCGGAACGCCCTTCTTGGGTTAAAAATGGAGACCAGGGGCTGATGATCAGTCAGTAGGGTGAATTTCTGCCTGTGCAGATATAGTGATTGAACTTCTTCACCCCCCACACCAGGCTGAGGGCCTCCCTGTCAATCTGGGTGTAGTTACGCTCGGCTGAGGTTAACGAGCGCGATGCAAAGGCTATTGGCCTCTCTGAACCGTCAAGGAATTTGTGTGACAGCACCGCTCCGATGCCGTAGGGAGATGCATCACATGCTAACTGAATCGGTAGTGTTGGATTGTAGTGGGCCAATACTTCTTTTGAAGTGATTAGGCATTTACATTTCTGAAAGGCACGCTTACACTCATCACTCCATTTCCATGTTACTCCAGTTTGCAGTAGGGCGTTCAGTGGGTGCAGAATTGTAGATAAATTCGGTAAGAACTTATGGTAGTAGTTCACCAACCCGAGGAACGACCTCAGTTGCGACACATTTTCCGGTGCTGGAGCCTTGACTACAGCCTCAATCTTGTACGGCGACTTATGCAACCCTTCCTCATCAATCATGTGGCCACAATACGAGATTTGTTTCCTGAAGAACTCGCATTTGGGGCGGTTGGCTCGTAGCCCATATTCCTGTAATCTCGTGAGCACCTGCTCCAGGTTGGCAAGGTGTTCACTGTCATTTTCGCCCGTAACCAGGATGTCGTCCAAATAACACTGGGTCCCCGGGATCCCTTGCAGGACTTGTTCCATCGCCCTCTGCCAAATAGCCGGGGCTGATGCTACCCCGAATACCAGTCGATTGTACTGGTAAAGGCCTTTGTGAGTGTTTATCGTGAGGTATTTCCTAGATGCTTCTTCCACCTCCATTTGTAGATACGCTTGGGCCAGATCAATCTTTGCAAAGCGTTTCCCTCCAGATAGTGAGGCGAAAATATCTTCTATCCGTGGAAGTGGATATTGTACTGTGTGCAGGACTGGGTTCACAGTTACCTTGAAGTCCCCACAGATGCAAACCTTCTTCGGTTCCCCAGGCGTGCTGCTCAATGATTTCTTCATTACAGGAACGATGGGTGTGGCCCACTCGCTCCAGTCCACCTTGGACAGCACACCCGAATGCTCCAGACTCTCCAGCTCTGCTTCAATGGCTGGGCGGATCACGTAAGGTACCGGTCTGGCCTTAAAAAATTTTGGGTTTGCTTTATCTTCGATTTTTATCATTGCCGTTACTCCTTTTGGAGTCCCAAGTCCTTGTTGGAACACCTCTTTCACATCAGTTAGAATTTTTGACAGTCGTCCAGGTGTGACGTCATCATCCTTTTTATTAATCACAGTTAGTGCCTGAATGGAATGCCAATCCAATTGTATTTTTCGGATACATTCACGTTCCATTAATGGTGGTCCTCCATCTGGTAGTATATATAGATACAGTTTCTGTGTTTCCTTGCCGTTGTATTCAACTGGCACCCTTATTTTTCCTCTGGGGTAGACTTTTTGCCCTGTGTATGTCTTCAATACAATGGACGTGTCCTTCAAGGGTATGTGTGAGAATAGCCACTCATAGTCTCGTCGATTCATGACAGTTAGGGCTGATCCTGTGTCCAATTCCATCTTTACTGGGGACCCTGCTATCATGAGGGTGACCCAAATGGTTCGGTAATCCTCCTTTGCGATCACGTTGTGTAACTTTAGACAACTTAGTCTCCTGCTCCCGGAGTCCTTATCACTCTCCTGATCTTCCGAACTACTGTCTGTCAATTTCTTTACTTTCTTGTACTTTTCCTTAGTAGTTCTTGTAGTGTTGGTTTTCTTTCCCGACCTGCAGACTCTTGCTATGTGTCCCACTTTCCCACATTGCCTGCATACTTTGTCCTTAAACCAGCAGTCCTTCTGATCATGGGTTGTTCTGCCGCAGCGATAGCACTTTTCTGCTCCATACGCTATTTCGTTAGCGCTGTATTCCTGTGGTTTCTGTTGTATTTCTGCAGCTCCCCGTGCTGCTGCTTCATAGGATACTGCCACGCTGAAAGCCTGTTCTAGCGTCAGGTCCTTTTCTGAAAGTAGTCGTTTCTGGGTTCCTTCTCTCTGGAACCTGCAGACAAACTTATCCCGTAAGGTGTCTGCCAGTCCTGCTCCGAACTGGCAGTGCTTCGATAACTTGCGTAGTTCCATAAGATAGTCAGCATTGCTCTCATCTTTGTGCTGGTTTCTTTTATGGAACTTGAATCTTTCTGCTATCAGCAGCAGTGTAGGGTTTAGGTGTTCATGTAAGATATTAACAATCTCTTCAAAACTTTTCTCCATTGGTTTAGCTGGGGTAATTAAATTCTGCAATAGGCCGTATGTTCTCGCGCCCATCAAATTTAATAATACCGACGCCTTCTTTCCATCGGCCACCTCATTTGCCTCGCAGTACACTTCAATTCTTTCCACATACGTGGTCCAGTCTTCTACCTTGTTGTCGAAAGCAGTGATACTGCCACTTTTCGGCATCTTGGGTAATTTTAAATGGCGCCTCCCGCGCTTTTTCTTCTTCACCAATGGATTAAAATGGTGCCTCCCACGCTTTTCCTTCTTCCCCAATGGAATAAAATGGCGCCTCCCGCGCTTTTCCTTCTTCCCCTTGCTGCCACGCTGCTCCTAGCCTTCTGCAGGGTAATGGCGGCGACTCGCGGCTTCGGCGCATCTCACTTTTCCTTCCCCTTGTTTTATTTTCGCTACGCTGCCCAGTTCTTGAGCACCGACCATGCCCTGTGCGCTCCACCCTCTCTCTCTCTCTTTTCCTCCCGACGATGCTGCACAGTCCCTTTGCAGAGCCGCTCGATCGAGCTCGAGCCCGCCACAGTCCGGAAGGGTCAGCGCACTACCTGCTACCAGCACGATTTGCTGGAACACCTTGACTGGGGAGCCAAGCCCAGCTCTCCACAGCCTCTCCTGCAACTCTCCGAACTCCGATGGCTCCTTGGGCGGTTGCCCGCGGTCGACGCCCGTTGTTCTGACTTCGACCTCCAAGAAGCTTCTTCTCAGGGAAAGATCCCCGTGAGGTGATGCAGTACTGCAGGTGAGTTTGAACCTGTTCGTTGCCAATGTAGTGTCCGAGTATAAATAATACACGGACTGCAGGAGAACAATAATAACAGGTATTTTACTGAACAGAGGGTAACTTAAGACTGAAATACAGAAGCCTGCTATGGCTTTATATACAGGGGTGGTCACTGCCGGTACTGCAGTATAGAATCAGTTCTTCTCTTAAAGGTACATACACAACAGTGGTGGCTTTTATTTCCACATTGTGGCCAAGAGGACGCTGTGATAGTCAGTAACAGAGGGAAGGTAATGTATGGGACATTGTTTAAAGGGAAATTGGGGTTGTGTTCACTGGCACCACAGGCAGATGAATTGATCCCAGATATCCCAGCCAGAAAGGGGTTGTCTGGGTTGCTTCCTTCCTTCTGCTTTTTCCTCTTCTGCTTCCTCCTCTTCTGCTTCCTCCTCTTCTGCTTCCTCCTCCTCCCTCAGTGAGCAGCTTGTCCCCTTTGCTGCCTCTGATTCATCTCCATGTCATGTTGCAGCCCAACGGGGACTGCAACTAGAGCCCCCAGGACTGGGAGCAAGTGGTGTTCTCAGAGGCCTTCCTTTAACAGCCAAAGCCTTGCAAACATCCAGCAGCACTCCCTGCACACTTTAACAATGTTTTAAATGTATTGCACCAAGCCACTACTCCAATAAAATGTAAAAAAAAAGTCCAAAAGCGAAAATCTAAACTTACCTGAATGTTGTGTGCGTCCCTTTAAGAAGTGCTGGCAGCGGCTCCATTGTACTCCTGCATGCACGTTCCTCAGTGCATGGTTTGGAGAGGGCGGTATTAAGAACAACGATGTTGAAAATCACAGATCGTGCATCAATTCAGGTGTTGCACGTCGATTGACATCACGATCTGCATCATTTAAATATGTGTGGCAAGCGCAAGCAACGGCAGCGCTGCCAACCTGCCCAAAATGGCGGCCGCTGCATTCCGCGTTGGAAGTGGACGGAAGTGAGGCAGCCGCCAGTTTTCCTGCCAGACCAGCCAGCGTGAAAGGTCTCAACTTCGTGGTCATACTTGCTTGCTCTGTTCACTCAAGTCCCAGATACCCTGTAGAGTGCGCTGTGCTGTTTCCATCTCTCACTTCCAGCAACTTACTGTGAAAAATATCATGGCGATTAAACAGGCATGGTAAAGTCTAACTAACGGTGGGTGCCATTCATTAGCCTGCCACCAGAATTTTTAGACCAATAATATGGAAAGTTTCCTATGAGAGGGCCAGTGCCTCATCAGAAACATTAGTTTACTTTTATGATAGGTATTCACAGATACAAAACTGATGAGGTAGAAATATAGAATCATATAAGTTGTTAAGTAGGCAATCACCATAAAATTGCAACATATACACCATATCAGTGCAATATTTCATGAGACATAAAGCTTTTATGACTTTTGATTAAAAATGTGATTCCATGTTTATTAATAGCTATGTAGAAAATCAGGAAGTATGTCCCTGAAGTATGAAAAATTACGGTTACATTTTTGGAAAAGTGAAGCTTACACTGAGATGGAAACTCACTTTTGTTTAAAAAAGTGTACAATTTTCTCCCCGCTTTATCGAAGGCACTGACACTTGCTGAGGTACAGTTAAATCTACCAACAGCCCTCTGGGACATGGTCCAAGTATGAATGCAAGACAGTAAGTGTTGGCAAGGAGTACAAGTAAGATAAATAGCACACATCACAGATTCCAATTTTAGCCATATGAAATTGTAATGACTGAAATTCTTGCATTTCAGTACACAGTGAAACCCAAGCAAATAAATAACTTATCAAAAATAAAACAGATAAAACAGAACGGTTAAGTTAATAAAATTACCTGGCAAAATCATTATTCATTTAACGGTTTCCCTCTGTAGTTTCAATTAGAATATCAGAAGTGAATGTGAGAAAAGCATAAAGAAAATAACATTTAAACAAAGGTAAACATCCTCTTAAAAAGCAATGAGAAACACTAATGACTATGGGTGGAGACCAGGAGTAATGATGTGCAATAAACCAGCAGTAAAATTAATACACAAATGTTTAAACCTTAACTTGTTTTCAGAGCCTGCTGCCTTTTTTAAGCAGTGGATTTCCATGTTTCTGATGCACTACAATAGAACTCCACTGGAGATTTCCCATGTGGGAAGAATGCAATGACAAATACAAACATACAAAAATGATAGACAGGAAAAGACCAACGAGTCCATCTAGCCTGTCCCATACAATCGTGATGCCTTATGCATCATGATACCGAAACTCCCTACCCATCCTAGGAGAGGTGAAAAGCCAGATAAAAACCCAGGCCAATTAGAGAAAAAAATCTGGAAAATTTCTCTCTGACCTCTTTAGGTTCGAAACTAGTCCAGGAGACCACACAGATCCTGATTTATATTACAGGGTACCTATCTCTTACACAAAGTGACCTCCTCCTCAGCCACAAACAGGTCTGGCTTTCTCTTGAAGGTATACAGCAAATCAGCATTCACTGCATGAGCTGGCAACTTGTTCCACAGGGCCACTATTGTCTGTGAAAACTAGAGCTGCCTAAGATCCAACCAAGTTCTGCCCTTATGTAACTTGTAAGCCTGACATCCTGGTCCTCCCCAACCTATGAAATTGAAATAATTTGCCCCTGTAAACACAATCTAGCCCCTTCATTATTTTATAAACCTTGATCAAATCAACCCTGAATCTACACTTCTCTTACGTATACCAAACCGGCTCTTTAAGCTTATCTGAGTAGCTAAGCTGGAAATCAATCCTGTGGCCCTCCTTGGCACCTTTTCCAAAACCTCAATATCCTTGACCATGTTGGGGAACAAAGCTGGATGCAGTATTCTAAATGAGGCCTAACCAAGGATTTGTACAAGGACAAAATAGTATGTTTTGTTTTGTAGTGTATTATCCTGTGAATACAACCTAATACCCTGTTTGGTCTTAATATAGCTTCACAGCATTTATTGTGAAGCTTTAAAGAGGCTTTATAACACCCAGATCTTTTTCTTTCATCTCAGGAATTCTGTTCCCTGTAGGGTGTATGTATATTTAGCATTAGATAGCACCTCTCAAACCCGCGACCTCTACCACATAGAAGGACAAGGGCAGCAGACGCATGGGAACACCATCACCTGCATGGTCCCCTCCAAGTCACACACCATCCTGACTTGGAAATATATCGCTGTTCCTTCATCATCGCTGGATCAAAATCCTGGAACTCCCTCCCCTAACAGCACTGTGGAAGTACCTTCACCACACAGACTGCAGTGGTTCAAGAAGGCGGCTCACCACCACCTTCTCAAGGGCAGTTAGGGATGGACAACAAACGTTAGCCTTGCCAGCGACACCCACATCCCATGAACGAATTAAAAAAAATTAGACCTGCTCATGTGCACAACACTACATTTTTCTAAGTAAAACATCATTTGCCAAACATGGGCCATTCCCCCAATAGTTCGAGATCTGCTTAGAATCATAGAATCATAGAATGGTTACTGCACAGAAGGAGGCCATTCAGCCCGTCGATCCCGTGCCACCTCTCTGCAAGAGCACTTCAGCTAGTCCCACTCACCTGCCCTTTCCCCATTGCCCTGCAATTTTTTTTCCTTCAGGTACTTATCCAATTCCCTTTTGAAAGCCTGCATCTAGGTCATGAATAAAGATAGTAAAGAGCAAAGGTCCCAACACCAATCCCTATGGGACACCACAAGTAGCCAGTCTCCAAGCAATCCAAATCCATTGACAATAACTTTCTGCCTACGGGCATTCAGCTAATTCTCAAACCATCGCATTAGATTACTGCTATTTCCTCAAGTTTCTATCTTGTAGAGAAGCCCCTTGTTAGGTATCTTATCAAAGGTTTTCTGAATGCCCAGGTAGAAGAGAAACATAGCCAGAGGAAAGATTGTCAGGCTGGTGCAACTACACAATCAACTGGGTTGTCTTTCATCTGTCGGTTTGGTAGTAAAATAGGTCTCTCTAGGATTGGTTTACGAATCTATATGCTCACCAAAGTCATGACTAGTCTTGAAATATTATTTTTTTCTTTTCTTTTAATGCTGAAAAACAAGCTTACTTGATTATTGAGGAATTCCCAAAGATAAGATGAGTGGAAATGCCGTTTATGCGCTTAAAAGGGGGTTCTGCTGTACATCTGATGAAGTCACAGTGCTGGTGTGGGAGCAGCTCCTAGGACATTTCTGACCAAGAGTCTATGGGGGAAATTGGGTTGATTTGCCCCTCTCGTTAGCGCCCCCGGGGGGTGCTAATGGGACACAAATCCTCTAGCGCCCGGGGGCGGCGCCACTAACACCTCCTGTGAAATTCAGTGCGAAGTTAGCGGTGCCGGTAGCCGGTTGCACTCTGTGGCGCTGTGCCGCCGGTGATGGCATCATCGCCGTGCGCAGCATCCCGGCATCAAACTTACTATGCGCCCCCTGACCTAGCACCGGACGATATGTCCGACAGAGTCAGGGGGTGTTTTTGCAACAGTAGCGGTGCAAGTTAAAGGGGCAGGTGTCGGGTGGCCATTTTTATTTTGGCCAACTGCCAGCACCTGCCCCCTTTCACTTTTTTATGCGGGGTGCCGACTGTGATCGCTCAGCCCGGCACTCCTCTTGAGTGCCGGGCTGTTTTCATGGCACCCGGCTTCCCAGTGGCCTAGCAGGGCCCCGGTGCAGGCAGCGCTAGGCCTCTCCCCTTTAATCAGGGGAGGAGGCCTGCAATGACGCGGCGCTATGTGCTGCCGTGCGTGGCGCTGTTGCACGTAGTGCCGCGATCTTCAGTAGTAGCGCCCCAAGAAGGAGGTGGGGCGCTTCCAGTAAAATTAGCACCCCGGCGATGTTAGCACCCCAAAAGGGGTGTCACCTAATTTATCCCCTATATTTTTGCTGACTGGTACAGAATATGGCTTATTCCTGACAGACTTTGTAAGTACCCACAAGTGTGATGACGCTGGTCCTGCATTCATTTGAGTGTACAATAGACAACCTTCCAGCACAGACAGGGAATGCTGTTTATTGAAATTGCCTCATGTTTAACCACAGCCAGTTCTCTCAATGCCATCATCCAGCATTATGATTAAAGAGACCTTGAACTTGCTGCTCTTGTCCTTCTTGGTGGAAGAGGATATTGGGCTGGGAGGTATTGTTGAAGTAAACTTGCTGAGTTCCTGCACTGCATCCTGTAGATAATACAGCCACAGTGCACTGATGGAGGAGAGGGTGGATAATGAGTTCAGGGAAATAATCAATCAGAATCCTGTTCCTGGATGGTGTCAAGCTTCTTGAGTGTTGCTGTGCACTATCCAGGCAAGTGGTGAATATTCCATCACACTCCTGACTTGAGCCTTAGAAATAGTGGAGAGGCTTGAAGAGTCAGGAGGTGAGCAATCTATGGCAGAGTACCTGGACTTTGCCCTGTTCTTGTAGCCATGTTGTTGATATGGTTGGTCCAGTTAAACTTCTGGTCAATGGTGATCCCCAGGATGATAAAAAATTCTGTGATTTTGGTGGGTTTGAAGGTTAAGGGGTGGTGATTTAGCCTTTTTTTGTTGGAGATGGTCATTGCCTAGCACTTACATGGTGCAAAAGCCTAGATGTTGTCCAGGACCTAATGTAGGCTGCCATGGGCCATTCATTATTGGAGCAGTTGCAAATGGAGCTGAACATTGTAGAATTGTTAGCGAGCAGTCCCACTCTTGATGCTATGATGGAGGAAACATCATTACATTACAACAGTGACTACACTTGGGAAGTTCGGTGGTTGTGAAAGGCGCTATATATATGCAAGTCTTTCTTTTTACTTTCTTTTAGCTGAAGACTGTTGGGGCAAGGATGTTTCCCTGAGAATTCCTGTAGTGATGTTCCGGGACTGTGATGATTGGCCTTCAAGAACCACACAGGTATGACTCCAGCCACTGGAGTGCCTTTTCCTTGACCTCCACTGACCTCAATTTTGCTAGAACTCTTTGGTGACGCACTCAAACGACTGCTGTCTTCATTTCAAGGGCAATCATTCCTCTGGCATTCAGTTCTTGCATTCATGTCTGGATCAAGGCTGTGATGAGATCTGAAGCTGAGTGCTTCTGGTAGTGTGTAGGTGTTGCTTGTTGACATTGTTGAAGGCCCCTTCTATCACTTCACTGATGATTAGGAGGAAGCAGGTAGAGTGGTAATTGGCCAGGTTAGATTTGTTCTACTTTTTTGTGGATAAGATATACCTGGGCAATTTTATACATTGTCGGGTAGATTCCAGTGTTATAGCTGCACTGGGGTAGTTTAGCTGGGGATAGGACACCTAGTTCTGATGTGCAGGTTTTCAGCACTAGAGCTAGGATGTTGTTGGGGCCCAGTTGCTTATTAATATCATGTGAAGTCTACCAAATTGGCTGGACACTATGATATGGGTGGGAACCTTGGGAGGAAGTTGAGATGGATCACCATTTGCAATTTTGGCTGAAGACACTTGCAAACACGACAGCATTGTCTCTTGCACTCACATGCTGGACTTCACCATGGTCGAGGATGGTAACATTCATGGAGCAGTCTTCTCCTGTTAGCTGCTTAGCTGTATGTGGTAGGGCTAAAGAGCTTTGCTTTGATCCATTGGTTATGGGGCTATGTAGACCTATCTATATCCTACTGCTTTTGGTGTCTAGCATGCAGGTAGCCCTGTGTTGTAACTTCACTAGCTTGGTGAATCATTCTAAGGAATGCCTGTTGTTGCTCCTGGCATGCCCTTATTACTTCTTCTTAGGCAGTCCCTCTGAACCGAGGATGATTTGCTTCCACATTAAAAATGAGTTCGCAGGTGACTGATGAGTCCAATGCGGGACCTACAGTCTCTGTCACAGGTGGGGCAGATGGTGGTTGAAGGGGCGGGTGGGTGGGGTGCTTGGGTTGACGTGCACTCCTTGCACTGCCTGCGCTTGGCTTCCGCTTGCTCCCGGCGAAGAGACTCGAGGTGTTCGGCGCCTTCCCGGATGCTTCTCCTCCACTTTGTGCGGTCTTGGGCCAGGGATTCCCAGGTGTCGGTGGGGATGTTACACTTTTTCAAGGAGGCTTTGAGGGTGTCCTTGAAGCATTTCCTCTGCCCACCTGGGGCTCTCTTGCCATGCCGGAGCTCCGAGTAGAGCGCTTGTTTTGGGAGTCTCGTAGCGGGCATGCGGACAATGTGACCCGTCCATCGGAGCTAATTGAGCGTGGTCAAAGCTTCGATGCTGGGGATGTTGGCCTGAGCAAGATAGGTGCGCCTATCCTGCCAATGGATTTGCAGGATCTTGCGGAGGCAGCATTGGTGGAACCTCTCCAGTGCTTTGAGGTGCTTGCTGTACACAGTCCATGTCTCTGAGGCATACAGCAGGGTGGGTATCACTGCTGCTCTGTAGACCATGAGCTTAGTGCCCGGTTTGAGGTCCTGGTCTTCAAACACTCTCTTCCTCAGGTGACCGAAGGTTGCACTGGGACACTGAAGGCAGTGTTGGACTTAGTCGTCGACGTCTGCCCTTGCTGACAGTAGGCTCCCGAGGTATGGAAAGTGGTCCACGTTGTCCAAGGCCTTGTCGTGGATTTTGATAATCAGGGCAGTACTGTGTGGCGGGGGCAGGTTGGTAGAGGACCTTTGTCTTACGGATGTTTAGTGTATGGCCCATGCTCTCGTACGCTTCGGTGAAGGTGTTGACGATGGGTTGGAGTTCGACCTCTGAGTGAGCGCAGTCGCAAGCGTCATCTGCAAACTGTAATTCGATGACAGAGGATGGGACGACCTTGGATCTGGACTGGAGGTGACGGAGGTTGAACAGTTTCCCGTTTGTTCTGTAAATTAGCTCCACTGCAGTGGGGAGCTTACTGAGGGTGAGATAGAGCATTGCAGCAAGGAAGATCGAGAAGAGCATTGGTGTGATAACACAGCCTTGCTTGACCCCGGTTCGAACGTGAATTGGGTCTGTGGTGGAACTGTTGGTCAGGATCACGGCTTGCATGTCGTCGTGAAGCAGGCGGAGGATGGTGACAAACTTTTGAGGGCAGCCGAATTTGAGGAAGACACTCCATAATCCCTCACAGTTGACAGTGTCGAAGGTCTTTGTGAGATCAAAGAAGGCCATGTACAGCGGTTGGTGCTGTTCCCTGCATTTCTCTTGTAATTGACGTGCAGTGAAGATCATGTCCATTGTGCCCCTTAGTGGTCAGTACAAAGAAGGTTCACTCGGTTAATCCCGGGGATGAGGGGATGGACATATGAGGAGAGGTTGAGTAGATTGGGACTCTACTCATTGGAGTTCAGAAGAATGAGAGGCGATCTTATTGAAACATATAAGATTGTGAAGGGGTTGGATCGGGTGGATGCAGGGAAGATGTTCCCGATGATGGGTAAAACTAGAACTGGGGGCATAGTCTTAGAATAAGGGGCTGCTCTTTCAAAACTGAGATGAGGAGGAACTACTTCACTCAGAGGGTGGTAGGTCCATGGAATATGCTGCCCCAAAAAGCTGTAGAAGCTACATCATTACATAAATTTAAAACAGAAATAGACAGTTTCCTATAAGTAAAGGGAATTAAGGGTTACGGGGAGCGGGCAGGAATTTGGACAGGAGTCTAGGTTCGGATCGGTCATGGCCCTGTGGGTAGCGGAGCGGGCCCAGGGGCCGTGTAGCCTGATCCTGCTCCTATTTTGTGTGTCTAATGCTGTTAGATTCAGGAGATGGTTCTGTGATAGTAGATTGGCGGTTAGGATCAGATCAGCCATGATCTTATTGAATGGCGGAGCAGGCTCGAGGGGCCGATTGGCCTACTCCTGCTCCTATTTCTTATGTTCTTATGTTCTTATGAATCCGCATTGCAACTCTGGGAGGAGCTCTTCGGTCACTGGGAGAAGGTGATTGAGGAGGATTCTTGCGATGACTTTCCCTGTGGCAGACAGCAGGGAAACTCCTCTTTAATTACCGCAATCGGACTTGTCACCTTTCTTGAAGATGGTCACAATTACAGTGTCTCTGAGATCCCCTGGCATGCTCTCTTCCTTCCAGGTAAGAGAGATGAGTTCATGAATTCGCGCCAGTAGTGCTTCTCCGCCATGCTTTAGTGCCTCGGCGGGGATTCCATCTGCTCCTGAGGCCTTGTTGTTCTTCAGTTGTCAGATGGCCTTTTCAACCTCATGCCGGGCTGGGGTTGTGCTGAGATGGTGGCAGGTAGCATGCTGCGGGATGGAGTTGAGGAAACTCGCGTCGAAGACAGAGTCGCAGTTAAGGAGATCTTCGAAGTGCTCCTTCCAGCAGGCACTGACTGCCTCTCTGTCCTTGATGAGTACCTCTCCATTCTTGGCCCACAGAGGGATAGGGCCTTGGGTGCTTGGGTCATAGATGGTCTTGAATGCGCTAAAGAATCCACACACATCGTGGTTGTCGGCTAGCTGCTGGATCTCCTGCGCTTTCTCCACCCACCATCTGTTCTTTAGGTCGCGAGTTTTCTGTTGGACCTCGGCCTTCGGGTGTCTGTAGAGCTGCTTTCTTGCTATCGAGTTCTGTTGCTGTTTCCAGATCAGGAATGCTTTGCGCTTGTGGCTTATGAGCTCCTGGATCTCCTGGTCGTTCTCGTCGAGCCAGTCTCGGTGTTTCCTGGTCGAGTGACCGAGCGTCCCTTCACAGGTGCTGATTATGGAGGCCTTGAGTGCAGACCAGACGCTGTGGGCACTCTGTGTCTCTGAATCACTGGAAGTCGTCAGGATGTTTGTGAGGCGCAGGCTGAATAGGGCTTTCTTAGCGGGGTCTTTGAATGCTCCAGCATTAATTTTCCTGCAGCATTGTTTCTGATGCCACCGCTGTTTTGGGGCTACATTGATGGAGATGACAGAGCAGATTAGGCGGTGGTCTGTCCAGCAGTCATCAGCTCCTGTCATGGCGCGGGATGATGCAGGCGTCCTTGCGGTCCCTCGCTCGAACAATGACATAGTCCAGCAGATGCCAGTGCTTGGAGTGAGGGTGCTGCCATGAATCCTTGTACTTGTCTCTCTGACGGAATAAGGTGTTGGTTATGACAAGGCCATGTTCTAAGCATTTCGACAGGAGGAGGGTACCGTTGGAGTTGGCTTTCCCTACCCGCTCTCTGCCGATCACACCTCCCCAGAGGTCTGTGTCCTTTCCAACTCTGGCGTTAAAGTCGCCAAGGAGGATCAGCTTGTCGCCTGTTGGGACTCGGGACAGTGATTGTTCGAGGCTGGAGTAGAATTCCTCTTTGGTCTCGTCTGTGGCTTCCAATGTTGGGGCGTACGCACTGATAACCGTAGCGCACTGGTTCCGGGCTAGGGTGAGCCGAAGAGTCATGAGGCACTCGTTTATACCGCTAGGACAGTCTCTGAGACACCCAACTAGTTCAATTTTTATGGCGAAGCCTACCCCATGGAGGCGGCTTTCTTCTTCAGGTTTGCCTTTCCAGAAGAAGGTGTAGCCATCACCTTGCTCCTTGATCTGGCCTTCCCCTGCCCGCCGGGTCTCACTTAGGGTGGCGATGTCAATGTCGAAACGTCTGAGCTCCCGGGCAACGATAGCAGTACAGCATTCCGGTCTGTCACTGTTGGGGTTGTCCATGAGGGTCCTGACGTTCCAGGTCCTGAACTTCATTTTAAAGGGTGGAAGATGCCTGTGCGTGAATTCTTTTAACGTGGGGTGGCCGTTGCACACCAGCTACACATGGGCTCGACAGAGCAAGGTCTTGGTCCAATGGCAAGGGGATCCAAGACGATTGGAGACCAGGCTCTGCTACAACGGCCTAGCACACACACACAAACATACTCCTACCGTCCTCCTTCCTCATTCCCACAGGCCCTCTCTGCCTGGGTTTCGTAGGATGCACGGTGGTCCTCCCGACCTCGCTGTTGGCCCGTGCCACATCTTCCCTTGGCCCTGACCCCACTGCTGGTCCACGCTGCGCCACTCCTGGGCCTTGACCTCGCTGCTGGGCTCGTCCTCGCTCCTGGGTCCCGGCCTCGGACATGAATGATGTTGTCTCTCACAGGATCAAATTAGCACTGATATTCTCGTGATCCCTGGCCCCGAACTCCACTCGTAATCCACTAGTCACTAGATCACTGGTCTAGTGGCGAAGTGTAGTCTTAACGGCCTTATTTAATCCCCATTGAACGATGGTTAGTCTCCTGAATGATGATGATAAGCTGAGGGGATGTGTTAGGCCATGAGGTTACAGATTGTCATCATCATCATCATGGTATATAATTCTGCTCTGCTGATGCCCCACAGCACCTCATGGATGACAAGTTTGGGCTGCTAGATCAGTCCTTCATCTTTCTCACCTGCCTTTCCTGGGATGTGGGCATCGCTGGTAAGGCCAGCATTTATTGCCCATCCTTAATGGCCCTTGAGAAGGTGGTGGTGAGCCGCCTTCTTGAACCGCTACAGTCCGTGTGGTGAAGGTACTCCTACAGTACTGTTAGGGAGTTCCAGGATTTAGACCCAGCGATGATGAAGGAACGGTGATATATTTCCATGTCAGGATGGTGTGTGACTTGGAGGGGAACTCAGAGGTGGTGGTGTTCCCATGCACCTGTTACCCTTGTCCTTCTAGGTGGTAGAGGTCGCCGGTTTGGGAGGAGCTGCCGAAGAAGCCTTGGCGAGTTGCTGCAGTGCATCTTGTAGATGGTACACATGGCAGCCACGGTACACCAGTGGTGGAGGGTGTGAATGTTTAAGGTATTGGATGGGGTGCCAATCAAGCGGGCTACTTTGTCTTGGATGTGTTGAGCTTCTTAAGTGTTGTTGGAGCAGCACTCATTCAGGCAAGCGGAGAGTTTTCTATCACACTCCTTATTTGTGCCATGTAGATGATGGAAAGGCTTTGGAGAGTCAGGAGGTGAGACTCTGTTACCCCACTATTTAAAAAAGGTGGTAGAGAGAAAACAGGGAATTACAGACCGGTAAGCCTGACATCGGTAGTGGGGAAAATGCTAGAGTCCATTATAAAAGATGTAATAGCAGAGCACTTGGAAAACAGTGACAGGATCGGACAAAGTCAACATGGATTTACAAAAGGTAAATCGTGCTTGACTAATCTACTGGAATTTTTTGAGGATGTAACTGGTAAAATAGATAAGGGAGAACCAGTGGATGTGGTGTATTTGGACTTTCAGAAGGCTTTCAATAAGATCCCGCATAAGAGATTAGCGTGTAAAGTTAAGGCACATGGGATTGGGGGTGATGTGCCTCAATAATTCCGAGACTCGATGTTAGCGAAACAAAACAAGGCTTTTATTAACTTAGAAGGTAACACGCAGTGGAGAGAGGTATCTTCCATCTGGAGGTCTGCAGTACTGGATATGAGGCCAGACTGAGCTTGCTTACATAGGGGCCAGGTATGGGCGGAGCCCTACACACAATACATTACAATATACAATACAATGGTGAGGAGACGGAACTGAGGTAAGGGAACTGAAACCTGAAACCAACCACAGTCACAGGCAGTGATGAATGGAATATTTAATCACAGGGGGCAAGGTATTGACTTGGATAGAGAACTGGTTGCCAGACAGAAAGCAAAGAGTTGGAATAAACTGGTCTTTTTCCGAGTGGCAGGCAGTGACTAGTGGGGTACCGCAGGGATCGGTCCTTGGACCCCAGCTATTCACAATATATATTAATGATCTAGACAAGGGAACTAGATGTAATACCTCCAAATTTGCAGATGACACAAAGCTGGGTGGGCGTGTGTGCTGTGAGGAGGATGCCGAGAAACTCCAGGATGATTTGGACAGGTTGGGTGATTGGGCAGAAGAATGGCAGATGCAATATAATGTGGATAAATGTGAGGTTATCCACTTTGGTGGCAAAAACAGGAAGGCAGATTATTATCTGAATGGCAATAGATTGGGAGAAGGGAAAGTGCAACGAGACCTGGGTGTCCTTGTGCACCAGTCTCTGAAGGTAAGCATGCAGGTGCAGCAGGCGGTTAAGAAGGCAAATGGTATGTTGGCCTTCGTAGCGAGAGGGTTTGAGTACAGGAACAAGGATGTCTTGCTGCAGTTGTACAGGGCCTTGGTGAGACCACATCTTGAGTATTGTGTGCAGTTTTGGTCGCCTTATCTGAGGAAGGATGTTCTTGCCATGGAAGGAGTTCAGCGAAGATTCACCAGGCTGATACCTGGGATGGCAGGAATGACGTATAAGGAGAGATTGGGTCGATTGGGCTTGTACTTGCTGAAGTTTAGAAGAATGAGAGGGGTTCTCATTGAAACTTATAAAATTCTGACAGGACTGGACAGACTAGATGCAGGAAGGATGTTCCCGATGGTCAGGGAGTCCAGAACCAGGGGTCACTGTGGTGTATGTAACTTGTTCCACCTTAAGAGAACTTAAACCTGTTCCACCTTAAGAGATGTACTACTTTCTCTGGCTGCTGTATACGGTAATACCGGTGGTGACCACACCGGTATATAAGTGCTGTGTAGTAATTTGCTGACTAGTTCAGCCCTGACCTTCGACTAGTAAAGACCTGTTTAAGTTATTCTTGTGGTCTGTGTGCAGTGATTCATATTAACCATAACTGGAACACACAGACTTAACAGTGGCGACGAGTACGATCTTACCCTGCGGCAGAGATACATCCAAGGCAGTTTAACAGGCGTTGAGAAGAGGCATCCGCCCTCATCATCCTGCTGAGAAAAGACTCGGGTCTGAAGAGCAAAGGAAGAATCCTGACACGAAGCCTTCCATCAGCAACAGGCAGTGATCATCCCTTCTACCACGGTGGTGGGTAAGCCGATCAGCGACGAGCAGCAAGTCGGCCACGTTGGCTGTGGAGTAGGGGAGGGAAAATGGAGGATATAAGGGCGGAGAACTCGACCACGGCCGGGGAAAAGAGCAGGACAGAAGTCGGGGCCAGAGGCGCTGAGACTGGGGCAGCGTAAGGCACGGGAGCCGCGGTGAATGCAAACGCAGCCGGTGTAAAAGACCGGGCTGCAAGCGGGCTGGGAGACGCAACAGCGTCGAGAGAGAGCGCGACCGTGACTGGTGAAAAAGGCCGGGCAGCTACCGAGGCCGCGAGGCGCAGCGACCGGGACAGCGTAAGGCGCGGGAGAAAATAAAAAAAACCGCGGAGAACTCAGCCGCAGCCGGTGGAAAGGACCGGACTGCAAGAGGGGCTGGGAGGCATGAATTGAGAACCGCTGGGGAGGCGCAAACGGCAGCAATACGGCAATCGCCATTACAGCCAGCGGGGGAGAAAGGCAAACGCGGGAAGCCGCCATTTTCATAGGCGGGGGAAGAAGACAAGCGCGGGAAACCGCCATTTTAAAATAAAAGAAAAGAAAAATAAATAAAAGAGAATTTTTTTTTGTTTCTCAAGAAGATTGCAAGGATGCCTAAGCGTGGTAACATCAATGATTTCGATGCCGATGTTGAAGATTCGGCCACGTATGTAGAACGCATAGAAGTTTATTGTAAAGCAAATAAGATATCAGATGAGGATAAAGCACTAACCTTATTAAACTTAATGGGTGCGAAGACATACGGGCAATTGAAACACCTTCTATCACCAGAGAAACCGGCGGATAAGACTTTCGAGGATATTGTTACCGTCCTGAAAAATCATTTAAGCCCCACGCCGCTGATGCTAGCGGAACAATTTAAATTTTACAGCAGAAAGCAGCTGAAAGATGAAAGCAATGCTGAATTTTTAATTGAATTGCGTAAGCTAGCAAAGTACTGTCAGTTTGGAACAGGGCTAACAGATGCGCTAAGAGATAAATTTGTGTGTGGATTGTTAAAAGAAGAGACACAAAAGCGACTGCTTGAGGAGAATGAGCTGACGCTTGATAAAGCTGTCGCTATGGCAGCATCGCACGAAGCCGCAGCGAGAGGCACGACGGTAATGCAGCTACGGTCACCAGAACTCAGCACAAATCAAATGGTCTTGGGTACAGTAAAATGTTATCGTTGTGGAAAGACAACGCACGATCAGAACCAGTGCTGGTTCAAAAATAAGGAATGCAGAAAATGTGGCAGGCTTGGTCACATAGCTAAAGTATGCCGGTCAGGAGAGAAGACCAGCAACAAAAAGTCACCACAGGGAAAGTACAGAAAGGTACACAAGGTGACAGAGAACAGTTCGAACGAACAGAAGTCAGATTCAGACGCCAGCAGTAATGAAGTGGGTAGCTTAAGAGTACACAACGTTGGTAAGGAAGCAGACCTCCAGACAATTTGGGTCACACTTCAGATAGCAGGAGTCCAAGTGAAGATGGAATTGGACACTGGATCGGCATTGACGGTCATGAATAAGAAAGATTACAAAAGGTTATTCCAACATATTCCCCTACGGGATACGGAGATTGTATTAAAAACATACACGGGGCAAAGAGTATACCCCATCGGAAAGATAGAGGTAAAGGTGGTCCACAAGGGCAAGGAAAGCCGAGGAATGGACTTATATGTGCTACCTGAAGGAGGTCCACCACTACTGGGACGGGAGTGGATTAGAAAAATGAATATGGACTGGCATTCCTTAAAAGCACTAACGGTAGATGCCAGGGAAACAGATGTCAAACCTAAATGATTGTCCAGAATATTGGACGATGCTAAAGAGGTGTTCCAGCAGGGACTGGGAACACTGAGAGGAATTACGGCAAACATCAAGATTGAAGAACATGCACAACCAAAATTTTTCAAAGCCAGACCGGTACCCTATGCGATACGACCTGCTGTGGAAGCGGAGCTGGAAGCGCTAGAACGTTCAGGAGTACTGTCTAAGGTAGACTGGAGTGAGTGGGCTATGCCCATTGTTCCCATGATGAAACATCCTTCGAGCAACAAGCCGGGAGAACCAGGGAAGGTTCGCATCTGTGGAGATTTCAAGATCACTGTTAATCCGGTGCTTCACATGGTGCAGTATCCGCTTCCGCGGATTGAGGATATCTTCGCTTCATTGTCGGGCGGGAAACACTTCACCAAGATAGACCTGGCGCAGGCATACTTACAGATGGAAGTTGAGGAAGAGTCACGCCAGTACCTCACGATCAACACGCATAGAGGCTTGTACCGGTATAATAGACTGGTTTTTGGAGTGGCATCGGCTCCAGCAATTTGGCAGAGGGCCATGGAGCAGGTATTACAGGGAATTCCAGGCACAAAATGTTACCTGGACGATATTCTGATTACAGGAGAGGGTGACGAGGAACACCTCGCAAATTTGGAACTGGTGCTCATCAGATTGAAAGAATATGGACTTCGAGTTAATCGGCAGAAATGTGAGTTCTTTCAGAAGCGGATCTCGTACTGTGGCCATGTCATTGACCAGGAGGGACTTCATCAGTCTCCTGACAAGATCGAAGCGGTTGTGAAGGCTCCCGCTCCGGTTAATGTATCTCAGTTGAGGTCGTTCCTAGGATTGATTAACTATTACCATAAGTTTCTGCCAAATTTATCCACGGTACTGCACCCGCTGAACGCTCTTTTGCAGAAGGGAGTACCATGGGAGTGGAGCGAGGACTGTAAGAAGGCCTTTTGCAAAAGCAAGGAATTGATAACCTCAGAGGAAGTGTTGGCTCACTTCAACCCAACACTGCCTATTCGTTTGGCTTGTGATGCTTCTCCATATGATATTGGGGCAGTACTCTCACACAAGTTGCCAAATGGCACGGAAAGGCCAGTCGCGTTCGCATCCAGATCATTGACCTCCGCTGAGCGCAACTATGCTCAGATAGATAGGGAGGCTCTCAGCCTTGTGTGGGGAGTAAAGAAGTTTAATCATCACCTGCAGGGCCAAAAGTTTACGCTTCTGACAGACCATCAGCCGTTGGTATCCATTTTTAACCCTAAGAAGGGTGTGTCGGTGATGACAGCACAGAGACTCCAGAGATGGTCCCTTTTCCTAGGGGCACATCAATATCAGATAGAATTCAAAGGTACAAAGCAGCATGGTAATGCTGATGGGCTGTCGCGCCTGCCACTACCTGAAGAAGAGGAGACAACGAAGGTTGACCCTGTTGAGTTATTTCACTCGACCATCATCGAGTGTTTACCAGTCACCAATGCAAGTATTGAAAGAGAAACCAGGAACGACCCGACACTGTCCCGAGTCTACGAGGTGACAGTGAAGGGATGGCCAGCACATGGTGATTCTCTGTTACCGGCATTCTTGGCAAGACGAGACCAGCTGTCCGTCTGTCAAGGAACATTGATGTATGGAACGAGAGTGATTATTCCTCCTAAGTTAAGGGAAAGAGTTCTAAAGGAACTGCATGAAGGTCATCTGGGGGGAGTCAAGATGAAAAGCCTTGCTAGGGCTTATGTGTGGTGGCCGGGTATCGACCAACAGATAGAGGAGCTGACGAAAAGCTGCTCAGGGTGCCAAAAAGTGCAAAATGCACCTCCGATTGCACCGCTGCATCCATGGGAATGGCCTTCAGCCCCATGGCAACGCGCACATATTGACTTTGCTGGTCCATTCATGGACTCCATGTTTCTAATTGCGGTGGACGCACATTCTAAATGGCCAGAAGTGATCAAGATGACTACCACTACTTCAGAAAAGACAATTGCGGTGTTAAGAACGATATTCGCAAGGAACGGATTGCCAGAACAAATATGTTCCGACAACGGACCACAGTTCGTGTCAGAAGAATTCCAAAAATTCTTAAAGAATTATAAAACATTATACCTCTGCCCCATATCATCCGGCTACAAATGGGTTGGCCGAGAGATTTGTACAAACATTCAAAAAGGCAATAAAGGCCATGAGCAAAGATCAGATTCCACTACAACATAAGGTGGACAAGTTTCTACTGGCATATCGAAACGCCGCTCATGCAGTGACAAACCAAAGTCCTGCCATGATGTTTTATAACAGGAGGTTGCGGTCCAGGTTAGACTTGTTAAAACCAAATGTGCGGAGGGAAGTTGAAAACAAACAGTTCCAGCATATAAATAACAAGACCACTCGGAGTTTCGAGGTAGGACAACCAGTGTTGGCCAGGGACTATGGAAACGAGAAATGGCAATCCAGAACAATTCGGGCCAGACAAGGACCCCTGATGTACACGGTAGATGTTGGTAAAAATGTAATACGGCGTCATGCTGACCAACTGGTGGAATCGAGAACAAGGGTCGAACCCATGGTTACGACAGAGACAACCATGGAAGAAGTTAGTGAACCTGAAGCATCTACCTCGGCAGTGAATGTACCTGATGATGATGTCCAAGACATAAGAGACCAACTAGAGGAGTCACCTCAGCAACAAGAATCAGAGATCACTGAAAGGCGTTATCCAACTCGAATCAGGAGGCCTTCTGAGAGACTGAACCTTTCAACTGTTTCTACATGAAGTTGTATATGTATATATGTTATTATGTTATGTTAAATGGGGATATAACTGTTAAGCTAAAAAGGGAGGATTGTGGTGTATGTAACTTGTTCCACCTTAAGAGATGTACTACTTTCTCTGGCTGCTGTATACGGTAATACCGGTGGTGACCACACCGGTATATAAGTGCTGTGTAGTAATTTGCTGACTAGTTCAGCCCTGACCTTCGACTAGTAAAGACCTGTTTAAGTTATTCTTGTGGTCTGTGTGCAGTGATTCATATTAACCATAACTGGAACACACAGACTTAACAGTCACAGTCTAAGGATAAGGGGTAGGCCATTTAGGACAGAAATGAGGAGGAATTTCTTCACCCAGAGAGTGGTGAACCTGTGGAATTCTCTACCACAGAAGGCAGTAGAGGCCAATTCATTAAATATATTCAAGAAGGAGTTGGATATATTTCTTAAGGCTAAAGGGATCAAGGGGTATGGGGAGAAAGCAGGGACAGGGTACTGAATTTGGATGATCAGCCATGATCGCATTGAATGGCGGAGCAGGCTCGAGGGGCCAAATGGCCTACTTCTGCTCCTATCTTCTATGTTTCTATGTTTCTATGACACTTGCTGCAGAATACCCAGCTCTTGTTGCCATAGTATTTATGTGGCTGGTCCAGTTCAGTTTCTGGTTAATGGTGACCAAGATGTTAATGGTGGGGGATTCGGCGATGGTAATGCTGTTGAATGTCAAGGGGTGGTGGTTAGACTGTCACTTGTTGGAGATGGTCATTGCCTGGCACTTCTGTGGCGTGAATGTTACCTGCCACTTATCAGCCAAAGCACGAACGTCGTTCAGGTCTTGTTGCATGCTGGCATGGAATGCTTCATTATCTGAGGAGTTGTGAATGGCACTGAACACTGTGCAGTCATCAGCAAACATCCCCATTTCTGACATTATGTTGGAGGGAAGGTCATTGATGAAGCAGCTGAAGATGGTTGGGCTTAGGACACTGCCCTGAGGAACTCCTGCAGCGATGTCCTGGGGCTGTGATGATTAACCTTCAACCACCACAACCATCTTCCTTTGTGCTAGGTATAACTCCAGCCAGTGGAGAGTTTTCCCCCCGATTCCCATTGACTTCAGTTTTACTAGGGCTCCTTGATACCACACTCAGTCAAATGCTGCCGTTATGTCAAGGGCAGTCACTCTCACCTCATTTCTGGAATTCAGCTCCTTTGTCCATGTTTGGACCAAGGCTGTAATGAGGTCGGAAACCGAGTGGTCTTGGCGGAA
The DNA here is from genome assembly GCF_052327205.1 of Somniosus microcephalus. Classification (NCBI taxonomy): domain Eukaryota; kingdom Metazoa; phylum Chordata; class Chondrichthyes; order Squaliformes; family Somniosidae; genus Somniosus; species Somniosus microcephalus. The sequence goes on from NC_140988.1 coordinate 124,070,191, forward strand.
TCCAAACTGGGCATCAGTGAGCAGGTTATTGGTGAGTAAGTATCGCTTGATAGCACTGTCGATGACATCTTCCATCACTTTGCTGATGATTGAGAGTAGACTGATGGGGCGGTAATTGGCCGGGTTGGATTTGTCCTGCTTTTTGTGGACAGGAAATGCCTGGGCAGTTTTCCACATTGTCAGATAGATGTCAGTGTTGTAGCTGTACTGGAACAGCTTGGCTAGAGGCGTGGCTAGTTCTTGAGCACAAGTCTTCAGCACGACAACCGAGATGTTGTCGGGGCCCATAGCCTTTGTTGTATCCAATGTGCTCAGCTGTTTCTTGATATCACGTGGAGTGAATCGAATTGGCTGAAGAATGGCTTTTGTGATGGCTGGGAGCTCAGGAGGAGTCCGATATGGATCATCCACTCAGCACTTCTGGCTGAAGATGGTTGCAAAAGTTTCAGCCTTGTCTTTTGCACTCACGTGCTGGGCTCCGTCATCATTGAGGATGGGAATATTCCTGGAGCCTCCTCCTCCCGTTAGTTGTTTAATTGTCCACCACCATTCACGACGGTCTCCTGGCTTGATGCTAATGGTAGAGTGAGGGATATGCCGGGCTATGAGTATACAGATTGTGGTGGAATGCAATTTTGCTGCTGCTGATGGCCCACAGTGCCTCATGGTGCCCAGTTTTGAGCTGCTAGATCTGTCCTGAATCTATCCCATTTAGCACAGTGGTAGTGCCACACAACACGTTGGAGGGTGTCTTCAACGTGAAGACGAAATTTCATCTCCACAAGGACTGTGTGGTGGTCACTGCTACCAATGCTGTCATGGACAGATGCATCTGCTGCAGGTAGGTTGGTGAGGACGAGGTCAAGTAGGTTTTTGCCTTGTGTTGTTTCTCTCACCACCTGCCGCAGTCCTAGTCTGACAGTTATGTCCATCAGGACTCAGCCAGCTCGGTCAGTAATGCTGTTACCAAGCCAATCTTGGTGATGGACATTGAATCCCCCACCCAGAGTACATTCTGTGCCCTTGCTACTCTCAGTGCTTCTTCCAAGTGGTGTTCAACATGGAAGAGTACTGATTCATCAGTATGTGGTAATCAGCAGGAGGTTTCCTTGCCCATGCTTGATCTGAAGCCTTGAGACTTCATGGGGTCAGGAGTCAATGCTGAGGACTCCCAGGGCCACTCCCTCCTGACTGTATGCCACTGTGCCACCACCTCTGGTGGGTTTGTACTGCCGGTGGGACAGGACATACCCAGGGATGGTGATGGAGGAATCTGGGACATTGGATGAAAGGTATGATTCTGTGAGTATGACTATGTCAGGCTGTTGCTTGACTAGTCTGTGGGACAGCTCTCCCAAGTACCCAGATGTTAGTGAGGAGGACTTTGCAGGGTCGACTTGGCTGGGTGTGCTGTTGTCATGTCTGAAGCTGGTGCTGAGGTCAATTCCGGGTGATCCTGGGGGTGGGGTCACCATTGACCAGAAAATTAACTGAACTGCATAAATACTGTGGTAACAAGAGCAGGTTAGAGGCTGGGTATTCTGCAGCATGTGTTTCACCTCCTGACTCCCCAAAGCCTTTCCACCATCCACAAGGCACAAGTAAGGAGTGTGATGGAATACTCTGCACTTGCCTGGAGGAGTGCAGCTCCAACAACACTCAAGCAGCTCGACACATTCAGGACAAAGCAGCCTGCTTGATTGGCACCCCATCCACCACCTGAAACATTCACTCCTTCCACCACCGGCGCACCATGACTGCAGTGTGTACCATCTACAAGATGCACTGCAGTAACTCGCCAAGACTTCTTCAGCAGCACCTCCCAAACCCTCAACCTCTACCACCTAGAAGGACAAGGGCAGCAGGCACGTGGGAACACCATCACCTGCAAGCTCCCCCCCAAGTCACACACCATCCTGACATGGAAATATATCACCGTTCCTTCATCGTTGCTGGGTCAAAATACTGGAACTCCCTCCCTAACAGTACTGTGGGAGTACCTTCACCACACAGACTGTAGTGGTTCAAGAAGGCAGCTCACCACCACCTTCTCAAGGGCCATTAAGGATGGGCAATAAATGCTGGCCTTACCAGCGATGCCCACATCCCAGGAAAGGCAGGTGAGAAAGATGAAGGACTGATCTAGCAGCCCAAACTTGTCATCCATGAGGTGCTGTGGGGCATCAGCAGAGCAGACTTATATACCATGACAATCTTTAACCTCATGGCCTAACACATCCCCTCAGCCTATCATCATCATTCAGGAGACTAACCATAGTTCAATGAGGATTAAATAAGGGCAAGCCAGGAGCAACAACAGGCATTCCTTAGAATGATTCACCAAGCTAGTGAAGTTACAACACAGGGCTACCTGCATGCTAGACACCAAAAGCAGTAGGATATAGATAGGTCTACATAGTCCCATAACCAATGGATCAAAGCAAAGCTCTTTAGCCCTACCACATACAGCTAAGCAACTAACAGGAGAAAAATGCTCCATGAATGTCACCATCCTCGACCATGGTGAAGTCCAGCACGAGTGCAAAAGATTATGCTGTCATGTTTGCAAATGTCTTTAGCCAAAATTGCAAATGGTGATCCATCTCGACTTCCTCCCAAGGTTCCCATATCATAGTGCGCTGCCTGCTAATTAAAATGACTACAACGGTAAGGAAGGGCTAAACACGCTGTTCAGTGGCTTAACACCTCAGCAGGGTGTCCCAGGTTTGTGTGAGGATAGCACCAATTAAAGTTAGCCTGCACTTCTTATAAGCAGCCTGCACCTCTTAAAGGGGAGGTGCATTCTGGCTTCAGCAGGTGGTGGAAGTGACTGGGAAACAGACTGAGGAGCAAGAAAACTGAGTTGTTGGCGCAACATGGCAGAGAGAGCTCTCAGATTTTCAGACGCTGCACTGGTAGCCTTGGTGAAGGAGGTGCACAGGAGAAGAGATGTTCTCTATCCATAGGAGGCCAGGAGACCTGACAGACAAACTGAGACGTCATTGGGACCAGATAGCTGTTGTGGTCAATACGAGCAATGTAGAACGAAGACCTGGATGCAGTACCACAAGAAGTTTAATGACATCACACAAGTGGTCAAGGTTAGTGAATTCATCTTCAAATGCCATATCCCACAAACTACACCACTAGCCTCACACACTATTCAATTCACCAAAACCCCATTACTCACCTACCAACAATCTCTACCAATCACGACTCAGACATCACTTTCATATGCTCCATCTCCCCCTCACACACTTACCACTGCTGCAAGCCTCACACTCACATCTCACAGCTTGCACACACTGCTAGCTATTCAACCATGACAGCCACATCATCTAAACAACACAGTGAACCACACTCACTGACACACTTCCCTCTCTCTTGCAGGACAAGGTGGCGCACAATCGTAGGCAGCTGCAGCTAACTGGAGGGGAGCACAGGTGCCAGCTCCCCAGAGGGCGAGGCCGCACATGAGTTCTGCTGCACAGGACTCAGATGAGGACTTCGATGGTGCAGCCTACAGAAGAACGCTGGTGGGTATGCACAACAAAATGCTTGGTGCATTGGCAGCCCTGCCAGAAAGCCTGAATGCAATATCAAGGAGCATGGAGGAGTGCAGCACCAACATTGCACAGGGCTTTGTGCAGAGCATGGAGCCCATCCCTTCCAGCGTGGAATGGGTGGGCAGATCCATTTGCACACTTGTGGATCCAACCATGATGCAGGGTCTGATGGCTGATGTCTCAGCTTCCATTGCAGCACAAGCAGCTTCCACCCAAAGTCTGGGTGCTACAGTGGAAGCTCAGACTGAAGTCATGCAAGGTCAGCTTGCTACCACGCAAGCCAAGACTGCTGCCAACATGGCTGGATTTACTAGTTTGGAAAGGGGCTTGCAGGGTGTCACAGCAGTCCAGCAATCGGTCCTCCAACAGATTACTAGGATTTCTGAGGTGCTGCCCCGGGGGAGTGGCAGTGGCTCCGTGGAGGATGAACCTGCTGTCCTCTCTCAGAGTGACAGCATTCATCCTCTCACCACTGCCACTCTGCCAGTGCCCTTGCTGTTGCCTGTCAGCCAGCCAGTGTTGCCTGTCAGCCAGCCAGTCCAAACTGCTGCCGCCCATGCCGAGTTGGTGCAGTCTACATCTGGGCCTTCTCGGCCCACAGCTGCTCGAGGTCTTCCTGCAAGGCCATCTGCAGTCTCCCTCACTGAAAGTCAGCAACCTTCCACAAGCCATGCTGCAGCCACTGAGGTAGCACTTCGTAGGAGCGCTAGGACAGGCAAAGGCACACTGAAATCTGGGCGTAGTTACGCTCGGCTGAAGTTAACGAGCGTGACGCAAAAGCTATCGGCCTCTCTGAACCATCAAGGAATTTATGTGACAGTACCTCTCCAATGCCGTAGGGAGACGCATCACACGCCAGTCTTATCGGTAGTGACGGGTTGTAGTGAGCCAATACTTCTCTTGAAGTGATTAGGTCTTTACCCTTCTGAAAGGCCCGCTTACATTCATCGCTCCATTTCCATGCTACTCCAGTTTGTAGTAGGGCGTTCAGTGGGTGCAGAATTGTGGACAAATTCGGCAAAAACTTATGGTAGTAATTCACCAATCCGAGGAATGACCTCAGTTGCGACACATTTTCAGGCGCTGGAGCCTTAACTACCGCTTCAATTTTGTCAGGGGACTTATGTAACCCCTCTTCATCAATCACGTGGCCACAATATGATATCTGTTTCTTAAAAAACTCGCACTTGGGGCGATTGGCTCATAGCCCATGTTCTCTTAGTCTAGTGAGCACCTGCTCTGGGTTGGCAAGGTGTTCACTGTCATCTTCATCTGTCACTAGGATGTCGTCCAAGTAACACGGAGTCCCCGGAATCCCTTGCAGGACTTGTTCCATCGCTCTTTGCCATATCGCCGGAGCTGATGCTACTCCGAATACCAGTCGATTATACTGGTAAAGACCTTTGCGAATGTTTATCGTGAGATAATTCCTAGAGGATTCTTCAACCTCCGTCTGCAAATATGCTTGTGCTAGGTCAATTTTTGTAAAACGCTTCCCTCCAGATAGTGAGGCGAAAATATCTTCTATCCTCGGGAGAGGATATTGTACTGTGTGAAGGACTGGGTTCACCGTCACCTTGAAGTCCCCACAGATGCGAACCTTCCTTGGCTCCTCAGACTTATTGTTTAACGTTTTCTTCATGACAGGAACGATGGGTGTCGCCCACTTGCTCCAGTCTACCTTCGATAACACGCCTGCATTCTCCAGATTCCCCAGCTCTGCCTCGACGGCTGGGCGAATTGCATATGGTACCGGTCTTGCTTTGAAAAACTTGGGAATTGCATTCTCTTCTATTTTTATCGAGGCGGTTACGCCTTTAAGAGTTCCCAGTTCTTGTTGAAATACCTCTTTGGCGTTAGCTAAGATTTTTGACAATCGTCCAGGTGTGATGTCGTCATCCTTTTTACCAGCCACCGTCAGTGCCTGAATGGAGTGCCAGTCTAAACTTATCTTTCTGATCCATTCACGTCCCAATAACGGTGGTCCACCATCTTGCAGTATGTACAGATACAATTTCTGTATTTCCTTGCCGTTGTATTCGACAGGCACCCTTATTTTCCCTCTGGGGTATACTTTTTGCCCCGTATACATCTTCAAGACAATGGATGTCTCTTTCAAGGGTATGTGTGAGAATAGCCGCTCGTAGTCTCGTCGATTCATGATGGTCAGGGCTGATCCTGTATCCAATTCCATTTTGACTTGGGACCCTGCTATCGTGAGGGTGACCCAAATGGTTCGGTGATCCTCTTTTGCGATTACGTTGTGAAGTTTGAGACAGCTTAGTCTCTTGTTCCCGGATTCACTATCGCTCATCTGGTCTTCGGAACTACTGTCCATCATCTTTTGTACTTTCCTGTACTGTTCCTTAGTAGCCTTTTTGTTGTCGTTAGTCTTCTTCCCAGACCTGCAAACTCGTGCAATGTGCCCCATCTTTCAGCATTGCCTGCATATTTTGTCCTTGGACCAGCAATCCTTCTGGTCATGGGTTGTTCTGCCGCAGCAATAACATTTTTCAAATCCCCGTGTCATTTTGTGTGTGCCGTATTCCTGTGGCTTTTGCTGTATTTCCGCAGCTCCCCTTGCTGCTGCTTCATACGATACTGCCACGCTGAAAGCCTTATCTTGCGTCAGCTCTTTCTCTGAGAGTAACCTCTTCTGGGTTCCTTCACTCAGGAGTCCACAGACAAATTTGTCCCGTAGAGTATCTGTCAGTCCTGCTCCGAACTGGCAGTGCTTTGATAGCTTGCGTAGTTCCGTAAGATAATCAGCATTGCTCTCATCTTTATGCTGATTTCTCCTGTGGAATTTAAATCTTTCTGCTATCAGCAGCGGTGTAGGATTTAGGTGTTCCTGTATGATATCAACAATTTCGTTAAAACTCTTCGCCATCAGTTTGGCTGGAGTAATCAGGTTCCGCAATAGGCCGTACGTTCTTGCGCCCATTAAGTTTAGTAGTACCGATGCCTTTTTCTCATCGGCTACTTCGTTTGCCTCGCAATATACTCGACTCCTTCCACATACGTGGTCCAGTCTTCCATTGCATTATCGAAGGCAGTGATATTGCCAGTCTTCGGCATCTTGGAAATCTAAGATGGCACCTCCCGCGCTTTGCCTTCTTCCCCGATTTAACAAAATGGCGCCTCCCGCGCTTTCTGTCTTCTCCGCTGCTGCTAGCGCTGTTGCTGGCATTTTATGCCTTGATGGCGACGCCCTATGGTCTTCGCGCACTTCCCCCCACACTGCTGCTAACGCCGCTCTCCGCGGTTCCCGTGGCAAACTGCAGCTCCTCGCGGCTTTCTGCGCTTCTAATTTCTTTTATTTCCCCGTCATCGGAGCAACCCTACGGGACACTTTCCTCCCTCTTCTCGGGTCTGTACGCTGCCCGGCTTCGTAGCACCGGCCACGCCCTGTGTGCTCCACCCTCTCTCTCTCTCTCCTCTTCCCGACAATGCTGCTCGGCCCCGTTGAAAAGCCACCCGATCGAGCTCTAGCCCGCCGCAGCCCAGGAAGGATCAGTGTACTTAGCTGGAACACCATCGACAGGATAACCAAGCCCCGCTCTTGACAGCCTCTCCTGCAAATCTTCAACTCCGATGAATCAGAGGCGGTTGCCCATGGTCGACGCCCATTTCTTCTGTTTGTTTTATTTTTTTTTCTTTCTTCCTTCTGGCCTCGACCTCTGACAACTTCGCTTCAGGGATGGATCCCCATGAGGTGGTGCAGACTGTAGGTAAGTTCGGATCTGCTCGTCGCCAGTATTATGTCCGCGTGTAATTGAGACACGGACTGCAGGAGTTGGTTATAACAGGTCTTTACTGAGTGGAGACAAACTGGAACTAACTATGCAAAGTTACTACACAAGCTTATATACAGGGGTGGTCACTACTGGTACTGCAGTATACAGGGGCTGCAGAATATAGTTCCTTCTGCAAAGTACATACACTACAGCTTTTATTGTAGCATTGTGGCCAAGAGGACACTGTGATGGTCCGTAACAAAGGGACTGATGTTGAATGGGGAATTGGGGTTGCATTCAGAGGTACCACAGTCGGATGATTCGATCACGGCCAGTCCAGGCAGAAAGGGGCTGTCTGTGTTGCCTCTTCCACTTCCTCCGCAGCTGGTCGCCATATGCCTGGTGGCAAGGGCTCTGCCTTCATGAGGGCGAGGTTGTGGAGCATGCAGCTGACCATGATGAACCTTGTTAGAAACATAGAAACATAGAAGATAGGAGCAGGAGTAGGCCATTTGGCCCCTCGAGCCTGCTCCGCCATTCAATGCGATCATGGCTGATCATCCTAATTCAGTACCCGGTCCCTGCTTTCTCCCCATACCCCTTGATCCCTTTAGCCTTAAGAAATATATCCAACTCCTTCTTGAATATATTTAATGAATTGGCCTCTACTGCCTTCTGTGGTAGAGAATTCCATAGGTTCACTACTCTCTGGGTGAAGAAATTCCTCCTCATTTCTGTCCTAAATGGCCTACCCCTTATCCTTAGGCTGTGACCCCTGGTTCTGGACTCCCCGACCATCGGGAACATCCTTCCTGCATCTAGTCTGTCCAGTCCTGTCAGAATTTTATAAGTTTCAATGAGATCCCCACTCATTCTTCTAAACTCCAGCGAGTACAAGCCCAATCGACCCAATCTCTCCTCATACATCATCCCTGCCATCCCAGGTAGCAGCCTGGTGAATCTTCGCTGAACTCCTTCCATGGCAAGAACATCCTTCCTCAGATAAGGTGACCAAAACTGCACACAATACACAAGATGTGGTCTCACCAAGGCCCTGTACAACTGCAGCAAGACATCCTTGTTCCTGTACTCAAACCCTCTCGCTACGAAGACCAACATGCCATTTGCCTTCTTAACTGCCTGCTGCACCTGCATGCTTACCTTCAGCGACTGGTGCACAAGGACACCCAGGTCTCGTTGCACTTCCCCTTCTCCCAATCTATTGCCATTCAGATAATAATCTGCCTTCCTGTTTTTGCCACCAAAGTGGATAACCTCACATTTATCCACGTTATATTGCATCTGCCATGCTTTTGCCCAATCACCCAACCTGTCCAAATCATCCTGGAGTTTCTCGGCATCCTCCTCACAGCACACACGCCCACCCAGCTTTGTGTCGTCTGCAAATTTGGAGATATTACATCTAGTTCCCTTGTCTAGATCATTAATAAATATTGTGAATAGCTGGGGCCCAAGGACCGATCCCTGCGGTACCCCACTAGTCACTGCTTGCCACTCGGAAAAAGACCCGTTTATTCCAACTCTTTGCTTTCTGTCTGCCAACCAGTTCTCTATCCAAGTCAATACCTTGTCCCCAATTCCATGGGCTTTAACTTTACACGCTAATCTCTTATGCGGGACCTTACCAAAAGCCTTCTGAAAGTCCAAATACACCACATCCACTGGTTCTCCCTTATCTATTTTATCAGTTACATCCTCAAAAATTTCCAGTAGATTAGTCAAGCACGATTTACCTTTTGTAAATCCATGTTGACTTTGTCCGATCCTGTCACTGTTTTCCAAGTGCTCTGCTATTACATCTTTTATAATGGACTCTAGCATTTTCCCCACTACCGATGTTAGGCATACCGGTCTGTAATTCCCCGTTTTCTCTCTACCACCTTTTTTGAATAGTCGGGTAACATTAGCTACCCTCCAATCCATTGGTACTGTTCCAGATTCCATCGAATGCTGGAAGATGATCAGCAAAGCATCAACTATTTCTAGCGCCACTTCCTTAAGTACCCTAGGATGTAGATTATCAGGCCCTGGGGATTTATCAGCCTTCAATCCCATCAATTTCCCTAACACCATTTCCCTACAAATACTGATTTCTTTCAGTTCCTCCCTTTCATCAGACCCTATGTTCCCTGACATCTCTGGGAGGTTATTTGTGTCCTCCTTTGTGAAGACAGAACCAAAATATGTATTTAATTGGTCTGCCATTTCTTTGTTCCCCATTATAAATTCCCCTGATTCTGACTGCAAGGGACCTAGGCTTGACTTCACCAATCTTTTTCTCTTCACATATCTATAAAAGCTTTTACAGTCAGTTTTTATGTTCCCTGCAAGCTTACCCTCATATTCTATTTTCCCTTTCTTAATTAATCACTTTGTCCTCCTTTGTTGAATCCTAAACTGCTCCCAATCCTCAGGTTTACTGCTTTTTCTGGCCAATTTATATGTCCTCTCCTTGGATCTTATGCTATCCCTAATTTCCCTCGTTAGCCACGGTTGAGTCACCTTTTTTGTTTTATTTTCATGCCAAACTGGGATGAACAAATTCTGTCGTTCATCCATGCAGTCTTTGAATGTTTGCCATTGCCTATCCACCATCAACCCTTTGAGTGACATTCCCCAATCAATCCTACCCAACTCCCGCCTCATACCATCATAGTTTCCTTTATTTAAATTTAGGATCCTAGTTTCTGAGTCGACTACTTCATTCTCCATCTTAATGAAGAATTCGATCATATTATGATCGCTCCGACCCAAGTGGCCTCATACAACAAGATTGCTAATTAATCCTTTCTCATTACATAATACCCAGTCTAAGATGGCCTGATCTCTGGTTGGTTCCTCGACATATTGGTCCAGGAAACCATCCCTTAAACACTGCAGGAATTCCTCCTCCACAGTATTGTTACTAATTTGGTTAGCCCAATCTATATGTAGATTAAAGTCACCCATGATGACTGCGGTGCCCTTATTGCATGCTTGTCTAATTTTCCTTTTAATGCCGTCCCCAACCTCCGCATTACTGTTTGGAGGTCTATATACCACTCCCACTAATTTTTTCTGCCCCTTGTTATTTCTCAGTTCTACCCATACAGATTCCACATAATCAGAGCTAATTGTTGAGCGGAAGCATTGTTTAAGGATGCCAATGGTCTTCTCTATCAGATTCAGTGTGGCAGCATGGCTCACATTGTACACTGCCCCGTGTGCGTGGGTTGCACAGAGGAGTCATGAGGCAGGTGGTCAGCGGATAGCCCTTGTCACCCAGTAGCCAACCTCTGGTTTGTCGTGTTTTCTCAAATGCTGATGGTACAGTGGACTGTCGCAGAATGAAGGCATCATGACTGCTGCCAGGATACTGAGCATTGACCTGCATGATGCGTTGAGTATGGCCGCACACCAGCTGGACATTGAGGGAGTGGAATCCCTTCCTGTTGTGCTAAATCTCCGAATTGGGATGCAACACCTGCAAAGCGACGTGTATGCATGCAATGGCACCCTGCAACATGGGGAAGTCTGCTATCCTGGCAAAGCCACGTGCTCACTCTTCCTGCTTCTCTCTGGCAAGAGAGAATTAAATGCATTCAGCTCTCCTTGCATACAGAGCCTCACTCACCTCCGTAACATGGGAATGGACAGCGAACTGGGAGATATTACAGATGTCGCCTGCTCCAGCCTGAATGGAGCCTGACACAGAGGTTCAGGCCACAGTCACATTTACACCTTTACAGCCACTGGCAATGCCGTCCTCACCCCGGACTGAGGCTGCAGGTCTGCCTGCAGCAGGTAGTAGATTTCTGTGAGCACCTACTTAGTGAAACGGAGACATCGCAAACACTAATACAAAAGCAAAATACTGCGGAAGCTGGAAAACTAAATAAAAACAGAAAATGTTGGAAATAATGTGGAGAGAGAAACAGAGTTAATGTTCCAGGTCAATGGCCCTTCGTCAGATCTGGAAAAAGTTGGAGATGGAACAGGTTTTTAAGCAAGTGTAGGGACAAGGAAAGCGGGGAGGGGAGGAAAGAACAAAAGGGAAGGTCTGTTATAGGATGGAAGGCAGGAGAGATTACGAGACAAAAGGGGTGATGGTGCAAGGCAAAAGGAGGTGGTAATGGGACAAGTTAAGAAACAAAAGATGGCTCGAGATGAAGTGTAAATGGCGATGGCAGAATGAAAGACAGCTGCCATGCGAGAGAGAGAAAAAAAATGGAAAAAAAAGATAGGGGCAGAGGTTATGGTCTGAAATTGTTGAACTCGATGTTGAGTCCAGAAGGCTGTAGATTGCCTAATCGAAAGATGAGGTGCTGTTCCTCGAGCTTACATCACACACACTGTTCGTCACTGAGGTTGAGGTTGGAGAATTGCTCCCTGAAGACCCTGGGTGGATATGGCCTTCTGCTGAGAAAGAACCCTTCTCCCCCTTCTCCTCCTGCCTCTTCTAGCAGCTTGTCCTGCTCTGTGTTGCCTCTGCTCATTCTCCCTATCATCCTGCAGATCAAGGGGGATACAAACTACTGCACCCATGTCTGGGAGCAACTGGTCTGAGCAGACCCCTTGCAAGTAATAACAAAGTCCTTGAGCATATGCCACATCACTCCTTCTAGAATTTAGATAACTTTAAAGAAGTCTCAAAGCACTAAACACTTGTACAAACACAGCAACAACTGGTAGAAATCAATCAGCAACTAACCTGTAAGTAGGCGATGATCCCTTTAAAAGCATTGGTGTGGGGTCCTTCCTGCTGCTGAGCGCATGTTCAGCTGTGTGAAGTTAAAAGAAGGCGTTAGCTCCAGGGTTGAGGTCAAAAATGGCAACGCTGCGTCAAATCAGCGTGATGTCATGATCTGCCTTCTCTGCAGGAGAGCAGACTTCCCCATTTTGATACTGTTGCGTCCGTGTATAATAAGACACAGACTGCGGAGAACGGTACCACAGGTGTTTACTCAATGTGGATCACACTGCAACTGATCTGTACAGATTACTACTCAGTGCTATTTCCAGGTGTGGTCACTGCTGGTACTGCAGTATACATGAGCTGTAAGACATCGTTCCCCCTTAAAGGTATATACATTACAATTCCTCCCCTTTTAGATTAACAGTACCATAACACTCATTTAACAATTAAATATCAAACTAATTACAATTAACACTTTTAACATGCAACATTAGCTGAAAATAGTCTATTTATATATTCAGTCTTTGGGGAGGCTTCCTGATCCTTTCTGGATAGCGCCTTTCCCGAGTGTCTTGCTCTTGGTGCGGAGGTGATTCTGACCCCCTGTCGTCAGTTGGTTCATCAGCTTCCGATGCTACTGTTTCTGGGGTAGATGCGACCTGTACGTCGGGTTCATCACCAGGTACGTATGGGCGAGGCATGGGGTTGACTTGTTCCTGTGACTCTAGGATCTGGTCAGCATGGCGTCTCACGATGCTCTCCCCAATGTCCACTGTGTACATTAGTGGGCCCTGCCGTGTGCATATCGTTCCTGGCTGCCATTTTTCTGTTCGGTAGTCGCGGGCCAAGACTGCTTCCCCTAAATTGAAGCTCCTTGTTGGCTTCTCATGGATGTGCTGGAATTGCTTACTCTCAACATCTCTTCCTACATTTGGTCTGAGCAAATCCAGGAGAGATCTTAACCTTCGGTTAAAGAACATCATGTCTGGGGCCTGGTTGGTGACTGCATGTGTCGCATTCCGGTAGGCGAACAGGAAATTGTCCACCTTGTGCTGCAGCAGAATGTTGTCATCGTACATAGCCTTTATTGCCTTCTTAAAGGTTTGTACGAACCTCTCAGCCAATCCATTTGTGGCTGGATGATACGGGGCGGATGTGCAATGCCTTACCCCATTCTTTTTCAAGAACCTCCGGAACTCTTCGGACACAAACGGTGGTGGAGGACATTTTGATGACCACAGGCCATTTCGAGTGCGCATCCACGGCTATTAAAAACATTCAGTCCATGAATGGACCAGCAAAATCAATATGCACCCGTTGCCATGGAGATGAGGGCCACTCCCTTGGGTGTAGAGGGGCCTGTGGTGGTGCATTTTGGACTTTCTGGCATTCTGAGCAGCTCTTGGTCAGGTCCTCGATTTGTTTATCGATTCCCGGCCACCACACATAAGCCCTGGTTAGGCTTTTCATTTTTACCCCTCCCAGATGACCCTCATGAAGCTCATTAAGCACTCTATCCCTTAACTTGGGTGGAATTACCACTCGGGATCCACACATCAAGGTCCCCCGGCACACTGACAGCTGTTCTTTCCTTGTCGAGAATGCTGGCAACAGTGAGTCGCCATGTGCTGGCCATCCCTTCACCGTCAAATCATATACCCGAGGCAGTGTCGGGTCATTTCGGGTTTTCTTTTCGATACAAGCGTTAGTTACCGGTAGGTATTCAACTATAGTCGAATGGAATATTTCGACAGGATCCACTGCTGGTGCTTCCTCCGCAGTAGGCAGTGGCAGGCGTGATAGCCCATCAGCATTTCCATGCTGTTTCGTGCCCTTATATTCAATCTCATAGTGGTGCGCCCCTAGAAAAAGTGACCATCTTTGTAGTCGTTGCGCAGTCATCACCGGAACGCCCTTCTTCGGATTAAAAATGGAGACAAGAGGCTGGTGATCAGTCAGCAAGGTGAATTTCTGCCCGTGCAGATAGTGATTGAACTTTTTCACTCCCCACACTAGGCTGAGGGCCTCCCTGTCAATCTGGGCGTAGTTACGCTCGGCTGAGGTTAGTGATCGTGACGCAAAGGCTATTGGCCTCTCTGAGCCGTCCGAGAATTTGTGCGACAGCACCGCTCCAATGCCGTAGGGTGACGCATCACATGCCAACCGAATTGGTAATGCCGGGTTGTAATGGGCCAATACCTCTTTCGATGTGATTAGTGTTTTGCTCTTCTGGAAAGCTCGTCTACATTCGTCACTCCACTTCCATGGCACCCCAGTTTGCAGTAGGGTGTTCAGTGGGTGTAGTATTGTAGACAAATTTGGCAAGAACTTATGGTAGTAGTTTACCAGCCCGAGGAACGACCTCAGTTGTGACACATTTTCCGGTGCTGGAGCCTTGACTACTGCCTCAATCTCCTCTGGGGACTTATGTAACCCCTCTTTATTGATAACGTGGCCACAATACGAGATCTGTTTTCTAAAAAACTCGCATTTGGGGCGGTTAGCTCGGAGCCCATATTCCTGCAATCTAGTGAGCACCTGCTCCAGGTTGGCAAGGTGATCACTGTCATTTTCGCCCGTGACCAGGATGTCGTCCAAATAACACTGGGTCCCTGGGATCCCTTGCAGGACTTGTTCCATTGCCCTCTGCCAAATAGCCGGAGCTGATGCTACCCCGAATACCAGCCGGTTGTATTGGTAGAGACCTTTATGGGTGTTGATTGTGAGGTATTTTTTTGATGCTTCTTCTACCTCCATTTGCAGATACGCCTGGGCCAGATCAATCTTAGTGAAGCGTTTCCCTCCAGATAGCGAGGCGAAAATATCTTCAATCCGCGGAAGTGTATATTGTATGGTGTGAAGGACCGGGTTCACTGTTACCTTAAATTCCCCACAGATGCGAACCTTCCTTGGTTCCCCAGGCGTGCTGCTCAACGACTTTTTCATCACAGGGACGATGGGTGTAGTCCACTCGCTCCAGTCTACCTTGGACAGTACACCTGAACGTTCCAGACTCTCCAGCTCTGCTTCGACGGCTGGGCGGATCGCATAAGGTACCGGTCTGACCTTAAAAAATTTTGGGCTTGCGTTTCCTTCAATTTTAATCGTCGCTGTCATGCCTTTTAGTGTTCCAAGTCCTTGCTGCAACACTTCTTTCGCGTCAGTTAGGATCTTTGACAGTCGCCCAGGTGTGATGTCGTCATCCTTTTTGTCAGCCACAGTCAGTGCCTGTATGGAATGCCAGTCCAGTTGTATTTTCCAGATCCATTCACGTCCCAGTAATGGTGGTCCTCCATCTTGCAATACATACAGGTCTAGTTTTGGTGTTTCCTTACCGTTATATATAATGGTCACCCTTATTTTTCCTTTGGGGTAGACTTTTTGCCCCGTGTACGTCTTCAAAATAATTTTTGTGTCTCTCAAGGGTATGTGTGAGAATAGCTGCTCGTAGTCCCATCAGTTTATGACTGTTAGGGCTGATCCTGTGTCCAATTCCATCTTTACCTGGACTCCTGCTAACTTGAGAGTGACCCAAATGGTTCGGTGATCCTCCATTGTGATCACATTATGTAGTTTCAGACAACTCAGTTCCATGCTTTCGGAGTCGTTATCACTCTTTTGTTCGTCTGAACTATTCTCCGTCATCTTATATACCTTCTTGTACTTTCCTTTGGTAGGTTTCTTATTGCTGGTTTTCTTTCCCGACCTGCAGACTCGTGCTATGTGTCCTACTTTTCCACACTGTCTGCACACTTTGTCTTTGAACCAGCAATCATTCTGGTCGTGTGTTGTTCTGCCGCAGCGATAGCACTTCTCTGTTCCATATGACATTTTGTTTGTGCCATATTCTTGCGGTCTCTGTTGTATCTCTGCAGCGCCCCGTGCTGCTGCTTCATATGATACCGCAATGCTGAAAGCCTTTTCCAGCGTAAGGTCCTTTTCAGATAAAAGCCGTTTCTGGGTTCCTTCACTTTGAAGCCCACACACAAACTTGTCCCTTAAGGTATCTGCCAGTCCCGCTCCAAACTGGCAGTGTTTCGATAGTTTGCGCAGTTCTGTTAAATAATCAGCATTGCTTTCATCCTTATGCTGGTTCCGTTTGTGAAACTTGAATCTTTCTGCTATCAGCAGCGGTGTGGGGTTTAAATGTTCCTTTAGTATCGTTACTACGTCTTCAAAACTCTTTTCCATTGGCTTCGTTGGGGTTACTAGATTTCGTAATAACCCATACGTCTTTGCATCCATTAAATTTAACAATACCGACGCTTTCTTGTCATCTGACACCTCATTTGCCTTGCAGTACACCTCTATTCGTTCGACATATGTAGTCCAATCTTCGACTTCATTGTCAAATGCGGTGATACTGCCACTCTTCGGAATTTTGGGTGTGGTTTAAAATGGCGTCTCCCAATGGCTTAAAATGGCGTCTCCCGCGCTTTCCTTCCTCCCCCGCTGCTGCCAATGCTGCTCCCGGCGGTTCTCGTGGCAATGTTGGTGCCCTGTCGGTTTCCCGTGCTTCTCCTGCGCTGCTGCCAACGCCGCTCTCGGCGGTCCTCGTGGCAATGGCGTGCCTCGCAGGTTTCTGCGCGTCTCTCTCTCCCTCTCTCCGACGCTGCTCGGCCCCTGTACACCGGCTGCGCCCTGTGCGCTCTGCCCTCTCTCTCTCTACCCCGTCGACGCTGCTCGGCCCTTTGCTGTGCCGCTCGGTCGGGCTCTAGCCCGCCGCTGTCCGGGAAGGGTCTGCGCACTACCTGTTGCCAGCCCGTTTCGCTGGACCACCTCGACTGGAAAGCCAAGCCTGGCTCTCGACAGCCTCCCCCACAATTCTCGAGTCTCTGCTGGATGACTGGGCGGTTGCCCGTGGTCGACGTCCGAGTCTCTGGCCTTGACCTCCAATCCACTTATCTCCAGGAACGAATCCCCGGGAGGTGATGCAGAGTTGCAGGTAGGTTCGAACCTGCCTCGTCGCCAATGTTGCGTCCGTGTATAATAAGACACAGACTGCGGAGAACGGTACAACAGGTGTTTACTCAACGTGGCTCACACTGCAACTGATCTGTACAGATTACTGCTCAGTGCTATATACAGGTGTGGTCACTGCCGGTACTGCAGTATACATGAGCTGTAAAACATAGTTCCCCCCTTAAAGATATATACATTACAGATACAATAATTTTCCATGTGGTTGATAGTGAGGAAAAAAGCTGTAGACTGCAGGAAGATATCAATGAACTGGTCAGGTGGGCAGAAAAGTGGCAAATGGCATTCAATCCGGAGAAGTGTGAGGTAATGCATTTGGGGAGGGCTAACAAGGCAAGGGAATACACAATAAATGGCAGGATACTGAGAAGTGTAAAGGAACAGAGGGACTTTGGATTGCATGTCCACAGATCCCTGAAGGTAGCAGGACAGGTAGATAAGGTGGTTAAGAAGGAATACGGGATACTTTCCTTTATCAGCTGAGGCATAGAATATAATAGCAGGGGTGGTTATGCTTGAACTGTATAAAACACTAGTTAGGCCACAGCTAGAGTACTGAATACAGTTCTGGTCACCACATTACAGGAAAGATGCAATTGCACTAGAAGGGTACAAAGGAGATTTAGGAGGATGTTGCCAGGACTGGAGAATTTTAGCTATGAGAAAAGATTGGATCGGCTGGGGTTGTTTTCTTTGGAACAGAGGAGGCTGAGGGGAGACTTGATTGAGGTGTATAAAATTATGAGGTGCCTAAATAGAGTGGATAGGAAGGACCTATTTCCCCTGGCAGAGAGGTCAATATCCAGGGGAGGCATAGATTTAAAGTAATTGGTAGAAGGATTAGAGGGGAGTTGAGGAGAATGTTTCTTAGCCAGAGGGTGGTGGGGGTCTGGGACTCACTGCCTGAAGTGGGGTGGTAGAGGCAAAAACCCTCATCACATTTAAAAAGTACTTGGATATGCACTTGGAGTGCTGTAACCTACAGGGCTACAGACCAAGAGCTGGAAAGTGGGTTTAGGCTGGATAACTCTATTGTGGCTGGCACAGACACGATGGGCCAAATGGCCTCCTTCTGTGCCATAAATTTCTGTGATTCTATTATTCTAACGGCGCACATGCCCAGCACCAACGCTAACGCCCTCACCAAAATGGCATCCAGCGTGGCCCACACCAGAAGTGCGCGCGCGCTGATTAGATGCCATTTTGGACACAAAACAGCACCCATAGCACCAAAAAACCAGGCACTACAGAACCGAATTTCTAGCCTGTGATTGCAAGATGAGTCTTTCCCCAGCAATTCCCTGTTAATGTTTACAAAAATGTTTTTTTTGCTGTGCTGTAAAAGATTATTCAGTTAAGCAATAAAGGAAAATATAAAAATGCCATAAAATCATTTCATGTCATATTTCAACTTGATTATCAGCAGAAATAAAATTCTAACAGGAAAGGCAAGATTGAAAAATAATGAAGGGAGAATTTTAACCCCAAGAATGAGTGGGTTGGAGGCGGGGGAGGAGTTCAAATAAGCTAATCCAACGCGCCCACTTCTGAGTTTTAATTAGTTGCTGAAGTCAGGGATTTCATTAGTGCAGGCGAGCGGGTACTTATCACAGCAATTAACGTCCTCAGGAGATGTTAATGCAGTCTATTTCAATTGAATTTGACTTACCTTTAAATTTTAGAATCTCCAGCACAGGTTTCCTGGGGCTAGGGAAACAGAGGCCAGATTGAGCCGCAGTTCAGGTGGGTATTTAAACTTCTGATTCTCATTGAATTTTATGTGCCATTATAAAAATAGGACATTAACAACATAACATTTTATTAAACACCCATGTGCATACCCTTGGTCAATTACAATTGCTTTAACTTGCGCTTCCTACCGCTTCTATGTGTTACATCCCGTGTGGCACCAGCAAAGGTAGAGGTAGAGGCAGTCTGCTCACATCTCCGCCTTTACTGCTGAGATGCTTTTGGCCTATGCCTCTGGGTTTTGGAGCCCGTGGGGCACTGACAAAGACTAGTCCACCTATACCTGTGCAGGGGCTGACACGGCCATCGGGAGAGGAGGCACCTTGTGGGGTGCTGGCTGAGGGTGGGGGGGGGTGGGGTGGACAACGGGTGAGAAGTGAGAGCACCCACATCCATGTCCCCTTTTGTCATCATCCCTCTCCTGGGCCCGTACCACATCACTCCTGCCATTTTGCTGCAGACCACCTTGGTAAAGATCAATGATGTGATGTCTGGGAGCAACTGATTTGTGCAGAAGCCTTGAATTCAGCAAAAAGCCCTTCAGCACCTGCCACACCACTCCCTGTTGACTTTTGCAACTTGAAAGAATTATGGAAAGCACCAAGCACTTGTAGAATGGTAGCAACAACTAGAAGAAATCAACTAGCAACTAACCTAAAAGTTATTGATGATCCCTTTAAATAGCGCTTATTCTGCCCTTGCAGCGCGTTCCTATGCAGAGCTAGACAGGTAGCTAACAATTTGATATCTTCCCATAAAAATCACAAGGCTTGACTTTTCTTGTAAACTTTACTGAAAGATTCTTATTGTGAAACTGAAGTACAATACAGAAATGGAAGCACACATTAGTACACAAGCACATAACTGATATGCATACACAAATTTAGGTAAGCCTGAGCAACACAGTACATTTGGCATGTAACTTAACAAAACACGTGGAAACACAGCTTACTGTGAATATACATTTAGCAAACTGAAAGGCATTCTCTTACATTCACTTTAAATTAGCCCTGTACATAGTGCATCAAAATACAGCTACAAGTTAACCAGCTAGACAGAGAGCGAGCACTTCACGGCTAGCTGTGTAAGTTTTCTTACAGAGAAAAGTTACAAACTAAACATTTTCTGCAAAATATAGTGTACACTAATCATCTATAACATTCTCAAGTACTTACAGACAAATAGTGTCCAAGGCCGGAGCATAGCAAGAAAATAACTTCCCAGACCATGTGTGGCTGCAGGTCTGTGATATACAGTAGTTTACTTTACTGCACTTTACTGTGCTTTACCGCACTTTACTGCGCTTTACTGCACTTGCTAGGTACCAAATATCCACTAGGTGGCGGCACACAATGGAAATCGACCCAAATTACTCAAACCCCTGAATTAACTTGAAAACTAACATAAATTCCTAAAGGAAGGCAGCACATCCTTCCTGCTGCTTAACGGGTGTTCAGTTGTGCGAGCTTAAGAGAGGGTGTCGGCTGAAGCATTGAATTCCAAAATGGCACGCCGATTGATGTCATGATCTGCCTGCTCTGCATACTTCCAGTGGATGTTAGCTCCACGTGCACTAACACCCTCACCAAGATAGCATCTAGCGCGATTCGCCAGATCCCCAAATGGCTCCTGTAGCGCCAAAAAAACAGATGCTACCGAGCCCAATTTCATGCCCATATTCTTTTGAAGATCTCAAGCGCAACTCCTGTGTTCGACTTCTGTCCTTATACAAATCTGCTGTATATGAACTGCATAGAGTTTATCCAAAGCATAAAAATCATCTAATAGCATACACAGAGTTTGTGAGTGATTTTAAGATCATCCTGGAGAGCAAAGATAAACCATGGCATTTTTTCTCCACTCTCCTATTCCCTCTCTGACCTAATCTCATCCATAATTCTCATCTCTTGCTCACTTGGCTCCATTCCTTCTGAGACTGTACCATCACAGGACAAACTGTTGACCACCTAACTTCCTTATGACCCCATGCTAACTGACATTGTAAATGGTCCCTTTCTCTTTCATCACCATCCTCAGCTCAAAAAAATCCACCTTCTACCCCTCTGTTCTTGTAAACAGCTCCATCTCCAACTTCCTTTTTCTGTCAAAAGTCCTTGAACGTGTTGTCACCTCCCAAATTCATGCCCACCTTTCCCACACTCTGTCTGAATTTCTCCAATCAGGTTTTCACCCCTGCCATAGTACAGAAATTAGCCTAACCATTTATAAATGACACTATCTGTGACTATGATCATGGTGCATTATTCCTTCTCATTCTCCTAGATCTCTCTGCAGCCTTTGGCATGGTTGACCCCACCACAGCAAGCCTTTTTTCTCCTTGACAGATTCCCCGTCCGGAAGTCAGTCTGATTGACAGGCTTGGCTTCCAGTTGGGAAGGGAGGAAACTGGAGCAGGCCGCAGGAGCAGGTAGGTCCAATCCCCGACCCCTGGGGAAGGGTCCAGTTCGGGGGGTTTCTAATCCCTGACCCCGGGGGTCCAATCTCCAACCACAGGGGCGGGGGGGTGGGGTTGTTTGATCCCTGACCCCATTGGGGGCATTCTGATGCAAACGGAAATGGTAGCATAGTGATTATCCTGGAATCCTGGAACTCGCTCACTAACAGCACTGTGGGAGTACCCTCACCACACAGACTGCAGCGGTTCAAGAGGCGGCTCACCACCACCTTCTCAAGGGCAATTAGGGATGGGTAATAAATGCTGGCCTTGCCAGCGATGCTCCCCCGTGAATGTATTAAAAAAATACCGGCGGGTGGTCCAATCCTCGACCCCGGGGTCTTTGAATGGGGGTGAGGTCTGATGGGGGGTGGGGGAGCTTGGGCGGCCAGGGGGATGCACTCCTGCTCCTCTTGTCCCACAAGCAGTGCTGCAAAGGTGCTCACCATTACCACAAAACTGTCCTTGCCTGCCTTCAGCAGCCGGGTTTCCCGAGGCCTGGGAAAGCTGGCCAGCTAATGTTAACTCCACAAAGCAGGTTAAATCAGAGACTGCCAGCCGAATTAAAATATTTAAATTGCCGACCTGCCTCCTGGGAGCAGGTTGATTGCCTACCGACCCCTTGTCCCACCTCCACTAAACCGGAGGTGGCAGGTTGCAGGAGGGTTGGGGTCAAGTTTGAGATTTAAAACATTTTAACATCTGACCCGACCCTAACCCACCCATTTTTGGAGGTTAAAATTCACCCCAATGTTTCGGGTCGGTGACCTTTCATCAGAACTGGAAAATGATAGAGATGCAATAGTTTTTAGCAAGTACAGAGGCAGGGAAAGGGAGGAGTGGATGAAAGAACAAAAGGGAAAGATTCTGATAGGTTGGCAGGGTGGAAGGCAGGTGTAATTAAGTGAGAAATGAGATGAAGTTGCAAGGCAAAATGGACAAGTATGATGGTGCAAGGTATTGGGATAAGTAAAGAAACAAAAGATGGGTCTAGAGGAGCTGTAAATGGCAACAGCAGAATCATGACCAGCGTCTGCTGTCCGAAAAAATGGAAAAAGTGATTATGATCTGAAATTGTTGAACTCGATGTTAAATCCGGAAGGTTGTAAAGTGCCTAATCGAAAGATGAGGTCCTGTTCCCTGAGCTTCATTGAAGCAGTATAGGAGGCTGAAAACAGAGAGGTCAGAGTGGGAGAGGAGCAGAGAATTAAGCTGACAAGTGACCAGAAGCTCAGGGGCACGCTTGCATTTGGTCTCCCCAATGTAGAGGAGACTGCATTTTGAGCAGCGGATACAGTGTACGTAATTGAAAATACAAGTAAATCGCTGTTTCACCTGGAAGGAGTGTTTGGGGCCATGGACGGTGGGAAGGGAGGAGGTGAACGGGCAGGTGTTGCATCTCTTGCACTTACATAGGAAGGTGTCGTGGGAATGGAGTGGGTGTTGGAGGTGATTGAAGACTGGATCAGGGTGTCGCAGAGGGAATGGTCCCTTCGGAATCCTGAAAGGGGACGGGAGTGGAAGGGATGTATTTGGTGGTGGCATCCCACAGGAGGTGGCGGAAATGGCGGAGGATGATCAGTGAAAGTGAAGGCTGGTGGGGTGGAAGGTGAGGACAAGGGGAACCCTATCGTGGTTCAGGGAAGGAGGGGAAGGGGTGAGGGTAGAAGTGTGGGAAATGGGAAGGACTCGGTCGAGGGCCCTGTAAACGATGATGGAGGAAATCCTCGGTTGAGGAAGAAGGAAGACATATCGGAAGCACTAGTATGGAAGGTGGCATCGTCGGAGCAGACACGATGGAGACGGAGAAACTAGGAGAATGGAATAGAGTCCTTACAGGAAGGAGGGTGGGAAGAAGTGTAATCAAGTGGGAGTCAGTGGGAGCAATATGTCTGACAACTGCTCAGAAATGTAGTAAACAAGTGAGAAGGATAGTAAAAGACTTCAGGAAGACACAAACAGACTGGTGAAATCGGCAGACAAATGGCAGATGCAATTTAACACAGAGAAGTGTGAAGTGATGCATTTTGGTAGGAAGAATTAGGAGAGTTAATATAAACTAAATGGTACAGTTTTAAAGGAGGTGCAGGAACTGAGGGACATGGGGGTGTCCTGCACACAAATCACCTGCTTAATATCTATTACATCTCCAGCTTTTTCCAGTTCTGATGAAGGGTCCCAGACCTGAAACGTTAACTCTGTTTCTCTCTCCATGGGTGCTGCCTGGCCTGCTGAGTATTTCCAGCGTTTTCTGTTGTTATTTTAGATATAGAAAGTTCAGAGGAGAAGTGAAAAAGAAAATAAGAGAGGCAAAGAGAGGGTATGAGAATAGAATGGCAGCTAACATAAAAGGCAATCCAAAATTCTTCTATAGGCATATAAATAGTAAAAGGGAAGTAAGAGGAGGGGTAGGGCTGATTAGGGACCAAAAAGACCTACACATGGAGGCAGAGGGTATGGCTGAGGTACTAAATGAGTACTTTGCATCTGTCTTCACCAAGGAAGAAGATGCTGCCATAGACATAATAAAGGAGGAGGTAGAGGAGATACTGGATGGGATAAGAATTGATAAAGACGAGGTACTAGAAAAGCTGGCTGTACTTAAAGTATATAAGTCACCAGGACCAGATGGGATGCATCCTAGGATGCTGTGGGAAGTGAAGGAAGAAATCGCGGAGGTACTGGCCATAATCTTCCAATCCTGCTTAGAAATGGGGGTGGTGCCAGAGGACTGGAGAATTGCAAATGTTACACCCTTGTTCAAAAAAGGGTGTAAAGATAAACCCAGCAATTATAGGCCAGTCAGTTTAAGCTCGCTAGTGGAGAAGCTTTTAGGAACAATAATCAGGGACAAGTGTGGATTAATTAAGGAAAGCCAGCACGGATTTGTTAAAGGCAAATCATGTTTAACCAACTTGATTGAGTTTTTAAATGAGGTAATAGAGAGGGTTGATGAGGGCAATGTGGTTGACGTGGTGTACATGGATTTCCAAAAGGCATCCGACAAAGTGCCACATAATAGGCTTGCCAGCAAAGTTGAAGCCCATGGAATAAAAGGAATCGTGGCAGCATGGATATGAAATTGGCTCAGTGACAGGAAACAGAGAGTAGTGGTGAACGGTTGTTTTTCGGACTGGAGGAAGGTAGACAGTGGTGTTCCCCAAGGGTCGGTAATAGGACCACTGCTTTTCTTGATATATATTAATGACTTGGACTTGGGTGTACAACTTCAAAATTTGCAGATGACACAAAACTTGGAAGTATAGTGAACAGTGAGGAGGATAGTGATAGACTTCAAGAGGACATAGACAGGCTGGTGGAATGGGCGGACACATGGTGGATAAAATTTAATGCCGAAAAATGCGAAGAGAGACCTAAGGGTATATGTGTACAAATTGTTGAAGGTGGCAGGGCAGGTTGAGAAAGCAGTTAAAAAAGCTTGCGGGATCCTGGGCTTCGTGAATAGAGGTGTAGAGAACAAAAGCATGGAAATTATGATGAAACTGTATAAAACACTGATTCAGCCTTAACTGGAGTATTATGCCCAATTCTGGGCACCGCACTTTAGGAAGGATGTGAAGGCCTAAGAGAGGGTGCAGAAAAGATTTCCGAGAATGATTCCAGTGATGAGGCACATCAGTAACTTGGATAGACTAGAGAAGCTCTGGTTGTTCTGCTTAGAGCAGAGAAGGTTGAGAGGAGATTTGATCGAGGTGTTCAAAATCATGAGGGGTCTAGACAGAGTAGATAGAGAGAAACTGTTCCCATTGGCAGAAGGGTCTAGAACCAGAGGACACAGATTCAAGGTGATTGGCATAAGAACCAAAGGCGACATAAGAAAAAACTTTTTTACTCAGCGGGTGGTTAGGACCTGGAATGCACTGAGTATTGATGGTAATTACAGGATCTGACCTAACGGCCCAGGACCCACAGCGTAAAATGATCTCTAATTTGGTATTTGTAATATATGTGAGTAGAACAAATGAAGGACAGAGACACGATGAGTTGCTAGTTCATGTGCTTGATTCATTAGGCCAGAGCGAACTGAGCATGCTCATACTAAACCATGTGACAAACCATGTGATAATACATTACACTACTTTCCTCTTAAAAAAAATGCACATATTCCCCTCTCAAATACAACAAAACTATATTCCCACCTTTCCCAGCATTACATGTACCATATAACAAAAACTCCTGGCTTTTTTTCTTTTAAACAAACTACAAATCCAGTTTAATAACAGGTTTACGCAGCCTTCCTGATCTTCTTGCAAAATGTTTTGGTGTTGAACCAATTTTTGGGCTGTTTTGTTTTGGTTCCGAACTCAAAGATGATCCTGTTTCTATCTCAGACTTATTTGAACCTGGTACTTCAGTTGCTGAAGTCTGAACAGAGTCAAACTCATGTATGTGTTCATGGTCAAGTGGTTCAAGATCGCGTCTTGGTTCATCTCTAGCAGAGATCATTTGATCTACATGTAAACTTTGGATGTTGTCACCAATTTCAACCAAATATCTCTTGGGTCCACCAACCTCTACTATGGTTCTCACATCCCACTTGTGTGAATTTGACTTTCCAGAGGGATGGAGAACACGAGCATACTTGTTTTGTTTGAAACTGCGTTCTTTCTGATTGCTGTCATAATAACGTTTCTGACTCAACTGTTTCTGCTCAACTCTTGAGGCCAAGTTTGGTTGAACAAGACTCCATTATGTTCTTAATCTCCTCTTCATCAAGAGTTCTGCTGGGGTATATCCAGTTGTAGTGTGCAGAGTAGTTCTGTGCTTTAGCAAGAGAAAATTGCCAAACATTGCTTCATGCTGAGTCCCGAACAACCCTGCAACACTTACTTTTTGAGAGCTTCTTTCACTATTTTGACTGACCTTTCAGCTGCTCAGTTTGAAGCTTGATGATATGGTGGAACGAGAGTGTGTTTGATACTGTACTGTTTCATGAGTTGTTGGAATAGAACAGAACGGAACTGAGGGCCATTGTCAGAAACAAGCTCTTCAGGTAAGCCATGACATGCAAAGATAGACCTCAACTCATCTATGGTACATAAGAACATAAGAACATAAGAAGTAGGAGCAGGAGTAGGCCATACGGCCCCTCGGGCCTGCTCCGCCATTCAATAGGATCATGGCTGATCCGAATCTAGACTCACATCCACTTCCCTGCCCTCTCCCCGTAACCCCTAATTCCCTTATCTGCTAGGA
This sequence comes from Somniosus microcephalus, assembly GCF_052327205.1. Taxonomy (NCBI): domain Eukaryota; kingdom Metazoa; phylum Chordata; class Chondrichthyes; order Squaliformes; family Somniosidae; genus Somniosus; species Somniosus microcephalus. The sequence continues at coordinate 124,096,591 of NC_140988.1, forward strand.
AACTGTCTATCTCCGTTTTAAATTTATTTAATGTTGCAGCTTCCACAGCTCTCTGGGGTAGCAAATTCCATAGATTCACTACCCTCTGAGTGAAGAAGTTTCTCCTCATCTCAGTTTTGAAAGGGCAGCCCCTTATTCTAAGATTATGCCCCCTAGTTCTAGTCTCACCCATCAGTGGAAACAGCCTCACCGCATCCACCCGATCAAGCCCCCTCACAATCTTATATGTTTCGATAAGATCGCCTCTCATTCTTCTGAACTCCAATGAGTAGAGGCCCAACATACTCAACCTTTCCTCATATGTCAACCCCCTCATCTCCGGAATCAACCGAGTGAACCTTCTCTGAACCGCCTCGAGAGCAAGTATATCTTTTCTGAAATATGGAAACCAAAACTGCACGCAGTACTCCAGGTGTGGCCTCACCAATACCCTGTATAACTGCAGCAAGACTTCCCTGCTTTTATACTCCATCCCCCTTGCAATAAAAGCCAAGATTCCATTGGCCTTCCTGATCACCTGCTGCACCTGCATACTAACTTTTTGCGTTTCATGCACCAGGACCCCCAGATTCCTTTGTACTGTAGCGCTTTGCAGTTTCTCTCCATTTAGATAATAACTTGCTCTTTGATTTTTTCTGCCAAAGTGCATAACCTCACACTTTCCAATATTATATTCCATCTGCCAAATCTCTGCCCACTCACTTAGCCTGTCTATGTCCTTTTGCAGGTTTTTTATGTCCTCCTCACTCACTGCTTTCCCTCCCATCTTTGTATCGTCGGCAAACTTGGATATGTTGCACTCGGTCCCTTCCTCCAAATCGTTAATATAGATTGTAAAGAGTTGGGGTCCCAGCACTGACCCCTGCGGAACACCACTAGTTACTGATTGCCAGCCCGAGAATGAACCATTTATCCCAACTCTCTGTTTTCTGTTAGATAGCCAATCTTCCACCCATGCCAGTATATTACCCCCAATCCCATGATTTTTTATCTTGATCAGTAATCTTTTGTGTGGAACCTTGTCAAATGCCTTTGGGAAGTCCAAATACACTACATCCACTGGTTCCCCTTTATCCACCCTGTATGTTACGTCCTCAAAGAATTCGAGCAAATTTGTCAAACATGACTTCCCCTTCATAAAACCATGCTGACTCTGTCCTATTAAATTATGTTTATCCAAATGCTCTGTTACTGTTTCCTTAATAATGGACTCCAACATTTTGCCAACCACAGATGTTAGACTAACTGGTCTATAGTTTCCAGCTTTTTGTCTACTTCCCTTCTTAAATAAGGGTGTTACATTAACAGTTTTCCAATCTGCTGGGACCTTTCCTGAGTCCAGGGAGTTTTGGAAAATAATCACCAATGCATCCACAATCCCTTCTCTCAAGACCTTAGGATGTAGGCCATCAGGTCCGGGGGATTTATCCGCCTTAAGTCTCATTATTTTACCGAGTACCATCTCCTTAGTGATTTTAATCGTGTTTAGCTCCTCCTCCCCCCATTGCCCCCTGTTTGTCCAGTGTTGGGATATTTTTAGTGTCCTCTACTGTAAAGACTGATACAAAATATTTGTTCAGCATCTTTGCCATCTCCATGTTCCCCACCACTAGTTTCCTGGTCTCATCCTCTAAGGGACCAATGTTCACTTTAGCCGCCCTTTTTCTTTTTATATAACTGTAGAAACTCTTGCTATCTGTTTTTATATTTTTTGCTAGTTTACTTTCATAATCTATCTTCCCTTTCTTAATTAATCTTTTAGTTATTGTTTGCTGGCTTTTAAATGCTTCCCAATCTTCTATCCTCCCACTAGATTTGGCTACTTTATATGCCCTTGTTTTCAGTCGGGAACTATCCTTTATTACTTTACTTAGCCATGGATGGCTGTCTTTTCTTTTACTCCCCTTTTTCCTCAGTGGAATATATTTATCTTGAAAGATGTGAAATATCTCCTTGAATGTAGACCACTGCTCTTGTACCGTCTTACACTTTAATCTGTTTTCCCAGTCCACTTTAGTCAATTCTACTCTCATACCTTCATAGTCTCCTTTATTTAAGCTTATTACGCTGGTTTGAGATCCAACTCTCTCACCCTCAAACTGAATTTGGAATTCAACCATATTATGGTCACTCATTCCAAGGGGATCCTTTACTAGGACATTTTTTTATTAATCCTGTCTCATTACACAGGACCAGATCTAAGATTGCCTGCCCCCTGGTTGGTTCAGTTACATACTGCTCAAGGAACCCATCCCTAATACACTCTATGAACTCTTCCTCAAGGCTGCCATGCCCAATTTGATTCAGTTGTAGTATTTGAACCCATGTGTTTAACTTCAACCCACTTTGAGTGACTAGCTATAACTACCAGGAAATAATCATTTGCTTTCTCACAGAAGTCTACATGTGCTTTCTGAAAAGGTCTACTTGGCCATGACCAGGGTTGTAGTGGAGTTTTGGGTGGTTTGTTTCTACAATTTTGGCAAACACTGCATTTGCTGACAAGTGATTCAAGATCACTGTCCAATCCAGGCCAGTAAACAAAGCTTCTTGCAATTGATTTCATATAGACAATCGCCGGATGTTCAGTATGAAGTTCGGCCAGAATTCTATCTCTCAAAGAACTAGGTACCACCACTCTGTTTCCCCACTTGATACAACCTTGTTCACAAGACAATTCAGTTTGACGGTTATGGAATGGTTTCAACTCTGTGTCCATACACTGATCATTCCATCCATTCAAGATGTCTTCATACATTCTTTTCAGTACTGAGTCCTTTTGAGTCTCATCTGCAATCTCAGTTGCTTTCACGGGAAAGTCTTTGTCAACTGCACCTAGCATGAAAATCTCACCTTCACTCCCAACCCAGGAGTCCTCATGTGGCAATGTGGACAAGGCATCTGCGATTGCGTTCTGTTTTGAAGTGTGATATTCAATCATATAGTCATATTATGACAACAACACTACCCAAAGTTGCATTCTTGATGTGGCCATTGCAGGGATGGCAGATTTGGGCCCCAATATTGCCAGGAGCGGTTTCTGATCGATTATCAGGGTAAAGTTTCAGCTGATCAGGAACTGTTGGAATTTTTTGATTCCAAACACTATGGCGAGTGCTTCCTTTTCAATTTGCGCATAGTTTCTTTCAGGCTTTGTGAAGGTTCACGTTGCAAACGTGATTGGTTTCTTTTAGCCATCATCCATGGCCTGGCTTATGATAGCTCCCACACTGTAGCTGGAAGCATCACACGCTAACTTAAGTTCACACTCTGTGTTGTAGTGCACAAGTAGAGCATCGCTAGTGAGACTTCTCTTAGAAACATCATAAGCTTCCTGTTGCGCTTTCGTCCACTTCCATTGGACATCCTTCTTGAGGAGCTCGTGCAATGGAGCTAACATGGTTGCTAACTCAGGTAAGAAATGTGCGCAGTACTGGACCATTCCAAGCAAAGATCTTAACTCAGACACATTCTGTGGCTTTGGAACATTGATGACAGCATCAACCTTTTCCTTCACTGGTGGCAAGCCATTTGCATCAACTTTCAGACCAAGTACACAACCCTCGGGCTGCACAACAGCACATTTGCTCCTTTTCAATTTGACATTGTGGGAATTCAACCTTTGAACCACTAACCCTAAAACTTCCAGATTTTCTTCCTCACTGCTTATTGCAATCAGCACATCATTTTGATTGCATAAGCAATTTGGAACTCCTTGCAAAATCTTATCCATTGTAGCCTGGAAGATTTTGGGGGAGGACTTTACACCATACGGCAGCTTGGTGTGTGAGTACAGTCCCTTGTGTGTGTTGATGTTGAGACACTGTTGACTCTCTTTGTCAACATTCAGCTGAGTGTAAGCGTGCGACAGGTCAAGCTTAGAGAAAACCTTTGACCCAGAGAGTGCTGCATACAAATCTTGCGATGTAGGTAACGGATACTGCTCATCGTCAATTGCTTGGTTGATAGTAACTTTGTAGTCACCGCACAAGTGTATAGTTTTGTCTGCTTGGGCACTACCACAATTGGGGTAGCCCATTCACTTTTGTCAGTTTTTACTAGCACGCCGTTCTCTCTCAGTTTCTCTAGCTCTTCCTCCACCTGACTTTTCAACGCATAGGGGACTGGCCTTGCCTTACAATAGACAGGCTTCACGTTGGACTTGATGCGGATATGCATGTCATATCCAGTGATGCCCTCATAACTGTCTGTGAACATGCTTTCATACTTTTTCAGGGTTGTGTCGAGTAGCTTCTTTGAAGCATCCACACTGAAGATGTTTTTCCAGTCTCGTTTTAACTTTCTCAACGAGTCTTTGTCCATGGGGGTTGGCCTGTTGTTGTAGCTCGCTACAATAATAGGCAATTTTACTGACTAGCCATTGTGTTGAACTGTACATTCCATTCATCCACATGTCTCTAGGATTTCTCTGGGGTAGGTTTTTAACTCTATGGTATTCTTTGTAAGTGGTACTTGATTAAACTTACTCATGATAGAGCAGTCCACCGCCATGTAGATACACATATCAATATATTGCTCGTTGATCAAAAGTTTTGTACGGAATTCTTTCTCACGAATGCTAGCGTTGTCGCTAGTGGCATAGATACTGCAGATGCCTAGTACTTCAACATCAGGTGTGTTCACTTCAATATTGTGAACTCCTCCCTTTTGTTGTCGCTACTTTGCATTGCCACTGGAATGGTTCTTAATTCCTGCTTTACATCTAGCTCTGCAAGCTGTTGAAATATCACCTTGCTTCTGACAGTGAGAACACTTTGTATTCCTGTATTGACTGGTCTGTGGTGAGTGATTTCCATTGCAGCGATAACAATTCATTGAACTGCTTTTGACTTGGTCTTACAACTTTAGGTTTGGCGGTAGCTTTGTGACTGTAGACCTCAGCTGCACTTAGTCACTTGAGTCAGACGGAGCTCCCTTGCATTCTTAGATGCAATCTCCATAGATATGGCAATTCTGCATGCTATGTCAAACGTTAGGTTCAGAGTGTTCAGTAATTTGGACAGTGTGTGCTCATCCACCAGCCCATACACAAACTTATCTTGCAACGCACGATCCAAAAATGTGCCGAAGTTACCACGCAAAGACAGGTTTTTAATGTTACTACAATGTGCTCACTGATGGTTTCACTTTGTTTTTGGTTTCTGGTACCAAACTTATAGCTCTCTGCTATTTCTAATGGCTTTGGGTCAAAATGGTCCTCGAGTTTCTCAACAATGTCTTCAAACGACATATCCTTCACTTTCCCTGGTGTCAGTAGGTTTGTCAACGTTCTGCAGACATCTGGCCCGATCTCCGTTAGAAAAATTGCTATTGTCCATTCACAAATTACTTTATTTTGAGCTTGAACATTCTCATCTGCACTTTCGGTCTCAATAATGTTATTGGCCTGAAAAAACATCTCCATCTGCTCAGTATAAGAACTGAATGGTTCGTGAGCTTGGTCATACATGCCGAGGCTTCCAATCCAGTAGGCGCGGCCATGATTGTCCTGATCCCGTTGAACAGTGACTCAGCATGCTACTTGTGTACCTGTGAGAATCAATGCCGCTTTGCTGTGTATACATACACGTGAAGGCGAAGCACAGATGATTCTGCATCAGCATTAACAGTAAAACATCACAAAAATTCAGCTAAGGTGTCACAAATTCACATTAAACTTTTCCATTCGTAGGTTGAACACTGTATCCTTCCATGATCCCTAAAATGGCTTTTGGATCCCATCCTCATTGCCAAAATGTAATATATGTGGGTAAAACAATTGAAGGACAGAGACAGGATGAGTTGCTAGTCCATCTGCTTGCTTTACTAGGCCAGAGCGAACTGAGCATGCTCATACTAAACCATGTGACAAACCATGTGATAATATATTACAGTAATTGTTGGCAATCTCACTCAGAGAGTCTACAAGGTGGCCCATGGCACAGGAAACAAAAATATGATACACTGAAGTAGTCAGGGTGTATATCTGAAATTGGAACCAAAGAAGCAGAATAGTGGGAGCTGTACAGTGATTTTTTTTTATTAGTTCATGGGATGTGGGCGTCGCTGGCAAGGCCAGAATTTATTGCCCATTCCTAATTGCCCTTGAGAAGGTGGTGGTGAGCTGCCTCTTGAACCGCTGCAGTCCGTGTGAAGGTGCTCCCACAGTGCTGTTAGGGAGGGAGTTCTAATCTGTGCTATATCTTCCCACAGACTGATTGATGCTGAACCTGGGTGCCCAGAACAGAATGTATTACACTCAACAGCATTAGCATCTCTCACTTTAATGAGTGGATAAATTCAGAAATAATAAGATAGTTCATGAAATGTTTTACAGAAGCTCCTTCTGTCACTGAACTAGATATTTACCTTTTTTGAAAAAGAATGTAGAAGAATTGATTTTCCTCATACTATAAAACCCATTAATTAAATTGCAGGAATACAATGGGTTAAATTTTCTTTACCGCATGGAACAGATCGCCAGATTACTGACCAGGCGATGAAGGATAAAGTTTACCCCATGGTTTTGAAATGTGAGCCTGGAAATTCAGACAGCGCTGTTGTGCCTCCGGATGTGCGGCGAAGTGAAGCTTTTGCTTGCTGCTTTGACACTGTCATTGATGCCATTACAGGGATGGGGTCATTTGAAAAGCAGGGGTGGGCGCAGGAAAGAATTTCCAATGGCTGAAACACTGGCCCAGAAATTCGGGTCCCCACGGGTGAGTACGCGCAGGGTACTCATCCGTAGGCCCAACAAAACTGCCGGTTTCGTGCATGCACTGCGCATGCGTGGGAAACCGGAACTTCCGTTCCCTTAAAGGAAGGGGTTCACAGGTCGAACGCGTGCGCCGGAGAGGCAGCGCGTGTGCCTGGAAATTACGTTTATTTTGCAGGTTTCTCCGGGAAGGTAAGTCTCCAGGAGTTACACTTTTAAAAAGCAGTCGCAAGGCCTGCTTTTAACAAGGTAAGTGGTGAATTAAGTAAAATTAAAACATTTTTTCCACAGGTTTATTATTTTTAAATACTTTAAAGAAAGGTAAGTTTATTTTTAGCCCTGTTAGAAACTGTAATAAATGTTTTCAAAAATTTAAATTATTGTTTAAAATAGTTACTTTATGTAATTTATAGTTATTGTAAAAATGTGATTTTGTTTTTTAATTTATTTGAAGTTTTAGTTATGTTTTGGGGCTGATTTGTATTTATAGTTTTGACAGCTCTTCCTGTCAAATTTATGAATGGGCATTCCCTGCTATGGCCCACGTGATCCCAGGGGACGCTTCGAACTAACTGCGACCCTGGGATACGCAAGCACTGCGCACCGCCAGTTGGAGGAGGCCCAGGATCGGAATCCCACGTGGGCCCACAGCACAACGGCCGGCGCGTTAGGTAAGTGCAGGTCGGAGGCTTGCACCCGCGGGAAGCCTCCGACCTGAATTTCTGGGCCATTGAGTCTCACGTACCACTGCTGTTATTGTAAAGACAAAATTGGCACATAATGGAGGACTTGGGTGGGGTGGAGGGGTCATTTTAACTTTTGCCGACAGTGTAAATTGGGCAAAACTGGATCGGCTGCTGTCATACACGTCTCCCGATTTTAGAAAAGGTGGTGACCCAATGACATAAAAAAAACTTATTACATATGAGGAAGCAATAGTTGATTTATTTAGAGTCTGGAAGGTACTGAGACCAGAGAGGTTGGGAGAGAATACAGAACTACCATATATTGATTATATATTTATGAGTTGCACAATATGTTACCTTCCATACGCAATGTGCATAATACTACATGCAATGGCAATACAGTACCCAAATGGATGTGTTCCTAGAAACCTTTAGTTCTGCATCTTGTTGGATATTATCAAAATGCTCACACTGATACTAATAAGTTACTTTTCTATCTTCAATGGTTCCATCAAATATCAACTTTTATTCGTAGGAACCCAAGAACAATGTTTTTAAAACAGCTACAGGCATATAAGGGTTACACACTTGAAATGTCATAAACAGTCTCTTTGCCTTACAGCTGCATCCACAACAATAAAGAGTGCCAAGATAATAAATATTTATATTAAAAAAAACAATGTCCACTGGTAACTGTGGTGGTAATGGAAAATAAAAGCAATTTGTGCTGTTAGGTGGGGCTCAGTAATAGGTAACAAATTAAAAGTTTCCTTCAGGTCTTCATGCATATCAACATGTGATCATCTGCAAACATCCATGGAAATTAGTTAGTTCAGCAACTTCAGAACAGCCACTGCAGAACAGAATAAACAGCAAGCCAGCATTCTGATCAGATCTGTGCAGCTATCCAGGAGTGAAGACAAAACACCACTGTGTAATGGTTCTATTGTTGTAGAAAAATACACAAGAGAACTTGGGGTAGATTATCATCTGCACCGCATGGGTGGTAATATGGCAGAGCGGATTGTCCATAGAATCCACCCAATTTTCACTTCATTTAAATCAATGGAATCACATGTGTACTATAAAGGGTAGGCAATTCGCTCTGCCAAATTACCACCCAGGCAGTGAAGGTGAAAATCTATCCCTTTATTTCTTTGGAAGCTACTTAATTCTGAGTAAAGAGTTTTTCTTTAGTGAACTACAGATTACAGCAAATATATATTACATTATAGCATATCGTTGTTGGAGAACAGCAACAAGTGTGCATTTATTTATTTTCTTTAATGTAGAAATAGCATTTCACAGAGGGGAAGAAAAATAGATAAAATTAAAGGATGCCAAATAATGGGACATAGAATAGCAGGGAGTGACCAAAGCTTGGTCAAAAGGATGGGTTTTGAGAAGGTTTTTAAAGGTGGATGTATGGATAACCGTAGCTGTCGTAAAGACAGCGGGGTTTGATTGACAGCTGGTTGACGGCGGACGTCATATCCGGGGGCGGGATCCGACACCATCTTGGCCATGCTTGAGGTACTGTACTAGGAGACACAGAGTCAGGACTGAATAAATGGCACTCCACTACAATTGCTTGGCAGACTCGTAATTACGTTATTAAGATAACATTACATGGTACCAGGATTTATAGAACTCACGATAAGGACATACTACAACAATGGAAGGAATAAAACCTCCGGCTAGCCTGCAACTAGAAGGAAATGTGGATGAAAATTGGCGTGTCTTCAAGCAACGCTTTCTTCTCTACCTCACAGCGATTGACGCTTCGACTAGCTCTGGAACACATAAAGTAGCTTTGTTGCTAACAGTGGCTGGCTCGCAGGCAATCGATCTGTTTAATACATTTACATTTGCAGCCAAAGATGATAAAAATGATCTGGACAAGGTGATAGAACGGTTCGACGAATACTGCACTCCAAAAAAGAATGAAACGTATGAGAGATTCGTGTTTCGCTCCCGCGTGCAAAAGCAAGGAGAATCCTTTGATTTTTTTTGACGGACTTAAAAATAAAAGCACAAACACGCAACTTTAGGGACCTGAAGAAATCGATGATATGCAATCAAGTCGTTTTTGGAATACTTGACAAGAATGTGAGGGAGAGAATGCTTAGAGACAATGACCTAAATTTGGATGCAGCAGTGAAAATATGTCATGCTAGTGAACTCTCAGCCATGCACATGAAAACTTTCGAAGGGAGCAGCACAGCAGTGGGCGGGAGCGCCCTGGGGCTGACAAACCTGCTGGTGGATGTGGTACACAAAAGGGACACAAGAGGGCCCACGAGTTCAAGATGATGACGCCTTACGAATGTAGACAGTGCGGTAATAAACACGTAGCCAGACAGTGTCCTGCTTATGGGAAGAACTGTGCAAAATGTAAAGGCAGGAATCACTTTGCCAAGATGTGTTTTTGGGAAGAGAAAACTGAAGGTAAAAAGACAGTGCATGCTATTGAGACTGAAGAGGCAGGAGCAGAGACTTTGTTTGTTGGAATGGTGCAAAATGAGTCAAAACAGGGCAAAAATGCTAATGAAGTGCACTCTGTAGGACCAAAGACTGAAGTTTGGATAGCTCCCTTGCTGGTAAATGGCACCATTGTTCCCTTTAAGCTAGATACAGGTGCTAAGGCAAACCTCATAAGTTGGAGTGATGCACGGAATCTCAAAGTGCGACCTAAAATACTGAACAAGACAGTGTCTTTGAAGGCATACAATGGACAAAGCATTGAAACAAAAGGAACGTGTAGGCTGAATGTTAAGGTAAAAAATCACATTCACCCTTTGACCTTTGTTATAGTGCCTGAAGGACATGAGTCACTGTTGGGGGATAAGGCCTGTGTGGATTTGGGCTTCGTATAATGAGTCTATACTATCAATGAACTGAACTGTGTGCAGAGTGCCCCCCAAGATAGTACAAATCTGACTCATGAGACTATAGCACACAAATATGCAGATGTATTTCAGGGTTTCGGAGCACTGCCCTTTACATACTCCATCAAACTGAGAGAGGGTGCACAACCTGTGATTCACGCACCCAGGAGAGTTCCAGTGGCTCTCCGTGAAAAACTGAGGAAAGAGCTAGACCGCATGGAGGGACTAGCTGTCATAAAGAAGATTGAGGAGCCGACTGACTGGGTAAATTCCATGGTCTGCGTCAATTCAAAAAAACTGATAAATTGCGTGTCTGCATGGATCCCAAGGACCTTAACGCCAATATCAAACGAGAGCACTACCAAATTCCAAAGAGAGAGGAAATAGTCAGCGAAATGACAGAAGCGAAAGTCTTCTCCAAGATGGACGCCTTGCATGGTTTCTGGCAGTTGAAACTTGATGAAGTGCTAAGCTGTGCACTTTTAACACCCTGTTTGGTCGATACTCCTACCAGCGTCTGCCCTTTGGTATTAGCTCCGCCCCAGAAATCTTTCACAGAGCAATAGAGCAAATCATCGAGGGCCTGGAGGGAGTGCGGGTGTACGTGGATGATCTGGTAGTATGGGGCTCCACTAGGGGAGCACGACACCAGACTGGAGAAAACACTTCAGAGAATACAGCAGTATGGACTCAAACTAAATAAAGACAAATGTCAGTTCAGTGTCAATGAAATCACATTCCTGAGACAAGATCTCTACAGAGGGGATTCAGCCAGACAAGTCAAAGGTAAAGGCTATACATGACATGGAGAAACCAAAGGACAAGAAAGGGGTTCAGCGGGCCCTTGGCATGGTTAACTACCTAGGAAAATTCATTCCAAATCTAGCAGTGAAAACTGTTCATCTGAGAAAACTGCTGCACCAAGAGACAGAGTTCCAATGGGGACATGAACATGAGAGAGAATGGAAGGGGCTGCTACACATTCTAGCAGGAGAACCCCTACTGATGTTCTTCTGCCCTAAAAAGAGGACGAAAGTGTCCACAGATGCCTCTAAGAATGGATTAGGGGCTGTCCTTCTACAGGAAGATGAAGGAGAATGGTGACCAGTGGCGTATGCGTCATGCTCCATGACGGCTACAGAGTGCCGGTACACACAAATCGAGAAGGAGTGCCTTGGCTTGGCATTTACCTACATCTATGGTCTTCCCAAGGTTATCCTAGAAACGGACCATAAGCCACTCCTAGGGATCGCAAAGAAGAATCTGTGTGACATGTCACCACGGATACAACGCCTAATGATGAGACTTCAACATTACGATTTTGAGCGAACATATGTGCCAGGGACACAAATGTTCATTGCAGACACACTATCCAGGACTGCGCCTTATGCCACACAAAACAGTGAATCAGAAGAGGATGTGGCTCTTCATGTGGATATGGTCTATGCAGCATTGCCCGCCACACAGGAACAACTATCAGTGATAGTCACAGAGACGTCAAAGGACCCAGTCCTGAGTAAAGTAATGAGAAATCTTCAAGAGGGCTGGAAGAAAGGGTCATGTAAACAATATTATCACATTCAGTCTGAGCTCTCTGTGGTTAATGGACTACTGCTTAAGTGTGACAGGATAGTAGTGCCCACTTCTATGCGACGAGAAATGCTCAACAGGATACATGAAGAGCACCTGGGTGCAGAAAAGTCAAAAAGGAGAGCACGTGAGGCACTCTACTGGCCAAACATGAACTCTGATATTGACCAGTTGATCGGCGAGTGTGCTACATGTCAGGAGTATCACTACAAGCAAACAAAAGAGCCCCTCATTACCACAGAGCTCCCATCACAACCTTAGGAAAAGGTCGGAACTGATATATTTCACTATGAAGGAAAAGACTATTTGTTAGTTATTATTATTCCAATTATCCGGAGATGGCTCTCTTGTCCAGTACCACATCAAGAGCTGTGATAACTCACCTGAAATCAATCTTTGCCAGGCAGGGCATCCCTCTAACCCCGGTCTCTGATAATGGCCCTCCCTATGCCAGTCATGAGTTTCAGTCATTTGCTTCAGGGTATGAGTTTAATCATGTAACCTCCAGTCCGCTCTATCCTCAGGCTAATGGAAAAGCGGAGAAGGGGGTAGAGATTGTGAAAAGACTATTAAAGAAAGCAGCACACAGCAACACTGACCCATATCTGGCCCTGATGTCGTACAGGGCGGGCCCGCTAGCAAGTGGCAAGTCTCCAGCTGAGCTCTTACTGGGTCAGAAAATCCGTACACGACTTCCCAGTTATGTCACACCTGACCACAGAGATGAGGAGTGGGCAGACAAGGCTCGGAAACTACAACAGAAACACAAAACACTTCATGACCGCACAGCCACTACACTAGTGCCTCTACAGGAGAAGGATATAGTTTGCATTGAAGGGCCTGAGTCATGGCCTAAAAGAGCCACCGTTCTACAACAGGTCACCCCCAGGTCATACAGTGTCATGACAGAGAACGGCAATGTGTTTCACAGAAACAGGAGGCACCTACTGAAAACCACAGAGACCTTTCAGCCTCAGGAGGACAGAGAGGATGATGAGATGAGGGAAATGCCACAAAGAGACGAGATGAGGGGAATGCCACAAAGTGACGAAGGACACAATAGTGATAATGTGACAAGGGACCTGTGTGGTACAGACATGAACTTAAGGGATACAACTGGGGTGGTTCAGCAAACACCCATTCAGCCACGCAGGTCACAGCGCACCAGAAAGCCTGTAGTTAAACTTGACCTGTAGACAGGGATTGATAAGACTGTAAACAGTTAATGGACTCCTGGGTGTGGGTAAGGTTTATACCTACCTGCAATTAGTTCAACGGTGTAGTTACACTGAATGTTTCTATATGATGTTAACAAGTGTTCTATGTGTTATGTTCTGTTATGTTGTTACTGTGTTATGTCTTCATTGAAGGGGGAAGATGTACGGATAACCGTAGCTGTCGTAAAGACAGCGGGGTTTGATTGACAGCTGGTTCACAGCTGACGTCATATCCGGGGGCGGGATCCGATGCCATCTTGGCCATGCTTGAGGTACTGTACTAGGAGACACAGAGTCAGGACTGAATAAATGGCACTCCACTACAACTGCTTGGCAGACTCGTAATTACGTTAAGATAACATTACAGTGGAGAGGCACAGATGAGAGGGAGAGGAGTTTAGGGAGGAGTTCCAGCGTTACCAATGGTGGGACGGAGGGAGTACAAGGCCTGAATCAGAAGACTAAAGATTGCAGGAGGAATGCAAAGTTGGAGGACGTTGCAGGGGTAGGATGGTAGGTTATGGAATTTTTGAAGACAAGGATGAGAATTTAAAATTGAATGAGATGGAGGACAGGCAGCCAGTGTAGGGCAGGGAGAAATGATAGGTGAGCAGGACAAGGTATATGTGGCAGAGTTTCAGACATGTTGAAGTTTATGGAGGGTAGAAGTTGGGAGGCCTTTGGAGAAATCAAATCTAGAGAGGCCAAAAGTGGAAGTAAGGGTTTCAGTAGCAGTGGAGCTGAGGTAGGAGAGGTGAGCAATGTTGCAGAGATGAAAGCGTGCAGTCTTGATGATGGAAACAATGTGGATTTTGAAGCTCAGCCTTACCTAGAGCAGAATGCCATGATTTTGCACAGACTGGTTCAGCCTGAGTGAATGGGCAGGGAGGCCATGTAATCAAGAGCAATGTTATTTTAATCGGTACATGACCAGGATCAGTGTACTATGGTTATAAAGTATGTTGCATAACGTCCATAAAGAACAAGCCAGTTCTCAATATGTGTGTTCTGGTGTGAAATACATAACCCAATGATGCTTCTCAAATTCAACAGTTATCTTGCCACAAAATTCAGAAGTTGAGAACCTCTTAAGAGCTGAAATCTTTGATCCTTCTGGTGCCGTAACTCTGAAGGGAGTGAGCTGGAAAGGCCATAAATTAGACCGGGACCAGGATACATTGAGTCCTGAATGGAGTTTTTCCAGGCCTTGTAAGGGGTGAAGTCTCTGCTCGCCTCTTACAAGGTGAGTTCTGTAAGAAATGAGTCAGGAACTTTCAGCCAAGAGTTCCTGTGTCCCCAACTTGGGAAATACTAGCGAGGAGGATTGACGGCCAGTATACCCAGAAGAAAGAGGTATACTGGTCTCATGAATAATGACTGTGAGGTTTGTAGTGTATGTACCTTTAAGAGCCCCTGTGTACTGTAATACCGCTAGTGACCACTCGGGTATATAAGCCTGTATAGCGTCTTGTATCTTTTAGTTCACCTCCAGACTTTGTTCAGTAAACACCTGTTAACCAAATCCTGCATTCCGTGTCTCCATTAACACACGGATACAACAGTGGCGACGAATTGGAAACGGACTTACCTGCAATTCGGCAGCACCTCAAGGAGATCGATTCCTCAGACGAAGGTCGAAGAAAAAAAAACTGTGAGTTCACCAGCTAGCCGGGCTGGTGGCAGGTACTGCACTAATCCTTCCTGGGCGGCGGGCTGGGGCTCGATTGGGTGGCTCTGCAGCGGGGCCAAGCAGCGAGTCAGAAGGCGGAGGCAAACAGAGAAGGAGGGTGGAGCACTCGGGAGACGGCCGGCGCTGCAAAGCAGGTCGGCGTTCGAACCAAGCAGAGGGAGGGAAAAGTCCCAGAGAGTCCGGCGGGAACGAGTCTCCAACTATTAAAAATATCTGTGTAAATAAAAACCGCGGAGAACAGCGTTGTGAGCAGCGGCAGGAAAGCGCAGGAGGCGCCATTTTTTCTCGGCAGGGAAGAAAGGAAAGCGCGGGAGGCACCATTTTTGATTTTCAGGATGCCTAAGACTGGCAATATTACTGTTTTCGATAGTGATATAGAGGATTGGACCACATATGTGGAAAGAGTGGAGGTATATTGCACAGCGAATGAAGTAGAGGATGATAAAAAGGCATCGGTACTTCTAAATCTGATGGGCGCAAGGACATACGGGCTGTTACAAAACTTAATCACTCCAGCCAAACCGATGGACAAGAATTTTAAGGAGATTGTTGATACCCTACAGGAGCACTTAAACCCAACACCACTGCTGATAGCGGAACGATTCAAATTCTTCAGGAGGAATCAGCACAAGAATGAAAGTAATGCTGATTACCTCACCGAATTAAGAAAGCTGTCAAAGCACTGCCAATTCGGGGCAGGACTGGCAGATTCTCTACGAGACAAATTCGTCTGTGGTCTCCTAAGTGAAGGAACACAGAAGAGGCTACTTTCTGAGAAAGATTTGACACTGGACAAGGCTTTCAGTGTGGCTGTATCATACAAAGCAGCAGCAAGAGGAGCTGCAGAGATACAGCAAAAGCCACAGGACTTCGGCACCCATGAAATGACACAGGGTTTCGAGAGATGTTATCGCTGCGGCAGATCCACCCATGACCAGAGGGACTGCTGGTTCAAGGACAAAGCATGCAGGCAATGCGGAAAGATGGGACACATTGCACGTGTATGCCGATCTGGAAACAAAAAATCCACTGACAGAAAAAAAATCAATAAGGAAAAGTACAGAAAGGTACAAATGATGACGGACAGTAGCTCCGAAGACCAGAAGAGCGATAGCGACACCGGAAACAAGAGACTAAGCTGTCTCAAATTACATAATGTAATTGCCAAAGAAGATTACCAGACCATTTGGGTTACCCTCACGATAGCAGGGTCCCCAGTTAAAATGGAGCTAGATACAGGATCAGCTCTGACCGTCTTAAGTCGACGGGATTACGAGCGGCTATTTCCGCATGTACCTTTGAAAGACACATCCATTATCTTGAAGACATATACGGGGCAGAAAGTATACCCCAGAGGAAAAATAAGGGTGCCTGTTGTATACAACGGCAAGGAAATACAGAAGTTGTATTTATACGTTCTGCAAGATGGTGGTCCACCGCTGTTGGGACGTGAATGGATCAGGAAGATACGTTTAGACTGGCACTCCATTCAGGCACTGACGGTGAGCAGTAAGAAAAAAAATGATGACATCATACCTGAACGATTAAAAGACATCTTGGCCAACGCCAAAGAAGTGTTTCAACAGGAACGAGGAACCTTGAAAGGCGTCACCGCCTCAATAAAAGTAGAAGATGCGGCAATTCCCAAGTTTTTTAAGGCAAGGCCGGTGCCATACGCAATTCATCCAGCAGTCGAGGCAGAGCTGGAGAATTTGGAAAAGGCAGGTGTCTTATCCAAGGTAGATTGGAGCGAGTGGGCAACACCCATCGTCCCGGTCATGAAGAAAACATTGAATAATGATAAATCTGAAGAACAGAGAAAAATTCGCATCTGTGGGGACTTCAAGGTGACTGTAAACCCGATCCTTCACACGGTACAGCATCCTCTTCCGAGGATAGAAGATATTTTCGCCTCACTATCCGGAGGGAAACGTTTCACCAAAATTGACTTGGCACAGGCATATCTACAGATGGAGGTTGAGGAGGCCTCTAAAAAGTATCTCACGATAAACACACACAAAGGCCTGTACCAGTAGAATCGACTGGTTTTCGGAGTAGCATCAGCTCCAGCTATCTGGCAAAGAGCTATGGAGCAAGTCCTGCAAGGGATTCCGGGGACTCAATGCTACCTGGACGACATCCTTGTAACAGGAGAAAACGACAACGAGCACCTTGCCAATTTGGAGCAGGTGCTCACTAGGCTGAGAGAACGGGGCCTACGAGCAAATCGCCCCAAGTGCGAATTTTTCCAGAAACAAATATCATATTGTGGCCATATAATTAACGAAGAAGGGTTGCATAAGTCACCTGAAAAAATTGAAGCGGTCATAAAAGCCCCAGCACCTGAAAATGTCTCACAATTAAGGTCGTTCCTGGGATTGATAAATTACTATCATAAATTTTTACCGAACTTGTCGACCGTTCTGCGCCCTCTTAACGCACTTCTACAAAAGGGAGTAATTTGGAAATGGAGCGAAGACTGTAAACGTGCCTTCCATAAATGCAAAGGCTTCATCACGTCCAAGGAAGTGTTGGCTCATTACAACCCATCACTGCCAATCAGACTGGCGTGCGATGCATCCCCTTACGGTGTAGGAGCGGTATTATCGCATAGATTCCCTGATGGCTCGGAGCGGCCGATAGCTTTTGCGTCACGCTCATTGAACTCAGCTGAGCGTAACTATGCCCAGATCGACAGGGAAGCTCTCAGCCTGGTGTGGGGAGTGAAGAAATTCAACCATTACCTACACGGACAAAAATTTACCTTGTTGACTGACCAACCCCTCGTCTCCATATTCAACCCTAAAAAGGGCGTTCCCATTATGACAGCGCAAAGGCTACAGAGGTGGTCCCTTTTCCTAGGGGCACACCAATATGACATAGAATACAAAGGATCAAAACAGCATGGGAATGCTGACGGTTTATCGCGCCTACCGTTGCCAACGGTAGAAGAGGCACCTACAGTGGACCCAGTGGAGATGTTCCACTCAACCATAGTGGAATGTCTACCAGTAGCCAATTCTACCATTGAAAAGGAAACGAGAAATGACCCGACTCTCTCACGAGTCTACGATTTAACGGTGAAGGGATGGCCGGCACATGGCAAACCACTGTTGCCAGCATTCTCGCAAAGAAGAGAACAGCTGTCAGTGTGCCGAGGAACCTTGATGTGTGGATCCAGAGTGGTGATTCCACCCAAACTCCAGGATAAAGTGCTAAAGGAGCTTCACGAGGGGCATCTGGGTGGAGTGAAAATGAAGAACCTAGCCAGAGCGTTTGTGTGGTGGCCAGGTATCGATGGAGACATCGAAGAAATGACCAAGAGCTGTCTAGGATGCCAGAAGGTCCAAAACGCCCCACCACAAGCCCCTCTACATCCATGGGAGAGGCCCTCATCTCCATGGCAAAGGGTACATATCGACTTTGCTGGTCCATTTATGGACTCAATGTTCTTAATCGCGGTTGATGCACACTCCAAGTGGCCGGAGGTAATAAAGATGTCCTCCACCACCACGGAAAAAACCATCACAGTATTAAGGACCATATTTGCCAGGAATGGGCTGCCTGAACAGATCTGTTCTGATAATGGACCGCAATTTGTGTCCGAAGAATTCAGGAAGTTCTTAAAAAACAATGGGGTTAAGCACTACACGTCCGCCCCATACCATCCCGCCACCAATGGATTAGCTGAAAGGTTTGTCCAGACCTTCAAGAAGGCCATAAAGGCCATGGGTAATGAAGACATAAATCTACAACATAAGGTAGATAACTTCTTGTTTGCGTACAGGAATGCAACACATGTGGTTACAAACCAAACTCCCGCCATGATGTTTTTCAATAGAAGACTAAGATGCCGGCTGGATTTGATCAAGCCAAACATCAGAAGGGACGTAGAGAACCAGCAATTTCAAGGCATGAATGAAAGGCCAACTAGAACCTTCCAGATAGGTCAACAAGTTTTGGCCCGGGACTACCGTACCGAGAAATGGCAGCCTGGAACTATTTGCACATGACTAGGACCGCTGATGTATATCGTGGACATTGGAGAAAGCATAATAAGGCGCCATGCTGACCAGATCATAGAGTCATCCGAAAAGGGACAACCTACACAACTCTATATGCCTAATGATGAAGCAGAGATACCCATAGTATCTACCTCCGATCCGGTGATACTGGAACCAGATGAACCCGACACTGGCATTCAAGCCGAATCGACCTTGCCAAAAGAACCTACTACACCACCGAAAACTACTACATCACCGAGGCGTTATCCGGACCGAGTCAGGAAGCCTCCAGAGAGACTGACTTATAATTGATTAACTGCAGCAAATGTGTAGATGATTGTTCTTGTAAACATGTTAATTAATGATTACTTAAAATGTTATGTACTAATTATCTAAAAGGGGAGGAATTGTAGTGTATGTACCTTTAAGAGCCCCTGTGTACTGTAATACCGCTAGTGACCACTCGGGTATATAAGCCTGTATAGCGTCTTGTATCTTTTAGTTCACCTCCAGACTTTGTTCAGTAAACACCTGTTAACCAACTCCTGCATTCCGTGTCTCCATTAACACACGGATACAACAAGGTTCACCTTGGGGGTCCGGGCATGGAACATAGCCTACACCCTCTAAGATTCAGGTACAGCTGAAGTTTTTTTGGTCTCCTTATAAAAGGGGCCGATGTGGGCACTAATAAGATATTGCTGAGAAGGCGTTTACAAGTCAGTTCTGTAAGAAATGAGTCAGGAACTCTCTGGAGCACCCAATATGTGTGGGAATTCTCGGGCTCCCTAGTCTGGTAGGCATCCGAGATATATTTCTAGTGGCATGAACATTGCCATTGGCATTTAAGTGAAGGGACCCTCCCCCCCAATCCTGTATACTTTGGCAGGGTCAGCAGCACAGGTTCCAAAGTAGGTGCCTCCCAGCAATTACACTAGATTTTCAGCCTCATCTTTCAAGGACAGTAATTGTAATAGTTAATCTCTTACGATACAGACCAGACAGTGCTACTGATTTTTTTTCTGAAGAACAGTATGGTAATGGTGTAAAAATAGCACAGAAATGATATGCATCAGAAAATTCTTCACGGCAATTCACATCATTGAGGTACTCAAGGTTACAAATACAACTTAATAGTTAAGTTTAATCATGTAATTGTTAAATATACAATTTTTAAATGTATTATTACAATCCTTATTTTTGGACATTAGAAATTCCAGTTACTGGGAAATAAAATGGCAGATGAAAATTTTCCAAAAGAGTTCTACATGGTTCAATTGGTTCACCTCCTTCTTTCTTTAATTGGTTGGTTCTCCCGATTAGGGTTCAGTATTGTTTATTTTCATCAGTTCCTAGCAGTTTCTTCATAGTTTTCTAGCTGCTTTTCTTGCTCTTGATTTGTACATTCGCCACCTCTTCAGTTCCGATTTGCTGCTTTTTATTTAATTCGTTCCTGGGATGTGGACATCGCTGGCAAGGCCAGCATTTATAGCCCATCCCTAATTGCCCTCGAGAAGGTGAGCTGCCTTCTTGAACTGCTGCAGTCCCTGTCGTAAAGGGACTCCCATAGTGGTATTGGGGAGGGAGTTACTTGCCACTTATCAGCCTAAGCCCGAGTGTTATCCAGGTCTTGCTGCATGTAGGCATGGTCTGCTTCATTATGAGGAGTTGCGAATGGAACTGAACACTGTGCAATCATCAGCGAACATCCCCACTTCTGACCTGTTTTGCTCTGAGACAATCAACTGAGTGTGAGGAGAAAAGTGTGATGGAGAAATTAGTATTGGAATTAAGCATAGCACTTAAATGAAGAGATTTAAAATCTTGAGAGCACACCAAGGAAGAAGTAATAAAAAACTAAACAAGGCGGTTTCCACTTAACAACAACAAGTTGTATTTATATAGTGCCTTTAACATAGAATTACATAGGATATACAGCACAGAAACAGGCCATTCGGTCCAACCAGTCCACGTCGGCGTTTATGCTCCACTCGCGCCTCCTCCTGCCTTTCCTCATCTAACTATCAGCATAACCCTCTATTCCCTTCTCCCTCATTTGCTTAACCAGCCTCCCCTTAAATGCATCTATACTATTTTCTTCAACCACTCTCTGTGGTAGCGAGTTCCACATTCTCACCACTCTGGGTAAAGATGTTTCTTCTGAATTCCTTATTTGACATTTTGGCGACGATCTTATATTTATGGCCTCCAGTTTTGCTCTTCCCCACAAGTGGAAACACTCTCTCTGTATCTACTCTATCAAAACCTTTCATAATCTTAAAGACCTTTCTATTCGGTCACCCCTCAGACTTGTCTTTCCAAGTGAAAAGACACCCAGCCTGTTCATCCTTTCCTGATAGGTATCAATGTTGTAAAACATCCCAAGTCACTTCACAGGAACGTTATCAAACAAAATTTGACACTGAGCCATATAAGGAGATATTTGGGCAGGTGACCAAAAGCTTGGTCAAATAGGTAGTTTTTAAGGAGCATCTTAAGGGAGGAATGAGACGTAAAATACAATTCTAAACTACAATTCAGATTATCGTTTTAACTGTATTCGTTATACATGTAAAAGTGCTGTTTTTTCCCCTATCATTATCACTAATATAAATGCATTCTATCCATAAAATGGAGCTTTATACATAAACACTTCTTTCTATGATGTCTTACTTCATCCTTAATGTCTGTGACTGTTTATTTGCATGACCCATCCCTGTTTTTGCTTCTTCCTATTGTGATATAAGTAGATTATTCTGCATGATTAGACTGTCATTTTCTCATAGGCATCATGCTGCTAAACAAAATAAAATGTAGGTCTGAACCAAAAACAAAAAAGCATTCAAGGCATTAAACAACAGCAACTCACATGAAAAAGTTACAAGAAAATTCAGCATATCATTGTCCCAAATTTCAAAGATTCATAAGAAAAAAGAGAAATTGTTGAAGGAATGGGACCACAATGAAAATCCAATAACCAAGTGGAAGACAGGAGAAAAGAACATGACATGGGCAATAATTTGGTCTATGGTGGTAAAGGCTCAAGCTTATCCTAGAACTGGTCCATTGCAGAATGAAAATCAATGTCCTTGGCAAAACAGGGACTGAACACCTTGAGCCAACAAATAGGTGGCTTTTATAATAGAACAAGGGATATTACCTACAGTAAAAATAAAGATACATGTAAAGGTAATAATTAGATACAGAATTTGCACGCCTGTATTTTTCCCTGAAATTTTATAATCTTCCTAATGTGTACACTTTTTTTTTGTTAATCCTGAAGCCTTGTATTGCCTCAGTATGTTGGTCATCCCTCAACCAACATCACAAAAACAGATGAACTGGCCATTATCAGAGGCCTCACAATCTGTACCACAGTCTATAAAAAAGCAAAGGAATGAACATCTATGATGCTATATCATGGATAGAAACCACAAAATTCCACCTCTGGTTATAGAAAACAGCACAGATCACAAATGTTCTAGTTATATGTCTTAGCTAAGTTATGTGTTTTTGCCTAAAACTAAAACTCAGACTCTTGAACAGGCATTCTCTGGAAACTTAAAGTTGCATTATCTTAATAGAAGTATGTTCAACAAATGTTCTTTTGTTTGAGGAGAAACTGGAGCCACAGATCTGTGCACCAATTTCATCCTATTGATGTCACACCCAAGCAATTCGAGGATCCAGTTCAAAACAATTTACATGGGCCAACAGGGCCATTCTTTGTTGAATTTTAAAGGGGTACTATCTTTATTAGAAAAAAGGTGCTAAAAAAAACTCTATACAGGAAACTTCGCGATATCCGGCACCGACGGGACCGAGCTGCTGTCGATCTATCAAAACTTCCGGATAGACCAGCACTAATGTTGAAGGATACGGAGGTTTTCATCTCCGTATCTGACAACAAACACTGTTGCTTAGCAACGGCTTGTAAACACTCGGCCCGTACCTTGGAAGCCTCTCTGAAGCTGTTGCTAAGCTACAGAGACGCTTTCCAGAGCCTGACTGTTAAAAAAATGCTAGGAGAAGAAAAAAAACCTAACCAAAACGGCTGCTGATTTCTGCCGTTAGGTCGAGGTTTCCGGACATACAACCTCCGGATAAACCAAAGTTTCCTGTACTTTTTTTACACAGTACTAATGTAAATCATTTGGATGCACCACCATGTCACTTGCGTGTGACACATTTGTGAAACTAAAATAGTTTTTCAGGCCATATGATCTCCTCAAACAAAGGTTTGTAAAACCCTTTAATAAAAGCCCATGAGGCAAGCTTTAATCTTTCATACTACCAGCAGAGCTTCCTGAACTATGAGTGTGTATTGGAAATTCAGGCATTGCCTAATTTGTGGGGCTCTGATTTTATGTCCATTAAAATTTGTGCTCGTTAATTATATTTCAACAACTGTACCTGCTTTTAACAGCAAAGTCTAATTTCCTGATACCATAATTAAAAAAAAAATTATTTGTATGGAAAAAAACCTTTAAAATTGAAACTGTAAAAATTACAGTAGTAGATAAAATAAACTAAGATAAAAATGCACAGCAGAAAGAACTTGCCAACTTGATTGTAGAAACCAGCTAGTAACTTCACTGCAATTGATTTTTCTAGGGTAGACAACTTATCAGGATTCTGTACCAGCTCAGATAAAGTCGGCAGTGTTGTTACAGGCAATTAGAAACCAGACTGTGTAGGAAGATTCTGAATGTTATAGTTCTAACAGACAGAATAAGGTATCATAGGAAGCTGTCAAAGTCAGCATCAGCATGGTTTTAGAAGTAATGGGTAATGCCTTATTGGAATTGTTTGAAGGGGGAGCAAAGCCAGTGGATGAGGATAATCCAGTAGATGCAGCTAACTTGATTTTCAAAAGGCATTCAAAAAATTAACCCAAGTAAGACCAGTCCAGTAGGAATAGTTGAAGGTCATGGAATAGATGGCAAGTTTTTTTTAAGTGGAATGAGAATCGGCTAAGAAATAGAAGATAGTGAAAAGTGGAAAATGCTCTGTCTGTGAAACAAATGAAATCAATTGCAGTGAAGTTACTAGCTGGTTTCTACGATCAAGTTGGTCTGTCTCAACCATTATAGTACAAGCTCAGTTCCAATTCCTTTTTCATGATTAGTGTCTTTCATGAGATCGTTGGAAATGGTTTTATTAAAATGTTTAGTTGCTACAACAGAGAATCAGTGGCATGAACTGAATTTATTTTATTTAAAGTACCTGATGTTATCTATACGCAAAGTAAGTTTTATACCTCACACTCACCCTTCTGTCAAATCTGAAAAAGCTTATTGTTGCTGTTGTGCTTGCTGTTCTGCTGTGTCTTACCTCTATTGTACTTAGCTTCTTGGTCAGCCTGAAGCACTTACAGCAAAATTTTTCTCTACACATAACTTCTGTAAATCCACTGCTAGTTTATTTTTTTGAGAGGGCAGATGGTGAAAGATTGTTTCCATTGGTTGGGTTGCCACTAAAAGAATGAAGAGGGAAGTTAGAAGACATTTTTCAGACAGAGGTTTAGAACATGGAATGCTTTGCAATTGGCTATTGAGGCAGAGACTTATGGGGGAAATTTTCTTAGACACCACACCAGCAGTGTATCCTCAAAAACACGAGTGACTTTGCAGAAAATCGTAGGTGTACTGCTCTTGATTTTAAAATAAGCTGCTTGCTGTGTACAATGACCACGAGTGATTTGGGCATCTTGGAAAAGTTCTCCCAGTAACCTCAATTATCAAATTGGGTAAGTAATTAAAAAGGAAGACTATAAAAGGACATGCGGATAGCGTAAGGAAATGGGATTAAAGTAAATAGTTTCATTTCTAGAGCTAGCACCAGCAGAGATGCAATAAGACAAATGCCCTCCCTTCTGGAAAATAATTTCAATGATTATGATAGGTGAATTTCCTTGGGGCTTCTCCAGCTCTGTTACCATAACTTCGGCGCAAATCCCATTTACACGTGTAAATAGGGTTCCTGCGGAATCGCCGTCAAAGTTACAGCTGTGGAGCGGGAGAATTGTTGGTGAATAAAATTCGATAATCATCTTGCCTTTCCAGAAGCCCCTGCCAAATTTGTCTCTGTTAACTTCTGTGAAACTTATTTTTCATATCTTTTCCATCCTGATTACTCATTAATTCTTTTAGAGGATGCTGACCTTTCTTGGCTTACTTTTGTTTCTTACTCTAATTTCAATGTTCTTGGTTAAAGAATGTTTCTCCATTGCGACATTCCAATTTGGCCATTATAACCAACATCAAGTTTAATCAATGATCTCTGGTCCTGATGGTGTTTCTACCATCACCCTCACAATATGGTCCCCAAACATACCCCTGTCTTATACCATCTCTTGAATATTCCTTACTACCATTTCCTTCTTCTTGGGAATTTACTCAGGTTTGCTCTAAACAGAAGAAAATAAGGTTCTCTTAGTTTTCAAACTACTATCAAATTGCTACATTTAAATTGGTATTTTCTAAAGATTGGAAACTGCTGCTAACTCTCAAGTTATCTATTAGTTTGAAAGTTCTGGCCAGCCCATGATCACCAGTAAGGTTTTCAGCATAACCATTCCACTTGTGATCTTGCTGCTTTGGTCCACGATTGGTCATTGCCTTGGACATCTCCAAACACTAACAGCATCTGGCACTATGCACTTCTAAACTTCTACCATAATATAGTCCCGCCCACCAAAATCATGTTTACGGCTATGTAACTTCTTAATTTGCTCTATCTATCTACATGGCTTATTCTCTGAATCTTTTTTCTATTTAATCAGGGGTTCTCTAAGGCTCATTCCCCTCTCCCATTCACTTTCTCCACTCATCATACAATCCTACGAAGTCTTTTGCTGATATTTTCACTACACATTCGACATATGGGAGTTCAGGCTCAGCAGTGTAGGGAACCCTCATTATGTGAGCTGAACGCAATATAAGGTCAATCATAGATCCTCAGGCAGGGATTTTCTTTACCTCAGCGGGTTTGGGGTGGGTCGCGGCCCCGCTGCTGGCTCCATCCCGGTCTGGAAAATGAATTTACGTTAATGGGACTTGTTAATCACGTCCAGCGCATTTCCAAGTCCAATTGGCGACGTCATTCCTGATGCGTCATCCGCCGGTTTCCTTAAAAGGGACCATAACCAACTTTCTTTTGACATTTGTGTTGTCAGTCTTCTACAGCACTGAGGTGCTGCAAACACTGACAAGCACTGTACAGAGGTGCACGGCTGCACCCATGTTCTCCCATGACTCCCTCCATATGCTTATGGAGGGAGTCACAGCATGCAGGGAGGTCCTCCTCCCTTCCAATGGGCAGAAGAGATCTCCCCAGGAGAACAAAACAGCCTGGTTGCACATTGCACAGGAGGGCACAAGCAGGGATGTGGTCAGGAGGACCTGGGTGCAAGCCTTTCAATGATCTTAGTAGATCACGAAACGTTAGTACAAAGCCACACTCAAACTCATCCTGCTGAGCCTCTCATCACATTCCCATCACTGTGTCTTTCCTACCCTACTCCTGCACATCCTTACTCACACTAACTTACCTTGTACCTCCACTCAACCACGTGGTGGTTGAAGGTCAATCATCACAGCCCAGGACATCACTGCAGGAGTTCCTCAGGGCAGTGTCCTAGGCCCAATAATCTTCAGCTGCTTCATCAATAACTTTCCCTCCAACATAAGGTCCGAAATGGGGATGTTCACTGATGACAGCACAGTGTTCAGTGCCATTCACAACTCCTCAGATAATGAAGCAGTCCATGCCCGCACGCAACAAAACCTGGATGACGTTCAGGCTTGGGCTGATAAGTGGCAGGTAACATTCGTGCCACAGAAGTGCCAGGCAATGACTATCTCCAACAAGCGAGAGTCGAACCATCGCCCTATGACATTCAATGGCATTACCATCGCTGAATCCACCACCACCAACATCCTGGGGGTCACCACTAATGAGAAACTTAACTGGACCAGCCACATAAATAATGTGGCAACAAGAGCAGGTCTGAGGCTAGGTATTCTGTGGCGATTGTCTCACCTCCTGACTCCGCAAAGCCGTCCCACCATCTACAAGGCACAAATAAGGAGTGTGAATGTGCCTGGATGAGTGCAGCTCCAACAACACTCAAGAAGCTCAACACCATCCAGGGCAAAGTACCCCGCTTGATTGGCACCCCATCCACCACCTTAAACATTCACTCCCTTCACCACCGGCGTACCATGGGTGCAGTGTGTACCATCTACAAGATGCACTGCAGCAACTCGCCAAGGCTTCTTCGGCAGCACCTCCCAAATCCGCGACCTCTTCTGAAGGGATATTTACTAGTCCTCGCCCCTTTAGGGCTACCCCGGATCAGGCGTATTTCTCAGACGTTCACTTTCAACTAAAGTTTGAGGTAGCCGAATCCTAAAGACGCTTAATTGAGTCTAAAGGTCCGGGCTATCTCTCCCTAAAGGAAAGGACCAACCCGAGAATGTTACCATCCTCCAGATAGCACTTTTAATAAGTTTAGCTAGACTGTAGCATTCCGGATATTATTAGGGTCCGGAGAATTCCCTCAGAATTCTGTAACTCTTCACCAAAGAGTGTACAGAAATTGAGTTCGCGAGTTATTGATACAGAAGACTTGTGAGACAATTCTAAAAATATGTAGAGATTTATTAAGAGAACCGACATGGAATTTACAGTTGGTTAATCAGTCAGTCGCAACATTAACAGTTCTAAAAAGAGAACAAATACTATCTTTTTAACAGAGAATCTTACTTTTAAATCTTAACTTTGCTACAGTATTACAGTTCTTAAAGTTTTCTATACAGGATATCCATCAATATCAAATACCTTTGATCACCGAGGTACAAAGAGTTGGAGACTACAGAGCCACCTCTGAAGCCGAGAATCGCTTTGCCCGATTAAAGCGAGTCTGAGATCCCATTTGAGAGTTCAATATTTATACCCTTTTTCAGTGGTATTTCCTTTAAAGTTTCTGCTGACCCAAGTCAATTATCCCTATTCATCTTTCTGCTGGCCTCTGCAATTCTTACTGCTACATCAGCCAGAATCTTGTCTCATCTCCAGGTGTTCTAGGGTCACCATGTAGAACGGTGTGAATGGCAGGTGTTCCTTATTTTATGTCATCTTTACAAGGGCAGATGTTCCTTATCTTATGTGCCATCTTTATGAAGTTTAAATTAGAACACCTTATCCAGGGTGAAACATTGTTTTTGTTCCCAAAGGTCAGCCTGTCGGAGCCATGAACCTTCTGTTTCAATTATTTATTCAGGGTCAACAACTGTCTTATCTCAATAGCCAGAATTCTTTCACAGCTATTTCATCGTCAGGTTTCTAAATTTCCAAACCCAGTTTGTCATGTTTTAATAAGGCCAGAATTCTTTCAGAAGATAGTCTGGCCCAGAAATTCGGGTCGGGGGCTTCCCGCGGGTACAAGCCCCCGACCTGCACTTACCTAGCGCGCCAGCCGTTGAGCTGTGGGCCCGCGTGGGATTCCGATCCTGGGCCTCCTCCAACTGCCGGCACACAGTGCTTGCGTATCCCAGGGGCGCAGTTAGTTCGATGCGTCCCCTGG
Organism: Somniosus microcephalus; assembly: GCF_052327205.1. Classification (NCBI taxonomy): domain Eukaryota; kingdom Metazoa; phylum Chordata; class Chondrichthyes; order Squaliformes; family Somniosidae; genus Somniosus; species Somniosus microcephalus. The sequence goes on from NC_140988.1 coordinate 124,124,970, forward strand.
GATCACGTGGGCCATGGAGAGCCAATGGTAGCAGGGAATGCTTCATTCATAAGTTTGACAGGAAGAGCTGTCAAACCTATAAATACTATAAGCCCCAAAACATCACTAAAACTTCAAATACATTTTTAAAAAAACATCACATTTTTAAAATAACTACTGTGTTCACGGACATTTTTAACATCTCATTACAGCAGTCTGTTGTACCAGTGTGCTTCAAGGAGACAACCATTGTGCCGTTACCTAAGAAGACCAAGGTAACAGGCCTCAATGACTATCGTCCCGTGGCTCTAACATCTATAGCCATGAAGTGCCTGGAAAAGCTGGTCATGACACACATAAGCAGCATCATAACCGATTCCTTGGACCCGTTCCAGTTCGCATATAGGGCGAACAGGTCTGTAGACGATGCCATCTCCCTAACACTACACACTGCCCTGGAACACCTAGACAGGAGGGACACTTACGTCAGACTGTTGTTCATTGACTACAGCTCTGCATTTAATACTATTATTCCCTCCAAGCTGGTCCTGAAACTGAGGGACCTAGGCCTGGGCACCCCCATTTGCAATTGGATTCTGGATTTCCTGACTGGTAGGCCTCAAGTGGTGAAAATAGGGAACAACATCTCATCCACTCTGGTCCTCAACACCGGAGCACCACAAGGCTGCTGCCTCAGTCCTTGGCTGTACTCTCTGTTTACACATGACTGTACAGCCATACACAGCAACAACCAGATTATCAAGTTTGCCGACGACACCACAGTAATTGGCCTGATAAGCAACGATGACGAGACGGAGTACAGAGATGAGATAGTCCAGCTGATGAGATGGTGCAATGACAACAACCTTGCCCTGAACGTTGGCAAGACTAAGGAGCTCATCGTGGACTTCAGAAGCCACCGAGGGAATCATCGCCCATCAGCATAGACGGGACACCAGTGGAAGTCGTCAGTTGCTTCCGATTCCTGGGACTGCAGATCTCTGATGACCTGGTCTGGAACCATAATACTGAGGCTATGTTGAAGAAGGCACACCAGCGCCTCTACCCTCTACGGTGCCTGAGGAAATGCGGCATAAGCACCCAGTGGCTTGTGAACTTTTACCGCGGCACCATAGAGTGTGTCCTGACGAGTGGTGTCAATGTGTGGTATGGTAACACCACTGCACAGAACAAGAAAGCCATCCAGAGAGTTGTGAATACGGCAGAAAAGATCATCGGGTGTGCACTTCCGTCCATCGAGGAGATCTTCCAGACCAGGTGTCGGAACAAGGCCCACTCCATCATCCAGGACCCCAATCACCCTGGGCACAAACTGTTCTCCCTCCTGCGGTCCGGACGTCGGTACCGCAGCATCCGAACCAGGACCAGCAGGTTTAAGAACAGTTTCTATCCACAGGCAGTGCGCCTACTGAACTGCTAACCGCACTGCCCCACATATTATAGTTATATGTTTATGTAAATATATATATTATACTTATATTACCATATATTTATCATATTACATTACTATTATTTCCAGTGGTAATTGAGGCTTTTTTGCACTATTCATCATATCCTGCAACTTGGACTGTTATTGCTATACTTTCTGCTTATTTGCTTATTGTTTTTATTTATACTTGTTTTTATTTTTTGCTTTTATATTTATATGCTTGTATTGTGGGAGTGAGTGGGGAGTAAGCATTCCATTGTACAAGTTACATATGGCAATAAAATGATCTTGAATCTTGAAATAACTATTTTAAACAATAATTTAAATTTTTGAAAAAATTAATTACATTTTCTAACGGGGCTAAAAATAAACTTACCTTTCTTTAAAGTATTTAAAAATAATAAACCTGTGGAAAAAATGTTTTAATTTTAATTAATTCACCACTTACCTTGTTAAAAGCAGGCCTTGCGCCTGCTTTTTAAAAGCATAACTGCTGGAGACTTACCCTTCCGGAGAAACCTGCAAAAAAAACGTAAGTTCGATGCGCACTTGCTGCCTCTCCGGCGCACGCGTTCCACCTGTCAACCCCTTCTTTCAGAGGAACGGAAGTGCCGGTTTCCTGCGCATGCGCAGTGCATGCATGAAACCGGCACTTTCGTTGGGCCTACGTGTGAGTACCCCGTACGTACTCACACATTGGGACCCGAATTTCTGGGCCAGTTTTTCCTGAATAGGTTATATGGCTTAATCCTTCACACTTCCACCTAGAAGGACAAGGGCAGCAGGCGCATGGGAACACCACAACCTCCGAGTTCCCCTCCAAGTCACACACCATTGTGACTTAGAAGTATATCGCCGTTCCTTCATCGTCGCTGGCTCAAAATCCTGGAACTCTCTACCTAACAGCACTGTGGGAGTACCTTCACCAAACGGACTGCAGCAGTTCAAGAAGGCAGCTCACCACCACCTTCCCGAGGGCAATTAAGGATGGGCAATAAATGCTGGCCTTGCCAGCGATGCCCACATCCCATAAACTAAATTAAAAAGAAATCCCTCTCTGTCTACATTATCCCATCCCCATCTCACTAGCCACCACTCACCTCATCCTAGTGCAAGCTTACCAACTAACACACAGGGGTAGCCACTTGGGTAACCAATGTTCATGTAAAGTTTCTGTTAATGTGCTGTCAAACATTGAAACCTTTATTTGCAACTTTCTGTTCTTGGACAGATTTGTGTGTATCTTTGGAAGTGGCTTAGTGAGTTGCAGTAAATGGTGAGACTTAACGATACCCCTTGCAATGGTGGTGAGTGTGAAAGGAATGGCTTGGACATTGCAGGGATGCTTTATGGTGTTGGTGTGGGGTAGTGCCAACCTGGTGCTTCATGTGGCAGCCAGGGTGTACAGAATCAAGTGAAGTAAATCTGACCATGGTTGGATTCTGAGGACCAAGGTGAGACAGTATAAAGGGCATCCATGTTGATGGAATAGATGGCAGGTGAAGTAGAGATGACAGAAGCATTTTGTCAATGGCAAGAGAGTTCTTCCAATGAGGCAAGAGTGGATGGAGAGTGGAAAGCCTGCAGAATCTGTGCTGGAAATGGACTGAGAAACAGCTTGTGGCTGAGGAAAGTGATGATGTGTCAGGTGGGAGCTTTTACTGTACATTTGAAGCTGTCAATAATCAGCTGAAGCAATGGCCATTCAACTCCCACCTCAGGTTCACAGACATGGCCCCTGAACAGCGTGGACCCCGTGGGCAAGCAGTTAAATTTAAATGGTAATGTCTGTCAACAACTCAATAATTGGTTTAATTGGGTCGCCCGCCCCTGCGGGTCAGATCGGTGATCACACATGTGCCATTGGGAAAGGCGCGTTGCGGCGGGGTCCCGACCTGCTGTCAAAAAAAATCTAATTTCCCACCTGACCCACCACCGATCCCACCCACTGACCCCCGGAAAATACCAGCCTGAGTGTACATTGCACTATGCAGGAAAACTGAATATTCGCGGACTCAGCAGTAACTGATCACACTCTGTAGAATCACAGAGGGTGAGGAGTGTCTGGATTGTACTCTACAGAATGTGGTCACCAAAGTGGTGGCGTCAAACAGCTCAGGACATGGGAATAGCATTGGAAGACAGAAGTGGATGACTACCTGTAGAGGCAGAAGGGGGGACTGGACTCATAGATATTGGAACTGTCCAATTATGGTGGGTAAGTGCGAAGCAGGCAGTAACAGTGATGGTGGTTCTGACCAGCATTGTGGAACTGTGGAGCAAGAGGGACTACCTAGGGGAGAGAGAGTCAGGTAAACTACAAGAACAGGAGATAGTTAGTAATAAATCCAATAGGAAAATACGAAGGAATGTCTTTACCCAGATACAGGTAGACTACCTTTTATCCGAACTTCCGAAAACCGAAACCCTCTAAAAACCGAAGGTTTTTTCGTTCAGCGTAAGTCGTGCGCACGACATGACCAGAGTGGCGCACGACTTACGCTGAGCAGAGGGTCAGCATAAGTCGTGCGCACGACCCCGACCCCCGCCGACGACCCCCCGCCGACCCCGACCCCCGCCGACCCCCCAGTGGACCCCCGCCGACCCCCCCGCCGACCACGGCTCCCGCCGACCCCCCCGCCGACCCCCCGCCGACCCCCCCACGGACCCCCGCCAACCCCGACCCCCGCCGACCCCCACCGCCGACCCCGACGACCCCCACCCCCGACAGACCCTGACCCCCGCCAACCCACCCCCGACAAATTTCCCAGTCTTATAAAATACTTTCCGAAATCCGAATTTTTCCGAAAACCGAAACACGGCTGGTCCCGAGGTTTTCGGATAAAGGATAGTCTACCTGTAGTGGTAAGAATGTGGAACTCGCTACCACAGGAAGTGATGAGGCAAATAGCTTAGATGCTTTCAACAGGAAACTAAACGAGTACATGAGAGAAAAGGGAATAGAAAGATATGCTGAAAGGCTAAGATGAGGCAGATGGAATGGGGGAAGACTTGTGTGGAGTTTAAACACCAGCACAGACTAGTTGGGCCAAATGGCCTGTTTCTGTGCTGTATATTCTGTGTAATAGCTATGGAGGCTTATAATATAGTAACCATACAGAGTTGAGGCTTAGGTTTGAACAGGACTGGGAGCAACAATATTACTAGTTATAACACTTTCAGGAGATATAAGGAGGGGAAAAAGTGTGTGGATGGCAGTGTTAGCGAAGGATGATAGAACGCAAGGATGTCCTCGGGGTTGTGTTAAGGCAGAACTCATATGAATAACATTAAGAAATAGGAAGAGAAATGATACAATTCTTGGTGTGAATTACGGACCACCAAACAGTGAAGATGAGGCAACGGTGGAGATCTGCAGAGAGTTATGTAAGAACAACAGGGCAATAGTACTAGGTGATTTTAACTATCTCAAGATTTACTGGAATCAAGGTAATGCACATGGTCAGAGTGAGGAATGATTTTTAGAATGTATGCAGAACTGTTTGCTAGATCAGTATGTCTCTGGTCCAACAAGGAAAGAAGCATTGCTTGAATTAGTTCTGGTAAACAACTAATGTTAGAGTAGGGAAACAATTGAGAAATAGTGACCACAACACAGTTAACTCCAATGTTAGAACAGGAAGGAATAATGAAGAGTCAAAGATAAGGGTGCTTGATTGGAAAAAGGAGAAGTTCAGTGAGATAAGCAGCAGTCTGGCCCAAAGCAGTCTGCCACATCCAGTTGTTAGTGGTGGTGGACAATTAAACAGTTAACAGGAGGAGGCTCCAAAAATATCCCCATCCTCAATGATGGTGGAGCCCAGCACGTGAGTGTAAAAGACAAGGCTGAAGCATTTGCAACTATCTTCAGCCAGAAGTGCCGAGTGGATGATCCATCTCGGCCTCCTCCTGAGGTCCCCAGCATCACAGATGCCAGTCTTCAGCCCATTCAATTCACTCCACGTGATGTCAAGAAACAGCTGAAGACACTGGATACTGCAAAGGCTATGGGCCCTGACAACATTCCGGCAATAGTACTGAAGACCTGTGCTCCAGAACTAGCTGCGCCCCTAGCCAAGTTGTTCCAGTACAGCTACATCACTGGCATCTGCCCAGCAATGTGGAAAATTGTCCAAGTATGTCCTGTCTACAAAAAGCAGGACAAATCCGACCCGGCCAATTAACGTCCCATCAGTCTACTCTCAATCATCAGCAAAGTGATGGAAGGTATCGTCGACAGTGCTATCAAGCGGCACTTACTCAGCAATAACCTGCTAACTGACGCCCAGTTTGGGTTCTGCCAGGGCCACTCAGCTCCTGACCTCATTACAGCCTTGGTCCAAACATGGACAAAAGAGCTGAACTCAAGAGGTGAGGTGAGAGTGACTGCCCTTGACATCAAGGCAGCATTTGATCGAGTGTGGCATCAAGGAGCCCTAGCAAAACTGAAGTCAATGGGAATCAAGGGGAAAACTCTCCATTGGTTGGAATCATACCTAGCACAAAGGAAGTTGGCTGTGGTTGTTGGAGGTCATTCATCTCAATCACATGACATCACTGCAGGAGTTCCTCAGGGCAGTGTCCTAGGCCCAACCATCTTCAGCTGTTTCATCAATGACCTTCCCTCCATCATAAGGTCAGAAGTGGAGATGTTCGCTGATGATTGCACACTGTTCAGCACCATTCGAGACTCGTCAGATACTGACGCAGTCCGTGTCCATATGCAGCAAGACCTGGACAACATTCAGACTTGGGCTGACAAGTGGCAAGTAACATTCGCACCACACAAGTGCCAGGCAATGACCATCTCCAACAAGCAAGACTCTAACCATCTCCCCTTGACATTCAATGGCATTACCATCGCTGAATCCCCCACTATCAACATCCTGGGGGTTAACATTGATCAGAAACTGAACTGGACCAGCCATATAAATACTGTGGCTACAAGAGCAGGCCAGAGGCTGGGAATTCTGCGGCGAGTGTCTCACCTCCTGACTCCCCAAAGCCTTTCCACCATCTACAAGGCACAAGTCAGGAGTGTGATGGAATACTCTCCACTTGCCTGGATGAGTGCAGCTCCAACAACACTCAAGAAGCTCGACACCATTCAGGATAAAGCAGCCCGCTTGATTGGCACTCCATCCACCTTCAACATTCACTCCCTCCACCACCGGCACACTGTGGCTGCAGTGTGTACCATCTACAAGATGCACTGCAGCAACTCGCCAAAGCTCCTTCAACAGCACCTTCCAAACCCGCGACCTCTACCACTTAGAAGGACAAGGGCAGCAGACGCTTGGGAATATCACCACCTACAAGTTCCCCTCCAAGCCACACACCATCCTGACTTGGACCTGTATCGCCGATCCTTCGCTGTCGCTGGGCCAAAATCCTGGAACTCCCTTCCTAACAGCATTGTGGGTGTACCTACACCATATGGACTGCAGCGGTTCAAGAAGGCGGCTCACCACCATCTTCTCAAGGGCAATTAGGGATGGGCACTAAATGCAGGCCTAGCCAGCCAGCGACGCCCACATCCCCAAAAAAAAATTAGGAAAGGGGGTTAAATTAAGAGCAGAGAAACTGTAACTTGCTTGTATTATTAAATTAATAACTTAAACTAGATAAAATACTCAAACAATAATACTAAAATATTGATTGAATAAAAGCTTTAACCAATTAATTAATAAATAAAACGAGGTTAAGGTGGCAGGGCAGGTGGTGTGTCATAACTGCAGCATGTGGGAGTTTCTGGAGAGCATCGCGATCCCGAGCAACCACATCTGCAGTAAGTGTCTGCAACTCGAGGAATTGGGAGAGTTTCAGAAACCAACAAAGGATGACCAAAAAGTTGATAAAAAAGGGAAAAAACAGAATGAGAGAGAAAACTGATGTAGTTGCTCTAGGATAGACTGTCGTGCTGGCTGTGGAATAATCACTCGTGCTCCCCACAACACGCAACCATCCTGCACACTCAGCTCTGTTTTCCTGACACTGTAGTGTGTGAAGTCAGCCCCTTCCAGATGCTGTGGCCATCCCCTCACCACATATTCTCAAACTCTAGACAGTACTGGATCTTTACCTGTCCATGTCCTTACTTGCTCTGCAGTCACAAGTGCCGTGTCAGTGTCCTCCAACATCAAAACTCTGTCCTCTGGAGCTGCACGGATAGGTGTGCCTGGCAGTGGGAGACAGCTCAAGGCATCTGTGTTCCCATGGTACTTGTCTGCCTTGTAGATGATGACATACTCATATGACCTCAAAGTCACAGCCCACCTCTGGATCTGGGGTGACACCATCTGTGGAACTGCTTTCATTTCATTGAAAAGAGAGAGAAGAGGTTTATGATCGGTGCATATGGTGAACTTCCTGCCATATATGTACTTGTGGAACATCTGTAACCCAAACATTACTGCTAACCCCTCTTTGTCTAACTGGGAATAGTTTTTTTCCTCTGGTGTTAGAGTTCAGGACATAAACCCTATTGGTCTTTCAGTTCCATCTTCCATGCAGTGTGAAAGAACTGCCCCCACCCCGTAAGGTGAAGCGTCACAAAAGAGAATGATGTCTTTCTCTGCATTGTAGTGAACCAGCACATCCGACAACAGCATCAGTTTCTTGGACTGTTCAAATGAAACCCCCTGCTCCTCTCCCCACTGCCACTGTGTCTCCTTGCGCAGTAGTTTGTGAAGAGGTGCTAACACAGTTGACAAGTTTGGTAAAAACCTGTTATAATAGTTCAGCAGTCCCAGGTAAGCTTTTAACTCAGCCACATTTGTAGGAGCAGGGGCGTCCTGCAGTGCTTGTACCTTCTCCTTGAGTGGATGGAGCCCGGTGGCATCCACTCTGTGTCCCAGGAACACTGCCTCATTCGCCAGGAAAGTGCACTTACTCCTCTTGAGCCGGAACCCTGCCCTCTCCAATCTCTGTAGTACCTCTCTCAGAGTGCTCAGATGCTCCTGGTCGGTTCTTCCCGTCACCAGAATGTCATCCAGATAGATGGAAACATGTGGAATCCCTTGCAGTACGCCTTCAATTGTCCTCTGGAAGATAGCTGGACTAGATGAGACACCAAACGGTAAGCGGTTATATGTAAACAAGCCCTTGTGTGTATTTATGGTGACATACTTCTTTGATTCGTCATCCAGTGTAATCTGCAAGTAGGCATGACTCATATCCAACTTTGTGAATTTCTTTCCTCCAGCCAGGTTTGCAAAGAGATCCTCTGTTTTGGGAATAGGATACTGCTCTAGTTTGGACACCCGATTGACTGTCAATTTATAGTCTCCACAGAGTCTTACCGAATTGTCCGGTTTTAAAACAGGTACTATGGGAGCAGCCCATTCCGAACATTTCACTGGCTCCAGTATGTTCTCTCTCAATAGACGGTCAAGCTCAGCCTCTACCTTTGGCTTCATGGCATAAGGCACAGGTCGTTGTTTAAAAAACCTTGGCGGTGCCTCCTTGTCTACATAAATCTTAGCTGGGGGGCCATTAAATGTGCCAAGTTCCTCCTTGAACACATTCTCATGTTCACTCAACACTTCTTGTAAAGTCAACTGTTTGCCCGCATCTATTTGATGTACTGCTCCCCAGTCTAATTTAAGTTCTTTTATCCAGCCCCGACCTAACAGGTTTGGTCTAGTACCCGATACTATAACTACAGGTAGCTGTTCCACTGTGTCCCTGTGTTGCACAGTTACCTTAGCTGTACTTAATGTCGCTACTCGTTCACCTGTATATGTTTTAAGATGCAGGGAGCAAGGCTTTAACTCTGGAACTTTTGCATGGTTCCACAATTTTGACTACTCTGCCTTGTTCATTATGGTCACGCAGCACCCTGTATCCACTTCAAAGTTCACCTTAGAGTCATTTACTGTCAGTTGCAATGTGATAGGAGCCACTTTTGGAATGTTCTCTAACATGCTTTACATTATGAACATGTCCTCTTCTTCCTCAGCTTCCCCGCTGATGTGGTGTGCTCCATGTTTTTTCACTTCTCTCCCTTGGTTTTGCTGTCCTCCCCCTTTTGGTTTGGATTCCTCCACAGGTGATTTCGTCCTGCAAGCTCATTTTATGTGTCCTTGTTTCCCACACTTGTAGCACTTTTCCTCCAGAAACCGGCATTCACTCACCAGGTGATCGCCCTTGCATCTATAACATTCCTTCATATGCTCACGTTGTGGTTTCTGATGCATGTTCAACTTGTGCACAACAACCTGACCTGCAACTTGCGTAGCATTAGCCCTGTCTGAACCCTGTATTTCTTTTACATCTCGGTTCGCTGTCTCTATGGCTTGAGCAAGTTCCAATGCTTTTTCATAAGTAAGCCCAGTCTCGGATAATAATCTACGCTGCATTCCGTCATCCATAATTCCGCAAACTAGCCTATCTCGCAGCATTTCCTTCAGGTTGTTCCCATAATTGCAATCTTGTGCTAATTTACGCAACACCGCTACATAGTCCATTACACTCTCTTCCTCCTTTCTGTTCCTTGAATTAAACTTGAACCGCTGTACAATCTCACTAGGCTTAGGGTTAAAATGTTCCTTCAGCAAGGCCACTAATTCAACAAATGATCTGTCTCCAGGCTTTTCAGGACTGAGCAGATTCTTCATCAAACTGTAGGTTTTGCTTCCCACTGAACTAAGCAGAATGGCTTTCCTTTTTCCGGCATCATTTATTTCATTTGCTTTGAAAAAATAACCCAACACTTCACAGTATTCCTCCCAGGTTTGTGCTTGAATATCAAAAGCGGAGACCGTTCCTACCGTGGCAGCTATGCTCTCTTCCAACTGGTAGCTAACTTTAGCTTGTGATTTTGTTGTTTAAACGTCCTGGCAGGCTTCTCTTTATTCAGGGTCCTGTTTTACCTCGTCGCCAAATGTGATAAATCCATGTAGTGAGACAAAGAACTCGAAGAGGCGAGGTATTAGGATTAATACGAGTACTTTATTAAACGACTGCGAAACAACCAGGCAGGCCTGCATCCAGGCTTTGCACCTTTGCTGACCTTGGCAGGAAGTCAACCCCTGACCTTAACAGGAAGCCAACCCCTGACCTTAGCAGCAGCATTGGCTACAGCACCACCTGGTGGGTAACCTTAATCATAACATCCCAGATTACTATATTATTCACTTTGGTAGGAATAAAAAATCAGAATGTTTTTTAAACGGTGAGAAACTTTTAAATGTTGGTGTTCAGAGAGATTTGGGTGTCCTTGTGCAAGAAACACAGAAAGCTAGCACGCAGGTACAGCAAGCAATAAGGAAGGCAAATGGCATGTTGGCCTTTATTGCAAGGGGGTTGGAGTATAAGAGTAAGGAAGTCTTGCTACAATTGTACAGGGCCTTGGTGAGACCACACCTGGAGTACTGTGCACAGTTATGGTCTCCTTATCTAAGGAAGGATATACTTGCCTTGGAGGCGGTGCAATGAAGGTTCACTAGATTGATTCCTGGGATGAGAGGGCTGTCCTATGATGAGATTGTGCAGAATGGGCTTATTTTCTCTGGAGTTTAGAAGAATGAGAGGTGATCTCATTGAAACATACAAGATTCTGAGGGGGATTGACAGGGTAGATGCTGAGAGGTTGTTTCCCCTGGCTAGTCTGTCTAGAACTAGGGGGCATAGTCTCAGGATAAGGGGTAGGCCATTTAAGACCGAGATGAGGAGGAATTTCTTCACTCCAAAGGGTTGTGAATCTTTGGAATTATCGGCCCCAGAGGGCTGTGGATGTTGAGTCTTTGAGTATATTCAAGGCTGAGATAGATAGATTTTTGGACTCTAGGGGAATCAAGGGATATGGAGATTGGGCGGGAAAGTGGAGTTAAAGTCGATGATCAGCCATGATCTTATTGAATGGCAGAGCTGGCTCGAGGGGCCGTATGGCCTACTCCTGTTCCAATTTCTTATGTTCTTAAATTAACTGAGCAGAAAAGTTAGCAAACAGGACCATGGATCAGCAGTGGGAAATCTTCAGATAGGAGATGGATAAAGTACCAAATAAATAAATAAGATAAAAAGGTAGTACACCAAAGAATCAAGTTCCCTGGATAAATAGAGATTAAAACTAAACTGAAACTTGAAAGGGAGGCAAATGATAAAGTTAGAGCTAATAATACCGAAGGAAATCACAAGGATTATAGAAAGTGCAGTTGTGTAGAGAGGTTAGAAGGGCTAAAAGGGAACATGAAAAAAGTCTAGCAGATAATTTGAAATGGCTTTTGTAAGTGTATAAAGAGCTAAAGAATACTTCAAGAAAGGATAGGGCCACTCGGAGATAAAGGAGTGAATGTAATGGTGGAGGTTGAAGGTATGGTAGAGATATTAAAAATTTGCACTGATTCTTACAAATGATAGTGGAAGTGAGAATGTGGGTGTACTAAAGCAGGCTATAGAACAATACTAGAGATAAGTGGAGAAAGGGAACTGGTTCTAAGAAAATTGTCAGAACTGGTAGATAAGTCACCAGGCATTGATGGCATGAACCTAAGGTGGTTGAAAGAAACCAGACAGAAGACAGCAGGGGTTTCTGGCCACAATGTTTCAATCCTTCTTAATCAGTCTTTACAGTAGAAGACACTAAGGATATCCCAACACTGGACAAACAGGGGGCTAAAGGAGGGGAGGAGCTAAACACGATCAAAATCACTAAGGAAGTGGTACTCGGTAAAATAATGGGACTCAAGGCGGATAAATCACCTGGACCTGATGGCTTACATCCTAGGGTCTTGAGGGAAGTGGCGGTAGGGATTGTGGATGCATTGGTAATAATTTTCCAAAACTCCCTGGACTCAGCAAAGGTCCCGGCAGACTGGAAAACTGCTAATGTAACACCCTTATTTAAAAAGGGCAGTAGACAGAAGGCTGGAAACTATAGACCGGTTAGCCTAACATCTGTGGTAGGTAAAATTTTGGAGTCCATTATTAAGGAGACAGTAACAGGACATGTGGATAATCATAATTTAATAGGACAAAGTCAGCATGGTTTTATGAAGGGGAAGTCATGTTTGACAAATTTGCTGGAGTTCTTTGAGGAAGTAACATATAGGGTGGATAAAGGGGAACCAGTGGACGTAGTGTATTTAGACTTCCAAAAGGCATTTGACAAGGTGCCACACAAAAGATTATTGCTTAAGATAAAAAATCACAGGATTGGGGGTAATATTCTGGCATGGATAGAGGATTGGCTATCTAACAGAAGGCAGAGAGTTGGGATAAATGGTTCATTCTCAGACTGGCAATCAGTAACTAGTCGTGTTCCGCAGGGGTCAGTGCTGGGTCCCCAACTCTTTACAATCTATATTAACGATTTGGAGGAGGGGACCGAGTGTAACATATCAAAGTTTGCAGATGGGAGGGAAAGTAGTGAGTGAGGAGGACATAAAAAACCTGCAAGGGGACATAGACAGGCTAAGTAAGTGGGCAGAGATTTGGCAGATGGAATACAATACTGGAAAGTGTGAGGTTATGCACTTTGGCAGGAAAAATCGTAGAGCAAGTTATTATCTTAATGGCAAGAAACTGGAAAGTACTGAAGTACAAAGGGATCTGGGGGTCCTGGTGCACGAAACTCAAAAGGTTAGTATGCAGGTGCAGCAAGTGATTAAGAAGGCCAATGGAATGTTGGCTTTCATTGCTAGGGGGATAGAATATAAAAATAGGGAGGTATTGCTTCAGTTGTACAAGGTATTGGTGAGACCGCACCTGGAATACTGCGTACAGTTTTGGTGTCCATACTTAAGAAAGGACATACTTGCTCTCGAGTCAGTACAAAGAAGGTTCACTCGGTTAATCCCGGGGATGAGGGGATGGACATATGAGGAGAGGTTGAGTAGATTGGGACTCTAGTTCAGAAGAATGAGAGGCGATCTTATTGAAACATATTGATATACCTATCAATTCGTCCAATAGAAGGCGACGAGTTAAGAACGTAACTAAAGGTTTTTATTGACTAAATAACAGAGCCCACCCTCGTGGGTGATCGGGTCCAACAAGGAGGAATACCAGCCAGTCGACTACCTTTATACCTGGGCAGGTAGGTGGAGCCATGGGCGGAGTCGGAGGTGGTCAGCCCAGGTATAACAGCGCGACAAGAGGCGACCTCGTATCGTGATACAACGGTGATAACAATACAACAGTGATAACTATAGTGTAACGATAAAGTGGTTTACCACACATATAAGATTGTGAGGGGGTTGGATCGGGTGGATGCGGGGAGGATGTTCCCGATGATGGGTGAAACTAGAACTAGGGGGCATAGTCTTAGAATAAGGGGCTGCTCTTTCCAAACTGAGATGAGGAGGAACTACTTCACTCAGAGGGTGGTAGGTCCATGGAATATGCTGCCCCAAAAAGCTGTAGAAGCTACATCATTACATAAATTTAAAACAGAAATAGACAGTTTCCTAGAAGTAAAGGGAATTAAGGGCTACGGGGAGCGAGCAGGAATTTGGACATGAGTCTAGGTTCGGATCGGACATGGCCCTGTGGGTAGCGGAGCGGGCCCAGGGGCCGTGTAGCCTGATCCTGCTCCTATTTCGTGTGTCTAATTCTGTTAGATTCAGGAGATGGTTCTGTGATAGTGGATTGGCGGTTAGGATCAGATCAGCCATGATCTTATTGAATGGCGGAGCAGGCTTGAGGGGCCGATTGGCCTACTCCTGCTCCTATTTCTTATGTTCTTAAACATGCAAAGCGTGCCCTGGCACTGGAGAGTAGCTGTTGGTGTAAAAGAGAAGTCTTCCCTCCTCTCAAGCGGACCCCCGGAAATAAGGGGCCGACGCTTGCCCTATATATGCAGGAAGGATGTTCCCGATGGCGGGGGAATCCAGAGCCAGGGGTCACAGTCTAAAAATAAGGGGCAAGCCATTTAGGACAGAGGTAAGGAGGAATTTCTTCACCCAGAGAGTGGTGAACCTGTGGAATTCTCTACCACAGAAGGCAGTTGAGGCCAATTCATTAAATATATTCAAGAAGGAGTTAGATATATTTTTTTTAAGGCTAAAGGGATCAAGGGATATGGGGAGAAAGCAGGGACAGGGTACTGAATTTGGATGATCAGCCATGATCTCATTAAATGGCAGAGCAGGCTCAAGGGGCCGAATGGCCTACTCCTGCTTCTATCTTCTATGTTTCTATAGCAACCACGAATTCACCAGACAGACACCTTGGGTAAGTTTCATGATCTTTATTCAAGCATATGCAGGGGGAAAATCTCAGTCTCATCCCAGAGAAAGGATTCTTCCACCGAGTATCAAATACATACAGCAATTATACCCTAACTTGAGGCGTGCACCCCTCATGCACACCCCTTCTACGATCATTGATTGGTCTACAGAACAGGCGAAGGGCTGCGTCCATTCGTTGCCCCTTATCAGGGAGGTTGCTGAATGGTTCACAGAAACCTATTTTTACAGCATTCGCGGGCAAAATTATCTGTTCCTACTCTGGCCAGGTGGTGCTTACCTCATCCCATGAGAATCTGTATGTCCTGCCTTATCTTAAGCAAGGACAAAAGACAAGCTTGTTAGCCTACAGTTCCTGTCTTATCTATGCCCTACATTCCTAAGCAAGGATCGGAGACAAACTTAGTACGATAGCAAAATACTGCAGATGTTGGAAATCCGAAATAACAACAGAAAATGCTGGAAAAACCAGCACCTCATCTTCCGATTAGGCACTCTGCAGCCTTCTGGACTCAATATCGAGTTCAACAATTTCAGATCATAAGCTCGGCCCCCATTTCATTTTTTCTTGTAATTGTTCCACTCCTTTCCCCCCCCCCCCTTTCCTTTCCTTTCTCTCTCACACCTGGCAGCTATCTTTTGCCCTGCCAGTACACTTTACACCTAATCCCAGCCTATTACCATCTCGTCTAGCTTCTAATCTCTTACTTCTTTTGTTTCTTTTATTCTTTTGTCCGATTGCAGCCCTGCCTTCGATCTAGTTTCTTTTCTTTCCAGTTTTGAAGAAGGGTCCGACCCGAAACGTCAACTCAAATTTCTCTCCACGGATGTTGCCTGACCTGCTGAGTTTTTCCAGCATTTTCTGTTGTTATTTAGGAGACAAACTTATCAGCCTTCTAGTTTCCACGAATTTTAATTTTAAGAAGTTATAGTTTCTTCTAACTTTAATTCTAAGAAGTCTTTTTTGTCCCCTTACAGTAGCCAATGTAACAGCTTTCTTTTAATATTAGAAATTTCAATGTAGTGCAGTAGGCTGTTGGAGAACTTTTTAAACTACACAGTTTACATTTCAATAACTCTATACAGATTCCAGTACTAGTGGCCAGATCACCTTTTCCAGGTGGTCTTTCATCAGTGCGAAACTGCTGATTTCTTGGAAATCAGAAATGTTACATATGTTTGACATCAGCACAGTGTAAAATATTGAGTGCCATGGATGCCAGGCATACCGGGAGAACTGGGCGTTAAACAATATCCCATTTAGGATAATTGGACTGACTCCTTTAGATACTGAGAGATCATGTAAACCCGATCGAATATTAGTAGAGCATGTTCAATTATTGCTAAATTATCCATTTCCACTTCAAGATTTTATAACGGGAAATACCAAATTCAGATTAAGATATCTTAAAAGATGTCATTTAAATCCTTCTTGGGTACTCAACCCATAGGCTAATGTGGCTTTATGCGCTGATGCCCTCAGCTCCAGTCCAACTCAGTTTAAGTGCACAGTAAAAGAAACCCCGTTATATTCAGAAACAAACGAATTCTGAGTAGAAATAACGAAAATAAAAATAGCTTTTAACTGAATGTTCTTTTAACTTCTTTTGCCCGCGGTAGAATTTGGATTAAAGTCAAAAACTGAAATGGTTAAAAAAACTCAAATAACCTGACAATTTAGAATCCAAGATGAAGCAAGCTATGTGTGTCAGAAGTTATAAAAACAGGCAAGCAAACTTGCAATTTGCATACCTGAAGTCCAATCTGGGCTAGCGCCGCTTCCTCGTTCATTTTGTTTTGGGGTGGGGGGGAGTTGTCGACATGTTATTTGACCTGTGGAAGCTTCTCATTGCTCATTAACATGCTGCAGTTTTATATTTAACCCGGGTGGGACAGTGTGAGACAGATACTGCGCGCTAGCCAAAATCCCCGGGCAGTTACCTCAAGACCGCAAACCTACACCGTCCTCCACCGTGGGCGGAAGAAGTACCGAATGTGCGGCACAGACTGCGAAGAGGGGGCGCAGAAGAAAAGATGCATCAGTGGTAAAAACGTGGCCATCGTCCTATGCGGGGTGGTGGTCGCCCTGGGCCTGGCGGTGGGGCTGGGAGTGGGACTGAGCGGGAAGACTGAAGTGTGCGAGCTGGAGGGCGACACGACCACTTCCAGCCCCCCGGCTCCCAGCCCCAGCCCCCCGGCTCCCAACCACTGCCCCCCCAGCTCGGACTCCACGGGACCGTGGGACAGCTTTCGCCTACCCGACTACATCAGCCCGACCCACTACGACTTGGAGCTGAAGCCCGACATGGATGGCGGGCTCTACACGGGCAAGAACGTCATCTCTATCCGCACCAGCAAGCCCAGCAAGTACCTGTGGCTGCACATCAGGGCGGCCACGGTCACCGCGCCGCCCGTGCTCCACCAGCGGACCGGCTCGGCACAGCCCAGCCCGCTCCCCCTGCGCCGCTGCTTCGAGTACAAAGCTCAGGAGTACCTGGTGTTCGAAGTCGAGCAAGAGCTGCCAGCGACCATCGCCGACCAGGAGTATCTTCTCACCTTGGAGTTTGAGGGCAGCCTCCTCGGCTCGCTGGTCGGCTTCTATAAAACCACTTACGTGGAAAATGGAGTCATGAAGTAAGTTTTTGGTGTTTGATCGATCTCTCTCTCTCATTTCTATAGCAATGCGCAACACTTGTATTTGGAAAAGATCTTCCAGCGATATCTGCACTAAAGCTGGAAGCACAAGTAGACCCTGCGATAAAGTTCAATGGACTTTGCTCTGGGATGCGCTCAATAAGCTATTTTGCGGCACGGTCTGTTGCTCCCGTCTCCCCTCTCATCTGTGCGAACTTGAGAGGAAAGCGGGCGGCTCAGTCTGCCTCCATGTTAACGAGCATACGCGATTATCACTTGCCGAGAGCCTCATTCCGCTCCACACGGCGCATGACTCGAAATGCGGTAACTGCCGTGGAGGAAGGTACAAAAAAAGATGCTGGGTTGACGTGCAGTGGTACACTTCAAACTAATGCTCAGGTTAATCTATCTTTACCTCATTTACTTTGGGTAAATTATTGGCCCAGATTTTGCTGTCAAAATAACAATGAGACCAATGGTGCTTGCCATAATTTAAGCGTAACTGGCACAACAACTTAAGGTGGTGCTTGAATGCCAATGACCGAAAATTGCTCCGAGTTGTGCCGCTCTGCCGTTAACTTTGTGAAAACAGCATTTCACTCTGCACCTCACCATTGAAATGCATTGAATGGCATGACGTTACTGTATTTCTAGAGGACTAGAACACAAGCCAGTAGAAGTTATGCTACAGCTAGTCAAAGCCCTAGTTAGACCATACCTGGAGTACTGTGAGCAGTTCTGGGCACCACACCTTAGGAAGGATATATTGGCTTTGGAGGGAGCGCAGCGTAGGTTTACCAGAATGATACCCGGACTCCAGGGGTTAAATTACGAGGAGAGATTACACAAATTAGAGTTGTATTCCCTGGAATTTAGAAGGTTAAGGGGTCATTTGATCGAAGTTTTCAAGATATTAAAGGGAACAGATAGGGCAGATAGAGAGAAACTGGTTGGAGAGTCTAGGACTAGGGGGCATGGTCTCAAGATTAGAGCTAAACCTTTCAGGAGTGAAATTAGGAAACACTTCTACACACAAAGGGTGGTAGAAGTTTGGAACTCTCTTCTGCAAATAGCAATTGATGCTAGATCAATTGTTAATTATAAATCTAAGATTGATAGATTTTTGTTAACCAAAGGTATTAAGGGATATGGGGCAATGGCATGTATATGGAGTTAGGTTGCAGATCAGCCATGATTTCATTGAATGGTGGAACAGGCTCGAGGGGCTAAATGGCCTACTCCTGATCTTATGTTCCTATTTGCGCGGTAGATATAAACTAAACTCGCTGTAGATATTTAGTGCTAGTATAACCCTCACAACCATTACCATCAAGCCAGATGACCAACCCTGGTTCAATGAGGAGTGTAGAAGAGCATGCCAGGAGCAGCACCAGGCATACTTGAAAATGAGGTACCAACCTGGTGAAGCTATAATACAGGACAACATATCTGCTAAACAGCAGAAGCAGCATGCTATAGACAGAGCCAAGTGATCCCACAAACAATGATCTGATCAAAGCACTGCAATCCTACCATATCCAGTCATTCATGCTTGTGGACAATTAAACAACTAACGGGATGAGGAAGCTCAATGAACATTCCCATCCTCAATGATGGTGGAGCCCAGCATAAGAATGCAACCAACAAGGCTGAAGCATTCTTAGTCATCTTCAGTCAGAAGTGCTGAGTGGATGATCCATTGCTGCCTCCTCCTGGGGTCCCCACCATCAAAGATGCTAGTCTTCAGTCAATTTGATTCACTCCACGATATTCAAGAAATGCCTGGATACAACAAAATCCCACTGCAGTGCTGAAGACTTGTGCTCCAGAACTAGCCGTGCCTCTACCCAAGCTATTCCAATACAGCTACAAAACTGGCATCTCCTTGACGATGGAAAATTGCCACAAAAAGCAGGACGAATTCAATTTGGTCAATTACCGCCCCATCAGTCTACTGTCAATCACCAGCAAAGTGATGGAAGGTGTCATTGACCGTGATATCAAGTGGCACTTACTCACCAATAACCTGCTCGCCGATGTTCAGTTTTGGGATCTGCCTGGACTACTTCACTCCAGATCTCGTTACAGCCTTTGCCCAAACATGGACAAAAAAGCTGAATTCCAGAGGTGAGGTGATCATGACTGCCCCTGATAATCAAGGCACCATTTGACTGAGTGTAGCATCAAGGAGCCCTAGTAAAACTGAAGTCAATGGGAATCAGGGGGAAGACTCTCCACTGGCTGGAGTCATACCTAGCACAAAGGAAGATGGTTGTGGTTGTTGGAGGGCGATCACCTCAGCCCTGTGACACTGCAGGAGTTCCTCAGGGCGGTGTCCTAGGCTCAAGCATCTTCAGCTGCTTCATCAATGATCTTCCCTTCATCATAAGGTCAGAAGTGGGGATGTTCGCTGATAATTGCAGTGTTCAGTTCCATTCGCAATTCCTCAGATAATGAAGCGGTGCAGCAAGACCTGGACTACATTCAAACTTGGGCTGATAAGCGGTAAGTAACATTCATGCCACACAAGTGCCAGACAATGAACATCTCCGAGAGAGTCTAACCACCTTCCCATGACATTCAATGGCATTACCATCATCTAATCCCCCATCATCAATATCCTGGGGATCACCATTGACCAGAAACTTAACTGGATCAACCACATGAATACTGTGGCTACAAGAGCAAGTCAGAGGCTGGGTATTCTGCAGCGAGTGACTCGCCTCCTGTCTCCCCAAAGCATTTCCACCATCTACAAGCCACAAGTCTGGAGTGTGATGGAATACTTTCCACTTGTCTGGATGAGTACAGCTCCAACAACACTTGAAGCTTGACACCATCCAGGGCAAAGCAGTCTGCTTGATCAGTACCCCATCCACCACCTTAAACATTCACTACCTTCGCCACCAGCGCAATGTGGCTGCAGTTTGTACCAGCTACAAGGTGCACTGCAGCAACCCGCCAAGGCTTCTTTGACATCACCTCCCAAACCCGCAACCTCTACCACCAAGAAGGACAAGAGCAGCAGGTGGATGGGAACACCATCGCCTTTATGTCACATACCATTCTGACTTGGAAATCTATTGCTGTTCCTTCATTGTCACTGGGTCAAAATCCTGGAACTCCCTACCTAACAGCACTGTGTGGGAGTACAGCACTGTGTGGGAGTACCTTCACACAAGGACTATAGGGGTTTATAAGAAGGCAGCTCACCACTACCTTCTCAAGGACAGTTAGGAATGGGCAATAATTGCTGGCCTTGCTAGTGACTCCCATGTCCTGTGAATGAATAAGTTCACTCCTACAGCAAATCTGGGAAATTGTCTTCAGTGCTACTGACAGAGTCTTGCACATCAAGGAGTGCAATTCAGAGGAGTGCACCCCATGATTTTCTGTCCATTTAATATTGGGGGGTGGGTTGGAGGTTCTCTAATGCCTGATATATTTGCCAGAGCATGCAACTCTTTGCATGGAGCACAAAGGGTGAAAATCCCTTTTCCCCATTCCTCCAGAGCATCCTTCAGCCCTACTTCTGGCAATAGAGAAGGTGTGGTGAAAGCTCTTCCGTTCGATGCAAGGTAAACTATTCCCGTATGCATTGCAGTGAAATAATTAGCTGGGGGGCAGATTTTCTTCTTGCTCCCATGGCAGTGCAACTGTGGCAGGGCGAGACTTCTGCTTGTCCTGTGCCTGCTGCCCTGACCCCTGATGTTTTCTAGGGTGAGGCTGACTGCTATAACTGGTGTGCTCCCGATTGTTGTATTCACCTACTTGACCTCATCCTCACCAATCTACCTGTCGCAGATGCATCTGTCCATGACAGCATTAGTAGCAGTGACCACCGCACAGTCACTGTGGAGATGAAGTCCTGTCTTCACACTGAGGACATCCTTCATCATGTTGTGTGGCACTACCACTGTGCTAAATGGGATAGATTCAGAACAGATCTAGCAGCTCAAAACAGGGCATCCATGAGGCACTGTGGGCCATCAGCAGCAGCAGAATTGTATTCCACCACAATCTGTAAACTCATGGCCCGGCATATCCCTCACTCTACCATTACCACTAAGCCAGGGGACCAATCCTGTTTCAATGAGGAGTGCAGAAGAGCATGCCAGGAGCAGCAGCAGGGGTACCTAAAAATGAGGTGCCAACCTGGGGAAGCTGCAACACCGGACTACATGCATGCTAAACAGTGGAAGCAGCATGCGATAGATGGGGATAAGCGACCCCACAATCAACGGATCAGATCAAAGCTCTGCAGTCCTGCCACATCCAGTTGTGAATGGTGATGGACCATTAAACAACTAACAGGAGGAGGAGGCTCCATGAATATCCCCATCCTCAAAGATGGTGGAGCCCAGCACGTGAGTGCAAAAGACAAGGCTGAAGCGTTTGCAACCATCTTCAGACAGAAGTGCCGAGTGGATGATCCATATCGGCCTACTCCCGAGGTCCCCGCCATCACAGAAGCCGGTCTTCAGCCAATTCGATTCACTCCACGTGATATCAAGAAACGGCCGAGTGCACTGGATACAGCAAAGGCTATGGGCCCCAACAACATCCCAGCTATCGTGCTGAAGACTTGTGCTGCAGAACTAGCTGCGCTTCTAGCCAAGCTGTTCCAGTACAGCTACAACACTGGCATCTATCCGACAATGTGGAAAACTGCCCAGGTATGTCCTGTCCACAAAAAGCAGGACAAATCCAATCCAGCCAATTACCGCCCCATCAGTCTAATCTCAATCATCAGTAAAGTGATGGAAGGTGTCATCGACAGTGCTATCAAGTGGCACTTACTCACCAATAGCCTGCTCACTGATGCCCAGTTTGGGTTCCGCCAAGACCACTTGGCCCAAACATGGACACATGAGCTGAATTCCAGAGATGAGGCGAGAGTGACTGCCTTTGACATCAAGGCAGCATTTGACCAAATGTGGCATCAAGTAGCCCTAGTAAAACTGAAGTCAATGGGAATCGGGGGGGGGGAAAACGCTCCACTGGCTGGAGTCATACCTAGCACAAAGGAAGATGGTTGTGATGGTTGGAGGTCAATCATCAGTGCCCCAGGACATCGCTGCAGGAGTTCCTCAGGGCTGTGTCCTAGGCCCAGCCATCTTCAGCTGCTTCATCAATGACCTTCCCTCCAACATAAGATCAGAAATGGGGATGTTCGCTGATGACTGCACAATATTCAGCGCCATTCCAACTCCTCAGATAATTAAGCAGTCCATGCCCGCGTGCAACAAGACCTGGACGACGTTCAGGCTTGGGCTGATAAGTGGCAGGTAACATTCGCGCCACAGAAGTGCCAGGCAATGACTATCTCCAACAAGCAAGAGTCAAACCATCTCCCCTTGACATTCAACGGCATTACCATCGCCAAATCCCCCACCATCAATATCCTGGGGGTCATCATTGACCAGAAACTGAACTGGACCAGCCACATAAATACTGTGGCTACAAGAGCAGGTCCGTGGCTAGGTATTCTGTGGCGAGTGTCTCCCCTCCTGCCTTCCCAAAGCCTTTCCACCATCTACAAGACACAAGTAAGGAGTGTGATGGAATATTCTCCACTTGCCTGGATGATTGCAGCTCCAACAACACTCAAGAAGCTCAACACCATCCAGGACAAAGCAGCCCATTTGATTGGCACCCCATCCACCACCTTAAACATTCATTCTGTCCACCACCGGCGTACCGTGGCTGCAGTGTGTACCATCTACAAGATGCACTGCAGCAACTCACGAAGGCTTCTTCGGCAACACCTCCCAAACTCGCGACCTCTTCCACCTAGAAGGACAAGGGCTGCATGTGCATGGGAACACCTCCACCTCCAAGTTCCCCTCTACGTCACACACCATCCTGACTTAGAAGTATATTGCCGATCCTTCATCGTCGCTGTGTCAAAATCCTAGAACTCCCTCCCTAAGCACTGTGGGAGTACCTTCACCACACGGACTGCAGCGGTTCAAGAAGGCGGCTCGCCACCACCTTCTCGAGGGCAAATGGGATTGACGATAAATGCTGGCCTTGCCAGCGATGCCCACATCCCATAAGCGAATTAAAACATTTTTTTTTTTAAATCACCACCGCTGGGTCACTTGTCTCGGAGGGGGAGTGGCAGTAAAATTGCTGTCGGCACCTGAAGCACTAGGCAAGGTGACCCTTTAAAGTTCAAATCCTCTTCTTCGCTTCCACCCCCCCAGCCCACTGTTTTAGTAACTCTAGATACTAGGAACACACTAGTATTCCTCATACAGAGGAAAATTGCCCTACTGATAGTTTAGATCTTGTGGTACAATATTACTTCAGTTGGTTTGCAGAAACCTGGAGTGGGGGTGAAATTCCTGCTGTTAATTTGAGCAAAAATTTAGCACGAGTACAAGATGGGCTTTCTATCATGATCTCTGCAACAACAAAAAACCACAAAGTAAATAAAGATACCCCATCAACTCTACCTGGGTAAGGAGCAGCAGAGGTGGAAGCACTTGACACACTTTGGAATTCAATGGTATTGATGAACTGTTCTGGGTTGCAGTTTTCTAGTTAATGGTGACAGCTGAACTCTTTAATGTACCACTTGCTAGAAATCAGATATAAATTGATGTGGGTGGAATATCAATTGTTGGTAAATTAAATCAGAAACAGATTTTCCTCCACACCAAGTCGGAGACACTAGATTGGGATGTACTATCACATGCTGCTTGTAATCTAAAGGTTGTACCAGTTATTTTAAGATTAGCTATCTTGAAATGAGTTTTCACTTGGAGTAGTGGCAGAGGTGCATTTTTATTGTTCTTGATGGAGCAATAGGAAATTACTGGGTTTTAAAGCAAAAACTGTATTCTGTTCATTGGTTTATTTTACATATACATTAATTTGTTTACAATCATGCTTCATCTTGTGCTTTTCAGTTTGCATTCTGTAAAGACAGGAGAATGTGGCACTTGCGAGATTACAGTAGTCAGTACAAGCAACATTGGTTTATGTTATGATCCCTGGGGTTATGCTATTATTTAATTATCACTTCGGATCATGTAGGGGATCAGTGGTCTGTTTATGAGGGGGACCAGTGATATTAAACCAAAGAGGGATCTAGCATAAAACACATGAAATTTGTAAAATGGGATAAGGTTTATACTCGCCTAGAAAGACAATAAGGGACATGTTAGCATGGACTTGCAAAAGTCAAATCATGTCTGATAAATTTCAATAGAGTTCTTTTGAGGCAATAACAAAGTATTGATAAAGGAAATGCAGTGGATATTGTGCATATGGATTTTCAAAAGGCATTTGATAAAGTGCTAATTAGGAGGCTTGCTGTAAAATTAAGGCACGTGGAATTGAAGTTATTTTGACGGCATAGATAGGAAGCTGATTATAGGACAGAAATCAGGAAGGCCTCTATTAACCCCACCCCCACACCAGTGGTCATGGGGGGGGTGGGTGGGGAGGGGGGGGTAAAATTAGGGTTAAACCTTAAACGTGACCCTATCCCAACCCATATGCGCTTGCCACCATTTTTACAGCGGCAGGTAGCGTGGCGTGTAATTGAAGCCTGATTTTATAACTTTAACAGCTGCTGGATTGGTTACCCAAGGCTCGGGAAACCCAGCAGTGAAAAGGAGGCAGGAGCTGCCAGCTCTAGATGTTAAGTGATTTTTTTATAGCACTCCTTGAACGACCAGGAGGAGCAGCAGTGCTTCCCCCTGCCCCCTCCAAACACCTGCCATGCTCACTGCCAACCCTCCCCCACCCCTCCTGATTTCCGAAGACTGTCCCCAAGGGTCCCCGACAGCAGCATCTTGTTGCTGATTTTTCCCCACCCTTGCTGGCCAGCCTGTCAATTTGGCTGGCTGCCGGGTGGGAAACTGAAGGAAAAAATTACAATGTGGTTCTGCTATTAAATTTAGTAGGAACTCTGCGCCACCAGCCTTGCCGGATTTCTCTCCTGCTATTGGGACTATTGCTATTCTCAATATAAGTAAATGATCTGGACTTGGGTATAGGGGCATAATATTAAAAATTTCAGAAGGCATTGAACCGGGAGCATGGTTATATCTGAAGAGGACTGTAAGCAGCTTCATGACTTCAGAAGAATAGAAGATAAATATCAGATGAAACTTAATTCTGATAAATGTGATGTGTGTTCGCAACCTTGGTGTCATATTTGACCCTGAAATGAGCTTCTGACCATACATCCGCCACCTAACTAAGACTACCTATTTCCACCTCGGTAACATCGCCCGTCTGCCCTTGCCTCAGCTCATCCGCTGCTGAAACCCTCATCCATGCTTTTTGTTACCTCTAGACTTGACTATTCCAGCACACACCAGGCTGGCCTCCCACATTCTACCCTACGTAAACTTGAGGTCATCCAAAACTCAGCTGCCCGTGTCCCAACTTGCACCAAGTCCCATTCACTCATCACCCCTGTGCTCGCTGACCTACATTGGCTCCCTGTTAAGCAACGCCTCGATTTCAAAAATTCTCATCCTTGTTTGAAAATCCCTCCATGGCCTCTTTCCCCACCCCAGCTCTGTAATCCCATTCTGCCCTCTTGAGTGTCCCTAATTATAATCGCTCAACCATTGGTGGCCGTGCTTTCTGTTGCCTAGGCCCTAAGCTCTGGAATTCCCTGCCTAAACCTCTCTGATTCTCTACCCCTCTTTCCTCCTTAAGACACCCCTTAAAACCTACCTCTTTGACCAAGCTTTTGGTCATCTGCCCTAATTTCTCCTTATGTGACTCGGTGTCAAATTTTTGTCTTATAATACTCCTGTGACGGGCCTTGGGACATCTTACTATGTTGAAGGCGCTCTATAAATACAAGTTATATTTTGATCAGAAGAATGAGGGCATATATGCTAAATAAAACTCTACAAGGCGTAGACAAGAAGAGAGAATTGGCGGCTCAGATACTCAAATCTTAAAGTAGGAGGACTGGTTGCTAGAACCTTTTTTTAAAAGCGTATGGGATTCTACGTTTTATAAATGGGGTTTATAGAGTACAATGGGGAAAAAAGGTAATGGTAAACCTATACAAAACATCAGTTTGGTTGCAGTTAGAATATTGGGTTAAATTCAACTTTGGCAGAGGCACAAAACGGGTGGTAACAGATTGTCCGCTCGTTGTACATCTCGCCTGATTTTTCCTTTAATCAGGTGGCGCATATAATGGCTGCACGATCTGCTACTGGTCATATTGTGCCCTCATCAAAGATGAATTTTAGTCGCTTTTAACTCCCCCCAAAAACAGGTGGGTTGGGGTTGGGTCAGAGGTCAAAACTAAAAAATCTCATCAACCTGCCCACTTCCAGGTTTAACGGGGGTGGGCAGCCAACCTGCCTCCTGGGAGGCAGGTTGGCAATTTAAATATTTTAATGAGGTTGGCAGCCTCAGGTTTAACCTGTTTTACATGTTTAACTGTGGCCTGCCATGTTTCCCACAGCTGAAGGGAGGCGAGGACAGCTTTGGGCAAAAGGTAAGTACCTTTTACAGCCCTGCTTGTGGGCCAGGAGGGGCAGGACAGCATCCCCTGGGTCGTGGATCAGACATACCTGGTCCTGCGGCCTGCTCTGGAGTCCTCCCTGCCCAACTGGAAGCCAAGCCTGTCAATCGGGCTGAATTCTGGGTGGGGAACCTCTCAAGGACAAAAGACGCATGCTGTGGAGTTAAAACGCCAAAGCATTGCCCCCTCCCCCTGGCCTAGGTAATCTGCCCCTTTTACTATCCAAGCCATCGTGCCCAGTTTTAGGAAGGATGTCATGGAGTGAGCACAAGAGAATTTATTAAGGGATGAGAGACTTTGGTCCTGATATTAACAGGGAGGGAGGATGCGGGGAGCCCAATAGAGGGCGAAGTTCCAGGCAAGACTGGAGACGAGTTGATCCTGCCAATCTTAAGGGTGAGGCATCATTAGAATATTGTTGGGCCGCCTCCTGCCCGGTAGTCAGCCAACCACTAAGCTTGGCCGGTGGGCAGGTGGCAAAACTAGCAGCAGGCTGCCGCTGCTAGGGACCCGTGGGGGAGGTCCCTGGTACTTGGAAGGGAGCATGAGCTCCAAGCTTGCAATTGGTGAGGGGGTGGGGGAGGTGCTGGAGATCGGGAGTGGGGGCTGGAGATTGGAGCTGTTGGGGAGGAGGGTAGCCTGGTTTACTTGAGGCCAGGAGGAGCACTCCTGGCCCACAAAAAAAATCCTAAACATTTAATTTTAACCCCCCCCCACCGCCCCCCCCCTTTCAGGCCCAGGATCTGGCTCTTGGCAGCTTTTGCCTCTGGTTTGCAGATTGGGTCCTAATGACATCATTGGACCTGATCTTCATATTTAAAACCAGACTCCGCTTCCTTCCTGCAGGTGTCCTGTTCACATGCTCAAAAGAGCAGGCTAATATGGGGACATGCTGGGAAGGAAGCGGGAATGGTGGGGGTATCTGACCCCCCATTAATTTAACTGCCCAGTGTCTGCCAGGTGGGGCAGTTAAATTCAGGGCCTTAGTGTCTTGTGTATTTGCCTTTGTTTACCAAAATTTTGCTGTTTCCTATGGCAACTTTAATACTATTATCTTTCCAGTGTGAAACGTGAGAGGCCTTCAAAGAGGAGATGGTTCGGGTACAGAGTAGACACATTCCCATGAGGGGGAAAGGAAAGGCATCCAAAGCTCGAGCTCCATGGATGACTAAAGATATAGAGGTTAAACTGAGACTTAAGAAAAAAGGAGGCTTATGACAATTGTAAGGTTCATAATACAGTAGAGAGCCAAGTGGAATATAAAAAGTACAGAGGGAGATCTAAAAAAGGAATAAGGGGGATAAAGAGAGAGTATATGAGAATAGATTAGTAGTTAGCATAAAAGGAAACCCAAAAGGCTTTTATAAACACAAAAATAGTAGAAGGGTGGGGCCAGTTAAGGCAAGCTGAGATGGAATAGAATTCCACGTGCTGCAATAGTGCTACGGCATATCCCCCTGGTGGCCATTCTTTATCTGTGTGGCCATATGATGAATGTTGGTGAGCTATTCAATTATGGGGACATTTCCACACACTGTCCACAAATGCACATTTCTAACAGGATTGACTTCATTTAGTAACCAGCAGTGGGATTCCTTTGTCATGCATTCTTTTGCCTTGGCTGAGACTAGGGGAGGCCAATTATAGTGTCCTCACTGCTTTTTAGAAAGAAACAAAGTTTTACCTTTCTGGCATTTCCTAACATTGATTGAAAATGCATGATTGTGGCCAGTTGGTATGAATGTATTAAAAAATGATAAAAGCACAGATCCTTGGGTTGAAACCCCTACATCAGCTAGAATATACTGTAACTATTTAGAATGTAGCAAATATATAGCACATCTGATAGAACACATTTTGAAGTCAATATAAATAGCAAGTGAAATAGAAAGAAATGATAGCAGTAACTAACCTAAACTAATTAGCACTCCCATCTGACCGAGTAAATCTTTAATATTAGCAGCATCAGACCTTTGGGGCTAATGTTCATTTGTGAACATAAGCTGATGCATGAGCATTTTGAGAGAAAAGGGGAAATGTTTAAGCAATGAATAATTGGGAATTACAAGCTTAATTCCTGAAATGGCCATCTTTGAAAACATGGTCGCAGAGCCTCTGTATTGGCTACTGTGAGTCTTTGCACTGCAGTAGACCTAACTAATGTTGTACTGTAGTACAAAATGTTTCAATATTTTTACTCTTGCCTAAGTTTTAATGAAAAATGACACTTACTGTGTTGTACATATCACTGAACGAACCTCCTGTGCATAGATATGACCAGATATTCAAGACTTTTTGTAGTGATGCCACTCCTTTAATAGCTTGGACATGTTTTGGCAGAATGGAGGGGGGACTCCGAAGGCTCCATTATACACCTGAATATTGACACAACCACTTTGCCAACAAATGTTATGCTTGGATCTGGATTTCTGTAGATGTTAAATAGAAAATAGCCAACTTATTCAGTTCTGTCCTATGGTGCAGTTAGTAATGAATCTGCATTTCAATGTACATGAAAACAACAGAAGAAACTGACCAAAAATAAATGTTTTATACCAAATTGATCAGATGTGCAAACTGGATAGTGAGTTGACTAAAAAATATACATTTAGAATAAATGTAAAGAAAAACATAATTGGGGAACATTTTATGTTTTGCTTTGATATCTGAAATTCCACAGTGATTCCACATTGTGGTTTTACCAAATTGAAGTTTTGCACGAGGATCAAAAATGTGATTTTCTTTTTAATAGAAATCATCTACATATCAGTTTTGGTGATCTCGGTGTAAAAAACTGGTGCGAATCATGTCAGCTATTTCACTTGTAATAATTAACATCCTAATCCTAACAGTTTTGCTAAAACTAGTAAAAGTCTTTGAGAGATAACTAAAGCCCATTGACCTTGAAAAAGATTTAACTTTAAAGAAATTTGCAGAACAGTGACAGTTCATGATAACTTTGCTCAGTTCATTTCCATGAGTGTCATTACTTAACCATGAAAACTGAAAACAAGCGGTCCTAAATTGAAGAATTTTAAAAAGTTGACATTATTAATTTAGTGTGAGCTGCTAAATGAATAGAACTCAGCCATAGACACAATCAGACAGAAGGGAATACTTTTGATGAGATTGTGTATCTCCCAGCTCGATTACATAAGTGAAATGTTCTTCTATAAAATGATTGTAAATGAGAGTCTCCAAGCCAAAACTTGCAATGGCAGTGGTTACCACGGAATATCTGTTTCGAATATCTTCTGGCTGTACTGAAGGTGACGCTATTTCTAGTGGATTCTTGGAGCTGTGGTTGGCTCTTTTACTGCCTGAAGCATATTTAATGAGACTGTTCCTTTTTTAAAAGGTCATTGGAGAGTGTCTTCTAGTACAGACTGGACAGGTGACATTACTTCCTACCTGACTGAGATAGTTACAAATATGGTTGAGGCTGCATGCATGAAGACCACCATCAGCTGAGATTATATAGATAATGATGGGGCTGGATACTGTTCATTACACAGACTTTCTATGGGGTTTTGCACAAGAACTTTAAATAAGAGCCAAAAATCACAGCACATTCTGCAGAGTATCTGGGACCTCTGTGAACAGGGCAAGCAACTGGCCTACTCCTGCTATTATTTTTATGTTTCTATCTCAACCAATCAGAGTGAAGAATTGGTAATGAGCAGCACAGAGTCTGAACTAGGAAGTTTAAGTTAGAATATGGAATTTAATGTCAAATCACATACAGAAAGCAAAATGAGAGGGCAAGATGGATTAAATTGAGAGGGAGAGATAAGAGGCAAAGGAAAAAGTAAAATTATTTGCATTTAAAAAAAAAAAAATCTCCAACAATAATTAAAATCTGAAGGAATGAGACTCAACACTTGCAAAAGTTAATTTTCAGTGCCAGAGAGGTTGGTTGGCAGTAATTAAGACTTACCACACCATTAAAAGGGTACTTAGACTGGAATGGACAAGCCCTAACTTTCTGGCGTGTTTAGTCTGTCTCTGAGGTAAGTACAGCAACTTCACTCAGTTCAATGTATTTCAATGGCAAGTCAGACGGCAAGATGCCATTTTCGGAAAGCTTTTGGAGGAGCAGGGCATCTCGGACAGCAACTTCCAGATCTCTGTTTAACTGCACATGTGCAGTCACTAAGTTGCTGTCCGATTTTCCACATAAATAACAGTGAGCACTGTTATCACCATTATTTCTACTGCAAAATCCGGCCCATAAGGTAAAGTAGGTAGATGTCAGGGTCACCTTGCTGTGGTTTTACTGGCTTGATGATCTCCAGTCTAAAAACAAATGGAGGAAACAGTCTTCAGTTACAGAACTTGACCCCACCTCCTTTTCTGTTAGCATAAAGTGCTTACTACATTAATGGAATCACCATATGTAGGGTAATAATAGACTCAAATGTTTTATGGTAACATTGTACTTAAGTTTGATATTTGACATGCCTCTCTGGGGAGTGAGTGCAGTGCTGAACTCTTAAAGTCGATGGGGGCCCCTGCAGTCTGTTTTATAGCAACAAACCTATCCAAACAGCAGATGGCGCTGCAGGCGAACAGTGTGCTCCTTCATCGAACAAATACTGAGCGTGGCATTTTTATATGGCGGACATCTGAAAACAATAAAGAATTCTCGAGATAAACACAGCTGAAGTGTAAACACCTTTTTTGCACCGAGCAGTGGAGCAGCTGTTCTGAAACTTTTTAATGTGCGGTGAACTTCCTACAAGTATTGACACAATCCCCGGGACATCTTGTGTTAACTTCTGAAAGACAGTGTCAGCCGGAAAAACGTTTCAGAAAACATTGTTGGTTAGTATACAGCGGGACAAATAATGTGCGGGTGCGGCACAATACAGATCTCTGATGATGGACAGGAACCTGATAACTTTATGGACCCTCCCAGATCCTCTCGTGAATCCCGTAAGGTCTGCAGAGCTCAGTTTGGAAACCTGTCAGTATCTGCACCACTTCTGTCAGTAGTGTGCACGGTAGCTATGGTTAAACTCAGCGCTCGTACTGCTGCCCAATTGGAGAAAGCAGAACTTCAGGCATGAATGTTTAAACATATGCACATAGCGCCAGTCACAAAAGTCAGTTCTTTCCTAACATTAGAAATGTAAAGGAAGTGCATCATGTGTCTGCTCAAAGTCAGGTCTGCGATAGCTCCATTCATCCTGCAGCCAGTGCATAGTTAGAGCTGACCTTTAGGATTTTATAACTTTTTATCTATCCCTCAAGCGTTTCCCGGGCTTTTGTACCATCCTCTGTACAGAATTTCAAAAAGAAACCTTTAAGTGTAAGCGTATATGTGTGTGACTGCGTTTGAGTCTGTGTGAATATTTGTTTGTATTTCTATGCCTGTCTGTGAATGCCGCAGCCTTATCTACGTTCCTCACTGTAACCTTCCCCTCTCCTCAGAGCAGCCTCTCCCCCGCCCCCCCCCCCCATTCCCCCCAATCTGTCCTTCATATCTAGGAGAGATGATATTATTTCTGCAGCTATCTTGGGGTCGAAGTCCAGAGTCTGGGTCCAGATCTCTGCAAGATGATAAAAAGAGAAAAGCACACGGGTCGCGTATCCGCTAGTTGTATCTGCGCAATCCGGCGGAATTGAAAGTACCAGTGCAAAAGATCGAGGAATTTTAAACGTGAGTTATGCCCAAAATCATTTACGTTCGTGTTGTCTGCGATCTTTTAAATTGATTCAAGATTCGATATGCCCCAATCAGGCCCCGCCCACAAAACATGCCACACCTTCAAGTCAAATTGCGAGTTTCCACCGATTGCACTGGTTCAGGAAGGCTCTTCAAATTGCACTCATTTTCTTAGGTGCACAGTAGGCATGTTGTAAACTTTCTTGGATCAAAATATATTTAATTTACTAAGGAACCTACTAGTGTACACCAGTGAAACCATTAAATGCTTCAGTATAGTTTTTAAGTCATTTTCACTATCCAGTTGTTCACAGGTGGAGGACTGGACACCCTTATTAAAAATACTTATTTTTGGTGGGCAACCCATTTTCAGCTGCATTAAAACTGCAGCACATGACCACTGTGAAGTACATCAAAGAATATTTTTTAATGGAAAGAAAAAAAGATAGAACGTAATTGTATCACGCTGCCCGATTGCGCTGGTTCATGAAAGATTTTGTTTGTGATTATGCAAATTTAGTTTAGCAGAAACCTGAATTGTAACCGAACCAGCGCAAATTCAAGCACAATTTGGGCACAATTTCCAGATTTGCGCCCAAGGCGGAAACTCTACCCCATATAAAGAGGAAGAGATATACTACACAGCAAAGAGAAAAATAAACTGTTTTGAGAGGCATGGAATGTATAAGACATACAGGAGAGTAGATGTTGATGAAAGAAAACATTTCTAAGGAGAGAGGAAAAGAGTTGCAGATATACAGTATGCGAAAGTATTGGCGAGCGAGAAATAAGGAACCAGGCAGCAATTTTGACTTCGGGGTGACTGGCGATATCGATGCAGCCACCCATCGTCCATCTCTCCCGATGTTCATTTCGTCTCTCCAAAGTGTGAACGAAAAATGGAAAGACAGGACAAAGAATTAAAGTGGGAGATAATTAGAGCGAGAAACAAACTTTTTTTTGTGTCTAAGAATGCCACAAGAGATCAACTAGTACTACTGAATTTATGAAGTGTTGTTTTGTCCGAGGGACCTTTGAATTGGCCCATTACGCTCTCTCTCAGACTGAACCAACTGACCCTGCAATTTACACTGCGACATACTAGGGCGTGAGTGCTTAACATGTTTGTCTACAATTCTTTTGCCACTATTTTAATGGCGACATTAGCCCATTTATTTTAGATGGGCTAATGACTCCTCCAAAAGGAATTTAGAAAATTGGTGTTCGTACTTCAGTATCCCAGGATGTAACATAGAAACATAGAAGATAGGAGCAGGAGTAGGCCATTCAGCCCCTCGAGCCTACTCTACCATTCAATGAGATCATGGCTGATCATCCAAATTCAGTACCCTGTCCCTGCCTTCTCCCCATATCCCTTGATCCCTTTAGCCTTAAGAAATATATCTAACTCCTTGAATATATTTAATGAACTGGCTTCCACCGCCCTCTGTGGCAGAGAATTCCACAGGTTCACCACTCTCTGGGTGAAGAAATTCCTCCTCATTTCAGTCCTAAATGGCTTACCCCTTATCCTTAGACTATGACCCCTGGTCCTGGACTCCCCGGCCATCATAAACATCCTTCCTGCATCTAGTCTGTCCAGGCCTGACAGGATTTTATAGGTTTCGATGAGATCCCCTCTCAATCTTCTAAACTCCAGTGAGTATAATCCCAATCGACACAATCTCGCCTCATACGTCATTCCTGCCATCCCAGGTATCAGCCTGGTGAATCTTCGCTGCACTCCTTCCATGGCAAGAACGTCCTTCCTCAGGTAAGGCGACCAAAACTGCACACAATACTCAAGGTGCGGTCTCAACTGTAGCAAGACATCCTTGTTCCTGTACTCGAACCCTCTTGCTACGAAGGCCAACATACCATTTGCCTTCTTAACCGCCTTCTGCACCTGCATGCTTACCTTCAGTGACTGGTGCACAAGAACACCCAGGTCTCTTTGCACTTCCCCTTCTCCCAATCTATTGCCATTCAAATAATAATCTGCCTTCCTGTTTTTGCCACCAAAGTGGATAACCTCACATTTATCCACATTATAGTGCATTTGCCATGTTTCTGCCCAATCTGTCCAAATCGTACTGGAGTTTCACGACATCCTCCTCACAGCTTACCCTCCCACCCAGCTTTGTGTCGTCTGCAAATTTGGAGATATTACATCCAATTCCCTCGTCCAGATCATTAATATATATTGTGAACAGCTGGGGTCCTAGGACCAATCCTTGCGGTACCCCACTAGTCACTGCCTGCCACTCGGAAAACAACCCGTTTATTCCAACTCTTTGCTTTCTGTCCGCCAATCAGTTCTCTATCCAAGTCAATACCTTGCCCCCAATCCCATGTGCCTTAATTTTGCACGCTAATCTCTTACGCGGGACCTTATCGAAAGCCTTCTGAAAGTCCAAATACACCACATCCACTGGTTCTCCCTTATCTATTTTACCAGTTACATCCTCAAAAAATTCCAGTAGATTAGTCAAGCATGATTTACCTTTTGTAAATCCATGTTGACTTTGTCCGATCCTGTCACTGCTTACCATGTGCTCTGCTATTACATCTTTTATAATAGATTCTAGCATTTTCCCCACTACCGATGTCAGGCTTACCGGTCTATAATTCCCCGCTTTTTCTCTACCACCTTTTTTGAATAGTGGGGTAACATTAGCTACCCTCCAATCCATGGGTACTGTTCCAGAGTCTATCGAGTTCTGGAAGATGACCAGCAATGCATCTACTATTTCTAGGGCCACTTCCTTAAGTACCCTGGGATGTAGATTATCAGGCCCTGGGGATTTATCGGCCTTCAGTCCCATCAATTTTCCTAACACCATTTCCCTACAAATACTGATTTCTTTCAGTTCCACCCTTTCATCAGGCCCTATGTTCCCCGGCATCTCTGGGAGGCTATTTGTGTCCTCCTTTGTGAAGACAGAACCAAAGTATGAATTTAGTTGGTCCGCCATTTCTTTGTTTCCCATTATAAATTCCTCTGATTCTGACTGTAAGGGACCTACGCTTGACTTCACCAATCTTTTTCTCTTCACATATCTATAAAAGCTTTTACAGTCAGTTTTTATGTTCCCTGAAAGCTTACTCTCACATTCTATTTTCCCTTTCTTAATTAATCCCTTTGTCCTCCTTTGTTGAATCCTAAACTGCTCCCAATCCTCAGGATTATTGCTTTTTCTGGCCAATTTATATGTCATCTCCTTGGATCTTATGCTATCCCTAATTTCCCTTGTTAGCCACGGTTGAGTCACCTTTTTTGTTTTATTTTTATGCCAAACTGGGATGAACAAATTCTGTAGCTCATCCATTCGGTCTTTGAATGTTTGCCATTGCCTATCCACCATCAACCCTTTGAGTGCCATTCCCCAATCAATCCTACCCAACTCGCTCCTCAGACCATCGTAGTTTCCTTTATTTAAATTCAGGACCCTAGTCCCTGAGTCAACTACTTCATTCTCCATCTTAATGAAGAATTTGATCATATTATGATCGCTCAGACCCTAGGGGCCTCGTACAACAAGATTGCTAATTAATCCTTTCTAGTTACATAATACCCAGTCTAAGATGGCCTGATCGCTGGTTGGTTCCTCGACATATTGGTCCAGGAAACCATCCCGTACACACTCCAGGAATTCCTCCTCCACAGTGTTGTTGCTAATTTGGTTGGCCCAATCTATATGTAGATTAAAGTCACCCATGATGACTGCTGTGCCCTTATTGCACGCTTCTTTAATTTCCTTTTTAATGCCATCCCCAACCTCTGCCTTACTGTTGGGAGGTCTATATACCACTCCTACTAATGTTTTTTTCCCCTTGGTATTTCTCAATTCTACCCATACAGATTCCACATCATCAGAGCTAATATCCTTCATTACAATTGTATTAATCCCTTCTTTAACCAGTAATGCTACCCCACCTCCTTTTCCTTTTTGCCTATCTTTCCTGAATATCGAATACCCCTGGATGTTGAGTTCCCAGTCTTGGCCATCCTTGAGCCACGTTTCCGTAATCCCAACCAAATCATATTCGTTTACCTCTATTTGCGCAGCCAATTCGTCCACCTTATTACAAATGCTCCTCGCATTAAGACACAAAGCCTTCAGGCTTGTTTTTTTAACGCTCTTAGACCTATTAGAATTATTATTTACTGTGACCACGTTTGATTTAAACCGTTGATTTCTCTGACTGCCACTTTTGTTTTTCTCCTTCCTATCTTTTGCTTTTATCCCTGTTTCCCTTTCCTCTGTCTCCCTGCTCAGGTTCCCAACCCCCTGCCATTTTAGTTTAAACCCCCCTGAACCGTGCTAGCAAACCTCCCTGCAAGGATATTTGTCCCGCTCTGGTTCAGGTGCAACCCGTCCGACTTGTACAAGTCCCACCTTCCCCAGAAGCAGGCCCAGTGATCCAGGAAACTAAAGCCCTCCCTCCTGCACCAACTCTTAGCCACGTATTCATCTGCTCTATCCTCCTATTCCTATACTCACTAGCACATGGCACCGGGAGTAATCCAGAGATTACAACCTTTGAGGTCCTGCTCTTTAATCTGCTACCTAGCTCCCTAAATTCTTGCTGCAGGACCTCATCCCTCTTCCTACCCATGTCATTGGTCCCAATGTGAACCACGACCTCTGACTGTTCACCCTCCCCCTTCAGAATGCCCTGCAGCCGTTCAGTGACATCCTTGACCCTGGCACCAGGGAGGCAACAAACCATCCTGGAGTCACGTCTACGGCCACAGAAACGCCTATCTGTTCCCCTTACGATAGAATCCCCTACCACTATTGCTCTCCCACTCTTTTTCCTCCCTTCCTGAGCAGCAGAAGCACCCCTGGTGCCGGGAAGTTGGCTGCTGCTGCCTTCCTCTGGTAAGTCATCCCCCTCAACAGTATCCAAATCGGTATACCTGTAATATCAGGGCCTGTCTTTAAATGAATATTGCTGATGATGATTCACCATTAATAAATTCAAACAAAGTAGCTTTAATACATTTTGTAAGTCAGGGTGAATGTTCTTGGGAGACAAATGTTTACAGAATAATAATAAAAAATAAACTGAGTGTTATGTTTTTTTTTTAGAAGGCAAGACCTGTTCAAATAGGAAATAGGATAAATTCAACACCGGTACCTAAAGCTGTATCGGTGCACTATTGCAGGTATCATCTTTCAGATGAGGCATTAAACTGAGGCCGCGTCTACTCCCTTAGGTGGACATAAGATTCCACGGCACTATTCAAAGAATAGCAGGGGTGTTATGCTACTTTTCTGGCCAATATTTATCCCCCAACCAAATCCCTAAAATCCAGATTATCTAGTCATTTATCTCTGTGCTGTTTGTGGAACCTGATTGTGCAGAAATTGGCTGCGACATTT
The DNA here is from genome assembly GCF_052327205.1 of Somniosus microcephalus. Taxonomy (NCBI): domain Eukaryota; kingdom Metazoa; phylum Chordata; class Chondrichthyes; order Squaliformes; family Somniosidae; genus Somniosus; species Somniosus microcephalus. The sequence goes on from NC_140988.1 coordinate 124,162,795, forward strand.
CTTTGCATTACAACAGTAACTTTATTTTAATAAGTAATTCAATGGCTGTGAAACGCTTTGGGATGTCCTGAGATTGTGAAAAGCGCTATATAAATGCAAGTGTTTTTTTTCTTCTCTCTTGCCTTCTTTCTCTGTTTCTTTCTATTCGTAGTCTAAGGTTGCCATTTCCAAAAGGTCTTGCTAATGACGACAAACTGCTGATTATACAAAAATCATCAAGATTATGTTTGTTGAGGTGGAAAATATCTCCCTTCATCAGTGTTAAACATACAGTCAGAATTGGGGCACGAGCCATGCAACTCTTGCAGAACAGTTTGTGCATCATAACTGCAAAATTTATAATAAAAGAAGAAAAAGCTTTGTCATTCAGTATGTTATAGCAGCAACTTGTAGGCGAGAAACCATCTTTTTAAATCATACTCTACTGTTTACGTATGGATTACTGTTATCACTATAATAAGCTTTACTCACGTTTCTTTATCAATTTTAATAGCCTTTGTCAAAACATATGTTTAATATTTATTATCTTGTTGCAATAGGAGGCAATAAGGGACATTAATTTGCAAAATATCTCACGCACTGCAATTTTTGTAGAAACCAGATACTGAAATTGTGCTTGCTATGTCTTATTTCCAGAGAAAAAAATGAAACTATTTAACTTTCATCTTCCTCTTGAGCCCCACAATCTCATGGTTTTAAAGGTTTTATTAACCATTCTAAACCTCAGAATCTGAAGATTGGCGATAACTGATCAGACATAGAAGGGACTCTGTTAAATGAGTTGTCTCATCGTTGACCCTGGAGTACAACAGCACCTGGATGTGTCAACTTGTTCGAGTTCAATCTGGAACACACAAACGGGAAGTTTAATAAATCTGGTCAAATCTCCACATAATAAGCTGTAACTGAGCCAGATGGGTCATTTTTGTTATTTAGAATAGTCTGTTTTGAAGCCCAACCCCAACTCCACCTCCATTTTGCGCAGGAAAGTGAAGCACTTTTGGGTAATGTTCACCTGTATTACAAATTTCCTGAGAGCACTGAGGTAACTACACTTGTCCACATTTCCAAATATTAGGGATTGAAATAATTAAAATAGTGCCATTAGAGCTATTTGCTTCAAGCAAGCTTTCAACTTATTGAAATATTGGTAATGCCACATAGACAAAGCGATTCAGATAAGTATAATAATGAGTATATTGTAATGGATGCTTGGATTTGTTACAATAAAGCTTATTTCTATTTGCATCCAGCTTTATTAGAGATGTTTATAAACCGATGAATTACAGTTGGCAATATCAGCAGATGACTAACATTAATCTGCTAGAGTACTGCGTGCAGTTCTGGTCACCACATTACAGGAAAGATGTGATTGCACTAGAGAGGGTACAGAGGAGATTTACAAGGATGTTGCCGGGAGTAGAGAATCTTAGCTATGAGGAAAGACTGGATAGGCTGGGGAGACCTTATTGAGGTGTATAAAATTATGAGGGGCATAGATAAAGTGGATAGAACGGACCTATTTCCCTTAGCAGAGGGGTCAAAAACCAAGGGGGGCACAGATTTAAAGTAATTGGGGGAAGGTTTAGAGTGGATTTGAGGGGAAATTCTTCACCCAGAGGGTTGTGGGGGTCTGGAACTCACTGCCTGAAAGGGTGGTAGAGGCAGGAACCCTAACCACATTTAAAAAAGTACTTGGATGTGCACTTGGGATGCTCTAACCTGCAGGGCTACAGACCAAGAGCTGGGAAGTGGGATTACGCTGGATAGCTCTTTGTTGGCCGGCGCAGACACGATGAGCCGAAATGGCCTCCTTCCATGCTGTAACTTTCTATGATTCTATCTGACATTGTGCTGTCTGCTACTTTAACAGAGGCATTAATTTATTTAAAATAAATTAATTAATGACTGTTAAAATAATGAACAGGAATGCCAACCAAATGCAGTATGCTAGTATTACTAGCAGTAATTACTAAGCTATAATAATCTGCTCAAATTTGAATGACTGACTAATTTTAAGAATTTGTTATTTTGTTACCTATTTTCTTATCCAGCAGAAGCCTGAATAAGACTGAGCTTTCAAGTCAGGAGTTTGTAATTTGTTGCAGTGGAGCTTGGAAATTAAATTAGCCTTTCAGAATTGCAGCAGTGTTTGCACAATAACTCCAAATATAATGCACAATTAAATCTTTCATCTTTATAGAGTAAATATGTTAGGTTTCTTTTTTCCCTTCCGTCTGCCCTTCCTTCCCTGGTAACAGTAGTCTGGTGGCTGAATGCAACGTGGACACTTGCAGGCAATAACCATAGAAGGTACAATAAAAATACATTAAAATAAAACAATTTAAATACAGGCAATAAAAGAGAATGACAATTAATTTATCCTTTTCTTGCTGCAAGTATCTTTTCCATGTATATTTTGTAAAAATTTATGGATTTGCAGATTCATCATCATATTTTAGGATTTTAGCCTCTCACCCTATGTTAAAAATGCTATTATCGAGCTAGTCTTGGCTCTCAAGGTTATGTTCACAGTACAGCACAGCTTGTAGATGTAGATTAAGGATTGTCTGATCCACTATGGTGGAGCGAATGAAAGATAGTTTAACATTTCACTGATTGTTCACACTCTTTGCTGTGGTGACAACTCTATTCATTTAATTTCAGCAGGGGTCATTGTCAAGTTAGGCTGGTGGATCTGCAGTTGGGGTGGGGGGAGGGCCGCAGGGATTGCTGCCACCATGAGGGAGCCTGACTTTGCAGAAGAGAGAAATTCTGCTGCAACGGGAGCACCAGAAGAAGAGGGGTCAGTATTAAAGGAGCAGAAGCCTACCAAAGATTGGAAGAAATGTCTCGTTGTCACTGAAGAGCTCGGCCAAAACCGGAGTCTTCAGCAGGCGAGTGTCGGGTGGGGGTGTGAAATGAAGAGCGAAGAGGTCACTACCAAGCCCTCTACCTCCATGGAGGAACCTCGGGGCCATTCCATTATCATCTCTTTCTGGGGCATACTGCACCCTTCCCCATTGTTGGTCCTGGGAAGTAGCAGTAACAGGCCCACACAAGAAAAATGCATCAGCGACCTGGGCCTTGCTCTCTGCCATCATTTACATGTGGTGGTGGTGGGGAAGGAGTGACCAGTGAGTCTTGGCGGGGTGGGGGAGTGAGGTGCTACTCAGGAGTGAGGCAGCAGTAGGGTCTACTCCCTGAATTCAATCATTCTCTGCCACAATCCGGCCCGATTTCAGGCGGGAGCACAGTAAGAATCCAGCACAAGTTGTGCTGATGGGAACATAAGAAATAGGAGCAGGAATAGGCCACTTGGCCCCTCGAGCCTGCTCCGACATTCAATAAGATCATGGCTGATCTTGGGCTCAAAGCCACTTCCCCGCCTGCTCCCCATAACCCTTCACTCCCTTATCTTGCAAAAATCTGTCTATCTCCACCTTAAATGTATTTAATGACCCAGCCTCCACAGCTCTCTGGGGCAAAGAGTTCCACAAATTTACGACCCTCAGAGAAGAAATTCCTCCTCATCTCCGTTCTAAAAGGGCGACCCTTTATTCTAAAACTGTGCCCCCGAGTTCTAGATTTCCCCACGAGGGGAAACATCCTCTCTGCATCTACCTTGTCGAGCCCCCTCAGTATCTTATGTTTCAATAAGATCACCTTTCATTCTTCTATATTCTAATGAATACAGGCCCAGCCTGCTCAATTTCTCCTCATAAGTCAACCCCCTCATCTCTGGAATTAACCTAGTGAATCGTCTCTGAACTGCCTCCAATGCAAGTATATCCTTCCATAAATAAGGAGACCAAAACTGTACGCAGTACTCAAGGTGTGGTCTCACCAATACCCTGTACAGTTGTAGCAGGACTTCCCTGTTTTTATACTCCAACCCCCTTGAAATAAATGCCAACATTCCATTTGCCTTTTTGATTACTTGCTGTACCTGCATGCTAACTTTTTGTGTTTCATGCACAAGGACCCCATGGTCCCTCTGAACTGTAGCATTTTGTAATCTCCATTTAATTAATAATTCACTTTTTTATTTTTCCTGCCAAAGTGGATAACCTCGCACTTTCCCACATTATACTCCATCTGCCAAATGTTTTCCCACTCACCTAGCCTGTCTATATCCCTTTGCAGATTCTTTGAGTCCTCTGCACAACTTGCTTTCCCACCCATCTTTGTATCATCCGCAAACTTGGTTACATTACACTCGGTCTCTTCATCCAAGTTATTAATGTAGATTGTAAATAGTTGAGGCCCCAGCACCGATCCCTGTGGCACCCCACTAGTTACCGTTTGGCAACCGAAAAATGACCCACTTATCCCGACTCTCTGCTTTCTGTTAGTTAGCCAATTCTCTATCCATGCTAATATATTACCCCCAATTCTGTGAGCTCTTATCTTATGCAGTAACCTTTTATGTGGCACCTTATCGAATGCCTTCTGTAAATCCAAATACATCACATCCACTGGTTCACCTTTGTCCACCCTGCTCGTTACATCCTCAAAGAACTCCAACAAATTTGTTAAACATAATTTCCCTTTCATAAAACCATGCTGACTCTGCCTGACTGCATTCTGATTTTCCAAATGCCCTGCTACTGCTTCCTTAATGAAGGACTCCAGCATTTTCCCAACGACAGATGTTAGGCTAACTGGTCTATAGTTTCCTGCTTTCTGTCTCCCTCCTTTCTTAAATAGGGGTGTTACATTTGCAGTTTTCCAATCTGCTGGGACCTCTCCAGAGTCCAGGGAATTTTGGTATATTGCAACCAATGCATCCACTATCCCTGCAGCCCTGTGAAGCAGGCCATCTGGCCCAGGGGACGTGTTGCCTTTTAGTCCCATTATTTTACCAAGTACTATTTCCCTAGTGATTGTCTTTAGTTCTCCCCTCCCTGTGGCCCCTTGATTTTTGGGATGGTTTTCATGTCTTCTACTGTGAAGGCAGATACAAAATATTTGTTCAGAGTCTCTGCCATTTCCCCGTTCTCCATTATTAATTCCCCTGTCTCATCCTCTAAGGGACCAATGTTTACTTTAGCTACCCTCTTCCTTTTTATATACCTGTAGAAGCTCTTATTATCTGTTTTAATGTTTCTTGCCAGTTTTCTCTCATAATTCATCTCTCTTATTAAATTCCCAATTCTCTGGGCTCCCACCAATCTTGGCAACATTGTATGTCTTCATTTTCAATTTGATACCATCCTTAGTTAGCCACGGATGGTGCTCCCTTCTCTTAAATTTTTCTTTCTCTCTGGAATATATTTTCGTTGAGAGTTATGAAATATCCCCTTAAATGTCCACCACTACATTTCAACTGTCTTACCCTTTAATTTATGTGTCTAGTCCACTTTAGCCAGTTCTGCCCTCATGCCATTGTAATTGCCTTTGTTTAAGATCAGGACACTGGTTTGAGATGCAACTTTCTCACCCTCCAACTGAATTTGAAATTCAACCATGCTATGATCACTCTTTCCTAGAGGATACTTTACTATGAGATCATTTATTAATTCTGTCTCATTACACAGTACCAGATCTAAGATAGCCTGCTCCCTGGTTGGTTCCATTACATACTGTTCTAGGAAACCATCCCGGATGCACTCTATGAACTCCTCAAGACTTCCATGGCCAATTTGATTTGTCCAATCAATATGGAGATTAAAATCACCCATGATTTTTACCGTACCTTTTTTTTTTACAGGCCTCCATTATTTGTTGATTTATACTCTGTCCAACAGTGTTGCTACTGTTCGGGGGCCTGTAGACTACGCCGACCAGAGACCTTTTCAAATTATTTTTTTATCTCCACCCAAACCGATTCTACATCTTGATCTTCTGATCCAATATCACTTCTCACCACTGCACTGATCCCACCCTTTACCAACAAAGCCACCCCACCTCCCTTTCCTTTCTGTCTGTTCTTCCGAATTGTCAGATACCCTGGAACATTCAGTTCCCAGCCCTGATCACCTTGCAAGCACGTCTCTGTAATGGTGATCAGATCATACCCATTTGTATCTATTTGTGCCATCAACTCCTCTATCTTGTTATGAATGCTGTGTGCATTCAGATATAGAGCTTTTAACTTTGTCTTTTTACCGTTTCTCCTTGTTTTGGCCCCATTTTCTGTTGCACTCTTATTTTCAAACGTTCTGTCCCTTCCTGTCACACTCTGGTTAATATTTCCCCCATCTCCATCCTGCTCTATTGTTTTCTGATCATAACTGTTCTTCTGTATGTTCATGTGCTGCATAAAAAAGCAACTTAATGATTCATAATGAGGCTTGGTCTACCTTCGGAGAGACTGAAGTACTCATGCAAAAGACACGTACAGTTCTGGTCGCAAGGGGGTGCGATTGTTACACCCCCATTTCACACAATCATACAAGCCGATTAACTCCCACAAAAGAAAGATGTCAGACTGCTGAAAGAATTGAGTGACTGAAGAGAGTCATTTGGAGGAAGGTTTGTGCAAATTAGTTTCAACGGATTAAATCTGCACTTTGTGTTCGTGTAACAGATGCTGACAATAAAAAGAACTCTTGAAACAATTATGCTGAGCAGAAATTGGCTAGTGGAACCAATTTCACATTCTCTTTTCTCTATGATTTAATTAGTATATTTTATTAATAAAACAAACAAAATAAATGAATGCAACACAGTTTCCTGGCAAATAAAGTGATCGCGTGCAGTAGGAATATCCTGTTCCCAGATTCATTATTGCTTCCGAATAACCAGATATAATAAGGCGACTGACTGTAATTTTCAAACACAAGTAAATTGTGTGCAGTGGTTGGTCAACTGGGTTTAAAAAAATAAAGATTGCCTACAGTAGTGAGTGCTTCTTCAGGCTTCATTTAGAATGTAGGTTTAATGAACTTTTAAGCAATGCCTGATCAGAGAAGCTTGAAAAACGCCTGGTCAGAAAAGCTTGGAAAAATTAGTTACCAGAGTGATTTTGTTGTTTTTGATTTTTCTGGTGATTTTCAAAAATGTTGTTTTACTAACAGGAGCATTGCAGCTACTGACCATGAACCAACAGACGCACGGAAATCGTTCCCTTGTTTCGATGAGCCCAATAAGAAAGCGACATACACCATCTCTTTAATACACAATGAGCCATATCAAGTACTTTCAAACATGCCATTTGAGGTAATTATATAACACTTCAAAAATAAAATTGGTGCAGTCATAGGCCTTGAATTGCTGAAGCACATGGACAGGTGTGTTTATGGGAAAATGGGGAGTATGTTTAATCAGAATTTCTCTTTACCAGCTGATCTGCTGTGGTGCTGCTCATAGGCAATCCAGAATCTGGAGCCCAGCTGTGATGTTTAGCTGCTAAGATGGAGCTGTATTTAGTCTGGCCTAACCCTTTAAGGCCACTGTTCAAGTACTTCCTACGGGAAAGTGATCTAAATAGGATAATGCTGAGGGAAGTTTCTGTAAACTGATATTAACTTGTAAAGCCCCAGATCCTGCTCTTTGAGGTGTTGTGGGGGGGAAGGTTTGAAGGTTCTGATCTTGATGAAAATAGTCGTAATTAACTAGCCTTATCTCTTTTATACTTTCGACACTTTAAACTGTGACATCTGATATATCTACATATATATATTTGTACAATTAAAGACACTGAATCAAATCCAACATACAGATGTGTCAATGCTACGTGGAGAGTGGAATTAATCAGCTTCTTTGTCTTCCAGAAAAAGGAAGATCTGGGTGGTGGCCAGAAAAAAACAACATTTAAAATATCCGTCAAAATGAGTACTTATTTGGTCTGTTTTGCTGTTCATCAGTTTGCATTTGAAGAAAGAATATCATCAAACGGAATCCCTGTGAGTTATTTAATGTCTTGGGAACAAGCTAGTATTTTTATGCCAAAGTATTCATTGTTTTGCAAAATCGGAACTTCCCCCACACTGCAGAGATTTGTCTCTTTCACATAGCAGTTGCTGCGAGGTAACTAAATAAAGAACAATTCATTGATGACCCGACTGGTAAAATGGTATTGCAATAACAGTGATTGGGGGTAATTCTGACTTTGTGTGATGATGTAAAATGGATGATAATGCACAAAGTCAAAATGACTTCCATTGTGTGTGGCATGGTCGGGATCACCCACTGGTTTAAGTGTCATATATAATGGCTCCATGATGTCTAAACAGACTTGGCGTTGAACGATCAACACTGGTGTTACGACTTTGTAGCTCTACCTCATGACTTTCTTAACATAAGTGGAGCTCAGCTATACATATCAGAATGATCACAAGTTCAACCCTCAGTCTGCAATGAGTTAGCTGGCCTGAACAATTGGGATGCTGCAATTGGCATTCGTGCTTGTGAGCTAGGGAGGGGAAAATCAGCCGAAGTTCCTGCTCCTGGTTACTATACTGTGATGCTGGAAAAGTGCATGTATGTAGATGCTGCCAATTCTCTTATCTTACCGCCTCGTGTTTGAGCCATATTTCAGGGGAAAAAATGGCTGCCACCTCGCTTCCGGCACGAGATACACCATTTTGGGGAGGTCCATAGTGTCTTGTTTTGCACACTTTGTACAAAAATAATAACTTGCAGGACAACGGAGTATTACAGTTTAACTCTTATTAAGCATTAGGTCTGATCTTACTCATAGCAGCACAGTGGGGAAAGCCTGGCATTAGGACCCCTAGCCTGGATCTTCCAAACAATAGTAGTCCTTACAGATGCCTGCAGGCCAATGACAACTCAGCATGTGATCACGTGAATATAATAGGTATTCCTTACAGATGCTTGCGGGCCAATGATAATTCAATATGCAAATGTTACATCCCCTTTTAAAAGAAAAATGTTATGCATTACTTTTAAACCTTTCTTCTACATAATGTTCTCGGTAGCATAAACATATAAGTAAACTCAGCATTTAACTAGCACTGAAAACATCTCAACGTTTCAATAACGATGTACAGTTTTTTTAGGGCAGTGATCCGCCTACACCCTTTGACAGTTCACAAGTCAAGGATAACTCTAGGCTTGACCTCTCGTCCTGACCTTGTGTGGTATGAAACTGAGCATGCTCCTGAATTGGTCAACAATTCAGGTTCCGGTTTAGGTTCAGGTAAGTATGATGAGTTTTGTGTATTGCTCTGTTCATCACACTGTTGAACTGATCCTCTCATCGGAATGACGGCGTTGTTCCTTGGTGTTCAGGAGGTGCCTGCGATTGCGGCGGTACACCTGTCCTTCTGGGGTGCGGACGTGATACGATCGCTCAGTGTCAGCTGGCTGGATGACGACTGCTGGCTTCCAGTAGTTATGCTCCTGGATTCTGATGGATTCTCCATTGTGCAGCGGCGGCAGTAGTCTAGCTGACCTGTCATAGTATCTCTTTTGGTGTTGCTGTCTCTGTACACGTTTTGCATGCACTTGCTTGCAGCTGATGACCTCTGGCTGCAGCTGCTGGTTGGTGCTTGGAAGGATTGAGCGAAGTCTGCGGCTCATCAACAGCTGTGCTGGTGACTTGAAGTTGTCAACCGGAGTGTTGCGGTACTCAAGGAGACTGATGTAGGGGTCTCTTTTGTCCGCTTTGGCTTTGTCCATGAGTGTTTTTGCAATCTGGACAGTTTTTTCAGCAAGGCCATTACTTTGAGGGTAATGTGGGCTTGATGTGACATGTGTGAAATCCCATGCCTTGGCAAACGACTCAAACTCTTTTGATTTGTATTGGGGGCCATTGTCTGAGACTAAAGTCTCTACCATGCCATGCCTGGTAAAGGCTGCCTTTAGCTTGTGATCACAGCTGCAGATGTGGTGCTGTGAAGCTTGTCCAGTTCAAAAAATCTGCTGTAGTAATCAACAGTCACTATGTAGTCCTCGTTCCATGTGAACAGATCCATTGCCGCGACCTGCCAGGGCCTGTCTGGGATACGGTGAGGTATCATGGGCTCTTTGACATTTGATGGGCGGCGCTCTAGACAAATGGAACATTTTCCGACAATGTCCTCAATGTGTTTGCACATTCCAGGCCAAAACATAATGTCACATGCTCTTTGTTTGCATTTTTCCATGCCAATATGTCCAGCATGAATTTTTGTCAACATATCTTCTCTGAGACTGGTAGTAATGATGAATTTCTCCCCTTTGAAGATGATTCCGTTGATTTGTGACAGTTCGTCTCTGTGGTTCCAGAATTCAGATATGCTCTGAGGACATTTCCTCCTTTCCTCAGGCCATCCTTCATGTATGACTTTGCTCAGCAGTGTGAGTTGTGCATCTTTCTCTGTTCCTGCTCGGATCTCCTTCAGTTTTGAGTCACTCACAGGTAAGCTGTTGTACACCATGTGCACCTGCACATCCATGCCTTCACTGAGGCTGCTGTCCTGGTAGCTAAGAGACTTTCTGGAGAGCGTGTCTGCGACAGGAATGTCTATGCCTGGATGGTGAATGATTGTGAAGTCGTACTTCTGTAGCTGAAGGATCATTCTCTGTAGCCTTGGTGGGGCTGCAGCTAGTGGTTTCCTCATGATTGACTCGAGGGGCTTGTGGTCGGATACCACAATGACTTGTCGGCCATAGACTTACTGGTGGAAACGCTTACATCCAAACAGAATTGCATATAGCTCTTTCTCGATTTGAGCATAGTTGATTTCATGGTCTGTGAGCGATCTGGATGCGTAGCCGATGGGCTTTCCTTCTTGCAGTAATACTGCGCCTAGTCCGTACTTTGACGTGTCCACTTGTAGTCTGAGTTCTTTGTTGGGGTTGAAGTAGGCAAGAACTGGTCCTGGTTCTCTGGTGATTAGGTCTTTCATTTTCTGAAATGCTGTGTTATGTTGTTTGTCCCACAGGAACTCATTGGATTGTTTGAGCAACTGACGCATGGGTGCGTTGATTTCGGAGAGGTTCGGGGCAAACTTGGCTAAGTAGTTAACCATGCCTAGTACTGTCTCTAGCTCTGCGCAGTTCTTCGGCGGCTCCATCTTCTTGATGGCGGAGATTTTCTCTGGATCCGGCTTAATGCCATCAGTTGAGAGGCGATGCCCGAAATAACTGATCTCGGTGGATCCGATTATGCTTTTCTCGGGGTTGAGCCGGATACCTTTCTCCTGTGATCTTTGTAGCATCGCACGGAGGTTCCTGTCATGTTCCTCTCTATTCCTGCCATAGATGAGGATGTCGTCTACGATTGCGACTACTCCATCGAGGCCTTCATAGGTTTCGTCAATCTTCCGCTGGAATTCAGCCTGAGCTGAGATAAGACCAAATGGTAAACGCAGAAATCGGTAGCGTCCAAATGATGTGTTGAACATTGTTAGCTTAGATGACTCTTCCGTGAGCTTGATAGTTCAGTATCCTGATCGTGCGTCCATTACACTGAAGTAACGTGCTCCCACTAGCTTGGGTGTGATGTCATCTAGCGTTGGTAGAGGGTAGTGAGGGCGTTTGATAGCCTTGTTCAAATCTCTGGGGTCGAGACAGACTCTGAGCTTGCCTGTACATGGTTTCTCAACCACTACCAATGCGTTGACCCACTCTGTCGGTTCTGTTTCCTGGACGATGATTTCTGTATTCTCCATGCTCTGCAGCTCCTCCTTCAGGTGACTATGTAGAGCAAGGGGTATCCTTCTCGGTGGGCAAACCACAGGGCTTGCTGCTGGGTCAAGGTGAATAGTGCATTCACCTGGGAATAGTCCGATTCCTTTGAAAACGTCAGCAAACTCCTCCATGACTGTCTGCTTCTCAACTGGTGCTGTCAATGATAGCACTAGCTTGACGAGGTCCATGTCTAAATATGCCTTTAGACCTAGCACTGGAGGTGCTCGAGTGTCAACAATGTAAAAGTCCAACATCATTTCGCTTTCTTCGTACTTGCATTTCATCATGCATGTGCCTTTTACAATGAGCTGCTCACCCCGCTAGCCGGTCAGTCTGCATGAGGTGGGCTGTAGCTCACACTCATCCTTCAAGCTGTGATACTCAGAGGAATTACATTAACCTGAGCTCCAGTGTTTAGTTTAAACTTAAGCTCTGTGCCCTGTTTTCCTATCTCAATATCTGCAAAGGCTTGCTCAGTCTCTGAAATCTGTTTTTTCTGTGACACAGAATCAATAAACAGTTCCTCTGCATTTGGCTCTCTATCTGGCATTTGGCTGTCACTCACTGTGTGTGCTGCTTTTCCATAAACAGTCCTGCAAACTTTAGCAATGTGGTTCCGTTTACCACATTTAGCACATTGCCTTCCTTTGGCGGGGCAGTGCTCCTTTTCTCCATGCATCTTGTTTCCACAATATCCACAGTTTTTGAAGCGTTTTATGTCTGTGTCGCTCATTTTTAGGACTCTCTCTTTCTGTTCTGAAACACGCTCTCTGGGCGGTGTTCTTTGGTGTGTGTCTATTAACTGCGTGCACTGTCTGTTCATGCGAGCTGCTCGTGGTGCCGGTTATGGTGTTTTCAACTGTGCCTGGGCTATCTCGTGCGATCTAGCTATGTCCATAGCTTTGTCCAGCGTTAGCCCGGACCCAACATTCAAAGGTTTCTCTCTCACTTTAGCTGAATGTATTCCAAACACAATGCGGTCTCTGGCCATCTCATCTTTATCTGCATATTCACAGTCTTTTACCAGCAGTTTTAACTCAGTCACGAACTGTTCAAATGACTCACTAGCTCCTTGTACTTTCTCCTGAAACTTGTACCTAGCGAATATCGTATTTGTCTTGGGCATCACCTATGATTCAAAATGGTCAAAATAACTTTTCAGTACCTTTGCTTCATCCGCAGTGAGAGACCATGTGTTAAAAATATCTCTCCCTTTTTCTCCGATCCACAGGAGTAGGTAGCTGCATCTTTCTTCCTCCCCTTTGCTTTTTAGCGGACCCGAGAACATCAACTCCACGTGTTGCTTGAACTTGCGCCATTCCCTAGGTAAGTTCAAAGATTCCCAATCGATTTGAGGCAAGGGAGCTCCAATGATGTCCATTTACAATCCCTATTCTGACACCATGTCTTGTTTTGCACACTTTGTACAAAAATAATAACTTGCAGGACAACGGAGTATTACAGTTTAACTCTTTTATTAAGCATTAGGTCTGATCTTACTCATAGCAGCACAGTGGGGAAAGCCTGGCATTAGGACCCCTAGCCTGGGTCTTCCAAACAATAGTAGTCCTTACAGATACCCGCAGGCCAATGACAACTCAGCATGTGATCACGTGAATATAATAGGTATTCCTTACAGATGTCTGCGGGCCAATGATAATTCAATATGCAACTGTTACACAGCACTGCCATTGCCAGTGCTGGCCTCTCAAATTCAAATGCGCAGATCATGACATCAATCAGTCTGCAACACCTGATTTGACAGACAACTGCTATTTTCAATGTCGCCACACGCAATAACGCCTGCTCCAAACCATGCATGGAAGAATGTGCATGTAGCTTCTTAAAGGGATACATATACACCTTTCAGGTAAGTTTGGATTTCAGCTTTTTGGAGTGATTTTTTAAATATTTTATTGAAGTACTGGCTTGGAACAATACATTTAAAAAGTTGTTAGTGTGCAGGGAGTGCTGCTGGATGCTTGCAAGGCTTTGGATGGTAAAGGAAGGCCTCTGAGAAGACAGAAAATGCTGGAAACACTCAACAGGCCAGGCAGCATCCATGGAGAGAGAAACAAAGTTAACGTTTCAGGTCAAGATGCTGGCTGACCTGCTGAGTATTTCCAGCAATTTCTGCTTTTATTTCAGATTTCCAGCATCTGCAGTATTTTGGCCCTGAGAAGACCACTTGCTCGCAGTCCTGGGGGACACATGGAGATGAAGCAGTAGCAGCAAAGGGGACAAGATGCTCGCAGGGGGAAGCAGAAGAGGGAGAGGCAGCCCAGATAGCCCCTTTCTGGCCAGGATATCCGGGATCAAATCATTGCCTGCGATACCAGTGATCACAACCCCAATTCCCCTTTCAACATATGTCCCACACCTTACCTTCCCTCTGTTATTGACCATCACAGCGTCCTCTTGGCCACAATGCTGAGATAAAAGCCACCACAAAGCAAACTTTTCAAGCCTACTTTATCTATATATGCATGCATCCAATAAGAGCCTAGCATGCAAAGTTAAAGCACATGGGATTGGGGGTAAGGTACTGACTTGGATAGAAAACTGGTTGGCAGACAGGAAGCAAAGAGTTGGAATAAGCGGGTCTTTTTCCGAGTGGAAGGCAGTGACTAGTGGGGTACCACAGGGATTGGTGCTAGGACCCCAGTTATTCACAATATATAGACGAGGGAACTAGATGAAATATCTCCAAGTTTGCAGATGACACAAAGCTGGGTGGGCGTGTATGCTGTGAGGAGGATGCAGAGCAACTCCAGTATGATTCGGACAGGTTGGGCGATTGGGCAGATGCAGTATAATGTGGATAAATGCGAGGTTATCCACTTTGGTGGCAAAAACAGGAAGGCAGATTATTATCTGAACGACAATAGATTGTGAAAAGGGGAAGTGCAATGGGACCTGGGTGTCCTTGTGCACCAGTCGCTGAAGGTAAGCATGCAGAAGCAGCAGGCGGTTAAGAAGGCAAATGGTATGCTGGCCTTCATAGCGAGAGGATTCGAGTACAGGAGCAAGGATGTCTTGCTGCAGTTGTACAGGGCCTTGGTGAGACCACACCTTGAGTATTGTGTGCAGTTTTGGTCGCCTTATCTGAGGAAGGATGTTCTTGCCATGGAGGGAGTGCAGCAAAGATTCACCAGACTGATACCTGGGGTGGCAGGAATGACGTATGAAGAGAGATTGGTTCGATTAGGCTTATACTCGCTGGAGTTTAGAAGAATGAGAGGGGATCTCATTGAAACTTAAAAAATTCTAACAGGACTAGACAGACTAGTTGCAGGAAGGCTGTTCCCGATGGCGGGGGTGTCCAGAACCAGTGGTCACAGTCTAAGGATAAGGGGTAAGCCATTTAGGACTGAGATGAGGAGAAATTTCTTCACCCAGAGAGTGGTGAACCTGTAGAATTCTCTACCACAGAAGACAGTTGACGCCAATTCATTAAATATATTCAAGAAGGAGTTAGATATATTTCTTAAGGCTAAAGGGATCAAGGGATATGGGGAGAAAGCAGGGACAGGGTACTGAATTTGGATGATCAGCCATGATCGCATTGAATGGCGGAGCAGGCTCGAGGGGCCGAATGGCCTACTCCTGTTCCTATCTTCTATGTTTCTTTGTTAAAAATCAACTAATCACACTTGTGCATTCCCTTAGTGACTGTCTTGCATCTGCCTTTGCCTATCCTACTGATGTCATGTAGTGCCATCCCAGTGGCTGCAGCTTGGCTGGTGGAAGATGCATCCTCAGAAGCCTTGGGGGACACTGCAGATGGCCTTGCAGGATGACCTTGAGCTGGTGGCTGGGATTGTGAAATCAAGTGACGGTGTTTCTTCTTCTTCTTCACTCTCCTCTCTTTCTTGGTCAACCACTGGCTGGGCAGGCTGCATTTCTTGAGTGTCTGAAATGAGGAAGACACAAGGGTAGAGTTGTCCGGAGGGGAGGAAAGTGCATGCTTACACCATGTGCAGCTTGTACATCAGAAGAGATTGTGTGATGAGGGGGAAGTGGGATGTGAGAAGGAGGATAACATGAGGATACCAGCATCTTGTATCCTTTCTGCCCCACTGCTGGTCAAGGGCTCAGCCATCCCCCTGCTAAGAATGGCCAGCACCGTCTCCTCCAAGGGGGTGAGGCGAAGCTAGGAATGTGAGGTGCGCCTCATGTTTGGTACAGATTATTGGTAGGTGAGTGATTTGGGGAGGGGGGGTGGGGATCATGCATTGAGCAGTGTGTGAGGCTAGTGGTTCAGTTGGTAGGAGACAGCTTTTGAAGATGCATTCACTGACCTTGACCACTCGTCTTGAGGTCATGAAACTTCTTTGGGCACTGGAGCCAGGTTCTGGGGGCAACACTGCTGGCAGTGACAGCCTCGGTGATCTGGTCCCACGTCCTTCTTTCTTGAGGGCCTCCTGGCCCCCTGTGGTAGAGCACCTCTCTTCCACTTTTGACCTGCTGCACAAAGCTGGAGTGTTGCTTGCAAGACCCTGGGTGCTCTTTCCCTGGCCTGTTGAGCTATTTGTGTTAGCGCTGAAGCACTTTTACCACTTTTTTACATGCAGAAAGCATTTCAGCTTTAGAGCTGGAGACTGCCATTTTCAAATTATTTTTAATGTTTTTTTCTTTTCAGAAGGCAGTTGAACTCTAAGGGTTAAAGACTGCCTATTTTTAAATGAGTTTTACTTTTATTTTAGAAGGCAGTTCCGCTTTAAGGGCTCGAGACTGCTTTCTAAAATGATAGCCTTGCTTAAGAAAAGGCTGCCTCGCTCCAGGGATGCTACGGTCACACTACAATGGGCCTCCTGTTGAGCGCACAACCTGATGTAGCGCGATCTACTAGGCTGTGCGCTCCAATCATTCAAATCAGCAGACAGCGCCAAAATAACAGAGCAAACCTCGCCTTGTGACGGCACCGCACGTTTTCGGGCTTTATTGGATTTCTAGGCTATGGAGTTCAAATCGCATCTGGGATTGGATTACTGTAAGAAAAGGGAATATATCTGTTTCTATTTTGAAAGTTGTAAGGTCATAAAGGATTTTCTTATATAGAATAAACTGAATTCAGTAACACTATTTGTTTAATTCTATTTTTGTTTGTTTTCATCTTTCAGCTGAGAATTTATGTCCAGCCTGAGCAGCGTCATACGGCATTGTATGCAGCAACTATTCTGAAAAAAGCATTTGACTACTTTGAACAATATTTTAATATAAGATATTCTCTTCCTAAATTAGGTAATGTTAATGTAATTTTTGTCTTTTGTTTATTACAAATGGTTATACTATTGCAACATGGTAAAGAAACAAAGTCAAAAAATGTAGTTATTTATCTGTTGTTTCTGTCAATAGTCTTGGATCACTTATCAGCCACATTTGTTACCAATTCAATTACCTTTTTTGTTTTTCTTTATCCGCCCACATTATTGTTATATTGTTTTTATTTAATTGTATCTTCACATTCTTCCCTTGGAGAACAGTGTGAAGTGGTGGAAGCATTCACAGACTGATTAACAGTCTGCTAGGTTATGCCATTAATGCTCCTTCTATGGCTGTAACCATCTTTAATCCAGCCAATAAGGTGATTGGCCCTGTATGGTGGGATGATTTCATGGGCTCCCACAACCCATATGACAAGGCACCCACACCCACTGGGCGCAAGTATCCTGCTGCATGTCAACCCAGAATTCGGAGGTGGAGTTCCGCTTGCTGTCTGCAGCAGAATTCAAACCCTACGCCTTCTGACTCTGAGGCGAGAATGGCAGCACTAAGCTACAGGCTCACTTCTGGTGTATTGTTAATATATTATTCTACTCTGTGATGGAAGCATAGGCCAGTCACAATACAGGGAGTGGGTCATGCAACCATCCTTTATACAATAGGAAGAAACAGCGTCTTATCCTGTCCACAGGAATTCCAAAGCACTTAACAACCAATGGATTACTTTTGAAGGTTGCTGATCAATAAACTCATTTGGCAGAGTGCTTTCCTGTTTTAACACATTTGTGTGTCATAGATTTGACCATGTCACGTCTGAGAGATAACCATGTCAATTATAAAACTGCTGAAATACCAGCTTTCAAAGCCAAGAGGAAGAAAATGGTGTGTAACATATTAAATTTAATTTTAAAGTTTGAAAGGAAAAAATCAAATTAAAGTTAAAATAATCGAGGGTGAATTTCCACGGGGATTCTCCCTCTCATCTGTCATAACTTTGGTAGAGAGCCGCAGAAATCCTGGAAAAACAGCATAAACCCAGTTAACACCATTTCCAAAGTCTTTAAGAATTGTTTACCAACTGTTTCCCCCCCACCAAGTTCCCTTTAAATTTCACTTGCATACAATTTCCTATTTGCATTGCTGCACCCATCCAAATCTGCAACTAAAGCAATGCTAATGAGCTGACTTTGAAAAATTTGATGCAAACAGCTCACTTGTATTTAAGTCTGTTTAATCTCCTCACAGGCCATTCAGGTCTAAACCACACCAAAAGTAGAAAATCTAGATTTAATTGTTCATGTCACAGCTGAAGAAAGGCCACTCGGCCAAGGCCGCAGACGACTGTCAGTGTTCCGTTATGGGCTTCGGCAGTGCTGTTGCAAGGATTTTCAAGATGGCAGCCGGGATTTTCAAGATGGCAGCCTATCAGTAGCGAGATAAAGGACCGCTCACCCAGTCGAATAAAATTAAGCACATTCCACATTTCTAATAGAATCTTAGTGAGTATTTTTTAAATGAACTATTTTAATATATAAAAAAAAGTTGATGGTTAACAATGTGATACAAAATTTAATCTACTAGCTAGGAAATCCTTTAACTCATTCCTGACCAATTTTACAAAGAAAGGATATAGACACTTTTTTAATATCACATGCATTGTACATGCTGTTCATTATACCAACATCCGCAGTATGTTCATGTCTTCTCTGAGCACTTCCTGTCTCAATCACCTAGTAACATTAACCATTACAAAACATGGAATTACAGGAATTAAAATGTTTGAGAACTAGTGGAATTGAATGCATCTAATGAGCTAGAGATAATTAGGTATCGCTCATTTGTAGAATAAATTCCATTTTCTACTTTTCCCCATCGCAAATAGTTTCTAAATCTAAAAAGAGCCTCGGAGAATACTGAATTCAATTTGAAATCGGTACATTAATCAGTTTCTCTAAAGTAAGAAATAAAATTTAATTGAAATTAGTATTTAATATTAATCATAAAATAAAGACCATCTCCATCTAATCATTAAATGCCAAATATAGCATTTGGTAATCTACAAAGGAAAATGGGAGCTGTGAACTGCAGGTCAAAATCTATTGAATATTTAGTTCATTATGTGGGTCCTTGTAGTTGTTTATTTTGCAATTCTGAAATAATAGAAATGTGTACATTGTATTCACTTTATCATGTAAATCTTTTTGCTGCAACTCTGCATTGCAGATATGATTGCCATCCCAAACTTTGGTACTGGTGCAATGGAAAACTGGGGACTGATCACCTACAGAGAGACTAACCTGCTGTTTGATGAAAATGAATCTTCCTCATACAATCAGCAACGAGTTGCTTCAGTTATTGCCCATGAGCTTGTTCACCAGGTACTGTAAGAATGCAACATTCAGTTTTCAGGAATGCCCAATTTGTATATTATTATGGATTTATAATGAGCTGCAGATAATAAGATCTATTTCAAGACTTATGTTAGATCATAAATTTATCCTGCGCCTTCCTTGAGGCATGGTTTTTTTCTCTCTCGCCTATTCAGTCTGGAATTGCTGCATTCCCACTAACCAAAATTAGTTATAATTATGAAGAGAAATAGAGACACTGACAAGGTTTAAAAGGAGATAATGTTGATAAGACCTAAATCAATAAACTATGAAAAAAGGGATCTAACAAAATAAATACTCATTGGATAAAAAGGTTAAGGGAGACATGCTGCTGAATTTTTAAGATGATAATGAAGAGAAAACATGAAGTGGAGGTGGAGTTCTGTGTTAAAGCATGGGATAGAAATGGGATCCGAGTATAGGAGAAGGAAACTAAACAATTTGTAAGTTAAAGAGCAACTATCTACCATGTAGAGTTGTTACTTTATTGAAAAGCCCTCTACACCAAGTTTGATTAATACTGATGCTTTTGAAATACTAAGAAAACCCACTGAAAGAGTCCTAGTTCAACTAGAAATAAAGAATGCTGACTTAGTACTAAGGGTAAGGCGAGGGGAGATGAGAATGGCCTGTGAGGTGCTGAATATGGGCCTAAATTATAAGATAACTTAAGTGGGCTGAGAGTGCTTATTCATACCTTATTTTGTTCTTGGATGTATCTCAAAGGTTATTTTGAAAGGCTTATTGAACTCCAGCCGCCTTGATTTATTTTCATTGGCCCAGAAATTCGGGTCTCCACGGGTGAGTACGCACGGGGTACTCACCTGTAGGCCCGATGGAAGTGCCGGTTTCCTGCATGCACTGCGCATGCGCGGGAAACCGGCACTTCCGTTCCTCTGAACATAGGGGTTCAGAGGTCAAACGCGTGTGCGGGGGAGTCTGCGCGTGCGCTTTGAACTTACGTTTTTTTTTACAGGTTTTTCCGTGAGGGTAAGTCTTTAGAATTTAGAAATTTAAAAAGCAGACATAAGGCCTGCTTTTTACAAGGTAAGTGGTCAATTAATTAAAATTAAAACATTTTTTCCACAGGTTTATTATTTTTAAATACTTTAAAGCAAGGTAAGTTTATTTTTAGCCCCGTTAAATTTTTGAAAATAATAATTTTATATTCTAAATTATTGTTTAAAATAGTTATTTAATGTAATTTATAGTTTATTTAAAAAATGTGATGTTTTAAAAATTTATTTGAAGGTTTACTGCTATTTTGGGGCCATAGTATTTATAAGTCTTGACAGCTCTTCCTGTCAAGACTTATGAATGGGCATTTCCCTGCTCCGATTGGCTGCCCATGGCCCACGTGATCCCAGGGGACGCATCGAACTAACTGCGCCCCTGGGACACGCAAGCACTGCGCGCCGGCAGCTGGGCCAGGCCCCGGATCGGAATTCCATGGGGCCCTACAGCTCAACGGCCGACGCGCAAGGTAAGTGCAGGTCGGGGGCTTGCACCCGCGGGAAGCACCCGACCCGAATTTCTGGGCCAATATTATGTTTGTTTCAATATGGTTTACAAGTGGTGCAAGATGCAAAACAGCTAACAAATAAAAATATTGCAATCAAATCACCAGTAGCACAAGATGGGCAGAAGTTATGAGCCATTTAAGAAAGATTTTCTCTTTGCAAGTTGTGGGGTTTTGAATTGATTTGGCTAAGAAATATGGTGCAAGTTTCTTGTTTTCATCTGACTAATGCTACTCTTCAGTATGTGGCAAAAACATTGTTGAATCCATTGTACAATACATGTGTCCATATTTTGAAAGATAAATATGCTCAAAAACTAGGTCTGTAAGGGTTAAATTTCCTCTCCATGGTCATAGACATACATTCAGGACACAAGTCTGCTTTGTAGCTTTTGACACTAGAATGATTTAAATTTTACAATTTAGCACTTTCGGCAAAGATCTTTTCATAACTGGAGCCCATATCAGGCATTTGGGTCCTGAGGTCAGCATGTCCCAAACTGAATTGCTTATTTGCACTCCTGCCACAAAGCTCAATGCTGCAAGCACAAAACTGTAACATTTGCCCCGAGTCCATATTCCTTTACTTGCTGTTGATTCATGAGTTTGTCTTGCTGTACTAACAAAATGAAGACTATCTCAAGCAGGAAAGGGGCCATTTAATATTTTACATTGTCCTAATGTGAAGGCCATTCATTAGCATGTGTAAACCTGAAAAATCCTGTGAAAGCTTAGCATATGTAGTTACATCTGGTTTCTCTCCGAGCTACACTGCACAGGCACTGTCTTTACAATCCAGGATCAACGGAGGAATGTGGGGCTCAGAAAGTAAACTCACCTATTTTTACATTATAATCAAAGAGTGCATTATAATTCACAACTAAGATTGCCTAAAGGCATACTATAAGTTGAACTTTGATCGCAGGTCACATCTTCCTGCATGGAAAATCATTGGAGCCATCAGATCTAGGTACAAATTATGGATATACAGGAAACTTTCTGGTATCCGGCACGGACAGGACAGACCTGGTGCCGGTCCATCAACAATGCCGGAATACCGAACGCTATAGTAAAACATACGGAGCTCAGAGCTCCGTATAAAGCAACAAACCCTACAGCTTCAAAACAATTGGCACAAGTTGCAAGCATCTCTGTAGCTTAGCAACAGCTTCAGCTACACGCTTGCACAGCCACAAATGGAGTAAAAAAAAAAGTAACTAAAAGTAAAAAAAGTTATCTGAACTGACTCCTGAATTTTGCCGGTGGATAGAACGTTCCGGTTATTTAGTGGCCAGTTAATCGAAAGTTTCCTGTAGTTGTGCAAATCCGCAGATATCATACTTCCACATGTTTCATTTGGTTTTCTTTTTGTTTGAAGTCAAATGTACTGAAACCAAACTTATCAAGCTCATTATCATGTCAATAACGCATGTATTTATACTTGTAGTGGTTTGGAAATCTTGTGACCATGGATTGGTGGGATGACTTGTGGTTGAATGAAGGATTTGCCAGTTTCTTTGAGTACATTGGAGTAAATGCAGCTGAACCTGATTGGTTAATGGTAAGTCAGTCTTTCTTTTAGGTTCTGAAATTACATCGTGCAATATCTGCATACAAATGCTTAACACATTCTTTGGAAATTCCTTTTTCTACCATTTTAGAGGTGGGTTCACAATGAGTTAACAAATTAGCAACTCGCTGTCCTCTGAGCAGGAAGAGGGTGATTAATATCCTGCAAGGTGTTTGGGATGGGAAATAAGGGACCATGGAACAAAAAAAATTACAAGTTGACAAGGTTACTTACATCAAAGGGTGAGGTAACTGATCGGTAGTCCTGAAAATCAGCGAACTGTTTTTGAAAAGCGCTTCATTTAATAATGATGCATGTCTGTGAAGTGAAACAACAATGACTTACTTTCAAGTGCCAGTTACCTAAATTGTTACATTTCACTGAGTGAATATATGCACATTTGGATATACCGCTGCTGTCCATACTTAGTTACCACAGCTACTGTCTGTAAATTAACAAATATGCACATTGAATTAAAATGAATGATGATAAATTAGGAATTCTTTATTTTTTTTCCAGTGAAAGCAGCTATTAGCGTCTCTTATTTTATAAGTTCACACACTGGCAGGTAATGCGCATCACCCAGTCCTCCTGTAAAGTAACTTATTGTACAGCTATGCATGATTGGTTTGATCAGTAACATCTCTGATATTATCTTTCACAGTTGGATCAGATTCTTCCAGATGACGTTTTGTCCGTAATGGCTGATGATGCTTTGTTATCATCCCATCCAATCATTGTTAATGTCTCAACACCAGCAGAAATTACCTCCGTGTTTGATGGCATATCGTATAGTAAGGTAAGAACTGCATTTAGTTATTATAAATGAGTTATACATTAGACCACCTTTGGAGCACTATTTTGTGAGGCATACTAAAAGTATGCTGCAGCATTTTACATGGGTTTTCAATTACTGAATGATTCAAACTATGAGATGAAATGGTGTGTGATCATAAGGAATGCATTAACACATTTGTATGAAATTCACTATTTAAAAAAGTTAATGCCTTCATTAAAATCATGAGAATGAATGTGTTTCTCGGTAATATAGTACAGCACAATTTCAACCTCATAAATAGGGGCCACTATATTTGAGAAATGTGCAATAGTGAGCAGTTAAAACCTGTATGTCTAATATTGTATTGCATGGCACACATCTGTTAACAGCAAGATACTTTGGTACTGATGGTGAAATGAAAGATATGCCGAATTGATTGTGAACAAAGTAATGTTGTAAACAATACCTGCCTTGCAAGCAAACAGTGGCCAGTCTGAAGCATAATGATAACCTGTTACAATCATTGTAATAGAGCATTACTGACCTTTAAATTACAACCTGTTTATTTACTGGAATATTATAGTCATACCACATTAAATGTATTGTTCAAATATTTCATTTTATGTGCCTTTATGACTGTTGCCCAACCTCTCAAAAGTATTATAACTATAAAAGGCAATAGAACCATAAATTAGTATGAGGCTGCTTCTAAGACTGTATCACATGCTTGGATACCTTGTGAAAAACACGCACAATTTAACAATAATGATTCCTTTAAACCAGTGCTTTGACGTGAAAGTGGCAATTTTCCGTCTTCATGCTGCCAGCAGGGGTCCTTGCCCGTCAGCACATTGGAAATGTGGTCACATGCTGCATGCTATTTTCCAGCCATTAACTTATCTGGGTAGATCTTGACTTTGTGCGATAGTGTAAAATGGGGGATAGTGAGTTGGTAGCCCAGTTTAAATCACTCCCGATTATTAGTTCCATTGGCTTCCCTCCCCTTTCACCATCTCTTTTTATATTCTTCCTTTTCAATATTTATGCAATTCCATTTTAAATGATAGAACCTTTGCCTTAGTAACCATTTATGGTGATACATCCATGTTCTACTAAGTTTCTGTGTGGAAATACTTCTTCAAACATTCCTCTTCATTCTTCCAGTGATAATCGTGAGTCTATGCCACGCTGTTACTGATTTACTGAAATTGGAAAGAATATTTCACTTTCATTAATTTGCAATTTGTCCAAGGTATCTGTAATGGCATTGGGATAGAGATTCCAGGGGTAAATTTTCCTCTTCACCGCGTGGGTAGTCTTCTTTCTTTCATATGTTAGTAACAAAGTAAATCAGATGTCAATGTCTAAGTCGAATATCCAGGCCAAAGCTTCTGGTGTAACACTGGATATCTTGTAGGCTGCCTGCGAATTTCCTCTGAGGGCAGTGTTCAGTGATGTGCTCCAGGGTCTGATTAGGAGCTACACAGTTGCATGATGGGGATGCTTTAATCTTCCATCTATGGAGAAAGTGGCAGCATCTACCATGACCAGTTCTGAGGTGGTTGATGGTTGTCCACTGTTTGTAAGGAAGGTTTGATCTTTCTGGTTGTACTGTGGGGTCCTCTATAAGGAATCCATTCCGTATGTCGCAGTTCTTTCAAGCATTTCGCCATCGGTCATCAAGGCTGAGGGGAGATCGCTGAAGGGCTTAGGCGATGGTCCAAAATGGCCTTCTAGATTTGAGACTGGTTGATGGTAGGTCGTTCAAGTTAGCCTGGATCGGCATGTCTTTGCTGGTGTAGTGGTTGTATTCTCTGGAGATTGCATATTCGCAGTGTAGGTGTGGTGGTGCGATGTTTGCAAGCACAGACAGCCAAGGTGTTGGTGTTGATAAAAGCATACCGGTGATAATTCTCATAGTAGAATTCAGCTGGACATCAGCGGATTTGACATGCAGACTTGATAGCCATGCCGGAGAGCAGACTCCGCTGTAGAGTACTCCAGGGCGAATGTTGCCTTATGGAGGGTTTGAGCATCTGCATCCCATGTGGATCCGGTGAGTTTCTTCCCAAGGTTCTGGAGATGTTGTCTATATGACGGTGCAATCAAGCGTGACTCCTAAATAGGAGTTTTTTTTGGCATGGTTTATCTCTGCACCGCAAAAGGAGACTTTCAAAGCTTGGTTTGCTTGATGGGTGTTGAGGTGGAACGTCGAGGTGATGGTCTTTTGCGGGTTTGGCCAAAGTCGCCATCGGCAGAAGTAGGCCTCCATCCTCTGTAAATCACTGGTCAGGGTCTCCTCGGTGATGGATAGATTCATGTTTTACGTGGCCAAGGCAATATCATCAGCGTATACGAACTTGCGGGACTCTGTTTCGGGCAGGTCACTGGTGTAAACATTGAATAACATGGGTGCCAGGACAGAACCCTGTGGGAGTCCGTTGTTCAATGTCCTATGTCTGCTCTTCTCGGTACCAGTGCACACACTGAAGCGTCAGTTGCCAAGCATGGAATTGAGAAGATGGATCGTTGTTCTACAGGGTAAAATGGTGGAGAGCTTGAAAAGCAGTCCATGCTTCCATATTGTGTCACATGCCGCTGACATGCCCACCTGTGCTACGAGTAATCTGGCAGAACAGATCACCCACTCTTTATAGAACCCACCCAATTTTCATTCCAGTACAACGAAAATCAAGTGGGTCACGTTGGAATCTGTGGGTTCTCAGCCTGTTAGAGCAAGTGCAGTGGAGCAGAACTCATGGCCACCCAGATGCACCAATGCAGACCTCATCCCCAATTTTAGGGATGGGTTCATGGTCGGGGACTGGCAGATACTGCAAAGATGCATCAGCAGAGGCCTGGAAAATCTGAGGGACTCCATGCCCCTCCAAGGCTGGAAGAAATGTTCGGGAAGGGCACAATTAATGGGTGAGTATTGCTTTTCTCTAGCTCCCAATGGAACCAGCGGGGCTCTGCTGAAGGCAGTCTTGCATGAGTTGCCCTGAGACTTTATAAAGGTGTTGTCAAGGCAGCTCAGGAACTTCCCAGTCACACCCTTTTGGAATATGGGGTGGGGGGTGGATGGAAGGTCCATCACGTGACCCCCAACCGGCATTAAAAGGATGCTGTAAATGGAGTGTAATCTTGGTGGAACTAAATTCCACTCCAAATTTCAACCCATTGCCTATGTGAAGATGGACAGGTTCAAATTATTTGCTGAGCCATAAAATTGTAGCAACAGATATTCTAGATTAGGCCCCAGCTATTGCACTTTGGGTTGAGCTTTCTTTATGGTTCTTCTATTAACATAGTAACATAGTACCAGTTTCAGGCAGGAGAAGACCCACCTATCCAGAGTATTCTCTTGGTGCTTTTTTAATAACAATCCCATTTGTTAACCAGGACCTGTCTAATTCTGTCTAACCCATTCAAGTTTCTTGTTCCACCACCTGTGCCAATAATCTGTTTTATAAAAAAATTTAAAAAAGTTCCTCCTGCATTTCCTATTTTCATTTTGTTGTCCTTAATGTAAGGGCTATAACATTGTTTTCTGTAGTCAGAGGTCAGACTATAAGGGACTACTGTGTTTTGTTCATGTCTTGTGCTTATGGTTGCAGGGTGCATCGATTCTACGTATGTTGCGTGACTGGATGACTCCAGAAAAATTTCAGCAGGGATGCCAGGTACATTTTTTGTTTTTTGCTTTTATAAGGAGAATGGATAGCTAGCCAGCTTCAAGACCGAAAGCAGATAGTAGAAGTAAAGGGTAGCTATTCAGAGTGGTGGAAGGTGGAGTCGCACAAGTTCCAGTGCTGGGACCAATGTAATTCACAATTAATATTAATGATTTCGACTTTGGAATCAAAAACACAATTTCTAAATTTGCGGATGACACCAAATTGCAGGGGGGGGGGCGGGGTGTAGGATAGTCAATACTGAGGAGGACTGCAACAAATTACAAGAAGACATTAATAAACTTGAAGAATGGGCATTTAATTGGCAAATGAATTTCAACATGGATAAATGTGAGGTATTACATTTTGGTAGGAAAAATAAGGAGGTCACATATTACTTGGAAGATAAGAATCTAAATGGGGTAGAAGAGCAAAGGGACCTCTGAGTACAAATACACAAATCACTAAAAGTAGTGACACAGGTTAACAAGGCCATAAAAAAGCAAACCAAACAGTAGGGTTTATTTCTAAAGGGATAGAATAGAAAAGTAATGAAGTTATGCTAAACTTGTATCGAACCTCGGTTAGACAACACTTGAAGTACTGTGTAACATTCTGGTCGCCATATTATAAAAAGGATATAGAGGCACTGGAGAGGGTGCCAAGAAGATTTACAAGGATGATACCAGAAATGCGAGGGTACACCTATCAGGAAAGGATGAACAGGCTGGGTCTCTGTTTTCTTGAAAAGAGAAGGCTGAGGGGTGACCTAATAGAGGTCTTTAAAATTATGATAGGTTTTGATAGAGTAGACAGAGAGAGAATGTTTCCACTTGTGGGTAAGAGCAAAACGAGAGGCCATCAATATAAGATAGTCACCAAAAAATCAAATAGGGACTTCAGAAGAAACTTCTTTACCCAGAGAGTGGTGAGAATGTGGAACTCGCTACCACAGGGAATGGTAGAAGTGAATAGTATAGATGCATTTAAGGGAAGGCTAGATAAGCATATGAGGAAGAAGGGAAAAGAGGGTTATGCTGATAGATTTAGATGAAGAAAGACGGGAGGAGGCTCGAGTGGAGCAGAAATGCCGGCATGGACTGGTTAGACCAAATGGCCTGTTTCTGTGTATATCCTAATGTAATCCTATGTGTGGCAGTAGGCAGTGGTTGTTTGTGCTGATACTCCTCTAATGGTGAGTTCCCATTATCAGTCATGCTGTCACGAGGGACACCAACTTAAGGCCAGCAGATTCCCAGCACAGATGGAGGAGGGTCATCCAAGTGGCAGTGGCAAAGATCTAATCAATTGTCTACATCTTGCCTGAGAGTCCAAGAAGGAAAATAGTACTTGCCTTACCATAAAGCAAAAATTTGTTCACAATAACTGAAGAAAATATTTTAAATGCTGCATTATATCTTCAGAAATACCTCAAGGATCATCAGTATCAAAATGCAAAGACGGATGACTTCTGGCACGCCCTCGCTCAGGTAGGTCCAGTTTAGGCTATCTATTTTGCTCCTTTTTGTGTGAGAATTTGTTGCTTGTGCTCATCCCAATTTTCCACTGTGCTTGTGCAGCATTGATTTTAATTTCTTCTGTAGGTCAGTGGTAAGCCTGTAAAGGAAGTGATGGATACGTGGACACGGCAGATGGGTTTCCCTGTACTGAATGTTGAATCACTCTCAAAGCTCACACAGAAACGCTTCCTGTTGGACTCAAAAGCAGATCCAACTCAACCTCCTTCAAGTCTGAAGTAAGACATCCTGTCCAGCGTATAACTAATTTGCTTTGCTTGTTTTGAATACATTACTTTATAACCTCTTGCAATTGGTTTCAAATATACATTATAAGACTAACTTAATCCAATGATTAAACATGCTTAAGATCAACCGGGTCAATTTTCATGTTTCTATCACTGATGCTGGAGCAGAATGGGCATGGTCAGGAAACTGGGTGGTGATCCATTTACCTGAATCTTGGCCCATTCTACACCACATGTACTCCTCTGGTTAGGCCTTAAGGCAGGCCTAAGGAGCTCTCGCAAAAACAGATGAGAGCTTCATTTTATATATAAATCTATTTAATTATATATAAAATTCGTTCACAGGCAATTTCCCTTGATTCTCATTGGAATGAGCTGGGCTCTAAATATGCCTGTTTAAAATGAGTGATGAAAGCCCGTTTGCACATAGTGCTCTACATGTGCACAGTGCAGTGGCCAAATGCACCCTCACCAATATTAGCCTTGGTGCTTATTCAGTTACCATTAGATCCCATTCCTTTCACCGGCTATTACTTAACACAGTTAAAGTAAGGTGCAGCCACATTTAATACTCTAAGCGACAAATGTATAAGCGATACATATATGTACGTAATATTTGTTGGCCCGATGGTTCGCCTTGGTGACAGTGTCTGTTGTGGATGCTCTAGAACATAACTTAGTACCCCTTTTAAACTATTTTTATTCCTGGGATGTAGCCAACGCTGCAAGGCTGCATTTATTGCCCATCCCTAGTTGCCCTGAGAAAATGGTGGTGGGCTTTTTCCTTGAGCAACTGCAGTGCTTGAGTTAATGGTGCTTCCATGATGGAGTCTGGTAGGGAATTCCATGAATTTGATCTAGATATTTAAGGAGCGATGATTTATGTCCCAGTCAGTATGCAGCGTTAATTGGAAGGGAATTTGGAGGGGATTGTGCTCCCAGGATCTTGCTGCTTTTGTCCTCCTTGGTAATAGAGGTGCTGTCCAAGTGGCAGGAGTGAGTGAGCTAGCTCCTGTATGTCAGTGAGAGCTCTTGGCATTGAGATGGCCCTCTGTCTCCTTGATCTGGGTTATGAGATGGCTCTGCAATTCTTCTCATCTGCCACGTCTATTTCTGTGGTGGCTGCATACTTTCTAACACATTTCCTGCCATTTGAACAGTGACTGCAGGGGCCGAATGTGATGGAGCTCTTGAGCCAGCAGCCTCATCAATGCTGGTTTCAGCCATGCCCCTGCTGCTGGGCGCTCTCTCAGTATGTCCAGTGATCTAAATGGCAGCAGATCGCTGGGACAATACAGGCAATTAAGCTTTGTGTAATTAGTCTCTCCATCCAAACCCCCAATATGTTGAAAACGAACAAGCCAGTCTCATGGAGCTTGGGTCCCAGGACCTCTATAGCAGCTTGAGAAGCAATCTGATTTGGTTTAGGGCTTCTGTCATGAGTGGTATTCCGTAGCAGAAGATCCTGTGTTCCATGCTGGACTGCGTTTCTGTTAAACCACCAGAAATGCCGGCACAGACTCTGGTAATGGACTTCGTAGGGCTGGATTTTGCCAGCCAATATGAGTTGGGGGCGGGACTGCTGCCTTCCGGGTTCCAGTCCCGCCCCCAGCGACATATGACGAACCCACGCTATTTTCCCTTGATTGGCCTTGTTAAGCCCGCCCTGCCCAATTAAGAGAAAGCCGGTGACAGATGAATTGTCAGCGTTTGACAGCTTTGAGAAGCTGTCAAACACTGACAATCTCTGTTCTAATGTGAGCCCTTGCACACAGGCTCACCAAGACCCTTCTGCTCAGCAGAAAGCAGATGGCTGCTGAATCTGAGAATGCAGCAGCCATTCTGTCATCTCTATCGTTGAGGATCCGGAGGTTCCTCCTCTCAATGGTTGAAGCCTGCAGAAAGAAGCAAAGGTAAGGAAACTTTTTAAAAAACTTTACACTCACCTCTCATACTTAACCTGTCCACACTTGCACCCATCACTCACCTCTACATCTGACACGTCAACTCCTCGCACCCCCGCAGACCCACTGCTCGGTTCGCTGACCCTGGCGAGGTTCGCAGCCGTCGGGAAGCCTGCAATTGCAGGCGTAAAATGGGGAAAAGCCTCAAAACTGCCTGATAACTACCTGTTAACAGGCAGTTAATTGGCTCTAATCCCCTTTTTGCCTCGAGGAGATGGGTCCCTGCGCGACTCGGGGACACGCCTCCTGGGAAGATGTTACGGAGGCTGGTTGGGCGCGGGGTTGGTACCCGCTCCCAGTTTCTGCCATTTTCCCAGCAGTCCCGCCTCCAAACACTCCTCCTCGGGGCTGGGAAAATTCCCCCCATGGGGTAGATTTTCACTTTTGAGTGGCCAACAGGCAGAGTGCTCGGGTCCGTTGCCCATTCCAGCAGCAAAGAGGCCTGTCATTTTGAGACTGCAGCCTCATTTAAATTCGGCTAGCGAGGTGCAGGGCACCAAACAGGCGTCCCAATGCAGCTCGCCAGATTGAAGACTGTAAATTGGACCGGAGCTGCTGCCAGCAAGGTAAGTAGCTGGTTTGGGGGGTGGGCTGGTGGTTGGGATCACAGAGGGTGGGGGTCCCTGGGTGGAAACAGCCCAAGTTATTTTTGTGGGCCCCAAATGTACACTCTTGCTCCTCCCAGGGCCTATTGACACCCAGCGGTTAGCCCCCTTTAAAACTGAGCCAGCCACATCGCTAGTATTCACAGGATGGTAACACTACCAAACTCATTTTGAGCCTGTTACCACCCCATTAACACCAGACGAGGGCACTCAAAATCATCCCCAAAGTGTGTTGTGGTGGCTCACTTTGTGTGAGTGAGTGATTATGGATCAATAACAAAAGGATGGTACTAGCCCAGATCTTCAGGAAGGCCTCCAGTTTCACCACAGCACAATCCTTCTATGTTCTTCACTCACAGCATATCCAGTTCATACTTACTTGAGGTGTCCAAGATGAGGAGAACTTTGTTTGGTTCTGGTCTGCACCTGCCTGTTATGCACCACTTTTTTCTGTAAGCAGAAAAGTAATGTTGGGATGCTGGATGTTTGAACATTACGTGGGCAAGCGACACAACCAAAGTCTTCTAAAACTTGTTCGATCACCTTTGGGGCTCAAAGAGGAATTTTACAGAGTGTTTTCCCCTAAGTGGCCTGAATTTTTTCCTTTCCCCCCCCCCCCCAGGAGATGTTATGGTTGGTTGGGGAGTTGGAAGGGGTGGGGGGCGGGGGGCGGGGGAGGGAATTATGCTGTACATAAGTTGCTTGATGGACCCGCTGGTCTTTTCCTGTCTGTCATTTGCATATGTTCATATGGTTATGGTGCTCCCATCTCCAGTTGGATTTTCCCCTGATCAGACAATCTAGGCTTTGATTTCAGCAAGGTGGATATGTAGTGAGGAGGAAGTGTGTGTACAGCAGTGTATTGGAGCACAGATAGCACAAGAGACAGAAGTTCAGAGGAGCATAATGCTATGGTAAAACAGTACGACAAACCTCATAAAATACTGAATCTTTTTTTCAATTTCAGCTACCGATGGAATATCCCCATACAGTGGCACACACTGGGTGGAAAAAATGGAACAGCACTTTTCAACCGGTCAGATCCAGCAGGTATGTTTGAGATGAAGGAAAGGTGGGACTCCAAACTGCAGGCTTTTGATAAAACCAAAAATTGTAAATGCTGGAAATCTGAAATAAAAGCAGAAAATGCTGAATAAAGTACACAGCCGGGCATGGAAATGATAATCAGGTGGTTTCTATAACGGACGGCCAACCTGCAACACCCGGGTGGGAAATTGAAACTCTACCCCAGAAGTCCAGGCATGCAGCGAACCTAAATTACCAATGTGAGCTCCCAGCAGATGGGGCTTCCCCCTGGGAGTGTCAACTCACTAAATGACCCCTAACATGTCAGAATTGTTTTTATTTCTATGGTCACAGACAGGCCGGCTACTCCCTAGGCTTTCCTGTCTGGGAGTTAAACTTCCCCTTCATGTCTCCAACCGTGTCTGTGACCCAACTTTTTGTAGGTCTGAAGAACGGAGTTGGAGGTAAGGAAAAATGCAGGCCTCTCCCGATTGGCCATTCATTGGAGACTAATGGTGCACAGGTACAGTAGAGAGATGAGATTGGTGCTCTCCTGGAGAACTAACAACATTATAAAAGTGACTCAATATCTGAGCTGTGCCACTCTTTGGCATCACTGAGTGGTTTCCTCCCCACAAGAGGGAAGGAAAATTAGAGTGAAAGTCATCTCTAAGCTACTTTCATGAAGCTTAGCGTAGCCAGTTTCAGAAGGCTGGAGAACCGTTCAGCAAATCTTGGCCGTAGACGGTAAGGAGGAAGGGCAAGAAAAAGTAAATCTTGCAGGCAGCAGCAGTTGTGATCTTAAAATAGTAGCATTAATATCTATTGGTGAATTAATGAATTAGGAAAGGACAGAACTTGCTGACAGAAGAAGGCAGAGCAAGAGAGAACTAAGAGTTTTCTACATGAAAAGAAGCCTTTTGCTCAGTATAGACATGGCACCGGTCCAGCTTGTATGTTTTGTTACAATGCAGGTAACAATAGTTTATTTACTGTTCTTATTTGATAAATACTTAGGTATTAACTTAAAGTATAACGTAACTGATGGATTACTGAAAATAAACACAGACCATGTTGGGTTCTATCGTGTGCAGTATGAAGCACCAACCTGGGATCAAATCATCAATCAGCTGATAATTAATCATACGGTAAGACTGATTGTCCTTTCTTTAGTTTTAGGTTCCAATGTGTAAATACAGGTTGAGCGTCCTGAATCCGGCAACCTCGGGACTGAGGCCGAGCCGGTTTTCGTGTTTTTCCGGACTTCGGAATGCATTTCTGATGTCCGAAGTCCGGAAATATCGCAACCTGGGCTCGGGTGTTTCCGGACTTTGGACATCAGAAACACATTCTGGTCCGGAAATGCCTGGGCTGCTCCGCGTAGCGCTGACGTGTTTCTCCGCCCCTCCCCTTCTGTTAAAGGGGCGGGATGCTGCGAGCTCTGCAGAGCATCCGATGGTCCACACTAGGCCACCAGGGCGGCGTGGTGCCGTGGCCGCAGCCTAGCGGAAACACTTAGTGGAGCTGTGCTGATTAAGGAGGATAAAACAGAACACTAAACTTTTATTGCATCACTCGCATTTTTCATAGGATTTTAAAAAAAAAGACAACAAAAGTTCATGGCTTTTTGAAGTACAGGTTGAGCGTCCAAAATCCAGATTTCCGGATTCCGGAACATTTGACAGATTCTGGACGATCCTGCCACCAATTGTTCCGGATTCCGGATTTTGGACACTCAATCTGTACTAGGAACTGTATAGTTTCTTTAAAGAGAGCTCTGTGCTTACAAAATTCTGTATAACATCTGCTTCTCCATTTAGCTCTTTTCACTTGCTGATCGTACGGGATTCATTGATGACGCGTTTTCACTTGGAAGGTAAGTGTTTTGAGTAATTTACCTCTTGAATTTTGAAAGAAAATATTTTCAGAGAAGGAACTGGGTGATGCAATGGGTGATCATCCTGTCCTACTGCCCCTAGGACTTTGATTCAAATCTAGGCTACAAGTGTTGAAAAGTTTCAACTCAATTCCTAGTTGGCAAAGGCCCACAACACAAAACTAAATTGGTGCTAATTGGGGGTATCGGATTTTCGGGTTGGGCGCTGAATGGACACTATCAGTGGTGCCTAACTAATGAAGCAGCCGGGAGGCCCAAACCCCCTCCAGGTTTGCGCCTCATTAACATTTTCTTGGTGAGCTGCAGGCGCCAACTAGGTTTTCTAGGGAGGGAAATCGGCCAGCTACTGCACACAGCAGATACCGGGGACATTGCAAGAACGAGTCAGAAGATTTTTGTGGAGCCTGGAGAAACATTCCTGGTCCCAAAAAATCTTTTTTTTTTAATCTTACCTTTTGGGAGAGACCTCCAGAGGTCCCTGAAGGACTGCCGGATAGGCCTCCCGTCATCTGGAGAGATGGGACTGACGAGCACTGTGTATGCTTTGCCCATTTCCCCTTTAAAAGTGTCAATCAGGGTCCTAAACAGGTGTAGAACACCAATTTGCACATCTAAACAGCTTCCCGTCTAGTTTATGCATTTTAAAGGCCTGCCTGAAAGTTGATTCAGGCGGGAAATGGGTGCACAAGGTCCCCACCAGACTTTCAACTGCCAGTCGCCCATTTTCCTGGTGAGAAATGGGCGGCCAACAGTGAAAGTCTCTCCGAGCTCATTCAGCTCCTTGCACCTGAGCTGGCTCTCTGAAAGTGTTGTCCACTTAGTCCCCTTGCCTGCCTTTTCCGCATACCCTTAAAAAAAAAAAGTATATATATTTCAAATATTTATGCACTTTGCTTTTAAAAGCTGTTATGTATTCTGCTTCCACCACTGTTTTTGGTAAAATAGTCCATGTCCTAACAACCCTCTGTCATTAATTAATATAAATAAGTAGATTAGTAATGATAAGTTTGTGCCCTCCCATTATCAATTCACCCTACAGTAGAATTTTTTTTGCTATTTATCTTATCAAGCTATTTACTTTATTGAGTTTAGCATTACCTCTTTTATTGTTTTTTACTCAATGCCTCTATTTATAAAAGTTAGGGTTACATATGATTTTCTTCCCTAGTTTTATCCACTTGTCCTCTTTTAAACATTTCTATATCTGAATTTCTAAGTGTCTGCTTTTGCACTCAAAGGAATGTAGCAAC
This sequence comes from Somniosus microcephalus, assembly GCF_052327205.1. NCBI lineage: Eukaryota > Metazoa > Chordata > Chondrichthyes > Squaliformes > Somniosidae > Somniosus > Somniosus microcephalus. Next base: position 124,198,045 of record NC_140988.1, read on the forward strand.
AGGAGTAGGCCATTCAGCTCCTCAAGCCTGTTCTGCTATTCAATTAAATCATGGCTGATTTACCACTTGTTGGTGTATATTTCTATTTATCGTTCATCCAGGAATGTATCCCATTAAATTTCATCTAACATCTGGCCAATCTACTAACCTATCTTTGTCCTCCTGAATTCATTTAGAGTCCTCTTCACAGTAAACTACACTCCCTATTTTTGTGCAATCTGCAAAATTTGATCCTTGATATACACCAGTCCAGATCATTTACAAATTGAGAGGAGAGCACTGATCCCTGGGGAACACCACTATTTACATCCCTCCAGACCAAAAACATTTATTAACCACTACTCTATTTTCAGTCCTTTAATTAACTTCGTATCCCTGCTACCATATTCCCTTTGATACCACGTGCCTTAATTTTATCAACAAGCCTCCTATATCAAACAGCTTTTGAAAATCCATGTACACAACATCCACTGCATTTGATTTCTCAATCCACTCTGTTATTTCGTCAAAGAACTTGATTTGTCAGACAAAACTTGACTTTTACAAATCCATGCTGGCTGTCTTTAATAAACCCATTTCTTTCAAGGTGAATATTAAGTTGATCCCATATGGCCTCTAGAAGCTCACCCACTACTAATGTTAGGTTAACTGGTCTATCGTTACTGGGTTATTTTTTTTGAACATGCTGTTACATTGGCAACCCTCCAGTCCTCTTTGATCACAAGTATGGCTGCTCGGAGAAATGGGAATATCATGCTTGTGTACCAGAGGTTGAAATTATGGCATGTTGGGACAAGATTTCCTCCGATCACAATTTCTAGATAAATCATCAAAGTTGTTTTTGAAAGTGTATGATGTTAGTAGAAATAGGAAATTTTTCTGCTATGGTTACAATGTTACTAACATAGGAAGCTGTAGTGTATGTAACCGTTCACCTTTAAGAGAACTATTTTAGGTGTGGCACTACTTTATCTTGGCTGCTGTATACTGTAATACCGACGGTGACCACACCGGTATATAAGTGCTGTGTCAGGATTTATTGGCAGATTCGCCCTGACCTTCGAATAGTAAAGTCCTGTTAAAGTTACTCTTGTAGTCTGTGTATTAATTCGCCATAATACCTACAGACTTTACAGTGGCGACGAGTTCGATCTTACCCTGCGGCAACAATACTTCCGAAGCAGTTAACGAGCGTCGAGAAGAGGCACCCGCCCTCGTCGTTCTGCTGAGAGAAAACTCGAGTCTGCAGAGCAAGGAAGAAGGAAGAATTCAGACACGAAGCCTTCCATCAGCAACAGGCACTGATTGTCCCTTCTGCCACGGTGGTGAGTGAACCGATCAGCGCGAGAAGCAAGTCGGCCACGGCGACTGTGAGTAAAGGGAAAATAAAAAAATAAACGGAGGATAAGGGCGGTGAACTCGACCACGGTCGGGGGAAAGGAGCCAGACAGAAGTCGGGCCCAGAGGCGCTGAGACTGGGGCAGCGTGGAGCACGGAAGCCGCGGTACAAGCGGGCTGGGAGACGCAACGGCGTCGTGAGACAGCTAGACCGCGACCGGCGAAAAAGGCCGGGCAGCTACCGAGGCCACGAGGCGCTGCGACCGGGATCGTAAGGCGCGGGAAGATATAAAAATAAATAAACCGCGGGGAACTCAGCCGCAGCCGGGGAGGAAAGCACCGGACTGCGAGAGGGCTGGGAGGCGCGATTGGAGTGAAAAAGGCCGGGCAGCGACCGAGGCCACGAAGCGCTGCGACCGGGATCGTAAGGCGTGGGAAGATATAAAAATAAATAAATCACGGAGAACTCAGCCGCAGCTGGGGAGGAAAGCACCGGACTGCGAGAGGGCTGGGAGGCGCGATTGGAAGCCGCTGAGGGAGAGACAGAGCCCGAGCGAGCGGGAGAAACAGAGCCCGAGCGAGGGAGACTGAGCGAGATCCAGCCAGCGGCTGAAACTGTTCGCCGTCAACGGGTTGTACCCAGCGCCGGTTGCCCTGCCGAGAAAAGGGAACAAGGAATGCACTGAAGCTGACGCGCAGGCTGCGAACCCCGAAAGCCAGCGGTCGTCGCCCGAGGGAAAAGCTTACCCCTCCCGCCAGGGGAAGAAACGCGGGAAGCCGCCAGTAGGCGGGGAAGACGACAGAAGCGGGAAACCGCCATTTTGAAAGTGGGCGGGGGAAGAAGACAAGCGCGGGAAACCACCATTTTGAAAAAAAAAGTTAAAGAAAAATTTCGTGTTTGTTTCGCAGAAAGATAGTGAGAGATAGTGAAGATGCCTAAGCATGGTAACATCAACAACTTCGATTCTGAGGTGGAAGATTGGGCCACGTACGTAGAACGTATCGAGATATATTGTGAGGCCAATAAGATAGCAGATGATGATAAAGCTCTCACCTTATTAAACGCAATGGGGGCAAAGACATACGGGCTATTGAAGCATCTTCTATCACCAGCTAAACCGGCGGATCAGACTTTCGCTAATATTGTTGCTGTCCTGAAGGATCATTTGAACCCCACACCACTGATGTTGGCGGAACGATTCAAATTCTATGCGAGAACGCAACGGAAAGAGGAAAGCAACGCGGAGTACTTGGTCGAACTGCGTAGACTAACGAAATACTGCCAGTTTGGGGAAAATCTGACAGGCATTGAGAGACAAGTTCGTGTGCGGGTTGTCGAAGGAAGGAACACAAAAGCGACTGCTAGAAGAGAACAATCTCACACTTGATAAGGCTGTCCTTATTGCAGCATCGCACGAAGCCGCAGCGAGAGGCACAGCGGAAATGCAGCTGAAGGCAGCGGTACTCAGTGTGGATCAAATTACTTCGGGTACATCGAAATGTTATCATTGTGGGAAGACAACACACGACCAGAACCAATGCTGGTTTAAAAACCAGGAATGTAGAAAATGTGGCAAACTTGGTCACATAGCTAAGGTATGCCGGTCAGGAAAGAAGACCAACAACAACAAAAAAAAGTCACCGCAGGAAAAGTACAATAAGGTACACAAGGTGGCTGAGAAGAGTTCAGATGAACAGAATTCGGATTCAGACCCAACCGTTCAGGAACTGGGTAGTCTGAGAATTCACAATGTGAGTAAGGAAGCTGACCTGCAAACTATCTGGGTCATGCTAAAAATAGCCGGAGTCCAAGTGAAAATGGAATTGGACACAGGATCAGCCCTATCAGTCATAAATCGAAGGGATTACAACCGGCTATTCTCACACATACCCTTGAGAGATACCAAGATCGTATTGCAGACATACACGGGGCAGAAAGTATACCCCATGGGAAAGATAAAAGTCAAGGTGAGAGACAGGGGCAAAGAACACCAAGGAATGTATTTATATGTACTACCTGAGGGAGGTCCACCACTTCTGGGACGGGAGTGGATCTGGGAAATAAACATGGAATGGCACTATTTAAAAGCAATAATGAGTGAGAACTCGGTGAAGACAATCAGCTCAGACTCTGAAACGGATGACGATAAGACCAGCCCAGGTGCGAAAGACAAGTTTAAAATGGACTTGCTGACTAAGGTTGGAAAAACGAAGGAGTGCATAAATGCTTATGCTTCAGAGGAGAACAAAGTTTCAGAACAGAATTCCACTGAACAACAACAACATAGTTTGACAGAGAATTCTGCGTCTGTCCAGTTTACAGATATGCACAATTCTGAGGAACACCGGGCTCGAACTCAACTCCATTTCAAATTACAACAGCAATTAGAACAATTGAGTTGCCGTCTCGAACAAGAGATGAAAGCAATGAAAAAGTTCTGTGACACAGAGTGGGAGAATCTGGAAAGACAACAGAAACAGCTGAGGGAGAAAAGGGAGCAGGAGCACACAAACCGTCGGGGCAAGGAGGCCAAACGAATCAAAGCTGATTCAGTTTCAGAAGGTGCGTGCTTTAATCTGGTGGAGCAAGAGGTTCAGCAACTGAAAGCGCTTGTTAGCGGATTGCAGGCAGAAAAGACTGATTTGGTCGCCATGAACTCCGAGCTCCTACTGAAGTTGGGTGCAGCGTCACCGGACGATTCAAGTGGGGAAATTCGAATGGTGGAGGCTGCGGATGATGGCGAAGTAGAAACGGCAAAGGAGCCCCAGGGCAAGGTTATAAACAGCCCTGCAGCTACTGGGAAACGTATGAGGTCAGAAGAGTTAACGGTCAGCCAACTCTTTCATATGCTGAAGGACAAGACTCTGAAATGGGAACAAATTGAACAGGAGTTTAAATCTTCAAAGGAGAGGGGTTTGGAGCTCCCAAAAGTTATTGAAATAGCTGAGGTTGCAACACAGACTGAGAAGATGGCAGCAGAGCAACCCTTGGATGCCAAAAGTACGCTGACTCACGTCAATGTTGAACAACAGAAGGTTGAAACAGCTGCTGCAGTAGAGGGATTGAATAGTCCGATCAACCAATCTCCGAATGAAGTTGAAGTATTGAAATCACAAATGACGTCATTAGTAAAAGACTTGCAGGAAGCCCAGAAAAAGCTGGATGAAGCTGAACGCCTGAAGAAGTCTCTTCAGGAAAGATGTCTGGATTTGGAACAAAAGCTGGCTAATGTCCAGCTGGGTATGGAGGAAATAGAAGACCCTCTCACTGGCCTAGCTCAAGATGACACCGAATATTACCATGACCTGTTGGACGACATCGAATATTACGATGACCTGTTCTGCCCAGCTTGTGATGAAAACTCCCAAAGTGCAGAAACCATGAAGAATCACAAAAAGTCTAAGGAACATCGGGAGATGGTGGCGCTACTATGGAAAAAGGAGGACGAGAAGGAGGAACTGTGCATGCAGCTGGCAGCTGACAGTGGAGCCCAGAGAGTCTCCAAGAAGCAGAAAAGGAAAAGACGAAGCAGAAGATGATGATCATCTGGACCATCATCATCACTACTAGATCACGCACGGGGTCCCTTCGAACGGAGCCAAATCAGTTTGGAAGTAGAAAAACTTCCCAAGGTACTCAAGTTTTTACAAGCCAACAATGCTGGTTCAGAAGGACGGAAGTTCAAGCTGTTAAGTCCAGTGAAGGACTATTGGATGAGTCACTCCAGCAACGTGAACCGACTACACCACAGGGAACTGCTACACCACTGAGGTGTTGTCAGGACCGAGTCAAGAAGCACGGAAGGCGCATCCGCAGAGACTGAATCTGTGAACTGTTTCCGCAGAGACTACATCTGTGAACTGTTTTAACATGAAGTTGGATATATGTTATGTTGTTATGTTTAATGGGGAATAAGTATGTTGTAAGCTAAAAAGGGAGGATTGTAGTGTATGTAACTGTTCTACCTTTAAGAGAACTATTTTAGGTGTGGTACTACTTTATCTTGGCTGCTGTATACTGTAACACCGGTATATAAGTGCTGTGTCAGGATTTATTGGGCAGATTCGCCCTGACCTTCGAATAGTAAAGTCCTGTTAAAGTTACTCTTGTAGTCTGTGTATTAATTCGCCATAATACCTACAGACTTTACAGAAGCTTTATCCCATTATTGTGGCATGGTTAAGAGAGCATTGCTCTGAAACTGGCTCTGCTGTACCTGAAGTGGGAGTGTTTGATGCTGACAGTGGGGATCTGAAATAGAAAAGCAGGGATAATAGAAAGGAAAACTGGACGCGGTATATAATGGTGGCCGATCTGCTGCTGCCAATTTTGTGTCCCCGCCGAAGTTGAATATCAATGTTTCTTCTGATGAGCACATTAATCACCAATTTAGTTTTTTTTTGAAGTGAGTACTTTCATCCTCTCAAATTTTATTTACTTACTACATTAATAGACAGCTAAACTTTGACTTGTTCCTACAAAAAGACCTCCAGACAGCATGTAACATCTCTAGGACACTGCCAGTGACTCTCAAAGTCAACCTTTCCGCTGGGCATGAGTAAAATGTAATGGAGCCTGAACTCTAATTACTATTCCTTTAACCTTTTGCCTTTTTGCAGAGCGACTCTCTTAAACTACTCTGTAGCTTTAAACATGACAAAATATCTGAAGAATGAAATGGAATATTTGCCTTGGTCGAAAGCAATTTCATCCAGTGCATATATTCGGGACATGCTACAGGGCGATAACATTCTTTACTTGGAGTTCCAGGTGAGCTGAAATGACTACGTTGAACGATTTTTTTTTAAAAAGTCTGAAATATTTGGCATGCATGTTTTCCTTGACAATGAAGATAAATTGCCATTTTTACTTTTGTAGGGTTATTGGAGGAAGCAGGTTAAACCCATTACAGACAAAGTTGGATGGAATGATACAGGATCCCATTTGGAAAGGTTTGCAATTGTTACTTGTAAAACAATTATGAATCACACCATCTATTGCATTATATAAACTAATCCACAAGATTAATTTTGGTGTATGCACAGGTTATTGAGAGAAGATGCTTTGGGACTTGCATGCCGGATGGGAGATGCAGAAGCATTAAACAAGGCGTCCCAATTATTTGACGCATGGATGACAAGAGCTAGGTGAATATACTGGCCTGATATTTTTGGGGAGGGTGCGGGGAGCACTGTAGTGGGAGGGGAACCCGGAAATCCAGGCACGTGGAGGTCCTGCCAAATTTGACGGCAGGATCTCATTGTCATTTTTTAAAATTCTGTTTCCAGCCCAGCAGCTGGCCAGATTGACAGGCTAGCTTGCTGCTGGGCGGGAAAGCTGCAGTCAGAGACGGTCCCCGGTATTCGGCAAAGATCGCGAGGCATAACGGGGGCTCAGACAGGCAATCTGGAGCGGGAGGGAAAGATCGCAGGGCATTAAGTCTTGGGATTACGGGTTTGGAGGGGGTGGATGGGGGGGTCGGCCGACCGCAGCAGAAGATTTGCTTTGGGGGGCGCGGATGGGCACCCTGCTCCGACTGGCTCACAAGCAGTATTATAAAAAGCACTTACCTGCATGATCTGGATGCTCCCGTCTCCATTTAGCTGCCAGGTTTCCTGAGCCCTGGGAAAGTCGGCTGGCCAGCATTAAATTTAAATGCAACTGCCCTGTGGGAGCCTGATTTAAATATAATGAAGTGTCCCGCCTCTTGAGAGCAGGGCACAGACACGCTATGCAACCCACTGTAAAAATGGCATCAGGTGTGTATGGGTTGGTGTCGCGTTACACGATTTAAAAATTTTAACCCCCAACACTCTCCTGCTCATTGTGGGGGAGTTAAAGTTCCCCCCCCCCCCCACTGTCTTTTGCATTAAATACCAGCTATTAAGAATAATCTAAATTTGATGGAAGGAAAAATGAAGAGAAACTTTTGGTAACCATTTAAAATCATTTTTTTTTTTTTAAATCCAGGATACCACCAAATTTGCGTCTGATTGTGTACCGTTATGGGATGCAAAGGTCAGGGAAACTGTCTTCATGGGAATTTATGCTTAAGAAGTACCAGGAAACACCTCTTGCTCAGGAGAAGGACAAGCTTCTGTATGGACTGGCTTCAGTGGAGGATGTTTGGCTTTTGGACAGGTAGTTACAATATTGCATCCATTTGCATGGATCACTACCCATTCTATTGACCTACTTTATAACATTTATTAAAAAATTTTTACCAGTTCATAAACTGGAAGGAATAACTCAACTAATGAAAGATTTTTGCCTAAATTCTAGAAAGTAAGACCCTGATGGGGCTGCGCCCGTGACTGATCGGTTAGATTCTATCTGGGGAACTGTGTCTAGTACTGGTCATCATGCTGTAGTTAGTATATTATTGCTCTTGAGATGGTGCAGAATAAGGCAACAAATATATATCAGGGAGCCGATTTTTAGTTTGCTGTGGTGATCGGGCACTCCTGCTCTTCCTGGCCCCGCAAAAAGAAAAGAAAAAAACATTTTGTCTGGTTTTTGAAGCAGCCTGCAGCTCGAAGGACCACTGATTAGGCCGTTACATGCCAGGGACCAATGGGCTGGTGTGCGCCACCCACGCTCTGCCCATTTGGTGCATGAAAATCACGTTGGGATCCTACAGTGGGGGTAGCACTTCAATTGAAATATTTAAAGAAGGCCCCTGCCTGTTTTGTACGGCAGCGCGGCCTGCCGTTTTCCAGGCCCACTCAAAAATCAGGCGGAAAGTGGGTGAGACTTTTTTTTTCAAAGTTTCTTTTGCCTTCCGACCTGTTCTTCAGCCCGCTGCCATTTTAATGGCACACTGTTCGGAGTTGGTCGAGGCTCCCATCACTGGCAGGTGGGGGGGGCCTCAGGAATACATGTAAATTGGGGCCGAATGGGGCAATTAGGCCCTCAAGCCATTTCAACTACAAATCACAGAAATCCTGCCCAGTGCCCAAGCCGCCAATAAAACCTATAAAAGTTTCAAAAATATACCCGTAATTAGCTTCGCAAGAATCGGTCTTCTCAAAAAAAAAAAAAAAAAAAAAAAAAAAAAATTCAAAAGTTCTATTTTCTATGCATTGTGATGGGTTTCCCATGTGTTGAATTGACTGATCATAAAAAATGTTCACTTCTTCAAAATTTTCAAATTTCTCTTGCTTTGTAATACAGGTTCTTAAGCTATCTTAAAAATGAAAGTCTCATTAAGAGTCAGGATCTGTTCACTGTTATCCAGTACATTTCGTACAACAAATATGGGAAAACTATGGCTTGGGATTGGACACGACTCAACTGGGAATACTTAGTGAAAAGGTAAGATTTCTTTTTCCCCCATCTCTCAGTGCAAATTTGATTGTAGGTAAATGTAGATGTGATTCTACCCGCTTTACCGTCTCATACACCAAAATTCCTGACCATGTAGCTTTAGTTTCTTCTTCAAATTTATGTTCTTCCCCAGTTATTAATGGTCAGTTCCACGGGTATTGTTCAGTTGAATCTTAATTCTTCTCACAATACCCATTCAACTCACAATATGATGTGGAATACCTAAAGAACTATTTTAAAATATATAATTTTAGAGGTGAAATTCACAGTTGGAGTGGTGAGATGGGTTGATGCTGGGAACCAGCACTGAGCAAAGTCATGCCATGTTTAGGTGTCTAAGTAAGGATGGTCTCTATTAGGAGGCCTGTTATACAAGATTTCTCTTTATAAAACATAACAATTGAACTTCTATTTCTTTTGCTAACTTAAAAAAAAGACTTGCATTTATATAGCGCCTTTCATGACCTCCAGATATCCCAAAGCGCTTTACAGCCAAGAAATACTTTAATAGTCACTGTTGCACTGTAGGAAACGCAGCAGCCAATTTGTGCACAGCAAGCTCCAACAAACAGCAACGTAGAATCATAGAATTGTTACAACACAGAAGGAGGCCATTAGGCCCGTTGAGCCCGTGCCGGCACTCTGCAAGAACAGGTCAGCTAGTCCCAGTCGCCCACCCTATCCCTGTAGCCCTTCAATTTTTTTGCCTTCAGGTACTTACCAATTCACTTTTGAAAGCCATGATTGGGTCTGCCTCTACCACCCTTTCAGGCAGTGCATTCCAGATCCTAACCGCTTGCCGCATAAAAAGGTTTCTCCTCGTGTCGCCTTTGGTACTTTTGCCAATCAACTTAAATCTGTGTCCTCTGGTTCTCGACCTTTCCACCAATGGGGACAGTTTCTCTTTATCCAGTGTCTAGACCTCTCATGATTTTGAACATCTCTATCAAATCTCCTCTCAACCTTCTCTCTCAACCTTCTCTACTCTAAGGAGAATAACCCCAGCTTCTCTAGTCTATCCACGTAACTAAAGTCCCTCATCCCTGGAATCATTCTCGTAAATCTTTTCTGCACCCTCTCTAAGGCCTTCACGTCCTTCCTAAACTGCGGTGCTCATAATTGGACACACTGCTCCAGTTGAGGCCGAACCAGTGTTTTATAAAGGTTCATCATAACATCCTTGCTTCTGTACGCTATGCCTCTATTTATGAAGCCCAGGATCCCGTATGCTTTTTTAAAACCGCTTTCTCAACCTGCCATGCCACCTTCAATGATTTGTGCACAGACACCCCCAGATGTCTCTGTTCATGCACCACCTTTAGAATTGTACCCTTTAGTTGATATTGCCTCTCCTCGTTCTTCCTACCAAAATGTATCACTTCGCACTTTTTTGCATTAAATTTCATCTGCCATGTGTCCGCCCATTTCACCAGCCTGTCTGTTTTCTTGAAGCCTATCACTATCCTCCTCGCTGTTCACTTTACTTCCAAGTTTTGTGTCAACTGCAAATTTTTAAATTGTGCCCTGTACACCCACATCCAAGTCATTAATATATACCAAGAAAAGTAGTGGTCCTAGTACCAACCCCTGGGGAACACCACTGTATACCTTCCTCCAGTCCGATAAACAACCATACACCACTACTCTGTTTCCTGTCACTTCGCCAATTTCGTATCCATGCTGCCACTGTCCCTTTTATTCCATGGGCTTCAACTTTGCTGGCAAGCCTATTATGTGGCACCTTATCATGCCTTTTGGAAGTCCATGTACACCACATCAACCACATTGCCCTCATTCACCCTCTCTGTTACCTCATCAAAAACCTCGATCAAGTTAGTTAAACACTATTTGCCTTTAAAAAATCCGTGCTGACTTTCCTTAATTAATCCACACTTGTCCAGGTGACTGGTAATTTTGTCCCAGATTATCATTTCTAAAAGTTTCCCCACTACCAAGGTTAAACTGACTGGCCTGTAGTTGCTCGGTTTATCCTTACACCCTTTTTTGAACAAGGGTGTAACATTTGCAATTCTCCAGTCCTCTGGCACTACCCCTGTCTCTAAGGAGGATTGGAAGTTTATGGCCAGTACCTCTGCAATTTCCTCCTCAACGCATCCGGTCCTGGTGACTTAACAACTTTAAGTCAGCCTTTCTAGTACCTCTTCTATCAATTTTTATCGCATCCAGTATCTTCACTATCTCCTCTTTCACTGACTTTGGTAGCATCTTCTTCCTTGGCGAAGACAGATGCAAAGTATTCATTTAGTACCTCAACCATGCCCTCTGCCTCCATGCATAGGTCTCCTTTTTGGTCCTTAACGGCCCTACCCCTCCTCTTGCTACCCCTTTATTATTTATATGCCTATAGAAGACTTTTGAATTTCCTTTTATGTTAGCTGCCAATCTATTCTCGTACTCTCTCTTTGCCCCTCTTATTTTCTTTTTCACATCCCCTCTGAACTTTCTATATTCAGCCTGATTCTCACTTGTATTCTCAACCTGACATCTGTCATACATACTCTTTTTCTGCTTCATCTTACTCTCCATCTCTATCTCCAAGGAGCTTTGGCTTTAGTTGCCCTACCTTTCCTTCTCATGGGAATGTATCACGACTGTACACAAACCATCTCCTCCTTAAAGGCAGCCCATTGTTCGATTACAGTTTTGCCTGCCAATTTGATTCCAATTTACCTGGGCCAGATCCATTTGCAACCCTCTGAAATTGGCCTTCCTCCAATTAAGCATTTTTACTCTAGATTGTTCCCTGTCCTTTTTCCATAGCTAATCTAAACCTCGATACTGTGATCACTGTTCCCTAAATGTTCCCCTACATAGCAGCCACCAGTTGATTTATGACCAGTGCTTGACCCCTGTAAGACAGTACTTGGCACAGTCCTGTCCAGCGCCCTTGGCGAGCGGTGACTTTGGCCTCCAGCTTTTGCCAGTTCACTGGCCAGGCTTCCTCGGCAAGGCCAAGGTAAAATCCCAGGTAGAGGAGATGAGTGGTGCTCCAGGCAAAAGGCCTGAGCTACTCTGGCAGGGAGTCCACCAGGAGTCTGGAACATTTCTCCCAGTCGATCCTGGCGGAGGACGCAGCTGAGTAGGCCTGCTGGCACTCGTGCATCCTCTGCAAGTCGGCGAGATCCATGACCATGAGGAGCACATCATCGGCATAAGCCGAGAGGACAACCTCCATGCCCGGCCTGTGCAGAGCCAGTTCCATCAACCTCTTCCACAAGAGGCGCAGGAAAGGCTCCACGCAGATGGCATATAACTGGCTGGACAAGGGGCATCCCTGACGCACCCCTCTCCCGAAGCAAAGGGGTGCCGTCAAAGACCCGTAAACCTTAATCAGACACTCCGCGGCGGTGTACAGAAGTCTGATCCGGGCAACGAAATGCATCCCAAACCTGAGTACGCGCAGTCCTGATGAGGTATTCGTGATCCACCATGTCGAATGCCTTGTTCTGGTCTAGGGAAAGGAAGACGACCAACAGACCAGCCCTCTGGGAATAGTGGACCAGGTCCCAGACCATATGGATGTTGTCGTGCATGGTCCGGCCCGGGACCGTGTAGGACTGGTCTGGGTGGATCATGTGAGCCAGCGTGGTGACAAGGCGGGCAGACATGGTTCTGGCAAAGATCTTGTAATCCGAGCTGAGGAGGGAGACCAGGCGCCAGTTCTTAAGTAGGCGGAGATCGCCCCTCTTGAGCAGCAGGACAATGACCGCCCTGCGCCAAGAGAGGGGCATCTCCCTGGAAGACAGACTTTCCCCCAGGACCCACGCGTAGTCACCCCTCAAGACGTCCCAGAAAGCCCTGTGGAACTTCACGGTCAGCCCGTCCAGCCCTGGGGACTTGCCCCTCGAGAGCTGGCCAGGCTCAGCGGAGCGTCCAGCTGTTCGCCGCCCTCCAGCAGGTCCTCCCACAAAACTCTGCGCACATCCTTGCTGGAAGGATCCAGAGAGAACAGAGTCTCGTAATAGGCCTGGCACTGATGCCCTCTGGATCTGAGACCAGAGATCCGTCGTCCACTAGCAGCCCCAAGAGCTGCTTACGGACCCCCCCATCTTCTTTCAGTGAGTAGAAGAAGGGGGAGCTGCAGTCCACGTCCCGGAGGAACTGGATCCGCGACCTCACGTACGCGCCTCGAGACCCGACGAACTGCAGGTCCTTCAGCGCACCCTCCTTCTCTTCGTACACCTTCCGCAGGGCCGGGTCTTCGACGACTTGACCGAGACACGACTCCAGCTCAAGCACCTCCCTCTCCAACCGCCCGACCTGGGCCTCCCGCCTCTTGGACGACCCCTTCGCGTACTCCTGACAGAAGAGATGGACGTGAGCCTTGCCCACGTCCCACCATAGCCTCAAGAAGGGGAAGCTCCCCTGCTTCCTTCTCCAGTAAACCCAGAACTGATGGAACGAATCCCGGAATTGCTCGTCCTCCAGCAGCAGGTTGTTAAATTGCCAGTACGCGGACCCCCCCCCCACCCCTCCCCAGGCGTGCGGAGCGAGCTCTGCCCACACCAGGTTGTTGTTCGAGCACGACACCGGCCGCATGTAAGCCGCCGGAACGCAGGGGACAAAGGGCGAAACGCTAGAGATAACAATACGCTGCACGGTGGCCTCAAAGAGCGTCCACCGGCAGGAAGGTCCCGCCCACTGTGAGCCCCTTATTAAGGGCCAGGGATACCGCCTGCTCTGACCCCAGGAAGAACACAGCCTTCCCATATACTTGAGGCTGCAACGATGGCTGAAGGGCCGACAGCCTGAGCCATGGCTTTAATGAAAGCCTTGATGGTCATGTTGTGGTGAGTGTAGCTCTTGACCCAATGTTTTTTCGTTATTAATTTGAAAGGTGACGGGGCAGCTGGAGCAGCCGTGGCAGCTACGCCCGCTTACATCCTTGCTGGCCCTGCCACCGGCAAAGATGGAGTCGCCATTGATGGGTGTTGTCACTTTAAGAGCTGCACTCACCCCAAGTCTTGGGCCTCCGATGTTCGCAATTATGGCCTTTGTTTTATGCTCTTTGAGCAGAGGTTGTTCTCAAATGAAAACACACCTCTTCCTTTTATACGGTGATGGGAGAGGGGCCTTCACCTCTCCGCTCAATAATCAATTAATTATGAAAATAAAGGTGCCTCTCGGTGGGAGACCGAGAGAGAGAGGGGGGGTGGGGTGGGGTGGAAGGAGGGAGGCCGCTCACGATGGTGGGTGGATGCTTGCAGGAGTGCATTCTCTGATGGTATATACGGTATTATATTGATCTTCTGGTGGGGGGAGAAGACCTGGGACAGCTGGAACTGCCCAGACACAGTCCTCCACCAGGTCTTCTCAATGAGATGAAAAGGAAACTTCACTCAGGCAGCTCCAGTTGTCCTGGACCAGGCAATGGGGGTGGGCCTGGACCAGGCAATGGGGGTGGGGTGTTTATTAGTAGTGTGTGCAGCCCAGTTACAAGAAATAAGAAATAGGAGCAGGAATAGGCCATTCGGCCCCTTGAGCCTGCTCCACCATTCAATAAAATCATGGTTGATCTACCTCAACTCCACTTTCCTGCGCTATCCCCATATCCCTTGATTCCCTTAATATCCAAAAATCTAACGATCACTGATCCTTGCGGTACCGCACTAGTTAGAGCCTGCCAACCTGAAAATGACCCGTTAGTTCCTACTCTCTGTTTTCTGTCGGTTAACCAATCCTCAATCCCTGCTAATATATTACTCCCAATCCCGTGAGCCCTAATTTTGTTTAATAACCTCTTGTGTGGCACCTTATCGAATGCCTTCTGAAAATCTAAATACACCACATCCACTGGTTCCCCCTTATCTATTCTGCTAGTTACAACTTCAAAAAACCAACAGATTTTTCAAACACGATTGTCCTTTCATAAATCCGTGTTGACTCTGCCCAATCCTATTATTATTTTCCAAGTGCCCTGTTACCACGTCCTTAATAATAGATTCTAGCATTTTCCCTACTACTGATGTCAGGTTAACTGGTCTGTAGTTCCCCGTTTTCTCTCTCCCTCCTTTCTTAAATAGTGGGGTTACATTTGCTGCCTTCCAATCCGCGGGAACCGTTCTAGAATCTATGGAATTTTAGAAAATGACAACCAGTGCATCCACTATCTCTCTATAGCTAACTCTTTCAAAACCCTAGGATGTAGGCCATCAGGTCCAGGGGATTTCATTCCTATTAATTTCTCCAGTACTACTTTTTACTAATACTAATATCTTTCAGTTCCTCATTCTCGTTAGACCCTTGGTTGCCCACTATTTCCGGGAAGTTTTTTGCATCTTCTTCCGTGAAGACAGGCACAAAATATTTGTTTAATTTCTCTGCTATTTCCTTATTCCCCATTATAATTTCTCCTTTCTCAGCCTGTAAGGGATCCACATTTACTTTTGCTAATCTTTTCCTTTTTACATACCTATAGAAGCTTTCACAGTCTGTTTTTATGTCTCTCGCTAGTTTACTCTCATTCTGTTTTCCCTTTCTTTATCAATTTCTTGGTCCTCCTTTGCTGAATTCTAAAATCCTCCCAATCCTCAGGCTTACTACTCTTTTTGGCAGCATCATAAGCCTCTTCCTTTGATCTAATACTATCTTTAACTTCTCTTGTTAGCCACGGTTGGACCACTTTTCCTGTGGGGTTTTTGTGCCTTAAAGGAATGTATATTTGTTGTAAATTATATTAATTCTTTAAATGCTAGCCATTGCTCGTCCACTGTCATACCTTTTAATGTAGTTTCCCAATCTATCTTGGCCAACTGGCCCCTCATACCTGCTTAGTTTGCTTTGTTTAGATTTAAGACCCTAGTTTCAGATTTAACAAAGTCACTTTCAAACTCAACATAAAATGTTATCATATTATGGTAACTCTTCCCTACAGGCCCCTTTACTACAAGGTTATTAATTAACCCTTTCTCATTGCACAATACTAGATCTAAAATAGCCTGTTCCCTAGTTGGTTCTTCAACATACTGATCTAGAAAACTATCTTGCATATATTCCATGAATTCGTCTCCACGCTATTACTGCAAATTTGGTTTGCCCAGTCTATATGTAGATTAAAGTACCCCATGATTACTGTATTACCCTTGTTACATGTGCCTCTAATTTCCTGATTTATACTCAGCCCTACATTACAACTACTGTTTGGGGGCCTAAAAACAACTCGCACCAATGTTTTCTGCCCCTTGCTGTTTCTTAGCTCCACCCAAACTGATTCTATTTCTTGATTTTCAGAGCAAAGATCATTTTCTCTACCGTCTTTATCCCATCTTTTATTATCAGGGCTACCCCTCCTTTTCCATTTTGCCTATCCCTTCTAAAAGTTATGCATCCTGAAATATTTAGTTCCCAACCTTGGCCACTCTGCAACTACATCTCCATAATGTCTATTAGATCAAACCTATTACAGGAAACTTTGTGTTATCCGGAGGCGAACCGTCCGGCAAGCTGGAGCCACCGGCAAAAATCAGGAGCCGTTTTTTATTCTTTTCGTTTCTTTTCTTTGCTTTTTTTGAACAATCAAGCTCTGCAACGTCTGTAGCTAAGCAACAGCTTCAGCTAGAGACGCTACAGAGACGCTTGCCGACTGTTTAGAGGCTGTTGCTAAGCAACAGGGTTTGTTGATTCATACGGAGATAAAAATCTCCGTATGTTTCAACATTAGTTCTGGAGTGTCCGGCAGTTTTGTGGGAACGGCAGCAGCTCGGTCCCGTCGGTGCCGGATAGCACAAAGTTTCCTGTAATTTCTATCTGCGCTATTAATTCATCAATTTTGTTGCGAATGCTTTGCACATTCGGATATAATGCCTTTAGCTTTGACTCATTTCTCTTATTCCCTGATGTCACCTTAGTCACTGATGCCTTATTACCTTTGTTACTCTCTAGAGTCATAGAGTTATACAGCACAGAAAGAGGCCCTTCGGCCCATCGCGTCCGTGCCGGCCATCAGGCCCTGTCTAATCTAATCCCATTTTCCAGCATTTGATCCATAGCCTTGTATGCTATGGCATTTCAAGTACTCATCCAAATGCTTCTTGAATGTTGTGAGGGTTCCTGCCTCTTCCACCCTTTCAGGCAGTGAGTTCCAGATTCCAACCACACTCTGGGTGAAAAAGTTCTTCCTCAAATCCCCTCTAAACCTCCTGCCCCTTACCTTGAATCTATGCCCCCTTGCTATTGACCCCTCTACTAAGGGAAAAAGTTCCTTTCTATCTACCCTATCTATGCCCCTCATAATTTTGTACACCTCAATCAGGTCCCCCCTCAGCCTTCTCTGCTCCAAGGAAAACAACCCCAGCCTGTCCAGTCTTTCTTCATAGCTGAAGCGCTCCAGCCCAGGTAACATCCTGGTGAATCTCCTCTGCACCCTCTCCAAAGCAATCACATCCTTCCTATAGTGTGGTGACCAGAACTGCACACAGTATTCCAGCTGTGGCCTAACCAACGTTTTGTACAGCTCCACCATAACCTCCCTGCTCTTATATTCTATGCCTCGGCTAATGAAGGCAAGTATCCCATATGCCTTTTGAACCACCTTATCCACCTGTTCTGCTGCCTTCAGGGATCTATGTACATGCACACCAAGGTCCCTCTGATCCTCTGTCTTTCCTAGGGTCTTACCATTCATTGTGTATTCCCTTGCCTTGTTAGTCCCTCCAAAATGCATCACCTCACACTTTTCAGGGTTAAATTCCATTTGCCACTGTTCCGCCCATCTGACCAACCCATCTATATCGTCCTGCAGACTGAGGCTACCCTCCTCACTATTTACCACCCCACCAATTTTCATGTCATCTGCGAACTTACTGGTCATACCTTTTACAGTCACATCCAAATCATTAATGTAGACCACAAACAGCAAGGGACCCAGCACTGATCCCTGCGGTACCCCACTGGACATAGGCTTCCAGTCACAAAAACAACCTTCGACCGTCACCCTCTGCCTTCTGCCACTAAGCCAGTTTTGGATCCAATGAGCCAAGGCACCCTGGATCCCATGGGCTCTTACCTTCTTGACTAGTCTCCTATGCGGGACTTTATCGAAAGCCTTACTGAAATCCATGTATACCACATCCACTGCACTACCCTCATCCACACACCTAGTCACCCCCTCGAAAAATTCAATCAAATTAGTCAGACATGATCTTCCCTTGACAAAGCCATGTTGACTATCCCTGATTAATCC
This sequence comes from Somniosus microcephalus, assembly GCF_052327205.1. Classification (NCBI taxonomy): domain Eukaryota; kingdom Metazoa; phylum Chordata; class Chondrichthyes; order Squaliformes; family Somniosidae; genus Somniosus; species Somniosus microcephalus. The sequence goes on from NC_140988.1 coordinate 124,215,912, forward strand.
TTGCCTCTCCAAGTGGAGACTAATTCTGTCCCTCAGAATTTTTTCCAATAATTTCCCTACCACTGATGTTAGGCTCACTGGCCTGTAATTCCCTGGTTTATCCCTACTACCTTTCTTGAATAATGGTACTACGTTAGCTGTTCTCCAGTCCTCTGGCACATCCCCTGTGGCCAAAGAGGTTTTGAAAATTTGTGTCAGAGCCCCTGCAATCTCCTCCTTTGCCTCACACAGCAGCCTGGGATACATCTCGTCCGGGCCTGGGGATTTATCCACTTTTAAGCCTGCTAAAATCGCTAGTACCTCCTCCATCTCGATGCTATTATGTTCAAGTATATCACAGTCCCCCTGCCCGATTTCTATGTCTACATCGTCCTTCTCCATAGTGAACACAGATGCAAAAAATTCATTTAAAACCCCACCAACATCTACTGGCTCCACACACAGATTGCCAATTTGGTCCCTAATGGGCCCTACTCTTTCCCTAGTTATCCTCTTGCCCTTAATATACTTATAAAACACCGTAGGATTTTCCTTTATTTTGCTCGCCAGTGTTATTTCATGGCCCCTCCTCGCTCTCCTAATTTCTTTTTTAAGTATCCCCCTGCACTTTTTATACTCCTGGGGCTTCCTCTGTCTTTAGTCCTTTGTATCTGCCAAAAGCCCCCCTTTTCTTCCCAATCCATTCTCGTATATCCCTTGACATCCAAGGTTCCCTGGGCTTGTTGGTCCCACCCTTGACCTTTACGGGAACATGTTGCCATTGTACTCTCTCAATTTCCTTTCTGAAAGACTCCCATTGCTCCGATGTGGATTTTCCTACAAGTAGCTGATCCCAGTCCACTTTGGCCAGATCCTGCCAGAGAAAAAGATTGGTGAAGTCAAGCGTAGGTCCCTTACAGTCAGAATCAGGGGAATTTATAATGGGAAATAAGGAAATGGCAGACCAACTAAATACATACTTTGGTTCTGTCTTCACAAAGGAGGACACAAATAACCTCCCAGAGATGTCGGGGAACATAGGGTCTGATGAAAGCGAGGAACTGAAAAAAATCAGTATTTGTAGGGAAATGGTGTTAGGAAAATTGATGGGACTGAAGGCCGATAAATCCCCAGGGCCTGATGGTCTACATCCCAGGGTACATAAGGAAGTGGCCCTAGAGATAGTAGATGCATTGCTGGTCATCTTCCAGAACTCGATAGACTCTGGAACGGTACCCATGGATTGGAGGGTAGCTAATGTTACCCCACTATTCAAAAAAGGTGGTAGAGAAAAAGCGGGGAATTATAGACCGGTAAGCCTGACATCGGTAGTGGGGAAAATGCTGGCGTCTATTATAAAAGATGTAATAGCAGAGCACTTGGAAAGCAGTGACAGGATCGGACAAAGTCAACATGGATTTACAAAAGGTAAATCATGCTTGACTAATCTACTGGAATTTTTTGAGGATGTAACTGGTAAAATAGATAAGGGAGAACCAGTGGGTGTGGTGTATTTGGACTTTCAGAAGGCTTTCGATAAGGTCCCGCGTAAGAGATTAGCGTGCAAAATTAAGGCACATGGGATTGGGGGCAAGGTATTGACTTGGATAGAGAACTGGTTGGCGGACAGAAAGCAAAGAGTTGGAATAAACGGGTTGTTTTCCGAGTGGCAGGCAGTGACTAGTGGGGTACCGCAAGGATCGGTCCTTGGACCCCAGCTGTTCACAATATATATTAATGATCTGGACGAGGGAATTGGATGTAATATCTCCAAATTTGCAGACGACACAAAGCTGGGTGGGAGGGTAAGCTGTGAGGAGGATGTCGTGAAACTCCAGTACGATTTGGACAGATTGGGTGATTGGGCAGAAACGTGGCAAATGCACTATAATGTGGATAAATGTGAGGTTATCCACTTTGGTGGCAAAAACAGGAAGGCAGATTATTATTTGAATGGCAATAGATTGGGAGAAGGGGAAGTGCAAAGAGACCTGGGTGTTCTTGTGCACCAGTCGCTGAAGGTAAGCATGCAGGTGCAGCAGGCGGTTAAGAAGGCAAATGGTATGTTGGCCTTCGTAGCAAGAGGGTTCGAGTACAGGAATAAGGATGTCTTGCTACAGTTGTACAGGGCCTTGGTGAGACCGCACCTTGAGTATTGTGTGCAGTTTTGGTCGCCTTACCTGAGGAAGGACGTTCTTGCCATGGAAGGAGTGCAGCGAAGATTCACCAGGCTTATACCTGGGATGGCAGGAATGACGTATGAGGAGAGATTGTGTCGATTGGGATTATACTCACTGGAGTTTATAAGATTGAGAGGGGATCTCATCGAAACCTATAAAATTCTGTCAGGCCTGGACAGACTAGATGCAGGAAGGATGTTTCTGATGGCTGAGGAGTCCAGAACCAGGGGTCATAGTCTAAGGATAAGGGGTAAGCCATTTAGGACTGAAATGAGGAGGAATTTCTTCACCCAGAGAGTGGTGAACCTGTGGAATTCTCTGCCACAGAGGGCGGTGGAGGCCAGTTCATTAAATACATTCAAGAAAGAGTTAGATATATTTCTTAAGGCTAAAGGGATCAAGGGATATGGGGAGAAGGCAGGGACAGGGTACTGAATTTGGATGATCAGCCATGATCTCATTGAATGGCGGAGCAGGCTCGAAGGGCCGAATGGCTTACTCCTGCTCCTATCTTCTATGTTTCTATGTTTCTCATATTAAAATTGGCCTTCCCCCAATTTAGAACCTTTATTTCCGGTCCATCTCTGTCCTTTTCCATGACTACCTTAAATCTCACCGAATTATGGTCACTGTCACCAAAGTGCTCACCTATTAACACTTCTACCACTCGCCCGGCCACATTCCCTAGAATTAGGTCCAGTACCGCCCCCTCTCTTGTAGGACTTTCTACATGCTGGCTCAAAAAGCTCACCTGGATGCACTTTCAGAATTCTGCACCCTCTAAGCCTTTCACACTCTGACTATCCCAGTTAATATTGGGGAAGTTGAAATCCCCCACTATTATTACCCTATTATTTGCACATTTCTCTGAGATTTGCCTACATATCTGTTCCTCTATCTCACCCTGACTGGGGGCCTATAGTACACTCCCAGCAAAGTGCTTGCCCCCTTTTTGTTTTTAAGTTCTACCCATATGGTCTCATTAGAGGAACCTGTTAATATATCATCCCTCCTTACAGCAGTAATTGACTCCTTAATTAATATTGCGACACCCCCTCTTTTACCCCCCCCCCCCCCCCCCCCTCTGTCTCGCCTGAAGATTCTATACCCCGGAATATTGAGCTGCCAGTGTCTCCGTCATAGCAACAATATCATACTCCCATGTATTCATCAACACCTTCAGTTCATCCACCTTATTCGCAAGACTCCTTGCATTAAAATAAATGCCATCCAGCCTTGCCCTACTCCCTTGTGCTGTTACATATTTGCTCTGCCTTCCAAGCTGACTTGTTTTTTCCTCTCTATTTGGCTGTACATCACCCCCTATTATAGCTCCACTCTGTATCCCATCCCCCTGCCAAGTTAGTTTAAACCCCCCCTACAGTGCTAGCAAACCTCCCCGCAAGGTCCCTTCCTGACCCACTCTGTTTATTTTAACCAAAACTCTGCTCTAGAGCCTTGACATTTCTCTCATTGCTTTTAAATTTACTCTTTCCTGAATTCTCCCACCCACCCCCCCCTTAAGTTTAAAGCACTATCTACTGCCCTAGTTATTCGGTTCGCCAGGACACTGAACCCAGCCCGGTTTAAGTGGAGCCCGTCCCACCGGAATAGCTCCCTCTTTCCCCAGTACTGGTGCCAGTGCCCCATGAACTGAAGCCCCTTCCTCCCACACCACTCTTTGAGCCACGCATTTAAACTTCTAATCTGTTTGTCCCTATGCCAATTTGTGCGTGGCTCAGGTAACAATCTAGAGATTATTGGCCCAGAAATTCGGGTCGGGGGCTTCCTGCGGGTGCAAGCCCCTGACCTGCACTTACCTTGCGCGCCGGCAGTTGAGCTGTAGAGCCCCGTGTAATTCCGCTCCGGGGCCTGGCCCAGCTGCCGGCACGCTGTGCTTGCGTGTCCCAGGGGCGTAGTTAGTGCGATGCGTCCCCTGGGATCACGTGAGCCATGGGCAGCCAATCAGAGGAGGGAAAAGCCCATTCTTAAGATTGACAGGTAGACCTGTCAAAACTTATAAATGCTATGGGCCCAAAATAGCAGTAAACCTTCAAATAATTTTTTTTTTAAATCACACTTTTTAAATAAACTATAAATTACATTAAATAACTATTTTAAACATTGATTTAAATTTTAGAAAAAAAGAATTTTGTATTATAACGGGGCTAAAAATAAACTTACCTTGCTTTAAAGTATTTAAAAATAATAAACCTGTGGAAAAAAAGTTTTAATTTTAATTAATTGACCACTTACCTTGCAAAAAGCAGGCCTTACGCCTGCTTTTTAAATGTGTAAATCCTGCAGGCTTACCCTCCCGGGAAAACCTGTATAAAAAAAAAACCTAAGTTCAAAGCGCACGCGCAGCCTCCCCTGCGCGTGCGTTCGACCTCTGAACCTCTTCGTTCAGAGGATCGGAAGTGCCGGTTTCCCACGCATGCGCAGTGCATGCAGGAAACCGGCAATTCCATTCGGCCTGCGGGTGAGTACCCCGTGCATACTCACCCGTGGAGACCCGAATTTCTGGGCCAATACCTTTTGAGGTTCTGCTTTTTAATTTGGATCCTAGCTCCTCAAATTCCCTCAGCAGAACCTCATTCCTAGTTCTACCTATGTCATTGGTTCCTACATGAACCACGACAACTGGATCCTCCCCCTCCCACTCCAAGTCCTTCTCCAGCGACAAGGAGATGTATTTAACCCTGGCACCGGGCAGGCAACTCAACCTTCGGAACTCTCGGTCGCGGCTGCAGAGAACAGTATCTATCCCCCTGACTATACTGTCCCCTACCACAACTACATTCCCTTTCACTCCTCCCCCCACTTGACTGGCCTCCTGCGCCACGGTACCTGCTCATCTATCCTACAGGCTTTTCCCTCAACCACACAGGCAGCAAGAACCTCATACCTGTTGGACAAAGGCAAAGGCTGAGGCTTCTCCAGCACTGCACCTGGGGTCCCCTTACCTGCCTGAGTTGCAGTCACACCCTCCTGTCCCTGACCACTAACCAGACCTGTACCTGTACCACTACCTAAACTAAGGGGTGTGACTGCCTCCTGGATCAAAGTGTTCAGGTAACTCTCCCCATTCCTGATGCCCCGCAATGTCTGCACCTCAGACTCCATCTCAAAAACTCTGAGCTGAAGTTCCTCAAGATGCAGGCACTTACTGCAAACATGGTTGTCCCGGATCACAGTGCTTTCCACAAACTCCCACATGCTGCAGTTGTGGCACACCGCCTGCACTGTCATCCTTATATGGCCTTGATTTATTTAATTAAATTTGTAATTGGGTAAATTAGTTTACAGTGTAGTTTCCTGACTACTTACTTGATCTAGATTAAGTTAAGTGTGCTGAAACTAAATATCTACCTGTAACACAAAAAGAACTATAAGTAGTGTAGGCAAAAAGCAACAACTCATTCCCTCTCTTCTCCGAATTCCGAAGATGAGTATTCGGGATAAGGCAATCAGGGAGCTGTATCCTGGAACATTGCTTTAAATAACCGCTTGGTAAACTTCCATTTTGTTCATCTTTCAGATTCACAATTAACGATAGAAATCTAGGACGACTAGTTTTAAGAATAACAGGATCGTTTAACACCGAGCTCAGTTTGTGGCAGGTAAGCACCAGGAAGGCTATTTTAAAAAGCTCTTATTTTTTGCATCAGAGTTCACAAATCATAAGCAGACTTGGTACATTTGACAAGATCATAAATATACAGAGAAGTATCCTCATAGATAGTTATGTATAGTTTGCGAGTGCTACTCACCGATATTAGTCATGTCAGTTTTTAGCAGGTCATAGACTGAAGGGGGAGGAGGGAAGGTGGGATCAGGGCAGATTATTTATTAAATGTGAGACGTGAGGGCCAGGCCGCTTGGGTATTTAGTAACATGGGAGGGTGGTGGGTAATTAGCAACTTAAAGAAATTAGTCTTATGAGTACAGTAGCATAGTGGTTCTGTTACTGGACTAGAAATCCAGAGACCTGGACTAATGATCCTGAGACATGAGTTCAAATCCCACCACGGCAGCTGGGGAATTTAAATTCAGTCAGATTGTCGTAAAAGACCCATCTGGTTCACTAATGTCCTTGCCTGGCCTAAATGTGACTCCAGACCGGCAACGTGGTTGACTCTTAACTGCACTCTGAAATGGCCCAGCAAGCCACTCAGTTACACCAAACCATGACAGAGGTATTCTAAGAACTCTGCATCGAACTAGGCATCGGACTTGTCAAAGGTACACCCAGTCAACCTTGCAAAATCCTCCTCACTAACATCTGGAGACTTGTGCCAAAATTGGGAGAGCTGTCCCACAGACTAGTCAAACAACAGCCTGACATAGTCATACTCACAGAATCATACCTTTCAGCCAATGTCCCAGATTCCTCCATCACCATCCCTGGGTATATCCTGTCCTACCGGCAGGACTGGTGGCACAGTGGTGTACTGTGGCCCTGGGAGTCCTCAACATTGACTCCAGGCCCCATGAAGTCTCGTGGCTCCAGGTCAAACTAGCAAGGAAACCTCCTGCTGATTTCCACCTACTGCCCTCCCTCCGCTGATGTATCAGTGCTCCTCCATGTTGAACACCACTTGGAAGAAGCACTCAGGGCAGCAAGGGCACAGAATGTAATCTGGGTGGGGAACTTCAATGTCCATCAAGAGTAGCACCATGACCGAGCTGGCCGAGTCCTGAAGGACGTAGCTACCAACCTGCAGCAGGTGGTGAGAGAACCAACACGAGGGAAAAACCACTTGACCTCGTCCTCGCCAATCTACCTGTCACAGATGCATCTGTCCATGATGGAAGTATTGGTAGGAGTGATCACTGCACAATCCTTGTGGAGATGAAGTCCTGTCTTCATTCTTGTTGTGTGGCACTACCACCGTGCTAAATGGGATAGATTCAGAACAGATCGAGCAGCTCAAAATTGGGCATCCATGAGGTGCTGTGGGCCATCAGCAGCAGTAGAATTGTATTCCACCACAATCTGTAACCTCATGACCCAGCATATCCCTCACTCTACCATTACCATCAAGCCAAGGGACCAACCCTGGTTCAGTGATTAATGTAGAAGAGCATGTAAGGAGCAGCACCACACATACCTAAAAATAAAATGTCAACCTGGTAAAGCTACAACACAATACATGCTAAACAGTGGAAGCAGCATGCTATAGATCAAGCTAAGCCATCCCACAATCAACGAATCAGATCAAAGCTCTGAAGTCCTGCCACATCCAGTTGTGAATAGTGGTGGACAATTAAACCACTAATGGTAGGAGGAGGTTCCATGAACATCCCCAGCCTCAATGATGGCAGAGCCCAGCACGTGAGTGCAAAAGACAAGGCTGAAGCATCGCAACCATGTTCAGCCAGAAGTGCTGAGTGGATGATCCATCTCAGCCTCCTCCTGAGGTCTCTACCATCACAGAAGCCAGTCTCCAGCCAATTCGATTCACTCCATGTGGTATCAAGAAACGGCTGAGCGCACTGGATACAGCAAAGGCTATGGACCCCGACAGTATCCCGGCTCTTGTGCTGAAGACTTGTGCTCCAGAACTAGCCGTGCCTCTAGCCAAGCTGTTCCAGTACAGCTACAACACTGGCATCTACTGCCCCATAAGTCTACTTGCAATCATCAGCAAAGTGATGTAAGGTGTCGTCGATAGTGCTATCAAGCAGCACTTACTCACCGATGCTCAGTTTGGGTTCTGCCAGGACCACTCGGCTCCAGACCTCATTACAGCCTTGGTCCAAACATGGACCAAAGAGCTGAATTCCAGAGGTGAACTGAGAGTGACTGCCCTTGAAATCAAGGCAGCATTTGACCGAGTGTCCTTGCAAACTACCGCCCCCTATCCAACCTTCCTTTTCTCTCCCAAATCCCTGAACGTGTTGTCGCCTCCCAAATCCATGCCAATATTACCCAGAACTCCATGTTGAATCCCTCCAATCAGGTTTCCACCCCGCCACAGTACCGAAATGACTCTCATCAAAGTCACAAATGACATCCTTTGTGACTGTGACAAAGGTAAACTATCCCTTCTCGATCTGTTTGCACGGTTTGACACTGTTGACCACTCCATCCTCCTCCAGTGCTTCTCCACCATTGTCCAGCTGGGTGGACTGCACTCACCTGGTTCCATTCTTATCTATCTAATCGTAGCCAGAGAATCACTTGCAACGGCTTCTCTTCCTACTCCCGCATTGTTACCTCTGGTGTCCCCCAAGGATCTAGCCATGGCCCCCTTCTATTTCTCATCTACATGCTGCCCCTTGGCGACATCATCTGAAAACATAGCGTCAGTAGCAGGGAAACTGCTAGAATCTATTATTAGGGCTCTTAGCAAGTCATATTATGATTGGGCAGAGTCAATATGGATTTATGAAAGGGAAATCATGTTTGATAAATCTAATAGCTTTGAGGTAATAACGGGGATAATAACGGGTAGATAAGGGGAACCAATGGATATAGTGTATTTGAATTTTCAAAAAGCATTCGATAAGGTGCCACAGAAGAGGTTTTTACATAAAATTAGGGCTCATGAGATTGGTGGTAATATATTAGCATGGGTTGAGGATTGGTTAACTGACAGAAAGCAGAGAGTAAGAATAAACAGGTCATTTTCAGGTTGACAGGCTATAACTAGTGGGGTACCATTTGGGCCTCAGCTATTCGCAATATGCATCAATGATTTGGATGAGGGGAATGTAATATATTCAAGTTTGCTGATCATACAAAACTATGTGGGAAAGTAAGTTGTGAGGAGAACACAAAGGGGTATAGACAGGTTAAATGATAGAGCAAGAGCATGGCAGATGGAATATAATGTGGAAAAATGTGAAGTACCCACTTTGGTAGGAAAAATAAAAAAGCAGAATATTTTTTAAATGGTAAGAGATTGGGAAATGTTGGTATTCAGAGGAACCTGGGTGTCCTTGTACACATCACTGAAAGTTAACATGCAGGTACAGCAAGCAATTAGGAAAGCAATTGGTATGTTGGCATTTATTGCAAAAGGATTAGAGTATAACAGTAAAGAATTCTTACTGCAATTATATAGGGCCTTGGTGAGACCACACCTGGAGTACTGTGTACAGTTTTGGTCTCCTTATCTAAGGAAGGATATACTTGCCTTTGAGGGCATGCAATGAAAGTTCACCAGATTGGTTCCTGGGGTGGGATGGGGTGGGGGAGGAGTTGTCCTATGAGGTCATAGAGTTTTACAGCACAGAAAGAGGCCCTTCGGCCCATTGTGTCTGCGCCGATGTGATTGAGGAGATCTTAGAATTTAGAAGGATGAGGCGATCTCATTAAAACATATAAAATTCTTACAGGGCTTGACAGGGTAGATGTTGGGAGAATGTTTCCCCTGGATGGAGAGTCGAGAACTAGGAATCACAGTCTCCGAATAAGGAGTCGGCCATTTAGGACCAAAATGAGGAGAAATTTCTTCACTCAAAGGGTTGTGAATCTTTGGAATTCTCTACCCCAGAGAGCTGTGGATGCTCAGTCGTTGAGTATATTCAAGACAGCGATCAATAGAGTTTTGGATATGGGGCTAGTGCAGGAAGGTGGAGTTGAGGTAGAAGATCAGCCATGACCTTATTGACTGGCAGAGCAGGCTCAAAGGGCTGAAGACCTACTCCTGCTCCTATTTCTTATGTTCTTAACCTAAGGTTTTGGCTCCGCTGTGTTCATGATTGAGTTGACAAGAAAGAATCCGACACAACAGCAATGTAGGAAGGGCACTAAGGTGCTTTAGTAGCTTTATCTTTTTTAACTGGCAGATGATCTAGATGTATATGTGGAGTGTGAAACAGTTGAGGGATGCATGTTCTCACTGGTAACTGGGAGAACTATGAATGTCTGCATGTAAAAGCATCTTTGTATTACAAAGGCAAAATCGTGTAGATGCTGGAAATCTGTAATAAACAGAAAATGTTGGAAATACTCAGCAGGTCAGGCTACAGCTGCAGAGAGAGAAACAACGTTAACGTTTCAGGTCAATGACCTTTCATCAGAACTGGAAAATGTTACAGATGTAATCGTTTTTAAGCAAGTACAGAGACATGGAAAGGGGAGAGAGGGGAGGAGATGAAAGAACAAAAGGGAAGGTCTGTGATGGGAGACAGGAGCGGGTTAAATGACAAAAGGGATGATAGTGCAATGCAAAAGGGGGTGGTAATGGGACAAGTAAAGAAACAAAAGATGGGTCTACAGGAGGTGTAAATGACAACAGCAGAATTATTACCAGCATCTGCTGTCTGGAAAAAAGGGAGCAGTGGTTATGATCTGAAATTGTTGAATTCCATGTTGAGCCCAGAAGTTTATAAAGTGCCTAATTGAAAAATGAGTTGCTGTTCCTCGAGCTTCATTGGAACAGTGTAGGAGGCCGAGGAGAGTGGAAGTGGGATGGAGAATTAAAATGGCAAGCGACTGGAAGTTCTGAGCCAAGTTTGTGGACTGAATGGAGGTGTTCTGCAAAGCGATCAGCCAATCTGCCTTTGGTCTCCCCAGTGTAGAGGAAACCGTATCATGAGTAGCAAATAGAGTATTAAAAAAAAGAGTTGAACTTTCTGTACAGCAATGCACACAGTGTCCATAATAAAAGAGGGGAGCATTGCGAGGAACTAGACATAGTAGGGATTACTGAGACATGGCTACAGAAAAATCAGGACTGGGAATTAAACATTCAGGGTATAACATAATTAGAAAAGACAGAGGGGGAAAAATGGGAGGTGGAGTAGCTGTACTTATTAGGGATAACATAATGGCAGTAAAAAAAAGTGACTCAACTATCAGCAAGACAGAAATAGAATCCATGTGGATAGAGATAAAGGATCAATCACACTAAAGGGTAGTCTACAGACCACCTAATATGAAAGGGAGGTGGAGGAAGAAATATGCAAACAAATTAGGGAAATGAGTAAAAACATAGAATTATAATCATGGGGGATTTCAACTACCAATTAATTGGACAGAAGAGGTAAATAAAGGGGATAAGGGAATGAAGTTCCTACAATGTGTACAGGACTCCTTTCTAACCCAATATGTAAAAAACCCAACAAGGGAGGATTCGTTATTGGATCTAGTAATGGGGAATGAACCAGAGCAGATAAGAGAAATAAAAGTAGGGGAACATCTAGGCTATAGTGACCATAATATAATATGCTTTAAGATAATAATTGAGAAGGATATAATTATGATGAAGACCAGGGTAATAGATTGGAGAAAAGCTAATTTTGAGGGGCTGCGAATAGAACTTGGGGAAAATAAAATGGACAACAATATTGGCAAACAATGATGTAGAACAGCAATGGGAAACATTTAAAACGGTGTTCAACAGAGTCCAGGAAAAATATATTCTGCTAAAAAACAAGAACATGCTAAACACTAATGAGACACCATGGATAAATAAAGCTGTAAGGGAAAAATTGAGGGTAAGGAAAGAGGCATACATTAAGTACATGGACAGCAGGGGAGAGCATGATAAGGGAGAATATGAAGAGATTCGGAGCGAAGTCAGAAAAACAACTAGGAAGGCAAAAAGGAACTATGAAATTAAATGATCAAGGAGCATAAAACAAAATAGTAAAATATTTTACAGGCACATAAATAGAAAAAGGAAGGTCGAGATGGGAATAGAGCCACTAAGTGATGGACAGGCTAATACCACAGGCATCGATAGAGAGATGGCACAAATATTAAATAATTACTTTGCTTCAATATTTACCAGGGAGATAGAACAGGTAGACATGACATTGGATGATGAGATTAGTAATGAGATAACTGCATTTAAAATAAAAAGAGGGGATATATTAAATAAACTAATCAAACTCAAAGAGGATAAAACCCCTGGTCTGGACGGATTACATCTGCACATTTTAAAAGAATCTAGGCAAGAGATAGCAGAGGCATTATTATACATATTTAATAATTTGTTAGAAAAAGGCATAGTGCTAGAGGACTAGTGGATAGTTAACATAATACCTATATTTAAGAAGGGAGATAGAACATGTCCAGGGAACTATAGACCAGTCAGTTTAACATCAGTAGTAGGAAAAATAATGGAATCCCTAATAAAGGAGCAAATAGAAGAATATCTAGAAACCAAAAATATAATAATGAATAGTCAGCATGGATTTCACATGGGAAAGTCTTGCTTGACCAACCTCATTGAAATTTTTGAAGAGGTAAGAAGAGTAGACAAGGTTAATGTAATAGATGTATCTGGATTTTCAAAAGGCCTTCGATAAGGTACCACATAAATAGATGAATGAATAAGGTCAGAGAATGCAGAGTCAGGGGACAAGTAGCAGAATGGATAGCTAGCTGGCTTCAAGGCAGAAAGCAGAGAGTAGGGGTGAAGGGTAGCTCTTAGTGGCAGAAAGTGGGTAGTGGTGTTCCACAAGGATCAGTGCTGGGACCACTGTCGTTCACAATTTACATTAACGATTTAGACTTTAGAATCAAAAACACAATTTCTCAAAATTTGCGGATTAGTGTGTACAATTCTGGTCGCCATATTCTAAAAAGGATATAGAGGCACAGGAGAGGGTGCAGAGAAGATTTATAAGTATGATACCAGAAATGTGATGGGGATACCTGTCAGGAAAGGTTGAACAGTCTGGAGGGGGGTGGTCTTCAAAATTATGAATGGTTTTAATAGAGTGGATACAGATAGAATGTTTCTACTTGTGGGGAAGAGCATAACTAGAGACCATCAATATAAGATAGTCACCAAGAAATCAAATAGGGAATTCAGAAGAAACTATTTTATCCTAAGAGTGGTGAGAATGTGGAACTCCCTACCACGGAGTGGTTGAGGTGAATAGTATAGATGCATTTAAGGGGCGGTTAGATAAGCATATGTGGGAGAAGGGAAGAGAGGGTTAAGATGATAGATTTAGATGAGGAAAGACGGGAGGAGGTTCAAGTGGAACATAAATGCCAGCATGGACTGGTTGGGCCGAATGGCCTGTTTCTGTGCCGTATATCCTATGTAATATTAAATTGAAATAAGTACAAGTAAATCACTTTCACCTGGAAGGAATGTTTGAGATCCTGGATGGTGGGAAGGGAGGAGGTGAAATGACATGTGTTGCATCTCCTGCATTTGTGTGGGAACATGCCATGGGAAGGGGAACGGGTGTTGGGAAGATGCCATGGGATGGGGAGCAGATAATAGAAGAGTGGACCAGAGTGTCACAGATGGAACGGTCCCTTTGGAATACTGAAAGGGGAGGGGAAGAATTGTTTGTTGGTGGCATCACGATGGAGATGGGGGGTGATGATCCATTGAATGTGGATTCTCGTGGGGTGGAAGGTGAGGACAAGGGGAACCATATCGTGGTTCTGGGAGGGAAGGAAAGGGGTTATTAATTTGGTTAACAAATTTTTCATTCTGAGATACCCAATTTATGTGTTTTTTCCATTTAAGATGAAAGATTTCTTTGCAAAATATCCAAATGCTGGAGCAGGAGAGATTCCTCGTAAACAAGCTCTTGAAACTGTGCAGACAAATATAGACTGGTTAAAAAGCAACAAGGCTGTAATAGAACAATGGCTGCAGGACAATGCCTAACAACCTAAGGAAGTTGCAAAACATCAATAGGAGCACAATCCCCTCTGTGTAAACATGATGCACATTTGCATCAACAGCTTTCGGGTTAGCATTAAAGTCCCATGTCAATTGTATTTGTACTCTTTTGCTGGAAAATTTAACATTTTATGGAAAAGGATAAAATTTAAAATTATATGGAAAAGGATGACATTTTTAAAGTATTCCTGTTTTGTTTTTTTAAAAAAGGGTTTTAGTTGTTGCCTGGTAAACCAATATAGATTGTGCAAGAATTCAGGTGCCATCTTTTTTCCTAATGCAACTATTGTGCCTTATGATAATGTTTACAATCCATACAATCTAACTGGAATAAGCCAATGCATTGTCATTTTTGCTGCACATACAACAAAGGAGAATACTACTGCTGTAGAGATTTTTTTAATAAATAAAATGTGAACATTTTATGCTGGTTTTATTTGAATCTCTAATAGTGGATTGATTTCTTTTTTAAATGTATAAAAATTCTTTCCGGTGACCCTAATATGTCAGCTTAGTTCTATGACTAAAATGGGGTCATTTTAACGTTTGGTGATGGTGTAAAATGGGCAAATCTGATCATCCAGAAAATCGGGAGAGGTGAATAATGGGCAGCCTTAGCAATAAAAGGGAGAGCAGACATTGGGGGTTAAATTGGTTAGCTCCAGAAAACGGGCGCAGGGATCGTGCTGCCTGCTCATTATAATGATTTCTACGTGCAGCCAGCGCACCCCACGCTCTTCATTTGCTGCATGCATCAGCAGGGAGCCCAATATCGTTACTAAGTTGTACTAAAAGCTAGCCTGCACCTTTTAAAGGGGAGGTGCATTGTGGTTGGAGCAGATGTTGAGAGTCGTTCTACAACTGAACCTGACCTGGGAAAGAGTGAAGAATGGCTGACCATGAGGGAGAGAGGGCACCAAGGTTTTTGGATGCTGCGGTAGGAGATGGGAAGGAGGAGAGATGTCCTGTATCCTCAGGTGCAGGAGACCCTCCAGAGAAACGATGAGAAGATAGTGAGAACAGATAGCCGCAGAGGCCAATGCCAGCAGTATAGCCATAAGGACCTGGATGCAGTACCGGAAGAAGTTTAATGACTTCACAAGAGTGGTCAAGGTCAATGAATGCATCTTCAAATGTCATATCCTACCACCTGTACCACTAGCCTCAGACACTGCTCAATTCCCTGCACCCCCATCACTCACCTACCAACAATCTCTCAATCAGGAATAATAACTAATGCTCATATGTTCACCTCACCCACACGCACTTAGCACTGTTGCAAGCCTCAAATCCACATCTCACAGCTTGCACACACTGGTAGATATTCAACCATGTCAGCCACATCACCCAAACAAATTGCATGATGGTCACTGACACGCTTCCCTCTCTTACTGGGGAAGGTGTCACACAACTGGAGGCAGCAGGAACTAACCAGAGGCATGCCTGCATGCTCTAAAGCCCATCAAGGCGATGGTGCTGGCCATTATGGGAAGGGCCATCTCTGAGGCTGTGGCCAGTGGCGGAGCTGAAGCCATTGAAGATGATGGTATCCGCATACCTAATCCTCCTTCCCACATCCCACTACCACAACAAATTGTGAGACCCACTCACCTGAGTACTGCAGGGCTCCTCCAGAGCGGTCTAGGCAGTGGAATCGTTGTTTCAGGATGCCAATGGTCCGCTCTATCAGATTTCTTGTGGCAGCATGGTTCTCATTGTATGCATGCAGCGCACGTGTGCATGGGTTGTGAACTGGAGTCATGAGCCATGTTGTCAGCAGGTAGCCCTTGTTGTACAGTAACCACCCTTTGGTTTGCTGTGGTGATTGAAATACAGCTGGCACAGTGGACTGCCACAGAATGACTGCATCATTACTCCTGCCAGGATATCGGGCATTGACCTGAATGATGCGCTGCCTGTGTTCACACACCAGCTGCACGTTGAGAGTGGAATCATTTTCAGTTCAGGTACATGGCAGAGTTGACATGAGGTGCACACAAAGCAATGTGCATGCAGTCAATGGCACCCTGCACCATGAGGAAAACTGCAATCCTTGCAAACCATTGTGCTCACTTCACCTGCTTTTCTCTGGCAAAAGGGAATGAGATGAAGCTGTCTCTCTTTGCATCGAGAGCCTCAGTGACCTCCCTTATGCAGCAGTGAACTGCAAACTGTGTGATGTTGCTAATATCTCCAGCAGCAGCCTGGAAGAGCTGAATGCATAAAAGTTCATAGCCATGGTCACCTTTGTAGCCACTGGCAATGTGACCCTTACCCTGCTCTGAGTTTGGAGTTGTGGCTGCACAGTTGGCAGATTTCAGTGATGACCTTAGTGAAGTGCAGACGGCTCAAACATTGGTCATCGCTGAAGTTTGGGTAGGAGAATTTGCTCCCTGGACGGATATGGCTTCCTTCTGAAAGCCCTTCTCCCTCTCCTCCTCCTCCTGCTCTGCGTGGCCTCTGCTCATTCTCCCAATCATGCTGTATTCCAAGAGGAAGGGCTACTAGTGTGCCCATGTCTGGGAGCAACTAGTTCGTGCAGAAGCCTTAAATTAAGCAGAAAAGTACTTCCGCACCTGCCACACCACTCCCTGTAGACTTTTGAAACTTTTAAACAACTATAGAAAGTACCCATGTGTAGAATTATAGCAACAGCCAGAAGAAATATACCAGAAACGAAACTGTAAATAGTTGATGAACCCTTTAAATAGCATTGCTGGGGTGTTCTCCATGCTGCTTAATGTCGTGTTCAGCTGTATGAGGTTAAGAGAGGATGTAGGCTGGAGCGTGGAGGTCCAAAACGACAGCACTGGCGTCAAATTGACATAATGAACTGCATGCTGCCGGCGGGCATTAGGTGCACGCGTGCTAACTGGGCACCCTGCGAGTTGCCCCACTCCAGCAAATTCCAGCCCAATGTGTCTATTACACTGTGTTGGTAACTAGCAACAATAAAGATTGTCTGTATTTAAAAGCATATCATGGCTGGCTCCACAGACCTAATACATGAAAATTCTTCTTGCGTGCACTTGAAGACTATTTAGTAAGCGCACTATAGTATTCTATCTAGCTGTCGGTGGGTGGGGGGAGGTGAAGAAGACTAGTAAAACTGTAGTTATTAGCAATCTGGTATCCAACTGTCCCTCTTCCATTTGGCAGTGGCAGTCTCAAGTCTGTTGAAAAATCAAAAGTTGCACTACACTGAATAGCCCCAAAACATAAGTGTAGAACATAAAAAATAATAAACAACAGTAACGTGAGTTAAGGAGTTAATTCAATTGTATCCTTTCATTAGTTATTAAGCTAGGCTTTGGGAAGATATCTATTATTAAAAATGTTGCACATGGCATGCATTTTCTGTCCACAGATGTAACTTCCTGTAACATTTTTCATTTCAACAGTTATAATGGG
This sequence comes from Somniosus microcephalus, assembly GCF_052327205.1. Taxonomy (NCBI): domain Eukaryota; kingdom Metazoa; phylum Chordata; class Chondrichthyes; order Squaliformes; family Somniosidae; genus Somniosus; species Somniosus microcephalus. The sequence goes on from NC_140988.1 coordinate 124,233,094, forward strand.
AAAACTGTAAACATTCTATAATAGGAAAAGTATATATTGATACCAACTTACATTAATCTAGTGCCTTTAACATACAAAAATGTCCCAAGGGGCTTAGAGGCGTAATCAGAAAAAAAATGAACCAAAGAAAGAGATATTAGGAGGGGTGATCAGAAACTTGGTCAAACAGATGGGTTTTAAGGAGGAGAGAAAGGTGACAAGAGGGAGAGGCCCAGCTGAAGGCATATCCATCAATGGTGGGGTGAAGCCAGGGGGTGATGCACAAGAGGCCTGAGTTAGAAGAACAGAGAGTTTGGAGTGGGTGGTTGCAGAACTGGAGAAGGTTATAGAGATAGGTAAGGGTGAGCTCATGAACTGATTTAAACATGAGGATGAGAATTTTAATTTTGAGGTTTTGAGGACTGGGAGCCAAAGTAGGTCAGAGAGGACATGGGTGATGGGTGAGCATAACTTGGGTGTGGAATAAGATATGGGCAGCGCAGTTTTGGATGAGCTATCAATGTTTTGGGAAACCCAGAAACAAACTACAGGACGACTTTTAAATCTTTTATGCAGCTTTACCGCCCGTCAGGCAGCCTGATTGACAGGCTGTCTTCCTGTTGGGCAGGAAAGCCTGCAGCACAAGGATGCATTGGAGCAAAAAGCATATGGGGAGGTCGCAGTCGGGGGGTCTAGTGATGGTCAGGGTGTCTCATGGTGGTTAGAGGGGGAGAGATCATGGGGGTGTAGACTGTGGTCAGGGGAAGCGAGATGGTGGTTGGGGTGGGTGAGATGGAGGTCGGGGGGGATCGCGGGTTGCTGGAGTCAGCGATCGTGAGGAGTGAAGCAGGTAAGCTTTTTGGGCTGGGTGGGGAAACACACCTGCTCCTCCTGGCCCACAAGTAGTGCTGTAAAGTCTCTTACCTTATGGATCCAACCCTTCTCGCCTTTTATCTGGCGGGTTTCCCGAAGCCTTGGAAACCCGACCAACGTTAGTTAAAAATAAAAAGCTTATAAAAATGGAAGCACACAACTTCTTTAAAAGCTGCTACCAACCAACATGCCTCCTGAGAGCGGATTGGTTGCCTGCTGCTCCCGCTGCCCGCCCACTCTCTGTTAAAACCAGAAGTTGTTGGGTTGGAATCTGCTTTGAAATTTTAAAAATGTTTTACTTTTTGCCCGACCCAAACCCACATGTTTTTGGGGGTTAAAATTACCCCCGATGTCTTTGGTCTTTGAATGTTTAACTGGAGGAAACTGTGGCTCACCCAAGACTAGATGCCAGACAACACACAGGCAGTGGAGGGGTCGAGAGAGGTGCTGAAGAGGTAGAGCTGGGTATTGGGTCAACATACATGTGCAACCTGATGCCATGTTTTTAGATGATGCCACCGAGGGGCAGCATGTAGATGAGAAATAGGAGGGGGCCAAGGATTGATCCTTGGGGGACTCCAGAGTTAACGATTTGGGAAGAGAAGCCATTGTAGGAGATTTCCTGGCTGTTACTGGATAAGTAAGTGTGGAACCAGATGAGGGCAGTCCCACTCAACTGGACCACGGAGGAGAAGCTTGGAGGCTGGTCAAGAAGGATGAGGAGGGATAGTTTACCATGGTCAGTCACAGAAGATGTCATTTGTGACTTTGATTAGGGCTGTTTCAGTGCTAAGAGAGGGGCAGAAATTGCAGAGGTTCAAACATGGAGTTGTGGGAAAGATGGGCATGGTCAACATATTCAAGGACTTTGGAGAGGAAAGGGAGATTGGAGATGAGGTGGTAGTTTACAATGGCAGAGGGATGAAGGAAGTGTTTTTTGAGGAAGGGGTTGATGACAAAGGCATGGTTGACAATTTCAGCAGCAGATGAGCTGAGGTGGGGTGGAGATTAGCGATGTTATGGAGGTGGAAGTAGTCGTTCTTTGTGATGGAGAGGATATGGGGTCGGAAACTCAGCTCAGGGTAGAATAGGATGTCAAGGTTGCAAACAGTCTGGTTCAGCCAGAGACAGTGGCCGGGGAGGGGGCTGGTGTCAGTGGCTAGGAAACTTAGTTTGTGATGGGGGACCAAAGACAATGGCCTCAGTCTTTGGGATGTATAACTGGAGGAAATTATGGTTCATGCAAGACTGGATGTCAAACAAGCAATCTGACAGCATAGAGGCAGAAGCAGGATCGATAAAGGTAGTGGAGAGGTAGAGCTGGGTGCCATCAATGTACATAAGAACATAAGAAATAGGAGCAGGAGTAGGCCAGTCGGCCCCTCGAGCCTGCTCCGCCATTCAATAAGATCATGGCTGATCTGATCCTAACCGCCAATCCACTATCCCAGAACCATCTCCTGAATCTAACAGAATTAGACACACGAAATAGGAGCAGGATCAGGCTACACGGCCCCTGGGCCCGCTCCGCTACCCACAGGGCCATGACCGATCCGAACCTAGACTCATGTCCAATTTCCTGCCCGCTCCCCGTAACCTTTAATTCCCTTTACTTCTAGGAAACTGTCTATTTCTGTTTTAAATTTATGTAATGATGTAGCTTCTACAGCTTTTTGGGGCAGCATATTCCATGGACCTACCACCCTCTGAGTGAAGTAGTTCCTCCTCATCTCAGTTTTGAAAGAGCAGCCCCTTATTCTAAGACTATGCCCCCTAGTTCTAGTTTCACCCATCATTGGGAACATCTTCCCCGCATCCACCCGATCCAACCCCTTCACAATCTTATATGTTTCAATAAGATCGCCTCTCATTCTTCTGAACTCCAATGAGTAGAGTCCCAATCTACTCAACCTCTCCTCATATGTCCATCCCCTCATCCCCAGGATTAACCGAGTGAACCTTCTTTGTACTGACTCGAGAGCAAGTATGTCCTTTCTTAAGTATGGACACCAAAACTGTACGCAGTATTCCAGGTGCGGTCTCACCAATACCTTGTACAACTGAAGCAATACCTCCCTATTTTTATATTCTATCCCCTTAGCAATGAAAGCCAACATTCCATTGGCCTTCTTAATCACTTGCTGCACCTGCATACTAACCTTTTGAGTTTCGTGCACCAGGACCCCCAGATCCCTTTGTACTTCAGTACTTTCCAGTTTCTTGCCATTAAGATAATAACTTGCTCTACTATTTTTCCTGCCAAAGTGCATAACCTCACACTTTCCAGTATTGTATTCCATCTGCCAAATCTCTGCCCACTTACTTAGCCTGTCTATGTCCCCTTGCAGGTTTTTTATGTCCTCCTCACTCACTACTTTCCCTCCCATCTTAGTATCATCTGCAAACTTTGATATGTTACACTCGGTCCCCTCCTCCAAATCGTTAATATAGATTGTAAAGAGTTGGGGACCCAGCACTGACCCCTGTGGAACACCACTAGTTACTGATTGCCAGTCTGAGAATGAACCATTTATCCCAACTCTCTGCCTTCTGTTAGATAGCCAATCCTCTATCCATGCCAGAATATTACCCCCAATCCCGTGATTTTTTATCTTAAGCAATAATCTTTTGTGTGGCACCTTGTCAAATGCCTTTTGGAAGTCTAAATACACTACGTCCACTGGTTCCCCTTTATCCACCCTATACGTTACTTCCTCAAAGAACTCCAGCAAATTTGTCAAACATGACTTCCCCTTCATAAAACCATGCTGACTTTGTCCTATTAAATTATGATTATCCAAATGTCCTGTTACTATCTCCTTAATAATGGACTCCAAAATTTTACCTACCACAGATGTTAGGCTAACCGGTCTATAGTTTTCAGCCTTCTGTCTACTGCCCTTTTTAAATAAGGGTGTTACATTTGCAGTTTTCCAGTCTGCCGGAACCTTTGCCGAGTCCAGGGAGTTTTGGAAAATTATTACCAATGCATCCACAATCCCTACCGCCACTTCCCTCAAGACCCTAGGATGTAAGCCATCAGGTCCAGGTGATTTATCCGCCTTGAGTCCCATTATTTTACCGAGTACCACTTCCTTAGTGATTTTGATCGTGTTTAGCTCCTCCCCCCCTTTAGCCCCCTGTTTGTCCAGTGTTGGGATATTCTTAGTGTCTTCTACTGTAAAGACTGATGTAAAATATTCATTCAGTGTTTTTGCCATCTCCATATTTCCCACCATTAATTTCCCGGTCTCATCCTCTAAGGGACCAACATTTACTTTAGCCACCCTTTTTCTTTTTATATAACTATAAAAACTTTTGCTGTCTGTTTTTATATTTTTTGCTAATTTACTTTCATAATCTATCTTCCCTTTCTTAATCAATCTTTTTGTTATTTTTTGCTGTCTTTTAAAGTTTTCCCAATCCTCTATCCTCCCACTAGATTTGGCTACCTTATATGCCCTTGTTTTTAGTCGAATACTATCCTTAATTTCTTTACTTAGCCATGGATGGCTGTCTTTTCTTTTACACCCTTTTCTTCTCAGTGGAATATATATTTTTTGGAAGTTGTAAAATAACTCCTTAAATGTACACCACTGATCATGTATTACTCTTTAATCTATTTTCCCAATCCACTCTACTCAATTCCGCTCTCATACCTTCATAGTCTCCTTTATTCAAGCTTAGCACGCTTGTTTGAGATCCAACCTTCTCACCCTTTAATTGAATATGGAATTCAACCATGTTATGGTCACTCATTCCAAGGGGATCCTTTACTAGGACATTTTTAATTAATCCCATCTTGTTACACAGGACCAGATCTAAGGTTGCTTGCCCCCTGGTCGGTTCAGTTACATACTGCTCAGGAAACCCATCCCTAATACACTCAATGAACTCATCCTCAAGGCAGCCTTGCCCAATTTGATTTGTCCAATTAATATGATAGTTAAAATCCCCCATAATTATAGATGTTCCCTTATTACAAGCCTCAACTATTTCCTGATTGATACTCCATCCAAAAGAGTTGCCACTGTTCGGCGGCCTATGTGGAAGCTGACCCCATATTTGCAGATGTTGTCACCAAGGGGCAACATGTAGATCGGAAAGAGGAGGCGGCCAAGGATAGATCCTTGGGGAACTCCAGAGGTAATAATGTCGGGGTGAGAAGAGAAGCCATTGTTGGGGGTGCTTTAGTTATGATTGAATAGGTAAGAGTGGAACCAAGTGAGGACAGTCATACTGAGTTAGACAATGAAGGCGCGAAGTTGGAAGTGGATGTTGTGGTTGACTGTGTCAAATGCTGCATCATGGTCAGTCACAGAGGATGTCATTTATGATTATTGTTATGGTTGTTTCAGTGCAGGGGCGGAAACCTGATTGGAGAGATTCAAACCGGGAGTTGCGGGAACAGATTTTGGGAGGCCTCGACATGTTCAAGCACGTGTCAGCTGTGGCTTAGTTGGTAGCACACTCGTCTCTTGAGTCAGAAGGTTGTGGGTTCAAGACCCACTCCAGGGACTTGCGCACATAAAGCTAGGCTGACACTCCAGTGCAATGCTGAGGGAATGCTACACTGTCGGAGGTGCCGTCTTTCGGATGCGACGTTAAAACCGAGGCCCCGTCTGCTCTCTCAGGTGGACGCAATGGATCCCATTTCGAAGAAGAGCAGGGGAGTTATCCCCGGTGTCCTGGCCAATATTTCTCCCTCAACCAACATAACAAAAACAGATTATCTGGTCATTTTCTGTTTGTAGGAGCTTGCTATGCGCAAATTGGCTGTTGCGTTTCCCACATTACAACAGTGACTACACTTCAAAAAGTACTTCATTGACTGTAAAGTGCTTTGAGACGTCCATGAAAGACGCTATATAAATGCAAGTCTGCTTTCTTTCTTTCTTCTTAAACAGGAAAGGGAGTTTGGAAATAGGGCAATAGTTTGAAAGGACAGAGTGGTGGGTTTTTTGAGAAGGGGAGATGATGCTAATTTTGACAGGGAGTGGGACAGCCCCTGAGGCGAGGGAACGAGTTACAATGTCAGGTGTTGAGTGGTCAGCAGTTTACTAAGTATGGGGACAGGAAAGCAGGAGGTGGGGTTTATGGACAAGATGAGCTTGGAGAAGGCATGAGGGGAGATAGTGGAGAAGCTAGAGAGATACTAGAGCTAGGGCAAGAGAAAACCTGGAGAGAAGTTAGGCTTGGCGGTGAAGGAGAAGAGAGGAAAGCAGCAGAGATTGCTGAATGGACGATCTCAGTCTAAGCGGCAAAGAAGTTCATTCGCTCATTGCACTTGTTGGAGATAAGAGTGAAGAGGACAGGTGAGAGTGATTTAAGGAGGTGGTTGCTAGTAACATAGAAACATAGAAGATAGGAGCAGGAGTAGGCCATTCGGCCCTTTGAGCCTGCTCCGCCATTCAATGAGATCATGGCTGATCATCCAAATTCAGTACCCTGTCCCTGCCTTCTCCCCATATCCCTTTAGCCTTAAGAAATATATCCAACTCTTTCTTGAATATATTTAATGAACTGGCCTCCACCGCCCTCTGTGGCAGAGAATTCCACAGGTTCACCACTCTCTGGGTGAAGAAATTCCTCCTCATTTCAGTTCTAAATGGCTTACCCCTTATCCTTAGACTATGACCCCTGGTTCTGGACTCCCCAGCCATCAGAAACATCCTTCCTGCATCTAGTCTGTCCAGGCCTGACAGAATTTTATAGGTTTCGATGAGATCCCCTCTCAATCTTCTAAACTCCAGTGAGTATAAGCCCAATCGACACAATCTCTCCTCATACGTCATTCCTGCCATCCCAGGTATCAGCCTGGTGAATCTTCGCTGCACTCCTTCCATGGCAAGAACGTCCTTCCTCAGGTAAGGCGACCAAAACTGCACACAGTACTCAAGAAAAGAAGCTTGGGGTTATTTTTGGGGTGAGGAATCATTCAGTGCATAGGTTGAGCAAGGAAAAGAAAGAGGATATCAAGGTGAGAAACTCAGGATGGATCTTGGGGCAGGGGGTGGGGTGGGGGGGAGGCAGTAGACAGTGAGGATTTTAATTGAATGGGAGAGGCAGAATAAAGTGAAGTGTTTGAAGAAGGAAAAGGTACCAGAAGAGTAGGGGGAGACCAAGGTATGATTTTGTGATACGGGCCACACCACAATAGTTTGGATGGGATTTTTTTTTAATCATTCCTGGGATATGGGCATCGCTGGCAAGGGCAACATTAATTGCCCATCCCTAGTTGCCCTTGAGAAGGTGGTGGTGAGCTGCGTTCTTGAACCACTGCAGTCACAGAATCACAGAAACCCCACAGTGCAGATAGAGGCCATTTCGGCCCATCGAGCCTGCACCGACACATATCCCACCCGATCCCCGTAACCCCTACACCAACACATATCCTACCCTATCCCCGTAACCCCATGTATTTAATCCCCCTAACAGTAAGGGTCAATTTATCATAGCCAATCAACCTAACCTGCACATCTTTGGACTGTGGGAGGAAACCGGAGCACCCGGAGAAAACCCACGCAAACATGGGGAGAATGTGCAAACTCCACACAAACAGTCGCCCGAGGCCAGATTCGAACCCGGGTCCCTGGCGCTGTGAGGCAACAGTGCTAACCACTATGCCACCGTGCTAGTGGGATGTGGTACTCCCATAGAATTATACAGCCAAGAAGGAGGCCATTTGGCCCATCGTGCCCGTGCCGGGTCTTTGGAAGAACTATCCAAATGGTTCCACTCCCCTGCTCTTTCCCCATACCACTACAATTTTTTTCCTTTTCAAGTATATATCCAATTCCGTTTTAAAAGTTAACTCCAGAAATAGTGCTGTTAGGGAGGAAGTGCCAGGATTTTGAACCAGCGATAATGAAGGAATGCCGATATAGTTCCAAGTCAAGATGAAAAGTAACTTGGAGGGGAATTTGAAGGCTTTGGGGAGACAGGAGGTGAGTCACTTGCTGCAGAATACCCAGCCTCTGACCTGCTCTTGTAGCCTCAGTATTTATGTGGCTGGTCCAGTTAAGTTTCTGGGCAATGGTGACCCCCCCAGGATGTTGATGGTGGGAGATTCAATGATGGTAATGCCGTTGCATGTCAAGGGGCGGTGGTTAGACTCTCGCTTGTTGGAGATAGTCATGACCTGGCACTTGTGTGTTGCGAATGTTACTTGCCACTTATCAGCCCAAGCCTAAATGTCATCCAGGTTTTGCTGCATGCAGACACTGGCTGCTTCATTATCTGAGGTGTTGCAAATGGAACTGAACACTGTGCAGTCATCAGCGAACATCCCTTATGATGGGGGGAAGGTCATTGATGAAGCAGCTGAAGATGGTTGGGCCTAGGACACTGTCATGAGGGACTCCTGCAACAATGTCCTGGGGCTGAGATGATTGACCCCCAACAACCACAACCATCTTCCTTTGTACCAGGTATGACCCAAGCCAAAGGAGAGTTTTCCCCTTGATTCCCTTTGACTTCCATTTTACTAGGGCTCCTTGACATCACACTCGGTCAAATGCTGCCTTGATATCAAGGGTAGTCACTCTGACCTCACCTCTATTTTAGCTCTTTTGTCCATGTTTGGACCAAGGCTGTAATGAATGGAGCCGAGTAATACTGGCGGAACCCAAACTGAGTATCAGTGAGCAGGTTATTGGTGAGTAAGTGTCGCTTGATAGCACTGTCGACGACACCTTACATCAATTTGCAGATGTTTGAGAGTAGACTGATGGGGCATTAATTGGCCGGGATTGGATTTGTCCTGCTTTTTGTGGACAGAACATACCTGGGCAGTTTTCCACATAGTCGGGTAGATGCCAGTGTTGCAGCTGTACTGGAACAGCTTGGCTGGAGGCGCAGCTAGTTCTGGAGCACAAGTCTTCAGCGCGATAGCTAGGATGTTGTCAGCGCCCATAGCCTTTGCTGTATCCAGTGCACTCAGCCTTTTCTTGATATCACGTGGAATGAATCGAGTTGTTTGAAAACTGGTTTCTGTAATGGTGGGGACCGCAGGAGGTGGCCAAGATGGAGCATCTACTCGGCACTTCTGGCTGAAGATGGTTGCAAACGCTTCAGCCTTGTCTTTTGCACTCGCATGCTTGGCTCCGCCATCATTGAGGATGGGGATATTCATGGAGCCTCCTCCTCCTGTTAGTTGCTTAATTGTCCACCACCATTCACGACTGGATGTGGCAAGACTGCAGAGCTTTGATCTGATCCGTTGGTTGTGTGATCGCTTAGCTCTTTCTATAGCATGCTGTTTCCACTGTTGCAGCCTCCCCAGGTTGGCACCTCATTGTTAGGTATGCCTGGTGCTGCTCCTGGCATGCTCTTCTGCACTCCTTATTGAACCAGGGTTGGTCCCCTGGCTTGGTAGTAATGGTAGAGTGAGGGATATGCGGGCCATGAGGTTACAGGTTGTGGTGGAATACAATTCTGCTGCTGCTGATGGCCCACAGCGCCTCATTGATGCCCAGTTTTGAGCTGCTAGATCTGTTCTGAATCTATCCCATTTAGCACGGTGGTAGTGCCACACAACACGATGGAAAGTGTCCTCAGTGTGAAGACGCGACTTCTTCTCCACAAGGACTGTGCAGTGGTCACTGCTACCAATACTGTCATGGACAGATGCGTCTGCGACAGGTAGATTGGCGAGGACAAGGTCAATTAGGCTTTTCCCTCGTGTTGGTTCTCTCACCACCTGTCGCAGGCCCAGACTGGCAGTTATGTCCGTCAGTACTCAGCCAGCTCGGTCAGTAGTGGTGCTACCGAGCCACTCTTGGTGATGGATATTGAATTTCCCACCCAGAGTACATTCTGTGCCCTTGCTACCCCCAGTGCTTCTTCCAAGTGGTGTTCAACATGACGGAGTACTTATTCATCAGCTGAGGGAGGGCGGTAGGTGGTAATCAGCAGGAGGTTTCCTTGCACGTGCTTGACCTGAAGCCATGAGACTTCATGGGGTCCAGAGTCAATGTTGAGGATGAATGTAAATTGTGAAAATTTGTGTGAGCTGCACTTTTTCATGGAGGGCAGAGTTATGTTAATTGAATACCAGAGGCCAGTCCTTCCCGACTGTATACCACTGTGCCACCACCCTTGGTGGGTCTGTCCTGCCGGTGGGACAGGACATACCCAGGGATGGTGACGGAGGAGTTTGGGACGTTGGCTGAAAGGTATGATTCTGTGAGTATGACTATGTCAGGCTGTTGTTTGACTATCTGTGGGACAGCTCTCCTAGTTTTGGCACAAGTCCCCAGATGTTAGTGAGGAGGACTTTGCAGAGTCGACTGGGCTGGGTATGCCTTTGTCGTTTCCAAATCCGATGCCGAGGTCGATGTTGGGTGCTCTGTCCGGTTTTATTATTTTTGTTGTTTTTGTCGCGCTTTGGAACAACTGAGTGGCTTGCTAGATGATTTGAGAGGGTAGTTAAGAGTCAATCACATTGCTGTGGGTCTGGAGTCACATATAGGCCAGACCTCAGTTTTCCTCCCCTAAAGGACATTAATGAGCCAGATGGGTTTTTACCGCAATCCAATAGTTTCATGGTCATCATTACTGATACTAGCTTTTTTTTAAATTCCAGATTTAAAGTATATGGTGAAAAGTATAACATTTAACTTTTTGGGGGAGGGCGCAGGAGGAGCAGGAGTGTTGGCTCAACCGAGGCCTCCCCTGAGATTGCCCCTCCTCAGGTCCGACTTGCTGGCCGATTTCCCAAACTAGTGAACTCCATCAGAGTGTCTACTTGAGCCTGCAGCTCGCCGGTGGTATTTAAATGAAGCCCAGCATGTTTAAGAAAATGCAATTGCGGACGTTTTTCTAATTGTTAATTCAAATTATTCTGATGTCATAAAGATGCCTTCAAAGATAAAGAAAATATACTGTAGGTCTCAGTGAGGTGAAATTTTATAAAATAGCTTTAAGAGATTGCCATAAAACACCAGAAATGCGACTTTGGGTCCTTTTACGCCCAAAAGTTTAGACGTAAATTTACAGCAACTTCAGAACAAATGTAAATTCTGAAAATTTGCGTGAGCTGCACTTTTTCATGGAGGGCAGAGTTATGTTAATGAATGCCAGAGGATTTTGATGGCGGCTTTGTGCAATCGGTGTGAAAGATTGAGGAAATTTGAGCATAGCGTAAAAATGGGCTTAAGTGACATATGCCTGAATTTCATCTATCTTTTGCACTGTAAATCGGCATTGTGCCGTACTTGTGCTGCTCTTTAGCCTAAATTTTCAGGAAATTCCAGGCCTGAGCACATTCGGCTACATTTGTGCATTCTGAGCATGTGCAGTTTTCGGCATTTGACAACAAAGTCAGTGCATCGATAGTAATTAAAGTGCAGAAGGACGTGCTCCCCGATCCTGTGAGGATTTGAACTTTTTTTGCTTTTTCCATGAGTTTGAAAGAAAATGGAGATTAGATTCTGAAAACATTATTTCAGACAAGTAATTTAAAGGTTGCTGTTTTCTATTATGAACTTCTCCGAGATTACGCCAGTAAGCAGCATCACTTGTCATGTGTATTTTTTGTTGATAGTTAGAAAGAAGGTTTTTTAGTCATTTGCCTCTATTTTATTTCTTTATTCTGTTAAAAAAAATCTCTTATTTGAAACAGTTTGGGGGAGAAATTGGGTGAGTAGCGCCACCTGTTAGCGCCTAAAGAGGCAGTCAGCGGCTGTAGCGCCACTGGCTGCGTCCCCCGCGATATTCAGTAGGGGCGCTAATGGTGGTGTTAGGCATTTGCGCTGCGCCGCCACCGATGACGTCATCGGTGTGCGCAGCGCCCCATTCGTGCCCCGTTCACGATATTTGGTAGCGAACGCCGCAGTTGTGCCGCTCGCTACCCACGCCCGGTTCACGGGGCCTTACTGTGCTGGCAGCGGCACAAGTTAAGGTGGAGGTGCGGGGCGGCTGCTTTTTCGGCGGCCGCCTGCCAGCACCTCCGTCCCCGGCCTCCTAACCCCCCCCCCCCCCCCGCGGCATTGCCGGCTGTTTCCCGAGAGCCCGGCACTTCTCCTTGATGCCGGGCTCATTTGCCGGCACTCGCGAGCGGGGATCGCGCTGTTGCAGGCACCACCCCCTTAACAGTGGGAGGAAGGCCTGCAGTACCGCAGCGTGCCGTGCCGCAGCATGTGGCGCTGCGGCATGTTGCGCTGCGATAATCAGTTTCAGCGCCCTAAGAGGGACGCGGAGCGCCTCGAGCCTCGCCCCGTGTCCCTCGAGGTGCACTGAAACTGAATTTCTGGCAATCGGTATCACTCCGATTGCTGCGCTAAATCCTGCGCTCAGGCGACTTTTGCGCCACTTTGGCGCCCCAACCCAATTTCTAGGCCTTTGTATTTTAAATTAACGTTGGGGTGTATGGGCAAGTCAATATCATTTGGAGTTAAACCTTAGAATAGAGTTCTAATGGATGACCAAACCCAATCATTAGCCCGGGGTAGATTTTCACATCCAGCAGTGGCAGGAAACTGCTGGTAGCAAATCGCCCACCTATTATACACCCCACCCGATTTTCCTTTTCATTGATGTAGATAGCCCGAACGGCCGGTTTCTATGCTGCAGATTCTATTGTAATTATATATTTGTGAGTCTCCGAACCAAAGTTAAACCAAACCAAGTGGATGTAAAAAAAAAATCATGTTTCTAATATTTAAATAATTTCTGTAAACTAATGCTTCTCAAAGATCCATAACCATACTTTCTGCTTGGAATCAAGCCAGTGCATATCATGAATTTCAAAAGAAATGAATAAATTATAACATGAATATGGTCATGTTCCATGGACTATCCTTCATCCTGTGAAAGAATATTAAAAAAAGATTGCTCAGTGGAGTGCAGAAATGGCATATGGTATCTTTTGAAATCTAAACGATTAGAGGCTGCAGATTCATGAGTTATTTTTAATTTTTGGTAATGTGGAAAATCATGTTCCTGTATTTCATCCAGTCCTTAGTATATTTTTAATTATTGAAAAGAGCCGGCACTCCATTATCACGATTAAAATTTTGACCAGTTAAATATTCCAAACCGCGAGACTCTCTCATGCTTGATGGATTCTAAATACTTAAACATTGATTGCTACATTAAAGGAGCATTAAAGAGAATGAATGGCTCTTATATTTCTCTCCCTGGCTCCCTTTACATTACCCAAGGATTTCCAAGACTCCCCCAGGCATTCCCCACCCTTCTGTCTCAATTTCTTGCGCTTGCATCTCATGGGTACCTCAAGAAACTAATGGTGGGCTTTACGCTGGGACTCTCCTCAGATCGTGAGGTGCAAATCAAAGAAGATGAAACAGGTAGGTGCCCTACATTTTACAGCAGCACATAGAGGTTTTTGTTGTCTAGAGGCCTTCTGGCTCCCTTTGGAGAACAGACCTCTGAGGCCTGCAGCTGCACGCCTGATTCCACCCTTGATTCCTGGCATAAGGTCCTACTAGAGGGTGGGCATGAGCTAGGGGTGCGACCGGGTCATATGAATGAGCTGGCCCACCAAATCTTGCTGTACTTCAGGCAGGATAGGTAGACCACAATTCCAGTGTACTCCACCTGTCCAGCAGTCGGGAAAGAAGGAGGGGCGCAAAATAGAAGTATAGCTCTTCTGTCTGCTGGCTGTAAAGGGACTTTGTGAAAAGAGTTTGGGCAAACTTAAAAGTGTTTGAATAAGAATGGAGCTAATGGGATAAAACTGTCCCTTAATTGGCATTCAGTTTGTATGTTTTTCAGTGCAGAAATGGAAAACTGTTGCAGCATTGCACTAAGGAGTGTTCTTCTGAAGTTGGGGCGAAGGCTCATTATCGGCACAAGATAGAGGTAGCTTAACTCTGTTTCTAACCAAGCTGTGCCTAAACTGGAAGTGCTTGATGCTGAATTTGGGTTTTTGAAATAGAAACATTCTATTCCCCAGTGCTAACATCCAATAACGAATAAATAATTTATATAGTGCCTTTCACATCAAAGGATTTTTAATTACTTCACACAGTGAATTACCTTTTGAAGCACAGTGGCTTGTTATGTAAGCACATTTGGCAAACGTTCTGTACAAGCTCAGCCCAAAAACAGCTAGGAGATGAATGACCAGACAATCTGTTTATCAGGTAATTTTGATCGAGGGAGAAAGGTGGCCTTGGACACTCGGAGAACTCCTTACATTTCTTAGAATAGTGCTATGAGATCTTGAACATCCTTCTAAAATACCAGCACAGACAGATTGGTTTAGTATCTCATCTGACATTGTAGCACCTCCCTCGTATTGCACTGTGTCAGTCTAGATCATTCCCTCAAGCCCTGGTGTCAGCTCTAGCCCTACAGTTTTCTGACCCAAAGATTTTGATGAGAGCAGAAATTCATGAAAGAGAGTAAAAATAAAATAAAATATATATATTTTAATAAAGAAATGTACAATCACAACTGCTTTCATTCTGAATGATACATGTTAGTTTGAATACAACAGATCAGGTATTGGATCACTAAGCTTCCAAGAAGAATACACACCAACCCTGAATTTGAAGAAATTGTCTACTGCTTGCTTGGAAGTTAGAAGTTTAAGTACGTGGGCATGGTTAACATTAGTGAAGTATTATAGTCTTACATTTCTCTCACGGCGAGTGAGTGCTAAAGCTGTTCAAACAGAATAAGGACTCATTTCTAGCTAAGCACAGTTCTTGTGTTCTGGCCATGAACGCTAAGAGCCCGTGAAGCATGAGGTCATTCATTCTCCTCCCTGCCCCTCTCGCTCCTGCGTGTTCATTCAGTAATCTGAATGGTTACCTGTTTACTTTTCTATTTGAAGTAGTGTTCTGCAAAACTTCCTCTGCTTTGAATGAAAGATTTAAATAGCAGTAAAGATATGGGCCCAGATTTTGCAGTAAAAATAACCATGAGGCTATTAGCACTCACTGTTTGTTTATTGAAGAGTAAATCGGATAGCCGACCGCACATGCACAGTTAAACATGGAAATCAGGAGGTTGAGGTCCAAATTGCCCTGCTCCTCCAGAAGCTCATTGAGAGACTCTGCATTGAAACACATGTAAGGGCATAAAGTCGTTGTAATTATGTGATAGATAACCACTAAACTCGACAGAAAAAGTTAGGGCTTGTCCATTCCAGTGTAGGTAAAATTATAATGCCATGATAAGTCTTAATTACTGCCAAACAACCTTTCTGGCACTAAAAATTAACTTTTACAAGTGTGGAGTCTCATTCCTTCAGATTTTAATTACTGTTGGAAATTAAAAAAATAAAAAATGTAAATAAAAATTATTTTTTAACTTTTTCTTTCTGTCTCTTTTATCTTGCTCTCTTAAATCCATCTTTCCTTCCCTCTCTGTATTTCACTTTCTGCACATGATTTGACATTGAATTACATATTCTAACTTACACTTCCTAGTTCAGACTGCGTGCCACAGTAAGGATTCTTCAATCTGTTCAGGAGATACACAGTTGCATGTTCTGCTGACACAGGCCCCAGATGCTCTGTAGAGGGCGCCACACTATTTTGGCTCTCTAATTTACAGTAAGTTTCAGTCCAAATTCCCATAGAAAGTCTGTGGGCAAGAACAAGTGTAATGAACGGCTGGCACCATTTGTTCGCCATGAAGAGCAAACTCCGACCCAATATGTATAAATATATATATATATATATATTTTAAATGTCGCAACCCTAGCCAAGTTTAACTACATTGGGTTGAAGGGGATCGCACTCTCCTTCCCAAGAAGTATTTGGGACTAGGGACAGGAAATGATTGTTTGGAGAAGATGCACAATTAAAGTCATGGATTAAGAGAGCCCAAACATGTAACATTGCCTGCTTTTTGCACCAATTGCGAGTGTCAATCACTCCCGATAAGGAGGTTGTTGGATGGTTGCAAAGTAAAATCACCTCTACTCTTACTACCTGTGACTGTTCTTGAGTGTTTATAACATTATGTAATCTATATTCCTGGATACAATTTCACTTTTTCCACCAACAAGCATGGATTCAACCAACAATTCGCTGATCTGGGAGTACGTGACACTGACTGGGTGTGAAACGTAGGAAAATGTTCCACCAAAGTGGACACAAAAATCCAGGTGAAAAATATGAGTAAATGTATGGAAATTTTCTTACATTTACTGGATACATTTAGTCAATGAGGTAAAATGAATGCTTCACAAGTGAGGCTGACTGGATAACTTATGAGCGATGAAATCATAGTTGGTGCTTGGTCAGTCTCATGAGTCAAGATATTTATAATTTCTTTCTGCTGGCCATGTCACATTTTATTTATATCACATGTTTAAATATAATTTTTGAACATATTCATTGTTTTTAATGGCTTCACAAGTGGAGAGATGTGAAAAATATCTCTTCAGTTCCCAGGACACGTAAGTGGTCAGTGTACGTAGGCAACCAGAACAGAGGAGTATTGTGTGAAGGAGGCAGTGTTGCGGGACTGAATAAAGGACCCAAATAAGTGAAAGATAAAAGAGTGGTTCTGGACAAGCTTGTCAGAGGTATAGAATGTGGTACTGTCCTCATATTGATGTTAAAATAGTGAGCATGACAGTGGCCAGGGATAGACCTTACTCCCCAGAGTGGAATATTATGTCAAAAATCCAGACTTGCAATAGACAAGAGCTGAAAGGAGTTTATGCAAATATAAGTGGCAGCAGTGATGTGTAGCAAAACATAAAACATGCATTAAAATATAGTGATAGAATAAACTTGAGTGAACAGATAAAAGAAAATGAACAGCAGGTTACCACAAGTAAATAAGTGAACATAACAAAAATAAACTTGATCAGAGTGAATATATACAGATGATTAATGCAATTGTAGTGAAATAAACACTTGAAAATGTGCAACTGGTTACAATGATCCTTACTGGTTATAATTTACTTCTTATAATATTCAATAAAATCTAGACATTTTTAAGTTATTACAGTGGTACATTCTGAGATTCTATCATGTTTTCCCTGAGAATATATCGATATTTTAACTCTAGCAAGTGCAAGTCTAGGTAGTCCATACTGTACACCAACTGAACAGATCTAATCAGCAGTGAAAGGTAAGCAAAATTTGGAAGAGAAAAAAGGTGAGAGGGATAACATTTGGAAATATAAACGGTGGGTACTTATGTTTTCAACTCAGACAAAGTTTTAAAAACAGGAAAATTGACACCAGAGCTGCAGTAGAACCTATTTAATATTGTACATTTTATTTTATTTTACATTTTTTTTATTCATTCAAGGGATGTGAGCACCGCTGGCAAGACCAGCATATATTGCCCATCCCTAGTTGCCCTTGAGAAGGTGGTGGTGAGCCGCCTTCTTGAACCACTGCAGTCCATGTGGTGAAGGTACTCTCACAGTGCTGTTAGGGAGGGAGTTCCAGGATTTTGACCCAGCGACGATGAAGGAACGGCGATATACTTCTAAGTTAGGATGGGGTGTGACTTGGAGGGGAACTTGGAGGTGGTGGTGTTCCCACGCGCCTGCTGCCCTTGTCCTTCTAGACGGTAGAGTTTGCGGGTTTGGGAGATGCTGTCGAAGAAGCCTTGGCTTCTAAGGGCATGAAATAAATGACCTAAATTTAACAAACAAAAACACCTAAGCTTTTAATGGCTGGCCTAGACTTGAATGGACCTGTAGCCAACTTTAGCAGACCTGTGAATATTTGTATATAAATAGTTCAAAATTTGAGGTAATCTTTTTTATACATGTGCTCGGAAGTCAGGGTGAGACATGACTCCTGATCTATATTATCACATTTGCAACATTGTATACCTGAAATCATTTTGGCTGGAATCTTTACCTTCGAGTCGGGTTGCGTGCATGCGGGCCGCGTAGCGGGTCGGGAATCCGAAGATTTGAACAGCGCATTCTGCACTGCGCGTTTAACTCAACGGTCCCAATTAAAACAGTTGTGCGTGTTTCCCGGCGCAATTAAATGGAGCGGGTCTGATGACGTCTCCGATGACTCGTTTTCAGCATGGATATTTAAAGCAGCCTTGCACACGTCTCATTTGAAGGTTGATGTAGGAGTGCAGAATGTGGTTTCCAGAGGTCTCAATAGCGTAATAAAACTAACAAAACTGTGGGTCATGGAGACAAGACAGAGGGCAGCGCCAAGATTCACCGTTACCTCCCTGGAAGTTCTGGTGCAGGCAGTAACAGCATGCAGGGAGGTCCTCTTCCCTGGCAATCGACAAAAACAACCACCTAAAGAGACAAAAAGGGCATGGCTAGAGATCACAGAAGGGGTCAGTAGCAAGGATGTCGTCATGAGGACGTGGATCCAGTGCCGGAAAAGATTCAATGATCTCATGAGGTCAAGAAAGGTGAGTGCAGGGCCACATTCACCTACATCCTGATGTGCCTGTCACCCCAACCCCATCACTCTGCCTTCCCAAGCTTACTCCAGCACATCACTCCTCACTCTGACCTACCTTGCATGTCCACCCAACCCTCTCTCTCAATGTACATACTCACATCCCTGTCTGACTAACCACCACCGACACTCACCTCACCCTAATGCAATCATAACTGTTGTGTATGTACCTTTAAGGGAATAACTGGTCTCAGACTGCAGTACCGGCAGTGACCACCCCTGTATAAAAGGCCCTAGCAGGCTTCTGTAGTTTTCAGTTTCCAGGTTGTCTCCATTCAGTAAAGACTTGTTATAATCAACTCCTGCAGTCCATGTCTCAATTATACACGGACATAATACTGGCGATGAGTAAGAAACGAACTTACCTGCAACTTGGCAGCACCTCAGACAACGTTATTGAAGGTCGAAGCCAGAAGAACAAAAAAAAAATAATAATCCAAAGAAACTCGAGAAACGGGCGTCGACCATGGGCAACCGCCCTCCAAATCATCTAATTGAAAAGTGCAGGAGAGACTGTCGAGAGCCAGGCTTGCTTCTCCAGTCTGTGGTTTCCCAGCTAATCGGGCTGGTGGCAGGTAGTGCACTGATCCTTCCTGGGCTGCGGCGGGCTAGAGCTCGATCGGATGGCTCTGCAACGGGGCCGGGCAGCGAGTCGGGAAGCAGAGAGAGAGAGAGAGGGTGGAGCACACAGGGCGCGGCCAGTGCTTCGCAGCCGGGCAGCGTTCGGACCTAAGAAGAGGGAGGGAAGTGTCCCAGAGGGTCCGCTCCACGACGGGAACGGTTCTTCAATTAACAGAGCAAATATTGAAGCGCGATAGTAAAATAAATATAATCGCCAGCAACAGCGCTGGCAGCAGCGGCAGCGGCGGGAAAGCGCAGGAGGCGCCATCTTAACTCGGCAGGGAAGAAGGAAAAGCGCGGGAGGCGCCATTTTGATCCATCAGGGACGAAGGCAAAGCGCGGGAGGCGCCATCTTAGATTTTCAAGATGCCAAAGACTGGTGATATCCTGCCTTCGATAATGCAATAGAAGACTGGACCACGTATGTGGAAAGAGTCGAGGTATATTGCGAGGCAAACGAAATAGCCGATGAGAAAAAGGCATCGGTATTGCTAAATTTAATGGGCGCAAGAACGTACGGCCTATTGCGGGACCTGATTACTCCAGCCAAACCGAAGGCGAAGAGTTTTAACGAAATTGTTGCTATCCTACAGGAACACCTAAATCCTACACCGCTGCTGATAGCAGAAAGATTTAAATTCCACAGGAGAAATCAGCATACAAATGAGAGCAATGCTGATTACCTTACGGAACTACACAAGCTATCAAAGCACTGCCAGTTCGGAGCAGGACTGGCAGATACCTTACGGGACAAATTTGTCTGTGGACTCCTGAGTGAAGGAGCCCAGAAGAGGTTACTCTCAGAGAAAGAGCTGATGCTAGATAAGGCTTTCAGCGTGGCAGTATCGTACAAAGCAGCAGCAAGGGGAGCTGCAGAAATACAACAAAAGCCACAGGAATACGGCACCCACGAAATGACATGGGGATTTGCAAAATGTTATCGCTGCGGCAGAACAAACCATGACCAGAAGGACTGCTGGTCCAAGGACAAAATATGCAGGCAATGCAGAAAGATGGGACACATTGCATGAGTTTGCAGGTCTGGGAAGAAGACCAACGACAACAAAAAGGCTACTAAGGAACCGTACAGGAAAGTACAAAAGATGACGGACAGTAGTTCCGAAGACCAGATGAGCGATAGTGAATCCGGGAACAAGAGACTAAGCTGTCTCAAACTTCACAACGTAATCGCAAAAGAGGATCTCCGAACCATTTGGGTCACCCTCATGATAGCAGGGTCCCAAGTCAAAATGGAATTGGATACAGGATCAGCCCTGACCGTCATGAATCGACGAGACTACGAGCAGCTATTCTCACACATACTCTTGAGAGAGACATCCATTGTCTTGAGGACATATACGGGGCAAAAAGTATACCCCAGAGGAAAAATAAGGGTGCCTGTCGAATACAACGGCAAGAAAATACGGAAATTGTATCTCTACATTCTGCAAGATGGTGGACCACCGTTATTGGGACGTGAATGGATCAGAAAGATAAGTTTAGACTGGCAATCCATTCAGGCACTGACGGTGGCTGGTAAAAAGGATGACGACGTCACTCCTGGACGATTGTCAACAATTTTAGCTGACACCAAAGAGGTATTTCAACAAGAACTGGGCACTCTTAAAGGCATAACCGCCTCGATAAAAATAGAGGAGAATGCAATTCCCAAGTTTTTCAAAGCAAGACCGGTACCATATGCAATTCGCCCAGCCGTCGAGGCAGAGCTGGAGAATCTGGAGAATGCAGGCGTGTTATCTAAGGTAGACTGGAGCGAGTGGGCAACACCCATCGTTCCTGTCATGAAGAAAACGTTAAACAATATGTCTGAGGAGCCAAGGAAGGTTCGCATCTGTGGGGACTTCAAGGTGACGGTGAACCCAGTCCTTCACACAGTACAATATCCTCTTCCAAGGATAGAAGATATCTTCGCCTCACTATCTGGAGGGAAGCGTTTTACAAAAATTGACCTAGCACAAGCATATTTGCAGATGGAGGTTGAAGAATCCCCTAGGAAGTATCTCACGATAAACACTCACAAAGATCTTTACCAGTATAATCGACTGGTATTCGGAGTAGCATCAGCTCCGGCGATATGGCAAAGAGCGATGGAACAAGTCCTGCAAGGGATTCCGGGGACTCAGTGTTACTTAGACGACATCCTAGTGACAGGTGAAGATGACAGTGAACACCTTGCCAACCTAGAGCAGGTGCTCACTAGACTACGTGAACATGGGCTACGAGCCAATCGCCCCAAGTGTGAGTTTTTTAAGAAACAGATATCGTATTGTGGCCACGTGATTGATGAAGAGGGGTTGCATAAGTCCCCTGACAAAATTGAAGCGGTAGTTAACGCTCCAGCGCCTGAAAATGTGTCGCAACTAAGGTCATTCCTCGGATTGGTGAATTACTACCATAAGTTTTTGCCGAATTTGTCCACAATTCTGCATCCACTGAACGCCCTACTACGAACGGGAGTAGCATGGAAATGGAGCGATGAATGTAAGCGGGCCTTTCAGAAGAGTAAGGACCTAATCACTTCAAGAGAAGTATTGGCTCACTACAACCCATCACTACCGATAAGACTGGCGTGTGATGCGTCTCCCTACGGCATTGGGGCGGTACTGTCACATAAATTCCTTGATGGTTCAGAGAGGCCGATAGCTTTTGCGTCACGCCCGTTAACTTCAGCTGAGCGTAACTACGCCCAGATTGACAGAGAGGCCCTCAGCCTGGTGTGGGGGGTGAAGAAGTTCAATCACTACCTGCATGGTCAGAAATTTACTCTACTAACTGATCATCAACCTCTCGTCTCCATTTTCAACCCTCAGAAGGGCGTACCGATAATGACGACACAACGGCTACAGAGGTGGTCCCTTTTCCTAGGGGCACACCAATATGACATCGAGTACAAAGGAACTAAACAGCATGGGAATGCTGATGGATTGTCGCGCCTACCGTTGCCGACGGTGGAAGAAGAACTGGCAGTGGATCCAGTGGAGTTATTCCACAGGACTATAGTCGAATGTCTCCCTGTGACGAATGCAAACATAGAAAAGGAAACACGAAATGACCCGACACTCTCCTGGGTCTATGATTTAATGGTAAAGGGATGGCCAGCACATGGCGAACCACTGCTGCCAGCATTTTCGCCGAGAAGAGAACAGCTGTCAGTGTGCAGAGGAACCTTGATGTGTGGATCCAGAGTAGTAATTCCACCCAAATTGAAGGATAGAGTGCTCAATGAGCTTCATGAGGGTCATCTGGGAGGGGTAAAAATGAAGAACTTAGCCAGAGCGTTTGTGTGGTGGCCGGGAATCGATAGAGAAATTGAAGAGATGACCAAGAGCTGTACAGGATGCCAGAAGGTCCAAAACGCCCCACCACAAGCCCCTCTACATCCATGGGATTGGCCCTCATCTCCATGGCAAAGGGTGCACATTGATTTTGCTGGTCCCTTTATGGACTCGATGTTTTTAATTGCGGTGGATGCACATTCAAAGTGGCCAGAGGTAATAAAAATGTCCTCAACCACCACAGAAAAAACTATCACAGTCTTACGAACCATATTCACCAGGAATGGGCTGCCTGAACAGATTTGCTCTGACAATGGACCACAGTTTGTGTCTGAAGAGTTCCGGAGGTTCTTAAAGAACAATGGTGTTAAGCATTACACATCCGCCCCATATCATCCAGCCACTAATGGATTGGCCGAGAGGTTTCTTCAAACATTCAAGAAGGCTATCAAGGCAATGTGTAATGAAGATATACCCCTACAACACAAGGTGGATAACTTCTTGTTTGCCTACCGGAATGCGACACATGCGGTTACCAACCAAACTCCAGCCATGATGTTCTTCAATCGAAGACTACGATGCCACTTTGATTTGGTTAAGCCAAACGTCAGAAGAGATGTGGAGAACAGGCAGTTTCAGAATATGAATGAAAGGCCGACCAGGAGTTTTAAGATAGGTCAACCAGTTTTGGCCCGGGACTACCGCACAGAGAAATGGCAGCCAGGAACGATCTGTACACGGCAAGGACCTCTAATGTATACCGTGGACGTTGGAAAGAGCATTGTAAGATGCCATGCTGACCAGATTCTAGAGTCACTTGAAAACGTCAACTCCACACCACGATCTGATACACCTGGCGATGAAACCGAAGTACCAATTGCATCTACCGCAGAATCGGTGATATTGGAAGCAGACGAACCAAACAACGACATTGATCCCGACGCAACCCTGCCAGAAGAACCTGATATCCCAAAGAGGCGTTATCCAGACAGAATCAGGAAACCTCCTCAAAGACTGAACTTATAATTGCTTAACTTCAACCAATGTATCTAGCAACCGTAATTGTAATTGTAATTAGTTATTATTTAGTTGTTAAATGAATGTTATGTACTGTTTATCTAAAAGGGGAGGAATTGTTGTGTATGTACCTTTAAGGGAATAACTGGTCTCAGACTGCAGTACCAGCAGTGACCACCCCTGTATAAAAGGCCCTAGCAGGCTTCTGTAGTTTCAGTTTCCAGGTTGTCTCCATTCAGTAAAGACTTGTTATAATCAACTCCTGCAGTCCGTGTCTCAATTATACACGGACATAATAATAACAAGTAATACCACAGAAGGAGGCCATTTAACAATGTCACGCCACTCCCTCATAGTCACCCTCTACAGATGTAGCCCTTCCATTCCTGATACTAATTCCATCACTCTCACTCAAAGTTCTCTTCTTTCCCCCCTTGCAGAAGAGAGCCGACAACAATAAGGAGAGGCAGAGAACTGAAGGTGGCCCTCCAGTCTTCAGTCATTTGGCTCCAGCAGAGGACAAGGCCCTAGAGATCTCTGGAGTTGCAGAGCTGCTGGCGGTGAGAGATGGAGTGAGGGGGACCTCCCAGCAACTTGGTGACAGAATTAAATCTCATACAGCCACATGGCATACACCAATCACCCATATGGTGACTGATGTCAACATCCAGTGAAATGTCATCATGTGCATAATGAGAACGTTACCCATTCTTATTATAACACTTCTAATTCATCTCTTTACTCTCCCACAGGTCCATCAAGTGCCCCACCCCCCACTCTCCAGCCACAGGAGGAAGACAACTCCTCAGAGGAAGCTGCACTCTCTGAGGATGCACCGTCACCAGACCCATGCACAGCCAGCACCAGCACAGATACACATTCCTCGGTGGGTCCTGTGCGAGATAGAGTAGTGTTGTCACCTGGTGTCTCACACATCACAAGTGAGCAAGAGCAGATGTTGAAGACGGGACAGCAATGGAGAATCCTCACTGGAAGGTGCAGGACGCTCCCAACTCTGCTCAGCTGGATGCAGATGCTGCGCCTCGGGGGCCATCAAGAAAGATGGTGATCTTGGAGGGGCAGCAACAATTGCATGAGGCTCTGGCAGCTTTTGCAGCCATGATGTCTGCAAATGTGCAGAGAATGGAGGAGTCCATCTTCAACATTAGCACCACCACGTCGCAGGTGATGGAGATAATGTGGTGTTCCATGGAAAGGATGGCCACCTGCATGGAGCAGCAAATGTGCCAGTCCAACAAGCACATGCTTGCTGTGAACAACAAATGGCAGACGCTCGTAGACCTCATCTCGAGGAGGGATATATATGTAGACGTGGGTTCTCATGGCCCCACTGCTGTGCAGCAGGGTGCTCTCCAGTTCCTTGCTAGCAGGGAAGTGCAGGTGGCCCATGAGAGGGAGAATGGTGAGAGGGGACATGGAAGTGGGGGCTCCTCTCAAAGCGCTCACACTTATCCCCATTGCCTCCCCCTCAGTCAGAGTGAATGGTGAAACATTAGTTAACCTTGAGCAATGGGAGCTTGGGTGACAGGAATGACTTGGTCATTATAGGGCTGCTTTGTGGTGTTGGGGTGGTGGTTAGGGAGCACTGGAACAAGTTAAGTAAATCTGGCCATTATGAGGCCATCCCAGGCCTCCCAGGCAGCAATGTGCGCCACTGCTGGGGCCATCGCCACCTCAGGTTCGTCATCCTCCTCGTCTTCCTCATGATCATATTGAATGTTGGAGCAGGCTCGAATGAATGAATGGCCTACTCCTGCTCCTATTTTTCCATGTTTCTATGTTTCCACCTGTTCCCCCCCCTCTGAAGAGGCTGTGCACTCTACGCCTTGCTCCTCCTGCAGCTCCAATCCTCACTGCTGCGCTATGTTGTGCAGCACGCAGCATACGACGATGATTCTGGAGACCCTAGCTGGTGCGTACTGATGGGCTCCTCCAGGTCTGTCAAGGCTTCTTCAGCATGCTGATTGCTTGCTCAGTGACACATCTGGTGGACATGTGGCTGTCATTATAACGCTCATCGACCTCAGTACTTGGCCTCCTCAAGGGTGTCATGAGCCAAGTCTTCAGTGGATAGCCCTCGTCTCCAGCCAGCCGGTAAGTCTGTTTGGAGGATCGAAGAGTTGAGGGAGGGTGGACTGGCGCGGCATAAAAGACTCATAACTGTTAGATCCGTGTATCTTGATGTTGTGTGTCCTTCAATAACTAGACAGTGACTGCAGGGAACAATCAACAGGTGTTTACTGGATGAGGGTTACTCTAAAACTAAACGTACAGATCCCTACTCAGTGTTTATATACAGGTGTGGTCACTGCCGGTACTACAGTATACAGGAGCTGTAAAAAGTAGCTCTCCCCTTAGAGGTACATACACTACAATTCCTCCCCTTTTAGATTAACAGTACCATAACATTCATTTAACAATTAACACTTTTAACATGCACATTAACTGAAAATAGTCCATTTATAAATTCAGTCTTTGGGGCGGCTTCCTGATCCTTTCTGGATAGCGCCTTTCCTGAGTGTCTTGCTCTTGGTGCGGAGGCCCCCTGTCGTCAGTTGGTTCATCAGCTTCCGATGCTACTGTTTCTGGGGTAGATGCTACCTGTATGTCGGGTTCATCACCAGGTATGCGAGACATGGGGTTGACTCGTTCCTGTGACTCTAGGATCTGGTCGACGTGGCGTCTCACAATGTTCTCCCCAACATCCACTGTGTACATTAGTGGCCCCTGCCATGTGCATATCGTTCCTGGTTGCCATTTCTCTGTTCGGTAGTCGCGGGCCAATACTGGTTGCCCTACATTGAAGCTCCTTGTCGGCTTCTCATTGATGTGCTGGAATTGCTTATTCTCAACATCTCTTCGTACATTTGGTCTGAGCAAATCCAGACGAGATCTCAACCTTCGGTTAAAGAACATCATGGCCGGGGTCTGGTTGGTGACTGCATGTGTCGCATTTCTGTAGGCTAACAGGAAATTGTCCACCTTATGCTGCAGTGGAATGTCGTCATCGCACATGGCCCTTACTGCTTTCTTAAAGGTTTGTACGAACCTCTCAGACAATCCATTTGTGGCTGGATGATACGGGGCAGATGTGTAATGCATTACCCCATTCCTTTTCATGAATCTTCGAAACTCTTCGGACACAAACTGTGGTCCGTTATCAGAGCAAATCTGCTCTGGCAAGCCGTTCCTGGCAAATATGGTCCATAGGACTGCAATAGTTTTCTCTGTGGTGGTGGACGACATTTTGATCACCTCAGGCCATTTCGAGTGCGCATCCACGGCTATTAAAAACATTGAGTCCATGAATGGACCAGCAAAATCAATATGCACCCGTTGCCATGGAGATGAGGGCCACTCCCATGGGTGTAGAGGGGCCTGTGGTGGTGCATTTTGGACCATCTGGCATCCTGAGCAGCTCTTTGTCAGGTCCTCAATTTGCTGATCGATCCCCGGCCACCACACATAAGCCCTAGCAAGGCTTTTCATTTTCACCCCTCCCAGATGGCCTTCATGAAGCTCATTTAGCACTCTCTCCCTTAACTTGGGTGGAATTACCACTTGGGATCCACACATCAAGGTCCCCTGGCATACTGACAGCTGTTCTCTTCTGGATGAGAATGCTGGCAACAGTGAGTCGCCATGTGTTGGCCATCCCTTCACCGTCAAATCATATACCCAAGACAGTGTCGGGTCATTTCGGGTCTCCTTCTCTATATCAGCGTTAGTTACTGGCAAGCGTTCAATTATAGTCGAATAAAATATTTCGACAGGGTCCACTGCTGGTGCTTCCTCCGCAGTAGGCAGTGGCAGGCGTGATAGCCCACCACCGTTTCCATGCTGTTTCGTGCCCTTATACTCGATTTCATATTGGTTCGCCCCTAGAAAAAGGGACCATCTTTGTAGCCGTTGCGCAGTCATCACCGGAACGCCCTTCTTTGGATTAAAGATGGAGACAAGTGGTTGGTGGTCAGTCAGCAAGGTGAACTTCTGCCCGTGCAGATAGTGGTTGAACTTTTTCACTCCCCACACTAGGCTGAGGGCCTCCCTGTCAATCTGGGCGTAGTTACGCTCGGCTGAGGTTAGTGACCGAGACGCAAAGGCTACCGGCCTCTCCGAGCCATCCGGGAACTTGTGCGACAGCACCGCTCCAATGCCATAGGGTGATGCATCACACGCCAACCGAATTGGTAGTGCTGGGTTGAAATGAGCCAACACCTCTTTTGATGTGATCAATTATTTGCACTTCTGGAAAGCTCGTTTACATTCGTCATTCCACTTCCATGGTACCCCCGTTTGCAGTAGGGTGTTCAGTGGGTGTAGTACTGTAGACAAATTCGGCAAGAACTTACGGTAGTAGTTCACCAGCCCGAGGAACGACCTCAATTGTGACACATTTTCCGGTGCTGGAGCCTTGACTACTGCCTCAATCTTTTCAGGGGACTTATGTAACCCCTCTTCATCAATAAAGTGGCCACAATACGAGATCTGCTTCTGGAAAAACTCGCATTTGTGGCGATTTGTTCGGAGCCCATATTCCTGCAATCTAGTGAGCACCTGCTCCAGGTTGGCAAGGTGATCACTGTCATTTTCGCCCGTGACCAGGATGTCGTCCAAATAACACTGGGTCCCTGGAATCCCTTGCAGGACTTGATCATTGCCCTTTGACAAATAGCCGGAGCTGATGCTACCCCGAACACCAGCCGGTTGTATTGGTAGAGACCTTTATGAGTGTTGATTGTGAGGTACTGTTTCGAGGCTTCTTCTACCTCCATTTGCAGGTATGCCTGGGCCAGATCACTCTTAGTGAAGCGTTTCCCTCCAGATAGCGAGGCGAAAATATCTTCAATCCGCGGAAGCGGATATTGTACCGTGTGAAGGACTGGGTTCACTGTCACCTTAAAGTCCCCACAGATGCGAACCTTCTTTGGTTCCCCAGGCGTATTACTCAATGACCTCTTCATTACAGGAACGATGGGTGTAGCCCACTCGCTCCAGTCCACTTTGGACAGTACTCCTGAACGTTCCAAACCTTCCAGCTCTGCTTCGACGGCTGGACGGATCGCAGAAGGCACCGGTCTGGCCTTAAAAAACTTTGGGCTTGCATTTTCCTCTATTTTGACCATCGCTGTTATGCCTTTTAGTGTTCCGAGTCCCTCCTGGAACACTTCTTGTGCATCAGTTAGCATTTTTGACAGTCGTCCAGGTGTGACATCGTCATCCTTTTTGGCATCTACAGTCAGTGCTTGTATGGAATGCAATCTACCTGTATCGTTCGGATCCATTCACGTCCTAGTAGTGGTGGTCCTCCATCTGGCAATACATATAGGTCCATTTTTGGTGTTTCCTTGCCGTTATATATAACGTTCACCCTTATTTTTCCTTTGGGGTAGACTTTTTCCCCCGTGTACGTCTTCAAGACAATCTCTGTATCTCTCAAGGGTATATGTGAGAATAGTCGCTTGTAGTCCCTT
This sequence comes from Somniosus microcephalus, assembly GCF_052327205.1. Classification (NCBI taxonomy): domain Eukaryota; kingdom Metazoa; phylum Chordata; class Chondrichthyes; order Squaliformes; family Somniosidae; genus Somniosus; species Somniosus microcephalus. The sequence continues at coordinate 124,261,759 of NC_140988.1, forward strand.
CGGTTTATGACTGTTAGGGCTGATCCTGTGTCCAATTCCATTTTCACTTGGACTCCGGCTATCTTGAGCGTGACCCAGATAGTTTGGTGATCCTCCGTTTTGATCACCTTATGTAGTTTCAGACAACCCAGCTCCTTGCTTCCGGAGTCTGTATCACTTTTCTGTTTGTCTGAACTACTCTCCGTCACCTTATGTACCTTCTTGTACTTCTCCTGTGGAGATTTCTTGCTGCTGGTTTTCTTTCCCGACCTGCAGACTCTTGCTATGTGCCCTACTTTTCCACACTGTCTGCACACTTTGTCCTTGAACCAGCAATCATTATGGTCGCGTGTTGTTCTGCCGCAGCGATAGCACTTCACTGTTCCGTATGACATTTCATTTGTGCCATATTCTTGCGGTCTCCATTGTATCTCTGCAGCGCCCCGTGCGGCTGCTTCGTGTGATACTGCCATGCTGAAAGCCTTGTCCAGCGTAAGATCCTTTTCTGATAGAAGCCGTTTCTGGGTTCCTTCACTTTGAAGCCCACACACAAACTTGTCCCTTAAAGTATCTGCTAGTCCCGTTCCAAACTGGCAGTGTTTCGATAGCTTGTGCAGTTCCGTTAAATACTCAGCATTACTTTCATCTTTATGCTGGTTCCTTTTGTGAAACTTAAATCTTTCTGCTATCAGCAGCGGTGTGGGGTTTAAGTGGTCCTGTAGGATTGACACTATGTTTCCAAAATCCTTTTCCACTGGCTTCTCTGGGGTTACTAGGTTTCGCAGTAAGCCATATGTTTTTGCACCCATTGAATTCAACAATACCAGCGCTTTCCTCTCATCTGGCACTTCATTCGCCTTGCAGTACACTTCTATGCGTTCGATATATGTCGTCCAATCTTCGACTTCATTGTCTAATGCTGTGATACTGCCACTCTTCGGCATCCCTGGGTGTGGTTAGACTGGCTCAAAATGGCGTTTTCCCGCACTCTCCCTTCTTCTCCGCTGCGGCTCAAAATGGCGTTTCCCGCGCTCTCCTTTCTTCCCCGTTGACGCTGCTCGTCCCTTGAACACCGGCTGCATTCTGTGCATTTTCCTGCGCGCCTCTCTCTCTCATTGACGCTGCTCGCCCCTTGAACACCGGCTGCGCTCTGCGCGTTTTCCTTCACGCCTCTCTCTCTCGTTGACGCTGCTCGGTCTTGAACACCGGCTGCGCCCTGTGCGCTCTACCCACTCTCTTCTCCCATTGACGCCGCTCGGTCCTGAACACCGGCTGCGCCCTGTGCGCTCTACCCTCTCTCTTCTCCCGTTGACGCTGCTCGGCCTTTTCCTGTGCCGTCGGTCGGCTCTAGCCGCCGCTGTCCGGGAAGGGTCTGCGCCGTACCTGTTGCCAGCCCGTTTCGTTGGACCACCGTGACTGGAGAACCAAGCCCAGCTCTCAACAGCCTCCCCTGCGATGCTCAAGTCTCCGCTGGATGGTCGACGCCCGTGTTTCTGGACTCGACCTTCTTCTTTCAATGTTCTCCAGGAGCGAATCCCTGGGAGGTGATGCAGAGTTGCAGGTAGGTTTGAATCTTCTCGTCACCAATGTTAGATCCGTGTATCTTGATGTTGTGTGTCCTTCAATAACTAGACAGAGACTGCAGGGAACAATCAACAGGTGTTTACTGGATGAGGGTTACTCTAAAACTAAACGTACAGATCCCTACTCAGGGTTTATATACAGGTGTGGTCACTGCTGGTACTACAGTATACAGGAGCTGTAAAAAGTAGTTCTCCCCTTAAAGGTACATACACTACAATGACAGCTCCCTGGGAATCTGGCACACACATACATGATGATCTTTTTATGGTTGCAGACGAGTTGCACATTGAGGGATTGGAAGCCCTTCCGGTTCACAAAAACACCTGGATGACCTGTGGGAAGCCAGCCAGAGCCACAAAGCCGAGCGCCCTCTCAGTAACACTGGCTTCATCAGTAGCATAATTGGCTGACTTGTGAAACATGGCATCGGTCACCTGGGTGATGCATCTGCGGGCAGCCAACTGAGAGATCCTGCAAATGTCTGCTGCAGATCCCTGGAAGAAGCCTGAGGCGAAGAAGTTGAGGCGGTGGTGACTTTGACAGCCACTGGTAAGGTGTGTCCACCAGGTCCTCTGGGGAGCAGGTCTTGTTTCAGCAAGCTACAAATGTCTGCCACGACCTGGCACGATAGCCTGAGCCTCCTGATGCACTGCTGCTCAGTCATGTTCAGGAAGCTTATCCTCTGCCTGTATACCCTGTGTTGGGGGTATCGCCCCTGTGTGGTGCAGCCCTGTGCTCATTCCCTCTCTCCTATGGAGCATCAGATCATTGAGGAGAAGGCTGCTGTTGTGGCTTCTGCTGCTGCTGCTGGTGTGGCTGGTGATGTTGGTGCTGGGGCTCATCTTGGTCCAATTCTGAGGTTCACGGTCAGACAGCATAAGTGGCACCCATGCTGATCTAATAGATGGCAGGTAAAGTGGAGATCAGAGGCCCAAACCCTCAAAATTCTGATAGAGACTAGCAATGTGGTGAGAGTGGCTTCCAAGATTGCAGAAATGACCTGCAAACTCCTGACAACTAAATCTCTGCACACCATGGAGTCAGCAAGAACCTTTCCATTAGGCAAGGACGCAGGTGTAATATTGGGCCAGAGCTTCGGGTCCCCATGGGTGAGTACGCGTTGGGTACTCACGCGTAGGTCCAACAAAAGTGCCAGTTTTGTGCAAGCACTGCGCATGCGCGGGAAACCGGAACTTCCGTTCCCTTAAAGGAAGGGGTTCACAGGTCGAACGCATGTGCCAGAGAGGCAGCGCGTACGCCTGGAACTTCCGTTTTTTTTACAGGTTTCTCCGGGAGGGTAAGTCTCCCGCAAGGCCTGCTTTTAACAAGGTAAGTGGTGAATTAAGTTAAATTAAAACATTTTTTCCACAGGTTTATTATTTTTAAATACTTTAAAGAAAGATAAGTTTATTTTTAGCCCCGTTAGAAACTGTAATTAATTTTTTCAAAAATTTTAATTATTGTTTAACATAGTTATTTTATGTAATTTATAGTTATTTAAAAAATGTGATTTTTTTTTTTGTAATTTATTTGCAGTTTTAGTGAAGTTTTGGGGCTGAATTGTATTCATAGATTTGACAGCTCTTCCTGTCAAATCTATGAATACAGATTCCCTGCTACCATTGGCTCTCCATGGCCCACGTAATCCCAGGGGATGCTTCAAACTAACTGCGCCCCTGGGATACGCAAGCACTGCGCGCCAGTAGTTGGAGCAGGCCCAGGATCGGAATCCCACGCGGGCCCAAGCACAATGGCCAGCGCGCTAGGTAAGTGCAGGTCGGGGGCTTGCACCCGCGGGAAGCCTCTGACCTGAATTTCTGGGCCATCGTGTGAGTTTTATGTGTTTTTTCCAGCTGTCACTTAATGGACTCACACAATGGCCACTAAGCTTCCACCTCCCCTTCACAGGCAAGCTTCCCATGGTGTGTGAATCCCGTACTCAAGAAGTTAAAGCCAAAAGCTGCTGTTAAAAAGCCTCTTAAGGGTCTCTCAACAAGCATTTAAGTACTTCAATGAGGTCGCCCGCCTCTCCCGAGCGGGTCCGTGGCGCGCTGGGAAATGTGCCCGAGTTAAATGCGGAAGTCGGCGGGATGACGGCGGCTTCCTGACGCGCTGGCAAGTTCCGTGATTTTTTACTGCCGACCCGCCCCCAAACCCACACGCTCGGGTCTGGGAAAATTCTGGCGTTTGTATCAACATAAAAATATCAATATAACTTGCAGCCTTTGAGGGAAAATATGGGGTTGTTTTTTTTCCTCCTGGGTGCGAAGGCAGCCTAGTGAACGTCTGGGTGTGGTAGGAGGGAGGCTCGGCCGATTTTAGCAGCCTGGCCTTATTAGCATGTCGCTTACCACTTCCTGACCAAAACAGTCACGGCTGCGGGCGGGTGTCCTTGCCATCTACAATTTAAAATTGCATTCTGCCACATCGGGGCTGGAACGGAGTGGGTAAGCCCCCCACACCATTTGAACTGTGCACCCCGCCTCGCCCATCCCCCACACCCAGCCCGGTTACTGCTAGGCGTTAGGAGTTAAAATCGACCCTTCTGTATGTGATCCAGAAATGTGCTTTCTTGCTCAAAACACTTTCTGTTGTGACAGATTGATTCAAACAGTATAGCATATTTCAAACATTGAATTACTTTGAATATACATCTATATAAATAAAATGTATTTTTAAATTAGTCGAGCTATGCAAGCAATTGCTGCAGCAGACTTTGCTGTGCACCACAGGAAATGATTGCAACAGGAAATGCCAGTCCTCAGTTACATCATCATCTTTCAACAAAGAAGAAGAGAGGTAGTCACCTAGTTTAAAAACCCTGGGTGGGTCGCTAAGCTTCCATCTTGACAAAATCAATATTTGGCTATAATATTAAGTGCCCTTTCAGCTTAGACACATTTATTTCGCTTACTTCGCCCTTACACATGTGGTACTGATCAAACATCTGGAATTTGTTCACTGCAAGAAACCCAGTATCTCGTCAAATGCACAAGGGTATAATGTTTCTCACGCAGAATAAAATTAGTTCAATAATATTATATCTGTAATTTTACCTTACTTTGTTGCATTTTTTGGCTGAGAATTTATGTCCAGCCTGAACAAAAACACATGGCAGTCTGTGAAGCAAATGTCAGAGGAACTGTATTTGACTACCTTGAACAGAATGTTAATATAAATGATTCTGTTCTGACATGAGGTGATATTAATGTGGTTTTGTGTTAATGATTTTTTTCCTCAGTTTTTTTTACTTCCCCTCCTAAAGTTGATAATGGCTTATAATGACCAAGGGATCCACTATATCCAGCATTCCACCCAACTGGCCATTCATTATATACAGCAAAAGTATTGAAAGGCTATTTCACTGTAGAGCGCATCACCACTGAGCCTGACCCCACCCTTACTTGCTGTCCACACATGTAAACCTCCAGCAGGGGTCATGGATATTAATCTGGAGTGGAACCCTGACCAATTATAGTGCTCCTACTGCTACCACGGCTCCGCTTGACTGATTCAGCACAAAACCAGGGACCAAACCTGAGAGCGTCCTGGTCTACTGGGCCGGGTATCATTCCATCAGTTACATTTTCCCACTGAATCATCCAGTAAGCCTTGTGTTTATTATTGATTAATACCTTATGCTTGAAGAAGAGCAGGGAGTTTTCCCAGAGTCCTGAGCAACATCTCTCCTTCAATTAACGCCATCAAAAAACAGATCAGCTGGTCATTCATCTATTTTCTTGTGGGGTTGACTATGAGCAAACCAGTTTGTCTACATAACAACAGTCACTGCGCTTCAGTGCTTTGAGATGTTTCTCAGGTGCTAAATAAATGCAAATCTTTCATTTTCTTTGCTTGCTCTGTGTTTGTGCAAACAATCTTACTACAGCGGCGCAAGGATCTGCTTGATTGATTTAACTTTAAATTACTCTCTGGTCAGTGTTTGTCAGATAGGTTATTTTCATCTTTCACCTAAATGTTGGGTGTCATTTACACTTCAGTTGTTCCATTTATCAAAGAAAATGAATGATGGACCAATCAAATGTAAAGGTAAAACAATATATCTAATGAAAGCATAAATGGGAAACAGCAGCAATTCCAGATTTAGAGCACCCTTGACACCCCAAAGGTTTTAATAATATGACAATCATTAATATTCTTCCAAAGAGGTCCAGTGTTAAAGAATTATCAATACCTTACCCTGAACCACAAGTATTAGCCCCAAGAGAATCTTTCCAAAAGAATCTCACCCCGTTGAGGATCAGTAATCCATAGCACATGTATAGTGAAACAGATATCAAGGTTAACCATTCAAAATTAACACCTCATCAGACAGGAATGCGCATACAAAGTGGAAGATTAATAAATGAGCATCTCAGCCTGGAATTTTTATAGGAACTCAGTGAAAGCCAAGGAGGACAGGAGGAAGTGAGTTGAACACTGGAGGAAAGAACTAGATAGAAATGTAATTGATACTTGCAGGGGACGGGGCAAAGGAGTTATTTTGTACACTGAAGGACAGTCCCTGGACTGCAGTGGGAGCTGAGCCAAGAGTTTAAGCTTCTCACAATGCAGGCTATGGTATTATTTCAATAGGCCAAGTCCCATAAGTGGTCTCTTAAGTAGAAATGGCTATACCAGTGCTGACAATTTAAGTCATGAACAAATTGGCCAGAGTAAACAAGGGATGTATAGGAGCAGTTTGCTTCTGTTTGATTCAGAGAAGTCTCTGCATGACTCAATGGCTTTGCTTTATTTGCTCCAGTGTTATGAAAGATTGAACACTTGAGAACATTTCAAGCTGTTATATTGAACCATCATCAGTCATAGTAAACCCCAAATATCCAAGACTGATATCTCCTGCAGGCATCATGGGGGTGATTTTGACATCGGGTGCAGCAATTAGCATGCCTGCTTGATGTCACCAGTACGATGCCCAAACCATTTTAATGGTCGGGCCTTATTTAAATTTGCCCGGGTATTTCCAATGCTGATGGGGGTGAGGGGGGGCGGGGTGAAAATTCCAGCAGCCCATCTGCAAACAAAGCTGGCAATTTGTAAATAAATGAGGGAAGCATTTTTCTTTGTCGTTGGAAGAAGAGCTATTATGCAGCACATATTTTTTTTGTGGCCTCCAGCGGTCCTTCTAAGAGACACTGGTTTGGCTTCATTCTGCTATGTTGTAGTGCACAAGGCTTGGGCGTTCGCCCATCAAATTTGCACTAAGGCCCTATGTGTAATGTATATACCTTAAAGGGGGGAACTATGTTTTACAGCTCATGTATACTGCAGTACCGGCAGTGACCACACCTGTATATAGCACTGAGTAGTAATCTGTACAGATCAGTTGCAGTGTGAGCCACGTTGAGTAAACACCTGTTGTACCATTCTCCGCAGTCTGTGTCTTATTATACACGGACGCAACATTGGCGACGAGGCAGGTTCGAACCTACCTGCAACTCTGCATCACCTCCCGGGGATTCGTTCCTGGAGATCAGTGGATTGGAGGTCAAGGCCAGAGACTCGGGCGTCGACCACGGGCAACCGCCCAGTGATCCAGCAGAGACTCGAGAATTGCGGGGGAGGCTGTCGAGAGCCAGGCTTGGCTTTCCAGTCGAGGTGGTCCAGCAAAACGGGCTGGCAACAGGTAGTGCGCAGACCCTTCCCGGACAGCGGCGGGCTAGAGCCCGACCAAGCGGCACAGCAAAGGGCCGAGCAGCGTCGACGGGGGAGAGAGAGAGAGGGCAGAGCGCACAGGGCGCAGCCGGTGTACAGGGGCCAAGCAGCGTCGGAGAGAGGGAGAGAGAGATGCGCAGAAACCCGCGAGGCACCGCCATTGCCACGACGACCGCCGAGAGCGGCGCTGGCAGCAGCGCAGGAGAAGCGCGCGAAACCTACAGGGCGCCGCCATTGCCACGAGAACTGCCGGGAGCGGCGTTGGCAGCAGCAGGGGAGGAAGGAAAGCGCGGGAGATGCCATTTTAAGCCATGGGAGGTGCCATTTTAAACCACACCCAAAATGCCGAAGAGTGGCAGTATCACCGCATTTGACAATGAAGTCGAAGATTGGACTACATATGTCGAACGAATAGAGGTGTACTGCAAGGCAAATGAGGTGTCAGATGACAAGAAAGCATCGGTATTGTTAAATTTAATGGGTGCAAAGACGTATGGTTTATTACGAAATCTAGTAATCCCAACAAAGCCAATGGAAAAGAGTTTTGAAGACATAGTAACGATACTAAAGGAACATTTAAACCTCACACCGCTGCTGATAGCAGAAAGATTCAACTTTCACAAACGGAACCAGCATAAGGATGAAAGCAATGCTGATTATTTAACAGAACTGTGCAAACTATCGAAACACTGCCAGTTTGGAGCGGGACTGGCAGATACCTTAAGGGACAAGTTTGTGTGTGGGCTTCAAAGTGAAGGAACCCAGAAACGGCTTTTATCTGAAAAGGACCTTACGCCGGAAAAGGCTTTCAGCATTGCGGTATCATATGAAGCAGCAGCACGGGGCGCTGCAGAGATACAACAGAGACCGCAAGAATATGGCACAAACAAAATGTCATATGGAACAGAGAAGTGCTATCGCTGCGGCAGAACAACACACGACCAGAATGATTGCTGGTTCAAAGACAAAGTGTGCAGACAGTGTGGAAAAGTAGGACACATAGCACGAGTCTGCAGGTCGGGAAAGAAAACCAGCAATAAGAAACCTACCAAAGGAAAGTACAAGAAGGTACATAAGATGACGGAGAATAGTTCAGATGAACAATAGAGTGATAACGACTCCGAAAGCAGGGAACTGAGTTGTCTGAAACTACATAATGTGATCACAACGGAGGATCACCGAACCATTTGGGTCACTCTCAAGTTAGCAGGAGTCCAGGTAAAGATGGAATTGGACACAGGATCAGCCCTAACAGTCATAAACCGACGGGACTACGAGCGGCTATTCTCACACATACCCTTGAGAGACACAAAAATTATTTCGAAGACGTACACGGGGCAAAAAGTCTACCCCAAAGGAAAAATAAGGGTGACCATTATATATAACAGTAAGGAAACAGCAAAACTAGACCTGTATGTATTGCAAGATGGAGGACCACCATTACTGAGACGTGAATGGATCCTGAAAATACAACTGGATTGGCATTCCATACAGGCACTGACTGTGGCTGACAAAAAGGATGATGACGTCACACCTGGGCGACTGTCAAAGATCCTAACTGACGCGAAAGAAGTGTTCCAGGAAGGACTTGGAACACTGAAAGGCATGACAGCGACGATTAAAATTGAAGAAAACGCAAGCCCAAAATTTTTTAAGGCCAGACCAGTACCTTATGCGATCCGCCCAGCCGTCGAAGCAGAGCTGGAGAGTCTGGAACGTTCAGGTGTACTGTCCAAGGTAGACTGGAGCGAGTGGGCTACACCCATCATCCCTGTGATGAAAAAGTCATTGAGCAGCACGCCTGGGGAAGCAAGGAAGGTTTGCATCTGTGGGGACTTTAAGGTAACAGTGAACCCGGTCCTTCACACCGTACAATATCCACTTCCGCGGATTGAAGATATTTTCGCCTCGCTATCTGGAGGGAAACGCTTCACTAAGATTGATCTGGCCCAGGCGTATCTGCAAATGGAGGTAGAAGAAGCATCAAAAAAATACCTCACAATCAACACCCATAAAGATCTCTACCAATACAATCGGCTGGTATTCGGGATAGCATCAGCTCCGGCTATTTGGCAGAGGGCAATGGAACAAGTCCTGCAAGGGATCCCAGGGATCCAGTGTTATTTGGACGACATCCTGGTCACGGGCGAAAATGACAGTGATCACCTTGCCAACCTGGAGTAGGTGCTCACTAGATTGCAGGAATATGGGCTCCGAGCTAACCGCCCCACATGTGAGTTTTTTAGAAAACAGATCTCGTATTTTGGCCACGTTATCGATAAAGAGGGGTTACATAAGTCCCCAGAGAAGATTGAGGCAGTAGTCAAGGCTCCAGCACCGGAAAATGTGTCACAACTGAGGTCGTTCCTCGGGCTGGTAAACTACTACCATAAGTTCTTGCCAAATTTGTCTACAATACTGCACCCACTGAACACCCTACTGCAAACTGGGGTGCCATGGAAGTGGAGTGACGAATGTAGATGAGCTTTCCAGAAGAGCAAAACACTAATCACATCGAAAGAGGTATTGGCCCATTACAATCCGGCATTACCAATTCGGTTGGCATGTGATGCGTCACCCTACGGCATTGGAGCGGTGCTGTCGCACAAATTCTCGGACGGCTCAGAGAGGCCAATAGCCTTTGCGTCACGATCACTAACCTCAGCCGAGCGTAACTACGCCCAGATTGACAGGGAGAGCCTCAGCCTAGTGTGGGGAGTGAAAAAGTTCAATCACTATCTGCACGGGCAGAAATTCACCTTGCTGACTGACCACCAGCCTCTTGTCTCCATTTTTAATCCGAAGAAGGGCGTTCCGGTGATGACTGCGCAATGACTACAAAGATGGTCACTTTTGCTAGGGGTGCACCACTATGAGATTGAATATAAGGGCACGAAACAGCATGGAAATGCTGATGGACTATCACGCCTGCCACTGCCTACTGCGGAGGAAGCACCAGCAGTGGATCCTGTCGAAATATTCCATTTGACTATAGTTGAATACCTACCGGTAACTAACGCTTGTATCAAAAAGGAAACCCGAAATGACCCGACACTGTCTCGGGTATATGATTTGACGGTGAAGGGATGGCCAGCACATGGCGACTCACTGTTGCCAGCATTCTCGACAAGGAGAGAACAGCTGTCAGTGTGCCGGGGGACCTTGATGTGTGGATCCCGAGTGGTAATTCCACCCAAGTTAAGGGATAGAGTGCTCAATGAGCTTCATGAGGGTCATCTGGGAGGGGTAAAAATGAAAAGCCTAGCCAGGGCTTATGTGTGGTGGCCAGGAATCGATAAACAAATCGAGGACCTGCTCAGGATGCCAGAAAGTCCAAAATGCACCACCGCAGGCCCCTCTACACCCATGGGAGTGGCCCTCATCTCCATGGCAATGGGTGCATATTGATTTTGCTGATCTATTCATGGACTCAATGTTTTTAATAGCCGTGGATGCGCACTCAATATGGCCTGAGGTCATCAAAATGTCCTCCACCACCACGGAGAAAACTATTGCAGTCCTACGGACCATTTTTGCCAGGAATGGCTTGCCAGAACAGATTTGCTCCGACAACGGACCACAGTTTGTGTCCGAAGAGTTCCGGAGGTTCTTGAAAAAGAATGGGGTAAGGCATTACACATCTGCCCCGTATCATCCAGCCACAAATGGATTGGCTGAGAGGTTCGTCCAAACCTTTAAGAAGGCAATAAAGGCTATGTACAATGACAACATTCCGCTGCAGCACAAGGTGGACAATTTCCTGTTTGCCTACCGGAATGCGACACATGCAGTCACCAACCAGGCCCCAGCCATGATGTTCTTTAACTGAAGGTTAAGATCTCGCCTGGATTTGCTCAGACCAAACGTACGAAGAGATGTTGAGAGTAAGCAATTCCAGCACATCCATGAGAAGCCAACAAGGAGCTTCAATGTAGGGCAACCAGTCTTGGCCCGCGACTACCGAACAGAAAAATGGCAGCCAGGAACGATATGCACACGGCAGGGCCCACTACTGTACACAGTGGACGTTGGGGAGAGCATCGTGAGACGCCATGCTGACCAGATCCTATGATCACAGGAACAAGTCAACCCCATGCCTCGCCCATATGTACCTGGTGATGAACCCAACGTACAGGTCGCATCTACCCCAGAAACAGTAGCTTCGGAAGCTGATGAACCAACCGACGACAGGGGGCCAGAATCGCCTCCGCACCAAGAGCAAGACACTCGGGAAAGGCGCTATCCAGAATGGATCAGGAAGCCTCCCCAAAGACTGAATATATAAATAGACTATTTTCAGCTAATGTTGCATGTTAAAAGTGTTAATTGTAATTAGTTTGATATTTAATTGTTAAATGAGTGTTATGGTACTGTTAATCTAAAAGGGGAGGAATTGTAATGTATATACCTTTAAGGGGGGAGCTATGTTTTACAGCTCATGTATACTGCAGTACCGGCAGTGACCACACCTGTGTATAGCACTGAGTAGTAATCTGTACAGATCAGTTGCAGTGTGAGCCACGTTGAGTAAACACCTGTTGTACCGTTCTCCGCAGTCTGTGTCTTATTATACACGGACGCAACACTATGTATGACATAGGATTCCGATTTGCATCGTAATAAGGCTCCCGTCTGTTCCTAGTGGGAGCTTTGGCATCTTTTTTCAATGGCCAGCTCCAAAAGTGGGAGCAAGTGGAGAGAGTGTTCCATTGTGATTTCAGTCTCACTACCGCCCTGTACCCGCCGAGAAATGAGGCTGTATGGAGACCAAAATTGCCCCCCATACTGATACAGTGAAAACAAGGGGATAGCAGAAACCGGGTGGATGGGCAACTAATATCACCCAAGTTACTTACCCGCCCTCGAGCTGCCTGGATTCCACTGACCGCAATTTTTATGCAGGATTCTGGACGGGCCAAAGCCTACGGAGTCCTTCTTTAAATGTTTAGATTGAGGTCCAATGCAATTTTAACTCCAGCCTGAGCAGGGAGACTGCTGTAGCTTTTCTGCCAGGCTGAACCAAGTCAGTAGAGGCTCAGGATGTGAAGAGCATCTGAAAGGTAAGTTTTTGCTGCTCCTGGCCATACAAGGAAAGTTTAGGTCTTCCCCCACCCCCTGCTTCCCTCCTGTAAGACCCTCCCGAAACTCCTTTACCTACAGTTACCCACGTGCCAGTAGGTGGTTACGACCCGCCCAAGTTTCCACTGGCTAGCAGCTGCTTACCACCCATTCTTGGCATATTAATGAGACCTAGGAGTTAAAATAGTTGTGGCTTGATTTCTGCAGGAGTGGGCTAGTTTCCAACTTGCCTCGCCGCCCACCCAAAACTCACCTGGAGCTAAAACTAAGGCAAAGAAAAAAGAAGTGAAATTCCACAGATATAGGGGGAGAAATTCAGTTGTTTGCGTCTCCCGTTAGCGCCTTAAGAGGGCGCTAATGGGCCGCAAAGCAACTAGCGCCCGGGCGCGGCGATGTTTGTGCCGCTCGTGAAGTTAACTAGACATTTTGCGGCAGCGCTAAACACTACCGCCATGATCTCCTGCGCCGGCAGATTGTGACGTCAGTCAAGTGTGCAATGCCCCGGTAACGCCCCGGACCGGATATTGAGTGGCGCCCCCTGCCTTACCGCCTGCCACTAGCAACGACAGGTTGAGGGGAGCGTTATGCTGTTAGAAAGGGACTAGGGGAGCGCTATTTAAAGGCGACCACTTCCTGCCTTTCTTTGTCAGTGACATTTTTGCACCACGCAGTCTGAGAGAGAGAGAGAGAGACTTCTGGAGAGATTCAATGCTGTGTGAAGGAGTTTTGGGTACTGAGCAGCACTTTGCAGGTTCATTTTGATTTGCCCTTCCTTGCTTCGCCAGTGCTCTGAGGTAGCGCCTCGCTCCTCGGCCTTTGCGCCTTAAGACAGGTGTGAAGCGCCTGATTTAGCGCTCCAATCACCTCCAGGGGCAATAAAAGCCAAGTTTGCTATCAGAGGCGGTAATTAGCGCCAGGCGCTAAACTTTGCACACGGCCGATAATGGCGCCCTAAATGGGGCGATACTGAATTTTTCCCCCATAGTTCTTTCCCAAATCAATTATGTTGCAATAAAGTCATTTTGAACATAGCTGCTTGCAGTGACAGCTTCTACAACTTGGCTCACAGTCTAAGTTTTTTAAAATTAATTTATGGGATATGGGCATCGCTGGCAAGGCCAGCATTTATTGCCCATCCCTAATTGCCCTCGAGAAGGTGGTGGTGAGCCGTTTAAAAATATCATGGCTTCATCTTCACGAACAACGATTTGTCAAATCTTTCTAACTTGACAACCCTGCAATACAATGATGTAAACCTCACTGAAATTCCATTTTTGGGCGTGTGGGCGTGGGTGGTGTGGGGAGCACAGGTATCGATCCTTTTGACTGAATGGTGAGGCCCGAGGCTCACCCAATATTGGGTCTCGGGCCTCATTTCCATCAGGCTGGCGAACTGTGGAGAGCAACAGGCAGCTTGCCGGCAATGTGGGATTGAAGAATGGGCCGCTGTGGCCCTCTGGTATATGAGGTAGTGGGGTGACCAGGCCAGGAAAAATTTCAGACTGATGTTTTGGCCTTTACCAATATGACAGGTGGTGCACATCCAGCTTGTAATGAACATGCGCTTCTGCCTTTCATATTAGAGGCTTAGTAGCCCGTTTAGCGCCCGACAAACGGCTGCTGTGCTGCCGTATTTCTAGGCCATCATTCTTTCACTTATCTAAACAAACAAATTGCCCCTTTAAGTTACAGTGATGCTGCATAACAACAGACAGGTACACATGCATCCGACACCCATACATTTCTTAGAAATTGAGGGAACAGAGTCAATATGTAAGTGACATAACCCAGATGCAGATGTATCATCCGGGGACTGCACCTTTAAACTGATTGTTACCTTTACAGTGTGTGTTTGCCTTTATCCTGCGTGGTGACGTCATGACGCCGATCACGTGACCGCCAGTGGCGCGAAGAACGTGGGGACGTCATGACGTCAGCTTAGAGAACTTTCCAGCAGTCTTTGACTACCTGGCATCTTGAACGAACGTGTTTTGATTTCCTCCTTGTAACATCCAGCAAACTTCATTGTTATTAAATTCCAGTCTTTTAATCCATCGAGTTGAGCTGAATTATTTAGTTAGGAACCTCCGTTCCTACATTGGTGACCCCGATCTCGTCGAACAAACTTCGAAGCGAATTCAACATGAGCACAAATGCCGTCACCCTCAAATTGCCTCAGTTCTGGGAGCAGCAACCAGAAGCTTGGTTCCTACAGACGGAAGCACAGTTTCACCTGCAGGAGATCGTAGCAGATTCGACCCGTTATTTTTACGTGGTCTCCGCTCTTGACAGCACCACAGCCTCGAGGGTCGTCAGCCTACTGAGCAGTCCACCAGACGAGGGCAAGTATGAGGCTCTCAAAGCTCGTTTACTGCAAATATTTGGCCTTAACAAATCAGAGCGCGCACGCAGGCTCATTGCCATACCAGGCATCGGGGACTCAAAGCCTTCGGAATTAATGAGCCAAATGCTCACCCTGCTTGGTTTGGAAGACCAATGTTTTTTATTCCGAGAACTTTTCCTCTGCCAGCTACCTGACGCGGTGCAGACAGCCTTGGCCAGCTCTGAAATCACCAACTGTGTTAAGCTCGCGGCAGGGGCAGACAAAATTTTTGCAATCTCACAGCAGTGCTGTGCAGCCACGAGGCGCCCTTCTCCTGCGCATGCGAAGCCCAGCCCTCCTCCAGCAGGCTGGTGCATGTACCACACCCGTTTTGGCGCCAAAGCTCGATGCTGCAAGACTCCCTGCAGTTTCTCCCCCCCAAAAAATCCTTCAGCAAGCCATCGGCCTTCGAAAAGGACGACAAGCCCTGAAAAGCGCGTTCAATTTACCATGGCGGTCAGTTCAACGGGGAAATTACTTTATGTTACGGATTCCACAATGGGGAGGCGATTCCTCTGCGACACTGGCTCCCAGTGCAGCATTTTGCCAGCTTCCAGGCTGGATCTACAATCCGGCGGCCGCGGCCCTGCACTCGAGGCAGCCAATGGCGCGGCGATTCGCACTTTTGGGAAACGGACGGTTACCGTTACTTTCGGCGGTCAGCAGTTCCTCTGGCAATTTATCACTGTCACAGTGTCACAGGCCATACTAGGAGCCGACTTCTTTTGTGCAAATGGTTTTCTAGTCGACGTCAAAAACTGCTGCCTTATTCACGCGTCCACTTACCACGCGGTGCCCTGCCACCGCAGCACCGCCGTGTCCTGGTCGGTCGCCTGTGCGGTACCAGTTCAAGATGGGTTTACACACCTACTCAGTGAGTTTCCAGAGCTCACCCAGCCCACCTTCTCGGCAGCAGTCACGAAACATGGTGTGGCACACCATATCACCATGAATGGATCACCGGTTTACGCCCGGGCGCGCAGGTTAGAACCCAGCAAACTCGCGGCGGCTAAAGCCGAATTCTAAACAATGGAGCGCCTCGGGATTGTCCGACGCTTCGACAGTCCTTGGTCCTCTCCACTGCATATCGTCCCCAAACCAGGTGGAGGGTGGCGGCCTTGCGGTGACTACAGACGACTAAACGATGCCACAACTCCTGACAGGTATCCCATACCTCATATCCAGGATTTCTCAGCACATTTGGCTGGAAACTCAATATTTTCAAAGGTGGATCTCGTCCGCGGGTATCACCAGGTTCCGGTGCACCCCCAAGATGTTCCCAAGACGGCGGTCATCACACCTTTTGGCCTTTTTGAATTTCTCAGAATGCCTTTCGGGTTAAAAAATACAGCGCAGGCTTTCCAGCGGCTCATGGACTCTGTTTTATGGGATTTGCCTTTCCTTTTCGTATATCTGGATGATATACTTGTCGCTAGCAAGAACCCCAAGGAACACTTGTTACATCTACGCCAGCTCTTCACTCGGTTAAGCCAGCATGGCCTCATTGTCAACCCGGCCAAATGCCAATTCGGTCTCACCAGCATCGATTTCCTGGGGCACAGGATAACATCGGACGGCGCCGTTCCACTAGCCACCAAAGTCGAGGCTGTTACAGCTTTTCCATGTCCCCTCGCTGTTAAGTCCTTGCAGGAATTCCTGGGGATGGTTAATTTTTACCATTGTTTTGTCCCCAAGGCAGCGCAGTTGATGCAACCGCTGTATGAAGCACTGAAAGGGAAATCTGGCAAAGACCTCATCAACTGGACTCCCCAGATGGACCAGGCCTTCCTAGATACCAAAGCAGCACTGGCAGATGCAACCATGCTGGCACACCCTATTCCAGGTGCAAACATCGCTCTCACGACGGATGCTTCGGACTACGCCATTGGAGCGGTGCAGGAGCAGTGGGTAGACGGGACTTGGCAGCTGCTGGCCTTTTTCAGCCGCTAACTACGCAAGAACGAACGCAAGTACAGCACGTTCGATAGGGAGCTGCTCACCCTGTTTTTGGCTATTCGACATTTTCGCTTTCTGCGAGAAGGACGCCCGTTCACCGCGTTTGTGGACCACAAACCACTCACGTTTGCCATGGCCAAAACGTCTGAACCTTGGTCAGCGCAGCAACAGCGCCACCTCACCTTCATTTCGGAATTCACCACCGATCTACGACACGTCTCGGGCAAGGACAATCTCGTGGCCGATTGCCTCTCCTGCACTTCTGTCCTGGCAGTTAACCTGGGCGTCAATTTCGCTGGTTTAGTGGAAGAGCAGTTGGCTGACCCCGAAGTTCAAGCGTACCGGACCACGCCTTCCAGTTGGCAAGTCGCTGACATTCAGTTCCACTCAGCAGGAACTGTTGTGTCTGGGTATAATAAGATACAGACTGCAGCAGAAACGGTACAACAGGTGTTTACTCAACGTGGCTCACAGTTGAACTGATCTGTACAGATTACTACTCAGTGTTATATACAGGTGTGGTCACTGCCGGTACTGCAGTATACATGAGCTGTAAAAAATAGTTCACTCCTTAAAGGTATATACATTACAGGAACCACCCTTTTGTGCGACATGTCCATGGGAGTGCCTCGTCCCATAGTGCCGGTTGAGTGGCGCAAGAAAGTCTTTCGGGCGATACATGGGTTGTCGCACCCAGGGATGCGAGCTTCGCAACGTCTCATGTCCCGCAAGTTTGTGTGGAAGGGCATGCACTTAGATGTCCGAGATTGGACAAACAATTGTATTGATTGTCAAAAAGCGAAAGTCAACCGGCATGTTAAAGCCCCTTTGGCTGAGTTTCCAGTGCCAGAGCGACGGTTTGACCACGTGCACGTGGATCTAATGGGTCCTCTCCCCGGTTCACGGGGTTTCACGCATCTCCTCACAATAGTGGACCGCACCACCAGGTGGCCAGAGGCGATTCCGTTGGTCGCTACCACTATAGCTGATATTGCCAGGGCATTCCTGTCGTCGTGGGTGGCTCGCTTCGGCGTCCCATCCGACATATCATCGGACAGAGGTCCACAATTCACTTCCGAATTATGGAACGCAGTTGCACACGGCTTAAGTTCCAAGCTACACCGTACCACCGCCTACCATCCGCAGGCGAATGGCCTGTGCGAAAGGTTCCATCGGTCGCTTAAGGCATCCCTTTGTGCCAGCCTGCGCGGATCCAACTGGGTAGACAGATTGCCTTGGGTGATGCTAGGGCTAAGGACGGCTCCCAAGGAAGACCTTCATAGAAACATAGAAACATAGAAGATAGGAGCAGGAGTAGGCCATTCGGCCCTTTGAGCCTGCTCTGCCATTCAATGTGATCATGGCTGATCATCCAAATTCAGTACCCTGTCCCTGCCTTTTCCCCATATCCCTTGATCCCTTTAGCCTCAAGAAATATATCCAACTCTTTCTTGAATATATTTAATGAACTAGCCTCCACCGCCCTCTGTGGCAGAGAATTCCACAGGTTCACCACTCTCTGGGTGAAGAAATTCCTCCTCATTTCAGTTCTAAATGGCTTACCCCTTATCCTTAGACTATGACCCCTGGTTCTGGACTCCCCAGCCATCAGAAACATCCTTCCTGCATCTAGTCTGTCCAGACCTGACAGAATTTTATAGGTTTCGATGAGATCCCCTCTCAATCTTCTAAACTCCAGTGAGTATAAGCCCAATCGACACAATCTCTCCTCATACGTCATTCCTGCCACCCCAGGTATCAGCCTGGTGAATCTTCGCTGCACTCCCTCCATGGCAAGAACGTCCTTCCTGAGGTAAGGTGACCAAAACTGCACACAATACTCAAGGTGCGGTCTCACCAAGGCCCTGTACAACTGTAGCAAGACATGCTTGTTCCTGTACTCGAACCCTCTTGCTACGAAGGCCAACATACCATTTGCCTTCTTAACCACCTGCTGCACCTGCATGCTTACCTTCAGTGACTGGTGCACAAGGACACCCAGGTCTCTTTGCACTTCCCCTTCTCCCAATCAGTCTTCATCAGCTGAGTTAGTTTACGGGCAAACCTTGAGGGTCCGTGGTGACTTCCTGCCTCCGCATACAGAACCGTGGTCTGCAACTCAGCAGCTTATCCAGCATCGCGGGGCAGCCAAGAACTCCCTGCCCGTTCCGACCTCGCATCATGGCTTACAGAGGCCTCAAGTTCCTGTGGACCTCATGTCCGCCGATTATGTCTTCATCAGGCACGATGCGCACAGAGACCCACTTAAACCACCATACGCCGGCCCATTTCATGTCATATCTGCCGGTGAGAAATATTTCACCGTCGACGTAGGCCGTCTGAAGGCCGCTCACCTCGATCGCACTGAAACAATAGTGCCTGCCCAGCCACCTTGCCGAGGACGACCGCTGTTGCACGCCGATTCATCATTACAACAGCCAGCCGTTGAACCGCCTACAGATACCTCATCGTCATTTTCGCAGGCAGACACTGCGTTTGCCACACCGGACACGCCGCAACAACCACAGCCAGGCTCCATGCTTTCTCCCGACGTTCCACTTCCGCCGCCTGAGGGTCGTCGACGCTCGGAGAGAACCATCAAGCCCCCTGTTCGTTTGACACTGGCCATTAACGGGGATTCTGGGGGACGCCTGTGGAGGAGCCACAAGAGACTCAGTGTACTTTAGTATAATCCCCTTAATTGTATTATAGTGAAACCAGGGACTGCACCTTTAAACTGATTGTTACCTTTACAGTGTGTGTTTGCCTTTATCCTGCGTGGTGACGTCATGACGCCGATCACGTGACCGCCAGTGGCGCGAAGAACGTGGGGACGTCATGATGTCAGCTTAGAGAACTTTCCAGCAGCCTTCAACTACCTGGCATCTTGAACGAACGTGTTTTAATTTCCTCCTTGTAACATCCAGCAAACTTCGTTGTTATTAAATTCCAGTCTTTTAATCCATCGAGTTGAGCTGAATTATTTAGTTAGGAACCTCTGTTCCTACAGTAAAACATTAAATACATTTTTAAAAAAACATCACTTTTTAAAAATCAGTTCAATTTACAATAAATTAAATATTTTAAACAAAAATTTAAAAATTTTTGAAAAAAAGTTTTTTACGGGGCTAAAAATAAACTTATCTTTTTTTAAAAGTATTTTTAAATGATAAATGAGTGAAAACAATTTTTTAAAAACTTTTTCAACTCTTATGCTGGTAAAAGTAGGCCTTACACCTGCTTTTACCAGGCGTAAGATTTCTAAGGGTTTTCTGCGGGTGGAGGTTCTCCAGAAAGCGGAACTATCTGCCCGCAGAGGGCAGGCGTCCGATCTGTCAAGAGCATTCTTGACAGATCGGAAATGCCAGTTTTCAGCACATGCGCTGTGCATGCCTGAAACTGGCATTTCTGATGTCCCTACGGGTAGGTACACAGCGCGTACACACCCGGAGGCATCGGAATATCCGGCCCATTATTATATGCTGCATTGCGCCTTGGGATGATTTTTTGTTATATTATATAAAATCAAGTTGTTGTAGCATTGCAGTGTAAAATGTTGCATGTTACACATTAAATGCTAAACTTATATATCCCAATATAACATTCAGAATCACTCCGCATGGCCAAAGCCAGGTCATGTATTGTGTGCCACCTGCTGGATAGCAACCGCAATCTACTAAAGATTGCTCAATTATCTCATGTAAGGCATTATGTGAAATAAGTTATGAATTGAAATAAATCTTGTATTTCTGCCAAATAAGCTGTTTCACTTCTTTGTTTTTATCTGGGATATTTATATTTTCTCCCCTTTCCCTTTCTATCGGTCTCCCCAATGCAATACACAGTATAAGTTTGGCAGGATTTATTTCCATTTCAAAGCCCCATGAAAAGCTTGGTCACTAAAATGTTCTTCTCAGGTGCTTTTTAATAAAAATTCAGTGGTATTATTACAATTTTTAGACACATCAAAAAACATAACACAAGTGAATTCATTTTAAATTCTCATGAATATGAGAATAAATGAGTAATTAACCAATGTATATATTTCTATTTTTCATTGTTGGGATGCGGGCGTTGCTGGCAAGATCAGCATTTATTGCCCATCCCTAATTGCCCTTGAGAAGGTGGTGGTGAGCCGTCTTCTTGATAAGAACATACGAAATAGGAGCAGGAATAGGCCACTTGGCCCCTCGAGCCTGCTCCGCCATTCAATAAGATCATGGCTGATGTTGGGCTCAAAGCCACTGCCCCGCCCGCTCCCCATAACCCTTCACCCCCTTATCTTGCAAAAATCTGTCTAGCTCCATCTTAAATCTATTTAATGGCCCAGCCTCCACAGCTCTCTGGGGCAGAGAGTTCCACAGATTTACGACCCTCAGAGAAGAAATTCCTCCTCATCTCAGTTCTAAAAGGGCGACCCTTTATTCTAAAACTGTGCCCCCGCGTTCTAGATTTCCCCACGAGGGAAAACATCCTCTCTGCATCTACCTTGTTGAGCCCCCTCAGTATCTTATATGTTTCAATAAGATCACCTCTCATTCTTCTAAATTCCAATGAGTATAGGCCCAGCCTGCTCAACCTTTCCTCATAAGTCAAGCCCCTCATCTCTGGAATTAACCTAGTGAATCGTCTCTGAACTGCCTCCAATGTAAGTATATCTTTCCTTAAATAAGGAGACCAAAACTGTACGCAGTACTCAAGGTGTGGTCTCACCAATACCCTATAGAGTTGTAGCAGGACTTCCCTGTTTTTACATTCCAACCCCTTTAAAATAAAGGCCAACATTCCATTTGCCTTTTTGATTACTTGCTGTACCTGCATGCTAACTTTTTGTGTTTCATGCACAAGGACCCCCAGGTCCCTCTGAACTGTAGCATTTTGTAATCTCTCTCCATTTAAATAATAATTTGTTTTTTTATTTTTCCTGCCAAAGTGGATAATCTCACACTTTCCCATATTATACTCCATCTGCCAAATGTTTGCCCACTCACTTAGCCTGTCTATATCCCTTTGCAGATTCTTTGAGTCCTCTACACAACTTGCTTTCCCACCCATCTTTGTATCACCCGCAAACTTGGCTACATTATACTCGGTCCCTTCATCCAAGTCATTAATGTAGATTGTAAATAGTTGAGGCCCCAGCACCGATCCCTGTGGCACCCCACTAGTTACCGTTTGCCAACCGGAAAATGACCCATTTATCCCGACTCTCTGCTTTCTGTTAGTTAGCCAATTCTCTATCCATGCTAATATATTACCCCCAATTCCGTGAGTTCTTATCTTGTGCAGTAACCTTTTATGTGGCACCTTATCGAATGCCTTCTGGAAATCCAAATACATCACATCCACTGGTTCACCTTTGTCCACCCTGCTTGTTACCTCCTCAAAGAACTCTAGCAAATTTGTTAAACATTTTTCCCCTTTCATAAAGCCATGCTGACTCTGTTTGACTGCATTATGTTTTTCCAAATGCCCTGCTACTGCTTCCTTAATGAAGGACTCCAGCATTTTCCTAACGACAAATGTTAGGCTAACTGGTCTATAGTTTCCTGCTTTCTGTCTCCCTCCTTTCTTAAATAGGGGTGTTACATTTGCGGTTTTCCAAACTGCTGGGACCTCTCCAGAGTCCAGGGAATTTTGGTATATTGCAACCAATGCATCCACTATCTCTGCAGCCACTTCTTTTAGGACGCTGGGATGCAGGCCATTTGGTCCAGGGGACTTGTCATCTTTTAGTCCCATTATTTTACCAAGTACTATTTCCTTAGTAATCGTGATTGTCTTTAGTTTCCCCCTCCCTGTGGCCCCTTGATTATCCATTATTGGGATGTTGCTAATACCTTCTACCGTGAAGGCAGATACAAAATATTTGTTCAGAGTCTCTGCCATTTCCCCGTTCCCCATTATTAATTCCCCAGTCTCATCCTCTAAGGGACCAATGCTTACTTTAGCTATCCTCTTTTTATATACCTGTAGAAGCTCTTACTATCTGTTTTAATGTTTCTTGCCAGTTTTCTCTCATAATTCATCTTCTCTCTTTATTTTTTTTTAGTCATCCTTTGCTGGTTTAAAAAAGTTTCCCAATCCTCTGGTCTCCCAACAATCTTGGCAACATTGTATGCCTTCATTTTCAATTTGATACCATCCTTTACTTCCTTAGTTAGCCACGGATAGTGCTCCCTTCTCTTAAAATTTTTCTTTCTCACTGGTATATATTTTTGTTGAGAGTTATGAAATATCTCCTTAAATGTCTGCCACTGCATTTCAACTGTCTTACCCTTTAATTTATTTTTCCAGTCCACTTTAGCTAGTACTGCCCTCATGTCATTGTAATTGCCTCAAGCTGCCACTGTCAGTGATTCAGAATTCGAGGAGGAGGAAGAGGAAGCCGGCCCATCAGTGCCACCCTCAGCCGAGGCAGCCCATGGCCATGATGGGGACACGTCTTCCCTGGAGGGGAGCAGGGGGGAAGGGTCTGATGAGGGTGAAGCTCCGGGGCCCAGCGGGCTGCAGCAACGCGGGAGGGGTGGGGAAGCTCGGCGGCCTTCTCCCCGGAGGGTGAGTGTGGCCTCCAGCCCTGCTACGGTGAGCGCAGAGGATGTGCGGCTCCTTGGTGAAATGGGCGCCCAGGCTGAGCGTAGGCACACTGAGCTCATGGCTGCAGTGGCAAGGATGCCTGACTCCATAGAGTCACTGGCAAGGAGTGTTCAGGAATTTGGGGCAGCACAGGCCAGGAGTCTGCAGGAATTCAGTGCAGCACAGGTCAGGAGTCTGCAGGACTTCGGGGCAGCATAGGCCAGGAGTCTGCAGGACTTCGGGGCAGCACAGGCTAGGAGTCAGCAGGACTTCGCTGCATCACATGCGGCTTCCAGCCAAGTGCTTAGTCGTGCCGTACATTCACTGGCTGGTCTGATGCAGACACAGATCAGGGCCACACGGGCACTAACTGCTGCCACCCTCTCTGGATCGGCCAGGCATCGCTGGGGCCCTCGCCGTGCCACAGCAGTCCAGCAGGCTGTGCTTCAGCAGATTGCTGCGCATGCTTCAGTGCTGGCCCGTGCGAGTGCCAGTGTATCGGCCGACCAGGGAGTGCCTGTGCTCTGTCAGGTTGGCAGCATTCCTGCTGCCAACACTGTCACTCCTCCACTGCAGCTGCCACCACCCGTAGGACAGACTGATGTCGCCCAAGCAGAGTTGGAGCAGTCAGCAGCCGGGCCCTCCAGGTCCAGAGCTGGTCCAGGCCATCCCCCAAGGGCATCTGCCGACTCACCATCTGACCCTCAGCAGTCTTCCCCCAGTCTTGCTGCAGCCACTGGGGTCCCATTGAGGAGGAGCTGCAGGGCGGGAAGAGGCCAATCGCGCAAGCGAGGCAGATCACCCTCACAGGCGAAAAAGTAGAAGGTGTGGCAAAATGTTTTTTTTATATAAAGGCCGAGAATGTGATTTCTTTTTTATATATGAAGGCCGAGGATTTTATAGTTTTTTTTATATGAAGGCCGAGGATCATGTTCATTTTTGTTTAACTGTTTTTTTCATTTTCTCCAGGTTGTGAGAGACAGTTATGTGTCTGACTGTTTTTTGGGGGGTTTCTCTGTATTTGTTTGTCATGCGGTAAGGGCACAGAGTTTGTCAAATAAAAAATGGTCTTTATTCAGATTGTCCATGTTTGCACTTTGAACTATTTGTTGCCTTGACCGGCTGAGGGTTTGTGGAACGGCTCCATTCATGTTCTTTCAATGGCACAAGCCATTCCCTGAGAGGGGGCCTAGAACCAACTTGCAATAAGCCGCTGACGGACGGCCCTTGCACTTTGTGCCTCCCTCCCGTCTTGGTGCTCCTCCTCCTCCTCCTCCTCCTCTTCCTCCTCCTCCTCCTCTGGTGGTCCTCCAATGTCTGCTGGCAGTGGCTGAATCCTGAGGATAGCCAGGTTGTGCAGCATGCAGCACACTACAACAAAATGGGATACTCAAGTACTGTAGGGCTCCCCTGGAATGGTCCAGACAGCGGAACCATTGCTTCAGCACGCCGATTGTGTGCTCAATGATGTGCCTGGTCGCTTGATGGCTGTCATTGTATCGTTCTTCAGCAGGGGTGGTGGGCGCACGGAGCGGGGTCATCAGCCAGGTGCACAAAGGATAGCCCTTGTCCCCGATAAGCCAGCCTCCTGGGTGAGCCGGGGCTTCGAAAATGTCTGCCACAGAAGTCTGGCGCAGGATGAAGGCGTCGTGGCTGCTGCCTGGAAAGTGGGCACTGACAGCTAGTGTGAGCTGCCTGTGGTCACTCACCAACTGGACGTTCAGCGAATGGTGGCCCTTCCGGTTGCTGTAATCCTCGGCATTCTCTAGAGGCGCCCGCAAAGCCACATGCGTGCAGTCAATGGCGCCCTGGACCATGGGGAAGCCCGCTATTCTTGCAAATCCCATTGTGCACTCTTGTTGCTTGTCCGGGGTCATGGGGAAGGAAATGTACTGACGTCTCCTTCTGAAGAGGGCATTCGTCACCTGGTGGATGCAGCAATGCACCGCGAACTGGGAGACATTGGCAATGTCCCCAGTAGCGGATTGGAAGGAGCTGGTGGCATAGAAGTTGAGAGCCACTGTCACCTTCACTGCCACCAACAGCGACATCCTGCTCCTCAGCTGTGGCTGCAGATCTCTCTGAAGCAGGTGGCAGATCTCAGTGACCCCCTCCCTTCTGAATCGCAGCCTCTGAATAAACTGCTCCTCAGACATGTTGAGGTATGAGAACTGCTGGCGGTATACCCTGGGTGGGTAAGGCCTCCTGTGCCAACGCCTGTTGGCTCTTCTCCGTCTGGCCATGATTGGCACTCTCTCTCGGCGTCTCTGAGCCCTTTCAATGCAATGGAGAAAGCCAATGTTTCCACCCATTGCAGCCCCCATTATATGTGGTGACTCAAGGCTATGGCACTGAAAGTTAAATCCAACTGCAAAGCTCTGGCCTGAAGCCAGAAGTACCTGTGGGAGTGCTGAGTCAAAGCAGAAAGCTCTCTCCCTTTGCCTCTCTCCAAATCTCTCTCTCTCATACAGGAGTGGAACAAAATGGCTGCCACAAAGAATGCAGGAAGAGTCCCCTTTAAATAGCACCACCAGCGCCCCACAGCGACTGGGAACCGTTCCACTCAACCAGTCGCTGGGAGCGCCAGGCGCACAGAAGGGGGGCGCCACTGAAGTTCCGGTTCGGGGCACACTAAGGGTGTTGCACCATGAAATGACATCAGGATCTGCACGCGCACCTGAGCGGGCGCTGCGGCTTTGTGCCACTGCTAATTCTTGACTGAAGTTCGCGAGAGGTGCAGATTGCGCCGCGCCCGGGCGCTAGCTGCTTCGCGCCCCACTTCTCACCCTCTTAAGTCGCTAGCGGCTGGCGCTAACAACTGAATTTCTAGGCCTAAGAGCTGCAGGGGAGCAAAGAGATTTAGATGCCCATGTACAGAAATCACTAAAACCTAGTGCACAGGTACAAAAAATAACCAAAAACATTGATTAATGTTGGCCTTTATCTCAAGGGGGCTGGAATCCAATGGGGAGGAAGTGATGCTTCAGTTGGATAGAGCCTTGGTCAAACCCCATCTGGAATACTGTGGTCAGCTTTGGGCACTGCATGTCAGTAAGGATATATTGGCCTTGGGGATGCAGCGCAGATTCACCAGAGTGATACCAAGACATAAAGCGTTAAATTATGAGGACAGGTTGCATAAACTTGAGTTGTATTCAACAACAACTTGCATTTATATAGCGCCTGTAATGTAGTAAAACGTTCCAAGGAGCTTCGCAGGAGCACTATCAAACAAAACTTGACATCAAGGCACATAAGAAGATATTAGGACAGGTGATCAAAAGCTTGGTCAAAGAGGTAAATTTTAAGGAGCATCTTAAAGGAGACGAGAGAGGTAGAGAGGTGGAGAGGTTTAGGCAAGGAATTCCAGAGCTTAGTGCCTAGGCAACTGAAGGCATAGTCGCTAATGATGGAGTGATTGAAATTGGGGATGCACAAGAGGCCAGAATTGAAGGGGCTCAGAGATCCTGGAGGGTTGTAGGCCTGGAGGAGGTTATACAGATAGGTAAGGCCAAGGCCATGAAGGGATTTTAAAACAAGGATGAGATTTTTAAAATCGAGGCATTGCCGGACCGGGAGCCAATGTGGATCAGAGAGCACAGGGGTGATGGGTGAACAAGATTTGGTGCGAGTCAGGATATTGGATATTCCCTTCAGTTAAGTAGGTTGAAGGGTGATCTAATTACGGTGTTTAAAATTATTTGATAATGTAGATACAGAAAAACCATTCCTCTAGTGGGGGGGAATCCAGAACAAGGGGCACAATCTAAAAATTAGAACTAGGCTATTTAGGAATAATAACAAGAAGCACTTTTTCATACAAAGGGTAGTAGAAATCTGGAACTCTCTCCCCCAAAAGGCTGTGGATGCTGGGCAATTGAAATTTTCGAGACTGAGATTGATGTTTGTTAGCTAAGGATATCAAGGGATATGTAGTTGAGTTACAAATTAGTGATGATCTGATTAAATAGTAGAATAGGCTTAAGGGACTGAATGGCCTACTCCTGTTCTTATGTTCCATCAAATGAGATAAATGACCAGTTAATCTCTTACAGTGATGGTTGAGGCATAAAGCTTGGTCAGGATGTCTCCTCGTGCTTCACTAAATAGAGCCATGTGATCTTTTACATCCACCTGGACAAACAGACAGGACCTTAGTTTAACATCTCACCTGAGAGACAGCTCCAATTAATTAAGAAAGGGAAAATAGAATATGAGAGTAAGCTTGCAGAGAACATAAAAACTGACTGTAAAAGCTTTTATAGATATGTGAAGAGAAAAAGATTGGTGAAGTCAAGCGTAGGTCCCTTGCAGTCAGAATCGGGGGAATTTATAATGGGGAACAAAAAAATGTCTGACCAACTAAATACATATTTTGGTTCTGTCTTCACAAAGGAGGACACAAATAACCTCCCAGAAATACCACAGAACGTAGGGCCTGATGAAAGGGTGGAACTGAAAGAAATCAGTATTTGTAGGGAAATGGTGTTAGGAAAATTGATGGGACTGAAGGCCGATAAATCCCCAGGGCCTGATAATCTACATCCCAGGGTACTTAAGGAAGTGGCCCTAGAAATAGTAGATGCATTGCTGGTCATCTTCCAGAACTCGATAGACTCTGGAACGGTACCCATGGATTGGCGGGTAGCTAATGTTACCCCACTATTCAAAAAAGGTGGTAGAGAAAAGGCGGGGAATTATAGACCGGTAAGCTTGACATCGGTAGTGGGGAAAATGCTAGAGTCCATTACAAAAGATGTAATAGCAGAGCACTTGGAAAGCAGTGACTGGATCGGACAAAGTCAACATGGATTTACAAAAGGTAAATCATGCTTGACTAATCTACTGGAATTTTTTGAGGATGTAACTGGTAAAATAGATAAGGGAGAACCAGTGGATGTGGTGTATTTGGACTTTCAGAAGGCTTTCGATAAGGTCCCGCATAAGAGATTAGCGTGCAAAATTAAGGCACATGGGATTGGGGGCAAGGTATTGACTTGGATAGAGAAATGGTTGGCGGACAGAAAGCAAAGAGTTGGAATAAACGGGTCATTTTCCGAGTGGCAGGCAGTGACTAGTGGGGTACCGCAAGGATCGGTCCTAGGACCCCAGCTGTTCACAATATATATTAATGTCCTGGACGAGGGAATTGGATGTAATATCTCCAAATTTGCAGACGACACAAAGCTGGGTGGGAGGGTATGCTGTGAGGAGGATGTCGTGAAACTCCAGCACGATTTGGACAGGTTGGGTGATTGGGCAGAAACATGGCAAATACACTATAATGTGGATAAATGTGAGGTTATCCACTTTGGTGGCAAAAACAGGAAGGCAGATTATTATTTGAATGGTAATAGATTGGGAGAAGGGGAAGTGCAAAGAGACCTGGGTGTTCTTGTACACCAGTCGCTGAAGGTAAGCATGCAGGTGCAGCAGGCGGTTAAGAAGGCAAATGGTATGTTGGCCTTCGTAGCAAGAGGGTTCGAGTACAAGAACAAGAATGTCTTGCTGCAGTTGTACAGGGCCTTGGTGAGCCCACACCTTGGGTATTGTGTGCAGTTTTGGTCGCCTTACCTGAGGAAGGACGTTCTTGCCATGGAAGGAGTGCAGCGAAGATTCACCAGGCTGATACCTGGGATGGCAGGAATGACGTATGAGGAGAGATTGTGTCGATTGGGCTTATACTCACTGGAGTTTAGAAGATTGAGAGGGGATCTCATCGAAACCTATAAAATTCTGTCAGGCCTGGACAGACTAGATGCAGGAAGGATGTTTCTGATGGCCGGGGAGTCCAGAACCAGGGGTCATAGTCTAAGGATAAGGGGTAAGCCATTTAGGACTGAAATGAGGAGGAATTTCTTCACCCAGAGAGTGGTGAACCTGTGGAATTCTCTGCCACAGAGGGCGGTGGAGGCCAGTTCATTAAGTATATTCAAGAAAGAGTTGGATATATTTCTTAAGGCTAAAGGAATCAAGGGATATGGGGAGAAGGCAGGGACCGGGTACTGAATTTGGATGATCAGCCATGATCTCATTGAATGGCGGAGCAGGCTCGAAGGGCCGAATGGCCTACTCCTGCTCCTATCTTCTATGTTTCTATGTTTCTATGTCTATGTAACAACACAGTACTTGCTCTGTACTGCATTGAAGTGTCAGATTAAGACCAGAGTGGCTTGAATCCACAACTTTCAGCTCAGAGGTGAGAGTGTTACCACTGAGCCAAGCGGACACATAGGAGGTCAACTGTATTACAAAAGAATACATGCTATGTTATGTGTTCTAACACCCTGATTGTTAGACACACGGTGATCAATGTACTGGGAGAACCACTAGGATATAAAGGTAGAAAGGTATAAAGGTACCTGCAATGGCTTCTCTTCTCGTTCCCGCATTGTTACTTCTGGGGTCCCCAAGGATCTATCCCTGGCCCCCTCCTAGTTCTCATCTACACACTACCCCTTGGCGACATCATCCGAAAACACAGCATCAGTTTCCACATGTACGCTGACGACACTCAGCTTTACCTCAGCACCACTTCTCTCGACCCCTCCACAGTCTCTAAATTGTCAGACTGCTTGTCCGACATCCAGTACTGGATGAGCAGAAATTTTCTCCAATTAAATATTGGGACGACTGAAGCCATTGTTTTCGGTCCCCGCCACAAACTCCGTTCCCTAGGCACTGACTCCATCCCTCTCCCTAACAACAGGGCAAAAGCAGAAACTAAGTGTCACAAAACATATTTGAAAGTTCTCTATCTGAATGCACGTAGCATTCGGAACAAAATAGACAAGTTAATGGCACAAATAACTACATATGGGTATGATCCTGTGGCCATTACAGAAACATGGCTGCAGGGTGACAATGCCTGGGAATTAAACATACCAGGTTATTTAACGATCAGGAAGGACAGGCAGGAAGGAAGGGGAGGTGGGGTGGCTATGTTAATAAAGGAAGGAATCACTGTAATACAGAGAAATGATATTGGGTCAAAAGATCAGGATAATGAAACAGTTTGGGTGGAGGTAAGGAATAATAAGGGGAAAAAAACACTAGTGGGCGTAGTCTATAGGCCTCCGAACAGTTGCAACTCTGTTGGACGGAGTATCAATCAGGAAATAGTTGAGGCTTGTAATAAGGGAACATCTATAATTATGGGGGATTTTAACTATCATATTAATTGGGCAAATCAAATTGGGCAGGGCTGCCTTGAGGATCAGTTCATTGAGTGTATCAGGGATGGGTTTCTTGAGCAGTATGTAACTGAACCGACCAGGGGGCAAGCAACCTTAGATCTGGTCCTGTGTAACGAGACAGGATTAATTAAAAATGTCCTAGTAAAGGATCCCCTTGGAATGAGTTGAATTCCATATTCAATTAGAGGGTGAGAAGGTTGGATCTCAAACAAGCGTGCTAAGCTTGAATAAAGGAGACTATGAAGGTATGAGAGCAGAATTGAGTAGAGTGGATTGGGAAAATAGATTAAAGGGTAAGACGATACATGATCAGTGGTGTACATTTAAGGAGTTATTTTACAACTTCCAAAAAAAAAATATTCCACTGAGAAGAAAAGGGTGTAAAAGAAAAGACAGCCATCCGTGGCTAAGTAAAGAAATTAAGGATAGTATTCGACTAAAAACAAGGGCATATAAGGTAGCCAAATCTAGTGGGAGGATGGAGGATTGGGAAAACTTTAAAAGACAGCAAAAAGTAACAAAAAGATTGATTAAGAAAGGGAAGATAGATTATGAAAGTAAATTAGCAAAAAATATAAAAACAGATAGTAAGAGTTTTTATAGTTATATAAAAAGAAAAAGGGTGGCTAATGTAAATGTTGGTCCCTTAGAGGATGAGACCGGGAAATTAATGGTGGGAAATATGGAGATGGCAAAAACACTGAATGAATATTTTGTATCAGTCTTTACAGTAGAGGACACTAAGAATATCCCAACACTGGACAAACAGGGGGCTCTAGGGGGGAGGAGCTAAACACGATTAAAATCACTAAGGAAGTGGTACTCGGTAAAATAATGGGACTCAAGGCAGATAAATCACCTGGACCTGATGGCTTACATCCTAGGGTCTTGAGGGAAGTGGCGGTAGGGATTGTGGATGCATTGGTAATAATTTTCCAAAACTCCCTGGAATCAGCAAAGGTCCCGGCAGACTGGAAAACTGCTAATGTAACTCCCTTATTTAAAAAGGGCAGTAGACAGAAGGCTGGAAACTATAGACCGGTTAGCCTAACATCTGTGGTAGGTAAAATATTGGAGTCCATTATTAAGGAGACAGTAACAGGACATTTGGATAATCATAATTTAATAGGACAAAGTCAGCATGGTTTTATGAAGGGGAAGTCATGTTTGACAAATTTGCTGGAGTTCTCTGAGGAAGTAACATATAGGGTGGATAAAGGGGAACCAGTGGACATAGTGTATTTAGACTTCCAAAAGGCATTTGACAAGGTGCCACACAAAAGATTATTGCTTAAGATAAAAAATCACGGGATTGGGGGTAATATTCTGGCATGGATAGAGGATTGGCTATCTAACAGAAAGCAGAGAGTTGGGATAAATGGTTCATTCTCGGACTGGCAATCAGTAACTAGTGGTGTTCCACAGGGGTCAGTGCTGGGTCCCAACTCTTTACAATCTATATTAACGATTTGGAGGAGGGGACCGAGTGTAACATATCAAAGTTTGCAGATGATACTAAGATGGGAGGGAAAGTAGTGAGTGAGGAGGACATAAAAAACCTGCAAGGGTGATATACCTATCAATTCAGTTCATGAAAAGTGACGAGTTAAGTTAGTAACTATAGGTTTTTATTGGCTAAATAACAGAGCCCACCCTCGTGGGTGATCGGATCCAACAAGGAGGAATACCAGCCAGTCGACCACCTTTATACCTGGGCAAGCAGGCGGAGCCATGGGCGGAGTCAGCTGTGGTCAGGCCAGGTATAACAGCGTGGCAAGAGGTGACCTTGTGTAGTGATACAACAGTGTAAACAGTGATAACCATAGTGTAACGATATAAACAGTGATAACCATAGTGTAACGATAGTGAACAATAAAAGTGGTTTACCACATTCACCCCTTGTTTAAATTTGAGTCCGGCGGGGTGAAGTGTACTACCAGTTCGGGTATGTCAGTCTGTCCGGAGGCCTCGTAAGCCTTTCTGATCGGCGCAGCAGCGGCGGCGGTGGTGCAGTATCCGATGTTAATGCTGGTGTCTGCGTGGTCGGCGAAGGCTCGTGGGGTTCCGGCATGCCGTCTACCTGGGCTGGATTTGGGGGGGTGGTGGGGGGTAACGGTGGTGTCTCAGGGGTGCCCGAGGGTGCGAGGTCTCGTAAGGAGACTGTGTCCTCCCGCCCGTCTGGGTATGCCACATAGGCATACTGGGGGTTGGCGTGCAGGAGGTCCACCCTCTCGACCAGGGGGTCCATTTTATGGGCCCTCACATGCTTTCGCAGCAAGACGGGCCCCGGAGAAGTCAGCCATGTTGGTAGCGAGGTTCCCGTAGTCGACTTCCTGGGGAAAACAAACATTCATTCATGGGGGGTGGCGTTAATGGCAGTGCAAAGCAGTGACCGGATGGAATGCAGCGCTGCCGGGAGGACTTCCTGCCAGCGAGAGGTTGGGAGGCCCTTAGACTCTAAGGCTAAGAGAACGGCCTTCCAGACAGTCGCGTTCTCTCTTTCCACCTCGCCGTTCCCTCGGGGGTTGTAGCTGGTGGTCCTGCTTACAGCAATACCTCTCGCTAGTAGGAACTGGTGAAGTTCCTCGCTCATGAAGGATGAGCCCCGGTCGCTATGTATATAGTTCGGGAACCCGAACAAGGCGAAGAGGTCGTTCAGGCATTTGATGACCGTGGTACTGGTCATGTCTGGGCAGGGGAAGGCAAAGGGGAAATGGGAGTACTCATCAATAATGTTGAGGAAGTACACATTACGGTCAGAGGATGGGAGGGGCCCCTTAAAATCGATGCTCAAGCGCTCGAAGGGGCGGGTGGCCTTGATCAGGCTTGCTCTGTCCGGCCTAAAGAAATGCGATTTGCATTCGGCACAGGTTTGGCAGTTCCTGGTCATGGTCCTGACCTTCTCGATGGAGTAGGGCAGGTTGCGGGCCTTAATGAAGTGGTAAAGTCTGGTGACCCCGGGGTGGCAGAGGTCGTTGTGGAGGGTCTGCAGTCTATCAATTTGCGCGTTGGCGCATGTACTTCGTGATAGATCATCTGGGGGTTCGTTCAGTTTACCAGGCCGGTACAAGATATCATAATCGTAGGTGGAGAGCTCGATTCTCCACCTCAAGATCTTGTCGTTCTTGATTTTGCCCCTCAGCTTGTTATTAAACATAAAAGCGACCGAGCGCTGGTCGGTGAGGAGGGTAAATCGTTTGCCTGCCAGGTAATGCCTCCAGCGTCGTACTGCCTCCACGATTGCCTGGGCCTCCTTCTCGACCGAAGAGTGTCAGATCTCAGGGCCCTGGAGGGTCCTTGAGAAGAAGGCCACAGGTCTCCCCGCCTGGTTAAGGGTTGCAGCTAGGGCGAAGTCGGATGCATCGCTCTCCACTTGGAAAGGGATAGACTCATCCACCGCGTGCATTGTGGCCTTAGCAATGTCTCCCTTTATGAGGGAGAAGGCTGCGCATGCTTCTGCCGTCAGGGGGAAGGAGGTGGACTTCATGAGGGGTCTGGCTTTGTTCGCATAATTGGGCACCCATTGGGCATAGTAGGCGAAGAGCCCCAGGGTTCTCTTCAGCGCCTTTGGACAGTGGGGGAGGGGAAGCTCCATGAGGGGGCGCATTCTTTCGGGGTCGGGGCCGATGACTCCATTCTCTACTACGCAGCCAAGGATGGCAAGGTGCGAGGTGTTAAACACACATTTCTCCTTATTGTAGGTGAGGTTCAGCCGTTGGGCCGTATGGAGGAATCTCTCCAGATTAACATCATGGTCCTGCCGGTCGCGGCCGCAGATGGTGACGTTATCTAGATAAGGGAACGTGGCATGCAGCCGGTTCTGGTCAACCATCCGGTCCATCTCCCTTTGGAAGACCGAAACCCCGTTGGTGACGCCGGAGGGAACCCTAAGGAAGTGGTAGAGGCGGCCATTCGCCTCGAAGGCGGTATACTGGCGGTCCTCAGGGTGGATAGGGAGTTGATGATAGGCCGACTTAAGGTCGATGGTAGAGAATACCCGGTACTGTGCAATCTGATTGACCATATCAGATATGCGGGGAAGGGGGTATGCGTCCAGCTGGGTGTGCCGGTTTATGGTTTGGCTGTAGTCGATGACCAGGCGGTGTTTATCGCCGGTCTTAACGACTACGACCTGGGCACGCCAGGGGCTGTTGCTTCTCTCGATGATGCCCTCCTTCAGGAGTCGCTGCACCTCGGAGCTAATAAAAGCTCTGTCCCCGGCGCTGTACCGCCTGCTCTTGGTAGCGACGGGTTTACAGTCGCGGGTGAGGTTAGCGAACAGGGAGGGGGGCGGGACCTTGAGGGTGGATAGACCGCAGGTGGTACGCGGTGGACGGTTTAAAAGCTGCTGGTTGTAGACTGTGAGTGGGGGGAGGGGTCCACCGTATGCCAAAGTGACACTTTGAAGGTGGGATTCGAAATCCAGCCCTAGTAGGACGGCAGCGCAGAGCTGGGGCAGGACGAGAAGTTTAAAATTTTTATACTCCGTGCCCCTAACCGATAGGGTCACAACACAGTAGCCGCTGATGTCTGTAGAATGGGACCTCGACGCCATCGAGATCCGGTTGCACGTTGGCCGGACAGTGAGGGAGTAGTGGCTCACTGTGTCTGGATGGATGAAACTCTCCGTGCTTCCGCTGTCGAACAGGCAGGTCGTGGCGTGGCCATTTACTTTGATGTCCATCATGGACTTGGACAGGTGATGCGGGCGAGCTTGGTCAAGTGTGACGGAGGCTAGTGTATGGCTGAGCGAGCTGCTGTAGTCTGCGGGTGAGGCGGTGGTCAGGTCTGGAGACAAGGTGGCGGTCGAGTGTGGTGAACAAAATGGCGGCACCCACGACGTTGAATAAAATGGCGGAGAAGATGGCCGCCCCCACAACTCACATGAGGCACTGCCGGCGTCGGTGGCCTTGATCAAAGATGGCCGCCCCCACGACTCACACGAGGGGATACTGGCATCTGTGGCCTTGATGAAAGATGGCCGCCCCCACAACTCGCATGAGGCACTGCTGGCGTCTGTGGCTTTCCTCCTGCAGGCCTTCGCGAAGTGGCCTTTCTTGTGGCAGTCGGAGCAGGTCGCGTTTCTTGCAGGGCAGCGCGCCCTCGGGTGTTTCGCCTGGCCACAGAAGAAGCAGCCGGCGGCCTGATCGCGGGGCTCCGATGTCGCAGCCGGTACCGGGGGTGGCGGTCCCGATTGGTTCCGGGACACCGACGCTGTGGTAGGTCCCAGAGGCGGCGGTGCGAGGGGTATTGCGGCCGGGGTCGGGCCCGAGTCCCAGGGTCACGCAGCACAGTACCTGGAGTACACCTCGAGGTCCCGATGGGCCACTTCCAAGGAGCGAGCGAGGATAGCAGCTGTTTTCAGGTCGAGGTCCTTTGATTCCAGCAGTCTTTGCCGTGAGTAGTCTGACCGAAGGCCTTTCACGAAGGCATCTCGGATGTTTCCATCTGTATGTTCTGCAGCTGTTACGGCTTTAAAGTCACAGTCCCTGCCGAGTATTTGCAGCGCCCGTAAGAAATCATCAACCAACTCTCCTGGCTGTTGCGAGCGGGATCTTAGGAGATGCCTGGCGTACATTGAGTTTACAGGGCTCCGATACTGTTCTTTTAGCAGGTTGAGGGCGTCCTCATATGTGGCAATGTCCCGGATGAGTGCAAATACTTTAGGGCTCACCTGAGCGGTCAGAACTCTTAGTTTGGATGCCAGAGGCACGCTGGATTCTCCCAGGTAGGCTTCGAAGCAGCTCAGCCAGTGTTCGAAGTCGAGGGCTGAATTTGCAGCCTGTGGGTTTAGATCCAGGTACGGCGGCCGGAGGGCTCGTAGCCAGGCCGGCTGCTGGGGCTGTTGTAGATGGCCGTTTGGCTGAGGCTGTACGTCTGACTGGTCGTTTGGCTGCTCCGTTGTAGACATTTCAAAATTTAGCCAATAAAATTGATATACCTATCAATTCAGCTCATGAAAAGCGACGAGTTAAGTTAGTAACTATAGGTTTTTATTGGCTAAATAACAGAGCCCACCCTCGTGGGTGATCGGATCCAACAAGGAGGAATACCAGCCAGTCGACCACCTTTATACCTGGGCAAGCAGGCGGAGCCATGGGCGGAGTCAGCTGTGGTCAGGCCAGGTATAACAGCGTGGCAAGAGGTGACCTTGTGTAGTGATACAACAGTGTAAACAGTGATAACCATAGTGTAACGATATAAACAGTGATAACCATAGTGTAACGATAGTGAACGATAAAAGTGGTTTACCACAAAGGGGACATAGACAGGCTAAGTAAGTGGGCAGAGATTTGGCAGATGGAATACAATACTGGAAAGTGTGAGGTTATGCACTTTGGCAGGAAAAATCGTAGAGCAAGTTATTATCTTAATGGCAAGAAACTGGAAAGTACTGAAGTACAAAGGGATCTGGGAGTCCTGGTGCACGAAACTCAAAAGGTTAGTATGCAGGTGCAGCAAGTGATTAAGAAGGCCAATGGAATGTTGGCTTTCATTGCTAGGGGGATAGAATATAAAAATAGGGAGGTATTGCTTCAGTTGTACAAGGTATTGGTGAGACCGCACCTGGAATACTGCAGACAGTTTTGGTGTCCATACTTAAGAAAAGACATCTCTCGAGTCAGTACAAAGAAGGTTCACTCGGTTAATCCCGGGGATGAGGGGATGGACATATGAGGAGAGGTTGAGTAGATTGGGACTCTACTCATTGGGGTTCAGAAGAATGAGAGGCGATCTTATTGAAACATATAAGATTGTGAAGGGGTTGGATCGGGTGGATGTGGGGAGGATGTTCCCGATGATGGGTGAAACTAGAACTAGGGGGCATAGCCTTAGAACAAGGGGCTGCTCTTTCAAAACTGAGATGAGGAGGAACTACTTCACTCAGAGGGTGGTAGGTCCATGGAATATGCTGCCCCAAAAAGCTGTAGAAGCTACCTCATTACATAAATTTAAAACAGAAATAGACAGTTTCCTAGAAGTAAAGGGAATAAAGGGTTATGGGGAACGGGCAGGAATTTGGACATAAGTCTAGGTTCGGATCGGTCATGGCCCTGTGGGTAGCAGAGCGGGCCCAGGGGCCATGTAGCCTGATCCTGCTCCTATTTCGTGTGTCTAATTCTGTTAGATTCAGGAGATGGTTCAGTGATAGTAGATTGGCGGTTAGGATCAGATCAGCCATGATCTTATTGAATGGCGGAGCAG
This sequence comes from Somniosus microcephalus, assembly GCF_052327205.1. Taxonomy (NCBI): domain Eukaryota; kingdom Metazoa; phylum Chordata; class Chondrichthyes; order Squaliformes; family Somniosidae; genus Somniosus; species Somniosus microcephalus. The sequence goes on from NC_140988.1 coordinate 124,299,394, forward strand.
GCTCAAGGGGCCGATTGGCCTACTCCTGCTCCTATTTCTTATGTGCTTATGTTCTTATGTTCTGTCTGAGACTGAACCACACTGTTCGCAAACTTGGTGTCATATTTGACCCTGAAATGAGCTTCCGACCACATATCCGCAGCATAACTAAGACTGCCTATTTCCATGTCTCTTACATTGCCCGTCTGTGCCCCTGCCTCAGCTCATCTGCTGCTGAGACCCTCATCCATGCCTTTGTTACCTCTAGACTTGACTATTCCAATGCACTCCTGGCTAGCCTCCCACATTCTACCCTACGTAAACTTGAGATCATCCAAAACTCAGCTGCCCGTGTCCTAACTCGCACCTGTAATGTATATACCTTTAAGGGGGGGATGTGGCAAAACCACTAAGTGACTTACATAATTGTCTGTAACCAATGTTATTACCTCTAGCATTAATTGTCTGTAACCAATGTTATTACCTTTCAAGTTGGCTCTGGTTAAACAGAGCTAGATCGACAACATCACGATCTGACGTGATGACGTCATCACGTGGGTCACGTGACATCCCCTTCGGCGGGAAACGTGATGACGTCATGACGTCAGAGGTAGAGGGCGGGACCAGCCAGTCCTCGTGTGGATTGAAAGAGAAAAGGCCTGTTTTGAGCTTCTCCTGTAGTTTCTTGTTTTGTAAAGTTCTTAGACAATAAATTCAGTTTGTTAACTTCCAGTAAGTTATAGATTCTTTGTTAGGAGTGCAGAGACTCCTACATTGGTGACCCCGATTCCTCGCGATCGTTTTTCGCGGTGAACGCCGAACACAGGCCAGTGATGGAGGCCTATGCAGTGGCCTTGAAGCTCCCCCAATTCTGGGAACAACAGGCAGCCTCTTGGTTTGTGCAAGCCGAGGCGCAATTTGAGCTCCGCAACATCATTCAGGATCAGACCAGATATCTCCACGTGGTCTCCGCCCTCGAGAGCTCGACGGCGTCGAGAATCATCAGCCTGCTGGAGAGTCCTCCGACTGCTGACAAGTATGTCGCCATCAAGACACGATTGCTGCAGGTATTTGGTCTCACCAAAGCAGAGCGCGCTCGCCGTTTAGTGGCTCTACCAGGGTTAGGAGACTCCAAACCCTCGGAAATGATGAGTCATATGCTGACTCTCCTGGGGTCTGAGCCCCAGTGCTTTCTGTTTCGCGAACTGTTCCTTACTCAACTTCCTGAGCAAGTACAGGCGTCCCTCGCCCGAGTAGAAACCGCAGACTGCGTCGCGCTCGCCGAAGAGGCGGATAAGATTTACGCGGTCCGGCAACAATACTGCGCCCTCGCGCAACGTCCCCCGCCATGAAGGGCCCGGCCCCGGCTCTGACAAAGGCGCCTCCGACGACCGGTTTCTGCTACTACCACGCTCGTTTCGGCCCGAAGGCCCGCTGCTGCCACTCACCGTGCACTTTCGTTACCAGACCGTCGAATAGACTGCCGCGAGTCAAGCACGCCGGTCCCGGTACTTCCCCCACGGCCGCGATGGCGATTGGTGCTTCCGGGAATCTCACCTACGTAACCGACTCCACCTCCGGCCGTCGTTTTCTGTGCGACACGGGGGCGCAATGCAGCATACTGCCCGCCTCGATCATAGACCTTCGCTCCGGCAGCCGTGGTCCCCCTATGCAAGCGGCCAACGGGGGTTCGATCCGCACTTGCGGGAAGCGCCTCGTCCGAGTATGTTTCGGTGGACAGTTTTTCAGCTGGAATTTCATCACCGCTCAAATCTCACAGGCCCTGTTGGGTGCTGACTTTTTAGGCGCCAACAGCCTGTTGGTGGACGTGAAAAATCGACGCCTCGTTCGCGCCGCCACGCTCGACGATATTTCGGGGACGCGCAGCACGGCTGCGTCACACACGATTTCATGTGCGCGACCGCAGCCCGACGATTTCGCCCGGCTCCTCGAGGAGTTCCCCGAGCTGACGAAGCCCAACTTTTTGGCTCCGACCATCCAGCATAGGGTGGAGCACCATATTTCGACTACCGGCTCGCCCGTTTACGCCAGGGCGCGACGTTTAGAGCCCAGCAAGCTAGCGGCAGCAAAGGCGGAGTTCGCCGTGATGGAAAAAATGGGGATCATCTGTTGGTCCAGTAGCCCCTGGTCCTCCCCGCTCCACATCGTCCCCAAGCCCGGCGGGGGATGGTGGCCCTGTGGGGATTATCGCCGCCTCAATGACATAACGACGCCCGACCGCTACCCCATTCCCCATATACAGGACTTCTCAGCACATTTGGCGGGGACGTCCATCTTCTCCAAAATCGACCTTGTCCGTGGTTACCATCAGGTGCCGGTGCACCCTCAGGAAGTCGAAAAGGCAGCGGTAATTACCCCCTTTGGACTCTTTGAATTTCTGCGAATGCCCTTTGGGCTTAAGAACGCGGCACAAGCGTTTCAGCGCCTCATGGATTCAGTCCTGCGGGACCTTGACTTTCTGTTTGTTTATTTGGACGATATTCTGGTTGCCAGCACCTCCAAGGAGGAACACCTCGAGCACCTTCGGGTCCTTTTCAGACGGCTTCAGCAGCACGGCCTCATCGTTAACTCGGGCAAATGCCGTTTCGGCCTATCGCAACTGGATTTCCTGGGCCACCGCATAACCCCCACGGGGGCAACGCCACTTCGGGTCAAGGTGGAAGCAATTGCGGCGTTCCCGAAACCGAAATCCGTGAAAGCTTTACAGGAGTTCCTGGGGATGGTTAACTTCTATCATCGTTTCATCCCCAGGGCTGCACAGCTCATGCGTCCTCTACATGAGGCCCTCAGAGGCTCGATGGGAAAGGATCCTGTGGTATGGTCACAGGACATGGATCGTGCTTTCGAGGAGACGAAAGCCGCACTCGCCAATACGACCATGTTAGCACACCCCCTGCCGGGAGCCGCCATCGCTCTCACGACAGACGCATCAGACTACGCGGTGGGGGCTGTCCAGGAGCAGTGGGTCGACGGCGCGTGGCAACCCCTGGCCTTTTTTAGCCGCCAGCTACAACGGCATGAACGCCGGTACAGTACTTTCGATTGAGAGCTGTTGGCTTTGTTTTTGGCCATCCGCCATTTCCGTTTCCTCCTCGAAGGACGACGCTTCATCGCGTTTGTCGACCACAAGCCATTGCTGTTCGCAATGGCCAAGTCTGCGGAACCATGGTCGGTTCGGCAGCAACGGCAGCTGACGTACATATCGGAGTTCACCACCGACATCCGACATGTGGCCGGTAACGACAACGTCATCGCCGATTGCCTATCCCGCGCCGCCGTCCAGGCCGTCCAATTGGGCATTGACTACGCACAGATGGCGGTTGACCAAGCGGACGACCCGGAGACCCAGGGTTTTCGTTCGGTTCCAAACAGCCTCCAGCCGAGGGATGTGCCTTTCCATTCCGCAGGTACCACTCTGCTCTGCGACGTTTTGCTGGGTGCACCCCGTCCGATCGTCCCGTCTAAATGGCGTCATATGATTTTCGATGCCTTACACGGCCTATCGCACCCTGGAGTGCGGGAATCGCAAAAACTGCTGGTCTCCAAATTTGTATGGAGGGGAATACGCAAAGACGTCAGGGACTGGGCGAACACTTGTGTTGTTTGCCAACGGTCCAAGGTGCAGCGCCATGTCAGAGCCCCGCTCGCCACCTTCGAGGTCCCGGAACGGCGATTTGATCATATTCACATCGACTTAGTGGGACCACTCCCAACTTCCCGGGGCTTTACGTACCTTTTGACGATGGTGGATCGCACCACGAGGTGGCCGGAGGCAGTTCCCCTGACGTCCACCACATCTGCGGACGTTGCTCGAGCTTTCGTTTCATCCTGGGTAGCCCGTTTTGGTGTCCCTGCGGATATTTCGTCGGATCGGGGGCCGCAATTTTCGTCCGAACTATGGAACGAGGTGATTTCCGTGTTGGGCGTTAAACTCCACCGCACTACGGCCTATCACCCACAAGCGAACGGCTTGTGCGAGCGGTTCCACCGCTCCTTGAAGGCGTCGCTCAGGGCCAGCCTGCTGGATGCATCCTGGGTCGACAAACTACCGTGGGTGATGTTAGGACTCCGCACGGCGCCGAAGGAAGATCTCCAGTCGGCGGCGGCGGAGATGGTTTACGGGCAACTGCTTCGAGTCCCAGGTGAATTCCTGCCGTTACCTACGCGACCATGGTCCGTGGCCACACAAAAAGAGACCCTCCGGGATGCGGCCCGCTGTTTCCGCCCAGTTCCGACCTCACGGCACGGTTTGCTTTCGTCCAACGTCCCGGGGGAGTTGTCGAAAGCCAAGTTCATGTTTGTGCGCCAGGACGGCCATCGTACCCCGCTCGCACCGCCGTATGCTGGACCCTTCAAGGTTTTGCAGGCAGGGGACAAGAGTTTCGTGATTGATGTCAAGGGCAAACCGGAGCACATCTCTGTCGATCGCCTCAAGCCTGCGCACCTGGACCTCGAACGACCGATCGAGCTGGCGCAGCCTCCGCGCCGTGGCTGGCCGCCGCCCGCTACCACACCTGACACCGCCGTACTGCCTACCAGTTCGCCGCCTGCTCAGCGTTTTCCCCTCCGGGAATTTCGGAGTCGGTCCAACAGACTTGTCCGACCTCCTCAGCGATTGACTCTTTTCATTAAAGACAATTCTGGGGGGGGCGTATGTGGCAAAACCACTAAGTGACTTACATAATTGTCTGTAACCAATGTTATTACCTCTAGCATTAATTGTCTGTAACCAATGTTATTACCTTTCAAGTTGGCTCTGGTTAAACAGAGCTAGATCGACAACATCGCGATCTGACACGATGACGTCATCACGTGGGTCACGTGACGTCCCCTTCGGCGGGAAACGTGATGACGTCATGACGTCAGAGGTAGAGGGCGGGACCAGCCAGTCCTCGTGTGGATTGAAAGAGAAAAGACCTGTTTTGAGCTTCTCCTGTAGTTTCTTGTTTTGTAAAGTTCTTAGACAATAAATTCAGTTTGTTAACTTCCAGTAAGTTATAGATTCTTTGTTAGGAGTGCAGAGACTCCTACAGGGAACTATTTTTTACAGCTCATGTATACTGTAGTACCGGCAGTGACCACACCTGTACATAGCACTGAGTAGTAATCTGTACAGTCAGTTCAACTGTGAGCCACGTTGAGTAAACACCTGTTGTACCGTTTCTGCTGCAGTCTGTATCTTATTATACATGGATGTAACAGCACCAAGTCCCGTTCACCCATCACCCCTGTGCTCGCTGACCTCCATTGGCTCCGGGCTAAGCAATGCCTCGATTTCAAAATTTTGATCCTTGTTTTCAAATCCTTCCATGGCCTCGCCCCTCTCTAGCTCTGTAATCTCCTTCAGCCCCACAACCACCCCCCCGCCCCCCACCCTCACCCCCACCCCCCCCCCCCCCCCAAGATATCTGCGCTCCTCAAATTCTGCCCTCTTGAGCATTCCTGGCTATAATTGTTCAATCATTGGTGACTGTGCCTTCTGTTGCCTAGGCCCTAAGCTCTGGAATTCCCTGCCTAAACCTCTCTGCCTCTCTACCTCTCTTTCCTCCTTTAAGACGCTCCTTAAAACCTACCTCTTTGACCAAGCTTTTGGGCATCTGCCCTAACTTCTTCTTATGTGGCTCGGTATTCAATTTTTGTCTTATAATACTCCCGTGAAGCGCCTTGGGACGTTTTACTACGTTAAAGGCGCTATATAAATACAAGCTGCTGTTGTTGTTGTAGATTTTCTAAGGATCTCATCGTAAGGCAGGGCTCAAAAAATCAACCTTATCAGTTCTTTACCAAACATCCTTATGAGGTAACTTATACTTTTTTCTGAAGTGATGCTTAAGAGATGAATATTGCAGCTTCTCAGCAGGCATGACTTCCACTGGTGCTAACAGAGGTTTGCAGGCCAGAATTTCCAGTAGGAGAAATAAACTATTTACAGTCAGCATCTTGTTCCAAGCTTAACTCAATACAATGTTGCAACTTTCATCAGTTATCTGCAAACGTTAAGGGAGGAGCTAAACGATCCTTGAACAAATACAGACAGTGTGATGTGTTATTTTTGAATATGATTGACAGTTATTCAAATCGCGGAAGCCGCAGAAACTATTCTCGGGGGTATCCAAGGAGTTTTATCTGCTTAAATCTGAGCGAGCCAGTTTGGAATTTCCAAGAGATGTCGGGGGTGAAATTTAACATCAGAGGGGACACACAACAAATGATAGAACATTGAAGTCAATGGAAAAGAGAATCAGCCTGGGTGTATAACGGCAGCCGATATACTACCACCCATTTTGCGCCACTGCTGAAGTTGAATTTCACCCCATATACTTCCAACTAGTACAGCTCCCACAGTGCTAAGAAATACAAGAAGAAAAGAAATACTGTTTTTAACAGTTATTTGCAAATGAATACCTTAGCATTTAGATTGCAATTCTTCATTATTTTCCTTATTTTTGCTAGATAGAAGAATTTCTAGAAGGTGTCCTGATGGTTCTTTTGGTATGAGGCAGATTCAAGTTTTTGGGGAGAAATGAGGGAGTATTCATTCCTGTTGATATACAGCTTGACACAATGGAGTTGAAGTTTTATTTGGCGTGGGGATTGAGCACATGTGGAGAGAAATGCTGGAGGTACAAGGCATTTAATTAAAGGTTTGGTCAATGAGACCCTGCCTGATGCTTGAGGCAGGCTGAGCAACTTATTTTACAGCTGTTTCTTTTCTCCCCTAGTAAAGATCATCATCTTCTTCTGCTTCAGGGAGTTAAGGGAATCAATGGATATGGGGATAGGGCAGGAAAGTGGAGTTGAGGTGGAAGATCAGCCATGATCTTATTGAATGGTGGAGAAGGCTCGAGGTACCGTATGGCCGACTCCTGCTCCTATTTCTTATGTCCTTATGTTCACGGTGCCTTTATTTTGCTGGCTGATCCATGGTTAGGACAAAGCAGACAACAGTTATCTTGGAGGCCTTGGCTGAACTATACTGCAGCATTCCCTCTGATATCATAGAATCAGAATAATACAGCACAGAAGGGGGCCATTCAGCCCAGCATACCTGTGCCAGTTCTTTGAAAGAACTATCCAATTAGTCCCACTCCCTGCTCTTTCCCCATAGCCCTGCAAATATTCCCCTTCAAGTATTTATCCAATTCCCTTTTGAAAGTTATTATTGAATCTGCTTCCACCACCCTTTCAGGTAGTGCATTCCAGAACGTAACTCGCTGTGTAAAAAAAATTCTCATCTTGCCTCTGGTTCTTTTGCCAGTTACCTTAAATCTGTGTCCTCTGGTCAGTGACCCTTCTGTGACTGGAAACACTTTCTCCTTATTTACTCTAGAAACAGAAGGTGTGTGCCATTATAACCCTGATGGAAGCACGGGTGAAAGGATTTGCAAATTTCATGTCTCCCCCGAAGATTTACTTTTGATTTATTAAAGAAACCCTGGTTGGACTGAGTTTAAAACCCAGGGCTCAACAAGATGGCTATGGTCAGCCTCATGGCAAAAGCCTGTAAGTTTCAGTTTGGACTGACAAAGAAGGAACTTTCCAGAAATTAGAATGCAGACAGACCTTCTGCATTTATGCATGAGAAGCAAACCCAGTGGCATCCGGGCCTCTGATTAAAACCCATCAAGGTTGTTTGCACAAGCAATCAAGAGCAAGCAAGACCTATTCAATATGCAATGGGACAAGCTTAGCTGCATTTCAGACCTTCGTTAGAGAACATCGACACTGTTTACAAACAATCAACGGGGCATTCAGTCTGGAATGGTCCCATCACGAAACCAGTTGGACAAAGGGGAACACTGATAGACGTTTAAAACTGATTAACCGGCCATCCAGGTCGATGGGCCCAGATCGGGTTCCTTTGTATGAGCTTCAACACGTCTAGGTCAGACAAAGAAATGAGCTGATCTGGCGGGAGATAAGGGCTACCGGGAAGGGTATAACTAGTCCCTCGGGAAGCCATCTCTCTCTCTCTCTCTCACCTCGCCTCCAGTGCCCTGCCGTATCATCAACCCAGTGAGAGGATCATCGACGAAGAGCCCACCCAGTGAAGTAGGATACCTGCAGTTACGTTTGAATTACTGGGGTATCTCTGCTTTGGGGCGGTGAAAAACCTAAAACATCGGCAGGCAACAGGGCACTGAGCAGGCATTTCAACATCCTAGACTGGTGAGCACCAACTTTCTGGCCCATTACAAGACAACCTAGATAGGTGTAAAGGGTGGGAGTTAAGGGGAATTGCTAAAGTGTCATTTTAGTCATTTTCCCTCGATGTGTCCATTTCTCCTCCCCCGCTAAGTGTAATTGTGTTGCATCCATAGTGATTTTCTCTGTACAGTAATTGTTTCTCTATTTTAATAAACATTGGTTTTCTTTGCACCGAACCACTGGTCTCGTTTGTCTATATCGCTACTCATAAATAAGTCCGGTGCTCAGAACTAAAAGGGGGAAGTGATTCGAACCGCACGGGGCTGGGGCAGCTCAGGCACATGACTGACTGACCAGACGCAAACCCCAAACCAAAACCCCTACAGAAATGGCGAGCCAGGTAGGAGCATCGGTGACAGTATGCGATATGACAGACAGTGGTGTGGAGGGAGAAACCGCAATGGAAGAGAGGTTGTCCACTTATGTGTGCAGAAAGGTCAATATCGCCAAGAAATGGGTGGGCGCTATGTTAAAGGCTGAGCGTCGCATAGACGCCGCCGCCCAGTGGACGGTGAGTAAACAGCATAAGAGGGCAATTGAAAAGGCAGTCTGGTTAATGTGTTATAAGAAACAAGTCCTAGTGCTGGACAGTGTTGTAGCAGCACAGGCTGCCAAGCTCAAGAAATTGGCCCTAGAAATGCAGGATAAGGTTGTAGCGGAAGAGAAAATGCTAGTGGCACTTCAGGCGTTAAGCCAAGAAAGAGCGCAGATGGCAAGGGAACACCAGGCAAAGGTAGAGCGTCTGGAATACCAGACCACTGAAACTAAAGCCAGCGCTAGGCGCAAGATGGAGCACTTAGAATACCAAGTCAGAGAGGCGAGGGGCAGCGAGATAAAGCTGCAGGACACGATTTGCGACCTCACCCAAAAATTAAAAGAGCAGGAGGAGAAAGTAGGGGAGGTAAAGGCAGCATACAAGCTAGCCTGCGACCGGGGGTTCGAGGAGGCAGATCACGGGCCCTGTAGGGAGGAGATAGAAAGCTTGGGCATGGCCTTATCGAGGGCGAAGGGGATGATATGCCTTATCAGCCCAAAGGCAGGCCAGTTCGACTTTACCGGCAACCCAAACAGAACTTGGCTAGGGAATCAGAGGTCCCACAGCCGCGACCCATAGCTTCGAGCTTTCAGGAGTTCTGGCAGCAAGGGGGGGTGGAGGATGAAGTGGTAGGGGAAGCACAGCAGGCCCCGCTAGATAGGCCGGGACCAGGGCCGGTGTACCCCCTCCGACAACGGAGGTACGGCCCGCCCATTGACGACAAGGACCCAGGGGCCATCCAAAATCAGTTTGTGGTGCCGCATGGCACCCAACAGCTTAGGGCCATGGTTAGTCACATCCCCAAGCTCACCAAAAAGGGAGACCCCTCTCTGCATTTCAGGGACATAGAACAGGCAGCGTGCGTTAATGACTGCGATGACGCAGAGCAAGCTAAGATGCTGCTGTTTTCTCTGGGGAGTGATCTCCTCCAGACCCTGTCTGATGAATGTAAAAAGGGGCAGAAAGATTATGAGGATTTGAGGAACGAGATATTGGAGGACATGGGACTCAATGACGGTAGTCCGTTCGCCCGGGTGGAAAAAACGGTACAGCTCCCAGGGGAGTCCCCGCAGGCGTTCGCAGACAGGCTGTGGCCAGTCTACCGGAGCGCGTGCCCGGGAATGCCAGCGCGACATTACTGAACCAAGTCCAATTGACCCACTGGCTCCGTTGTCTCATGACAAACTGCCTGCCCCAAATCCGAGCCCAGGCTGCGGCCTGGTTTGACCCCAGTAGCCCCCAGACCACCGAGGAAACGGTGATCCGCCAGCTCACGATAGCATTTAAAAATATAAGGGGTATCGAGATGCCCCAACCCAAGGGGAAAGTCCATGAGGTTAAACCTGGGGGCCAGAATAAGAGAGTGGCACCAGGAGGGGAACCGTCCCTCCCAGACTAAGTTAAACTGTTACGGGTGCGGGAAGGACGGCCACTGGCACAGGATTGTAAAAATCCATGGAAAGAACTCCACAGCCCCAGCCCAAAAGGCAGAGCCAGGTATCCCTCCCGCTGCAATCAAGCCACTCTTGGAGTCGATACGATCTCTCCTCCTGACCAGCCAGGGGAGACTAGCAGCCACCACCACCACTTTGACCCCATCTGCCCCATCCCACTCCCAGCAATGACTAGAACCAGCGCAGCCTGTCAACCTGTGTCCCCGCGAAAATGCTGAGGGGAGCAGGCCCAATGTTAAGATGGGGGTGAAGACGGTGCAGGGGAGATAGTCGGTGGACACTGGAGCTTCCAGCATGGTGGTCCATTCGGAAGACCTGACCAATTCACCCCGGTCTAACAAGGTCCCATTTAGCTTAATGGGATCCACAGGGAATGAGCAGGCTGGGGAAAGGTCAAAACCTTTGGCCATAGGTTTAGGATCCCTCCATACCACGTGGGAGGGTAACCACAAGACCGACGAGGTGGCCAAGCAGGGGGACAGGGAAGGAGAGTTCTGGGACCCCTGTAGAGCAGGCCCGGTAGCAGCAATCCGGGATAAGGGAGGCACACAGGGGGTAGCTTTGGCCCCGGACCAAAAGCAGGTCCAAGGCCAAGATTCCGCCTTTAAGGCTGCCCTGGTAAGGAGAAAGAATTTAGAACAGGGTTACTGGCAGGCTGCTAGTTATATGAATCAATGTAAGTTGTTTAAGCCGGAGGCAGGGAAACAGGCAGCTGGGATTCAACCCGAGGTTAGAAAACCTCAGCCCGCAGCGGGTACGCGCATGCAGGCTGCACACGCAGGCGCAGTCGCATGCGTCAAGGGAAAAGTTCCCCAGCACTTTGTCCAGACCACTCCCCCTCTCTTATGGGATTCTGAGGAGAAGGAGCCCGAATCAGATGGCCCCGAGCCTGAACCAGGTTTTGAACCTGGAGGGGAAGACCCTCAGCCACCGGCAGCTGGTGGTGAGGGATTACCCGTCCCCAGTTCAGGTTTGGGAGGAGAGGGACCCAAGGGAGAAGGCCCCCAGCCAGCGAGGACTGTGACCCAAGCCAAGGGTCCACTCACCAGGGTAACCCCACCAGTAGCACTCCCTAGGAGGTCTCCTCGGCCACCCCAGCCTAGAAACGTATGGTCACCGGCTCTTCAGTTGAAAAGGGCGGCCTCCCGTGTCAGGGAGAAGCCGAAAGACAGAGGTCCCCAGCCAGCAGCCATAAGCTGCAAGGGACCAGAAGTGGAGATCAGTGCAGCCACGCCGCAGGGAGCAGCCTGCAGCAGCCCAAACAGGGATTAGGCTGGCCGCCCGGAGACGGGCGGCGGATGTATATAGTTTAGGTAGTATAATTTTAAGTAATGTGTAGAAGGTTAAGTTAGGGTGTTTTAATTTAATTCTATGTAAGGAACCGATAGTCTATAAGTTTTAAGTATGGAACCGTTCCAGAGTGCTGTCTACGTGAGCCGAGGTCGCGGGTCCCGATCACACTTCCCCCAAGCCAGGGAACCTGGCTAGGTGCCTTTATGTCTTTTTCAGAATTTTGAAATGTACAGAGGCATAATCCTGCTCGCCCTGTTCGGGCTGAGCCTCGCGAGAAGGGGCGATGTTGAAGACCATCATATCTTCGGATGCTCGGGGAAGAGAGCGCCCCTAGCACACGACGGAAGTGGCCTACGGGAGGCGGATGAAATCACTTCGTATGTCCACGAGGGGAGCTGGCCAGGATGGCTGGGATCCAATTCAACCCAGTATTCTAGTGAGACCGGCTTCAGGTATGGGGAGGCCTCCCTCCAGTGCCCGAGGATACGAATCGTCACCCCAAGGATTAGCGTCACCATGGGCAAAATAATATGTTTGACGTGTAAAGGGAACGTTCCCCTGGATAGGTGGTGATGGCTCAGAAAGTTAAGCAAAGACATGGGGAACCCCAGGGTAGAGTGGGAAAGGTTAGGGAATGACACTCACAGGACCATTACAGGGACCCAGGGAGGGTTAAGTGTGTGCTGGGATAAATGGTGGGAACCGGATCAGGGGATCTACGTCTGTATGTGGGGATCAGAGAAAGTCTGCCCCACAGGCATTTCCATCATTTTTCCACAGCCAGTGGCAAAATAACAGGAGGGGGGTGGACTGGGAGTCCCGCCTGGACGCATGCGCAATCCCATACTCCCCAATCTCGGTTAATACCACTGAACTAGTGACCCGCCCCCAACGGCCCCTGCCCACAACCCCGACATCACGGACAGTAGCAGAGGGATGCCCCGCCACCACCAAGGGACCAGGGAACGGCCTGGTGCTAGTACCCACAGACCAGGTGCTGTATCAAGGGGTGCATTACGCGGTGGCCTCGGTGATTTTAAACCTCACCGAGGTACACTTACCCGCGTGGTGACCCGCAGAGACTGCCAAATTGTATCAAGCCCTATTAACAGACATGTTTCAAAAATTCTGTGAATTTGACTTCTCGGAGGTCAATAAGACCACATTGTATACTCACCACGAGATTTGGGACAGGATTGGGAGGCAAAGAAGGGGTGTTTTTAACTGGTTTTAACACGGGGTCCTCGGTCATCAACACGGGGTCCTCGGTCATCAACACGGGGTCCTCGGTCATCAACAGTTTAGATGATATCGAGCTGCAGACCCAGATTAATGGTAAATATGTCGCCCACTTCGGTTACCCGATTCCCCCTCTCCCAGAGCACCTTACCAAATTATTAAAAGCCGTTCTAGTATCACAAAAGCACTTCTACACTTTGGAACAGAAGACTGTACAGATAGGGGCTGACATTTTAGAAATTACGACCCCTGAGAGTATAACGGTCCCCTCCTGGATTCGAATGGCGTCCCACATCTTAGTAGTCTGTCAGCTAGGGATCGTCCTCTACCTGGTTTGTGTCCAGTGTAGGAGAAAGGGTCCCGGGGTAGAATTTAAATCAAAAGGGTTGTGGAAGGACCAGTATGCCCGGGTGGAAGAAGAAACTCCCGTGTGAGCTTTGCGTCATATCACTGCCGAGTGATGGCAGATCCGTTTGTTATTCTTTTTTTTAATAAAGCTCATTACTTCTGTTCGTTATTTTTAATAAATATGGTTTTGGCCTGATGTTGATTTTTATTAAAGGTTGTGTGTTGTAATAAAGTTTTATGATGTCCCAAGTAGTGCAGGGGTGTTGGACCCCTCCGTGCTTGGACTATTGTAACAGATAGTAATTGTTTCTATCGATAGATGCCTGTCGTGCACTGCGGTTTTCTCTAATAAGGGGAATGTATGTGTCGAGGGATCATGAATAGATAAATATAGGGGAAGGTTGTTTGTGGGGGGTCAGAAATTTGCTCACCTTGATTAAACACTTCAAGCAAGTTTCAGTATCCTAGGGGGAACTGAAAGGATTCGCAAATTTCATGTCTCCCCCGAAGATTTACTTTTGATTTATTAAAGAAACCCTGGTTGGACTGAGTTTAAAACCCAGGGCTCAACAAGATGGCTACGGTCAGCCTCATGGCAAAAGCCTGTAAGTTTCAGTTTGGACTGACAAAGAAGGAACTTTCCAGAAATTAGAATGCAGACAGGCCTTCTGCATTTATGCATGAGAAGCAAACCCAGTGGCATTCGGGCCTCTGGTTAAAACCCATCAAGGTTGTTTGCACAAGCAATCAAGAGCAAGCAAGACCTATTCAATATGTAATGGGACAAGCTTAGCTGCATTTCAGACCTTCGTTAGAGAACATCGACACTGTTTACAAACAATCTGTTGTATCCGTGTGTTAGTGGAGACACGGAATGCAGGAGTTGGTTTAACAGGTGTTTACTGAACAAAGTCTGGAGGTGAACTAAAAGATACAAGACGCTATGCAGGCTTATATACCGGAGTGGTCACTACCAGTATTACAGTACACAGGGGCTCTTAAAGGTACATACACTACAATTCCTCCCCTTTTAGATAATTAGTACATAATATTTTAAGTAATCATTAATTAACATGTTTACAAGAACAATAATCTACACATTTGCTGCAGTTAATCAATTATAAGTCAGTCTCTCTGGAGGCTTCCTGACTCGGTCCGGATAACGCCTCGGTGGTGTAGTAGTTTTCGGTGGTGTAGTAGGTTCTTTTGGCAAGGTCGATTCGGCTTGAATGCCAGTGTCGGGTTCATCTGGTTCCAGTATCACCGGATCGGAGGTAGATACTATGGGTATCTCTGCTTCATCATTAGGCGTATAGAGTTGTGGTGTAGGTTGTCCCTTTTTGGATGACTTTATGATCTGGTCAGCATGGCGCCTTATTATGCTTTCTCCAATGTCCACGGTATACATCAGCGGTCCTAGTCGTGTGCAAATAGTTCCAGGCTGCCATTTCTCGGTACGGTAGTCCCGGGCCAAAACTTGTTGACCTATCTGGAACGTTCTAGTTGGCCTTTCATTCATGCCTTGAAATTGCGGGTTCTCTACGTCCCTTCTGATGTTTGGCTTGATCAAATCCAGCCGGCACCTTCGTCTTCTATTGAAAAACATCATGGTGGGAGTTTGGTTTGTAACCACATGTGTTGCATTCCTGTACGCAAACAAGAAGTTATCTACCTTATGTTGTAGATTTATGTCTTCATTACCCATGGCCTTTATGGCCTTCTTGAAGGTCTGGACAAACCTTTCAGCTAATCCATTGGTGGCGGGATGGTATGGGGCAGACGTGTAGTGCTTAACCCCATTGTTTTTTAAGAACTTCCTGAATTCTTCGGACACAAATTGCGGTCCATTATCAGAACAGATCTGTTCAGGCAGCCCATTCCTGGCAAATATGGTCCGTAATACTGTGATGGTTTTTTCCGTGGTGGTTGTAAGGATTACGGGGGCTTCTTTTAAACTGGTTTAAAGCAATTTTCCTGGTCTTGCAGCCTTTGCCTGCACATCAGACCAATTCCAATAAAACCAATTTTAAAACAGCGGTTTCTAATCGCTACCCCTCCTTTAGTTCTGAGTGGAGGAACTTATAATTAATGATATTAAAATGGAACACGTGGTTTGGATGAGAGAAAAAAATCAAGCTTTATTAACTAAAAGAAACTACAATCACAATATCAAACTATCCCACACGAACACAGTAAAATTGTAAAACTATATATCAAGGGGGTACACACGGCAAAAATGAGGGATACAATGGCTACAATGTATTTAAACAATCTTAGCAATTCCCTTAAATCACCATCCCCCCTTAACTCCTGCTAGGTTGCCTTGTGTGGAGTCAGAAACTCTGCCGACATGTGGTCCAGCGAAGAGAGAGAGAGAGGGAGAGAGAGAGCTCACCTTATGGTCCCAGGAAGTCAAGAGAGAGTTGAGAGTCAAGAGAGCGAGCTGGCTGCTCAGCCTTTTTTTATACCTGGTGAGCCCCTCACATCCTGCCTTACAAGGGCTGTGTGCAAAATTAACCCCAAAGCTGTGATAGCTAACTCAAAGTGGTTAGATTGAGTTAATGTGATTTTCAGAGCTCCCTTTGCTGAAACAAAAGGGAGATACATCTGCTCTATAGTCCAGTACTGGGTGATTGGAAACCCATTCAAGATACAAAGAGTCTCTTCTGCAGTTTAGGTGTATCCACTCGATATACAAACAAATGCTAATAGCATTAAGTTGCTTTGTAAACAAAGCATTGTCCTTTGTCTTCATTGAACCTTACTTCCAGACACAGAAAGCTGCATTCCAAACCTCTTTTGTCATTCGGCCATGTGGTGTGACAGCCATTTTATCCCTGGAAATTTAAAAAGCACATTGCCCAGGGATACTTTAATCAAAAAACATGAATCTTCAGAACTGTAAATTATTGTGAATTCTTACATGGTGGAGGACATCTTTATTACCTCTGGCCACTTGGAGTGTGCATCCACCGCGATTAAGAACATTGAGTCCATAAATGGACCAGCAAAGTCGATATGTACCCTTTGCCATGGAGATGAGGGCCACTCCCATGGATGTAGAGGGGCTTGTGGTGGGGCGTTTTGGACCTTCTGGCATCCTAGGCAGCTCTTGGTCATTTCTTCGATGCCTCCATCGATACCTGGCCACCACACAAATGCTCTGGCTAGGTTCTTCATTTTCACTCCACCCAGATGCCCCTCATGAAGCTCCTTTAGCACATTATCCTGGAGTTTGGGTGGAATCACCACTCTGGATCCACACATCAAGGTTCCTCGGCACACTGACAGCTGTTCTCTCCTTTGCGAGAATGCTGGCAACAGTGGTTCGCCATGTGCTGGCCATTCCTTCACCATTAAATCGTAGACTCGTGAGAGAGTCGGGTCATTTCTCGTTTCCTTTTCAATGGTAGAATTTGTTACTGGTAGACATTCCACTATGGTTGAGTGGAACATCTCCACTGGGTCCACTGTAGGTGCCTCTTCTACCGTTGGCAACGGTAGGCGCGATAAACCGTCAGCATTCCCATGCTGTTTTGATCCTTTGTATTCTATGTCATATTGGTGTGCCCCTAGGAAAAGGGACCACCTCTGTAGCCTTTGCGCTGTCATAATGGGAACGCCCTTTTTAGGGTTGAATATGGAGACAAGGGGTTGATGGTCAGTCAACAAGGTAAATTTTTGTCCGTGTAGGTAATGGTTGAATTTCTTCACTCCCCACACCAGGCTGAGAGCTTCCCTGTCGATCTGGGCATAGTTACGCTCAGCTGAGTTCAATGAGCGTGACGCAAAAGCTATCGGCCGCTCCGAGCCATCAGGGAAACTATGCGATAATACCGCTCCTACGCCGTAAGGGGATGCATCGCACGCCAGTCTGATTGGCAGTGATGGGTTGTAATGAGCCAACACTTCCTTGGACGTGATCAAGCCTTTGCATTTATGGAAGGCACGTTTACAGTCTTCGCTCCATTTCCAAATTACTCCCGTTTGTAGCAGTGCGTTAAGAGGGTGCAGAACAGTTGACAAGTTCGGTAAAAACTTATGATAGTAATTTATCAATCCCAGGAACGACCTTAATTGTGAGACATTTTCAGGTGCTGGGGCTTTTATGACCGCTTCAATTTTTTCAGGTGACTTATGCAACCCTTCTTTGTTAATTATATGGCCACAATATGATAGTTGTTTCTGGAAAAATTCGCACTTCGGGCGATTTGCTCGTAGGCCCTGTTCTCTCAGCCTAGTGAGCACCTGCTCCAAATTGGCAAGGTGCTCGTTGTCGTTTTCTCCTGTTACAAGGATGTCATCTAGGTAGCATGGAGTCCCCGGAATCCCTTGCAGGACTTGCTCCATAGCTCTTTGCCAGATAGCTGGGGCTGATGCTACTCCGAAAACCAGTCGATTGTACTGGTACAGGCCTTTGTGTGTGTTTATAGTGAGATACTTTTTAGAGGCCTCCTCAACCTCCATCTGTAGATATGCCTGTGCCAAGTCAATTTTGGTGAAACGTTTCCCTCCGGATAGTGAGGCGAAAATATCTTCTATCCTCGGAAGAGGATACTGTACCATGTGAAGGACCGGGTTTACAGTCACCTTGAAGTCCCCACAGATGCGAATTTTTCTCTGTTCTTCAGATTTATCATTATTCAACGTTTTCTTCATGACCGGGATGATGGGTGTTGCCCACTCGTTCCAATCTACCTTGGATAACACGCCTGCCTTTTCCAAATTCTCCAGCTCTGCCTCGACTGCTGGACGAATTGCGTATGGCACCGGCCTTGCCTTAAAAACCTTGGGAATTGCCGCATCTTCCACTTTTATTGAGGCGGTGACGCATTTCAAGGTTCCTAGTTCCTGTTGAAGCACTTCTTTGGCGTTGGCCAAGATGTCTTTTAATCGTTCAGGTATGACGTCATCATCATTTTTTTTCTTACTGGTCACCGTCAGTGCCTGAATGGAGTGCCAGTCTAAACGTATCTTCCTGATCCATTCACGTCCCAACAGCGGTGGACCACCATCTTGCAGAACGTATAAATACAACTTCTGTATTTCCTTGCCGTTGTATACAACAGGCACCCTTATTTTCCCTCTGGGGTATACTTTCTGCCCCGTATATGTCTTCAAGATAATGGATGTGCCTTTCAAAGGTATATGCGGAAATAGCCGCTCGTAATCCCGTCGACTTATGATGGTCAGAGCTGATCCTGTATCTCGCTCCATTTTAACTGGGGACCCCGCTATCGTGAGGGTAACCCAAATGGTCTGGTAATCTTCTTTGGCAATTACATTGTGTAATTTGAGACAGCTTAGTCTCTTGTTTCCGGAGTCGCTATCGCTCTTCTGGTCTTCGGAGCTACTGTCCGTCATCATTTGTACCTTTCTGTACTTTTCCTTACTGATTTTGTTTCTGTCAGTGGATTTTTTGTTTCCAGATCGGCATACACGTGCAATGTGTCCCATCTTTCCGCATAGCCTGCATGCTTTGTCCTTGAACCAGCAGTCCCTCTGGTCATGGGTGGATCTGCCGCAGCGATAACATCTCTCGAAACCCCGTGTCATTTCATGGGTGCCGAAGTCCTGTGGCTTTTGCTGTATCTCTGCAGCTCCTCTTGCTGCTGCTTCGTATGATACAGCCACACTGAAAGCCTTGTCCAGTGTCAAATCTTTCTCAGAAAGTAGCCTTTTCTGTGTTCCTTCACTTAGGAGACCGCAGACGAATTTGTCTCGTAGAGAATCTGCCAGTCCTGCCCCGAATTGGCAGTGCTTTGACAGCTTTCTTAATTCGGTGAGGTAATCAGCGTTACTTTCATTCTTGTGCTGATTCCTCCTGAAGAATTTGAATTGTTCTGCTATCAGCAGCGGTGTTGGGTTTAAGTGCTCCTGTAGGGTATCAACAATCTCCTTAAAATTCTTGTCCATCGGTTTGGCTGGAGTGATTAAGTTTCGTAACAGCCCGTATGTCCTTGTGCCCATCAGATTTAGAAGTACCGATGCCTTTTTATCATCCTCTACTTCATTTGCTGTGCAATATACCTCCACTCTTTCCACATATGTGGTCCAATCCTCTATATTACTATTGAAAGCAGTAATATTGCCAGTCTTAGGCATCCTGAAAATCAAAAATGGCGCCTCCCGCGCTTTCCTTTCTTCCCTGCCGAGAAAAAATGGCGCCTCCCGCGCTTTCCCGCTGCTGCCGTTGCTGACAACGCTGTTCTCCGCGTTTTTTATTTACACAGATATTTTTAACAGTTGGAGACTCGTTCCTGCCGGACTCTCTGGGAATTTTCCCTCCCTCTGCTTGGTCCGAACACCGACCTGCTTTGCCGCGCCGGCCGTCACCCGAGTGCTCCACCCTCCATCTCTGTTTGCCTCCGCCTTCCGACTCGCTGCTCAGCCCCGCTGCAGAGCCACCCGATCGAGCCCCAGCCTGCCGCCCAGGAAGGATTAATGCAGTACCTGCCACCAGCCCGGCTAGCTGGTGAAACAACAGTTTGTTTTTTTTCTTCGACCTTCGTCTGAGGAATCGATCTCCTTGAGGTGCTGCCGAATTGCAGGTAAGTCCGTTTCCAATTCGTCGCCACTGTTGTATCTGTGTGTTAATGGAGACACGGAATGCAGGAGTTGGTTTAACAGGTGTTTACTGAACAAAGTCTGGAGGTGAACTAAAAGATACAAGACGCTATACAGGTTTATATACCCGAGTGGTCACTACCGGTATTACAGTACACAGGGGCTCTTAAAGGTACATACACTACACAATCAACGGGGCATTCAGTCTGGAATGGTCCCATCACGAAACCAGTTGGACAAAGGGGAACACTGATGAGACGTTTAAAACCAATTAAACGGCCATCCAGGTCGATGGGCCCAGATCGGTTTCCTTTATATGAGCTTCAACACGTCCAGGTCAGACAATGAAATGAGCTGATCTGGCGGGAGATAAGGGCTACCAGGAAGGGCATAACTAGTCCCTCAGGAAGCCATCTCTCTCTCTCTCGCCTCGCCTCCAGTGCCCTGCCATATCATCAACCCAGAGACAGGATCGTCGACGAAGAGCTCGCCCAGGGAAGTAGGATACCCGCAGTTACGTTTGAAACACTGGGGTATCTATGCTTTGGGGCGGTGAAAAACCTAAAACATTGGCAGGCAACAGGGCACGGAGCAGGCATTTCAACATCCTAGACTGGTGAGCATCAACTTTCTGGCCCATTACAAGACAACCTAGATAGGTGTAAAGGGTGGGAGTTAAGGGGAATTGCTAAAGTGTCATTTTAGTCATTTTCCCTCGATGTGTCTGTTTCTCCTCCCCCGCTAAGTGTAATTGTGTTGCATCCATAGTGATTTTATCTGTATAGTAATTGTTTCTCTATTTTAATAAACATTGGTATTCTTTGCACCGAACCACTGGTCTCATTTGTCTATATCGCTACTCGTAAATAAGTCCGGTGCTCAGAACTGAAAGGGGGAAGCGATTCGAACCGCACGGGGCTGGGGCAGCTCAGGCACATGACTGACTGACCAGATGCAATCCCCAAACCAAAACCCCCTACATGGGTTAAATTGTACCTCTCCTCAGCATTTGTGTCATAAGCTACATCTGCAAGGCATGTCGTTGGTCCCCCGAAAACAATCCTCGGAGGCATCATGGCTCTTCAAGTAATGCTGGCAGCATTGACTGCTGCAGAATGAAGGAATCATGGGAGCTGCCAGGATAACAAGCATTGACACGCATGACTCTCCTCCTATGGTGGCAAACCTCCTGCACATTCGTGAAGTGGTAGCTCTTTCTATTCATGAATGGAGTTGCATTGGGGATAGGTGCATATGTGGCCACAGGAGTGCAGTCAATGATGCCCTGCATTTGTGGGAATCTTACCACATGGTGGAAGTGGAGGGTTCTTCCTGCTTTCCACAAGAAAATGTATAAAATCTCCAACCCGCGCAAACAATGCATTGGTGATTTGCTTGTTGCAATTTGCACTGAAGATTGGAAGATGTGAGAGAGATCTACCACATTTGCCTGGAAGGAGCATGCCACATATACATTTAGTGCTGCTGTACCTTGACAGCCACTAGCAGAGCTGGCCCTGTGCTGGAGCTGGTTTCCTAGTCCGCCGCAAGAGTGTGTACAAATCTATGATGGTGTTCTTCAGGAACCTTAGTCTGCACATGCAGGTGCCTTTGCATCAATCCAAGTACAAGAGCCTGGGGGTGTACACATGAGTGAAAGAGTAAGGGCATTTCTGAATGGAGAATCTATGGAGCATCTATGTTTGATATGCCTCCCCTGGTCCTCCAACAGAACCTGAGAAGCAGAGAAGTTTTAAAATGAGGTCACTAACAGCTTCAGATTTAAAGTCAGAGACCAAAAATCCTTTAAGTAGCTGTCAGCAAATTTCTCTAACTTTCTTGTTCAACAAGACCAACATAACACAGAAACAGTGAGTTGCTAAGAGATACAACCAGAACAGCAACGGGCCTTAAAAACAAGAATGCAATTAAATGGAACAAATCACCTTTGCACCTATTTTACACAGATGTCCAGCTTATCAGGCACTGCACAGGGCTCCAGATCGTATTGTGGTGAGGATCCCTCTTTTAAATAAAATGTGGACTTTAATGCATTTTGCATGCACCCTGTGCAACAAACAATTCGACACTGTGTGCAATAGCTGTAGAGTAGGCCTCAGGGCCTTGCACCTGATAATGTGGGGCTCTAGTGTTCAAAGCATTACTGTGCTTCATGTGCCTTATATTGCATTAACAGTCCCAAAATGTGTCTCCATTAAAGAGTGCTTTTGGTTACAATATAACATTTGTCCTCAGAGTTAAGAGACTTTTTAAAAATTCATACATTTTAACGTTAATGGGGCAACTGCTTTGCTTTGAAAGTACTGTTGTTCTATTGCCCTTTAACCTTAAAATCCATTGCAGAAACTGTCCTGCTAAACGTTAATCTTCCTTTATGACTTTTCACTCTTAATTTATGACTTCCCATGTTTGTGAACATGCGAATTGTGACTGTTATGCCACTTGACTCAATTATTGCATTAAAGTCAATTTGGGCAAATTTTTTTATAAGTGTCTTGTCCCTAGGGTCATTTGTGATGTCTGCTTATCAGAGTTAAAGTGCAGGTTAATGCCTGCAGTATCCCTTTTGAAAGAAATGTTTGTTTTGTCAATTTCACAAAGTCCATTTATTAGTATCTCTATCTGATATCCACAAGTTAGCTGATTATAAACTTGCTGAAGCTGACAAGAAAGCCCATTTGAAATGGATAATACAACTATGAATAGGATTATCTTAATAAATATAAACGCTTTAAGTGTCAGGTCGGCTCAGTTGGTAGTACTCTTGCCTCAGAGTGTTTGAAGTGATCCAGAAGGTTGTGGATTCAATCTCCACTTTAGGACTTGAGCACATAATTTAGACTGACATTCCAATACAGAACTGAACGAGTGCTGCTTTGTTGGAGGTGCCGTCCTTTGGATGGGATATTAAACCGAGGACCTGTTTGCCTGTTCCACTGGTTCAGGTGGATGTTAAAGATCCCATGCCAATATCAGAAAGAAAATAGATTAACTGGTTGTTAATCTTATTGCTGTTTGTGGGATCTTGCTAAGTGCAAAATGGTTGGGGAGTCATCAGCTGTCCACTATTGTGGCTAGAACACATTTGAAGAGAATTTCTGCAGGGTTCTCCTCATCTCAGAGATTGGGAGAAAGCCCACAGAGATTGTGGGTGTTAAAGTTTAATCCTCACACTCCGTTTTACGGCCAAGACCCCATACAACTCTAAGATCATCCTCAAGAACTCCAAATTCCCCTTCTCCGCTACTGCCTTCTCTGGCCACCTCTATCCTCACCTCAAACACCAAAGGGGAAAAATTTGTGGCCGCCACCAGAGTAGCTGGTGTCACCGGCAACTCGAGTTAACGGCCACTGAAAATGGACGCTGCGCAACCCGAGAAAAAATCACACTAGGGGCCAAATATTTTTGGCCCACCACTAACTCACCGTGTAACGCCCTCCTAGTGGCATTAGTGCAGGCCTAGAAGTCGAAGTTCCCATCCTGAAATGGCATTCCAGCTTCTAACAGCCCCTGGGAGTGAGGCTGTGGAGTTCGCAGGGAATTGTGGGCAATTAAAAGGGCTATGTATTAAAGAGGCAACGTGTTCAGAACTAATAAAAATTAAAATCAAGTGAAAAGATTCAGGCCTAGAAATTCAGTTGTTTGCGCCAGCCGATAGCGCCTTAGGAGGAGGAGAAGTGGGGCGCTAAGCGGCTAACGCCTGGGCGCGGCGCAATCTGCGCCTCTCGCAAAATTCAGTTAAGATTTAACGGCGGTGCAAAACCTTTGCACGCGCTCAGCTGCGCGCGCAGATCCTGACGTCATTTCATGGTGCAACGCCCTTTGTACGCCCCGAACCGGAAATTCAGTGGCGCCGGCCTATTGTGCGCCTGGCGCTCCCCACGACTGGTAGAGGGGAACGGTTCCCAGTCGCTGCGGGGCGCGGGGGGCGCTAATTAAAGGGGACTCCTCCTGCAGTATAAATGGCAGCCATTTTGCTCCACTCCTTCTTTGTGAGAGACGGATATTTGGAGAGAGACAAAGGTAGAGAGCTTTCTGGTTTGGCTCAACACTCGCACAGGTACTTGTGGCTTCAGGCCAGAGCTTTGCACTTGTCTTTAACTTCAGTGTCATAGCATTGATAGGAAACATATAATGGGGGCTGCAATGGGTGGAAACGTTGGGCTTCTCCATTGCATTCAAAGGGCTCAGAGACGCCGTGAGAGAGTGCCAGTCATGGCCAGATGGAGAAGGGCCAACAGGCGTCGGCAAAGGAGGCCTTACCCACCCAGGGTATACCGCCAGCAGTTCTCATATCTGAACATGTCTGAGGGGCAGTGTGTTCGGACGCTGCGATTCAGAAGGGCGGTGGTCACTGAGATCTGCCACCTGCTTCGCGGAGATCTGCAGCCACAGCTGAGGAGCAGGACGTCTCTGTCGGTGGCAGTGAAGGTGACGGTGGCTCTCAACTTCTATGCCACCGGCTCCTTCCAATCCGCTACTGGGGACATTTCCAACATCTCCCAGTTCGCGGTACATTGCTGCATCCGCCAGGTGACCAATGCCCTCTTCAGAAGGAGACGTCAGTTCATCTCCTTCCCCATGACCGTGGACAAGCAGCAACAGCGTGCAATGGGCTTTGCAGTATTAGCGGGCTTCCCCATGGTGCAGGGTGCCATTGACTGCACGCATGTGGCTTTGCGGGCACCTCTAGAGAATGCTGAGGATTACCGCAACCGGAAGGGCCACCATTCGCTCAACGTGCAGTTGGTGTGTGACCACAGGCAGATCATCCTAGCTGTCAATGCCCACTTTCCAGGCAGCAGCCACGATGCCTTCATCCTGCGCCAGACTTCTGTGGCAGACATGTTCGAGGCCCAGCCTCACCCACGAGGATGGCTTCTCGGGGACAAAGGCTATCCTTTGTGTACCTGGCTGATGGCCCCGCTCCGTGCACCCAGCACCCCTGCTGAAGAGCGATACAATGACAGCCATCAAGCAACCAGGAACATCATTGAGCACACAATCGGCGTGCTGAAGCAATGGTTCCGCTGTCTGGTTCGTTCCGGGGGAGCCCTACAGTACTCGCCTGAGCGAGTCTCCCATTTTATTGTCGTGTGCTGCATGCTCACAACCTGGCTATCCGCAGGACTCAGCCACTGCCAGCAGACATTGGAGAACCACCAGAGGAGGAGGAGGAGGAGGAGGAGGACCAGCACGGGAGGGAGGCAGAAAGTGCAAGGGCCGCCTGTCGGCGGCTTATTGCAACTCGGTTCTAGGCCCCCTCTCAGGGAATGGCTTGTGCCAATGGCAGAAGATGAATGTAGCCGCTCCACAAGCCCTCAGCCGAGCAGGGCAACCAGGACTTCCAAAAGAAAACATGGACAGTGCGATTTTAGAAATTTTTTTACTGTGATACCTCTGTGCCCTTCCCACATGACAAACTAATAGAGAGAAACCCTCTCAAAAACACAAATACACCAGTCTCGGCCTTTATATATAAAAGAAATACACCAGTCTCAGCCTTTATAAATAAAACAAATATACCAGTCTCGGCCTTTAAATATAAAACAAATATACCAGTCTCAGCCTTTATAAATAAAACAAATATACCAGTCTAGGCCTTTATAAATAAAACAAATAAACCAGTCTCGGCCTTTAAATATAAAACAAATACAGCAATCTCGGCCTTTATAAATAAAACAAAGCATTTGGCCACACCTTCTACTTTTTCCCCTGCGAGGGTGATCCGTCTCGCTTCCGTGACTGGCCCCTACCCACCCTGCAGCTCCTCCTCAATGGGACCCCAGTGGCTGCAGCAAGGCTGGGGGAAGGCTGTTGAGGGTCAGATGGTGAGATGGCAGATGCCCTTGGGGGTCGGCCTGGACCAGCTTTGGGCCTGGAGGGGCCGGCTGCTGACTGCTCCAACTCTGCTTGGGCGGCATCAGTCTGTCCAACGGCTGGTGGCAGCTGCAATGGAGGAGTGACAGTGTTGGCTGCAGGAATGCTGCCAACCTGACAGATCACAGGTACTCCCTGGTCGGCTGATACATTGGCACTTGCACGGGCCAGCACTGCAACATGCGCAGCAATCTGCTGAAGCCCAGACTGCTGGGCTGCTGCGGCACGGCGAGTGCCCCGGCGATGCCTGGCCGATCCAGCGAGGGTGGCAGCAGTTAGTGCCCGTGTGGCCCTGGTCTGTATCTGCATGACACCAGCCAGTGAATGTACAGCACGACTGAGCACTTGGCTGGAAGCCGCCTGTGATGCAGCGAAGTCCTGCTGACCCCTGGCCTGTGCTGCACTGAATTGTTGCAGACTCCTGGCCTGTGCTGCACTGAATTGTTGCAGACTCCTGGCCTGTGCTGCATTGAATTGTTGCAGACTCCTGGCCTGTGCTGCCCCGAATTCCTGCACACTCCTTGCCAGTGACTCTATGGAGTCAGGCAACCTTGCCACTGCAGCCATGAGCTCAGTGTGCCTGCGCTCAGCCTGGGCGCCCATTTCCGCTAGGAGCTGCACCTCCTCTGCGCTCACCGTAGCAGGACTGGAGGCCGCACTCACCCTCCGGGGAGAAGGCCGCCGAGCTTCCCCACCCCTCCCGCGTTGCTGCAGCCCGCTGGGCCCTGGAGCTTCACTCTCCTCCGACCCTTCCCCCCTGCTCCCCTCCAGGGAAGACGTGTCACCATCATGGCCATGGGCTGCCTCGGCTGAGGGTGTCCCTGATGGGCAGGCTTCCTCTTCCTCCTCCTCTATGTCTGACTCGGACACAGTGCCAGCTTGAGGGGCCGCCTCCTCACCTGGCGATTCACCATCTGAAAGCAGGGAGGCACAAGAGTTGCTTTAGAGTGAGGACAGGGCAGCAGCGAGGGAGGCATGAGTGCTGTTGTGCACTGCATTGGTTCGATAGTGGCAAAGGATGCTGGTGTGAGGCGCAAGTGGAAAGAGAGAGGTCAAAAAGTTGATGACCTTACCATTGGTGCCCAGAACAGGGTCAGCATCTCCAGTGGTGACAGGGCCACTCAGCCGACCTGCCATGGTCCGCTCCACTCGCTGCTCGAGGTCGCTCAGCTGTTTCAGGTCAGGACGGCCTCCCCCGGTCTGTTGTTGCTGTCTTCTGTTATGCGCCAGCTTGGCCTGCAAGAGAAAGGACCGCCTCTAAGTACAGTGTCAAGCCCTGATCTTGCCCGCACTGCCTCCCATGGTTGAATAGCCCTGACAGTGTCAAGCCCTAATCTTGCCCGCACTGCCTCCCATGGTCGAATAGCCCTGACAGTGTCTAAAGTCCTGAATGTGCAAGTGCTTTTCATGACAGTCCCATAGCTGCTGGATGAGGGCTGGCCATTAGGGCTTTCAGGCCCCTTTGGTCATAAAGTGAGGTGCACATGCAGGGATGAGGAAGATACTGGAAAGGGTACTCACCCTGACAACCCGAGTGAGGTCGTTGAATTTTTTCCGGCACTGGGTTGGTGTCCTGCCAACCACGCTGTTGGACGTGACCCTGTTTGCCACATCCCTCCATGCTTTCCGATATTCGGCGGGCAGCGGCCTCCTGCCACCCTCAGGGAAGAGGATATGGCGCCTGCGGTCCACTGCGCCAACCAGCAGCCTCAGGTCACCCTCGCTGATGCGCTGCGCTCTCTCCCTGGCCTTCTCCATTCTCCTGGGCATGGAGCAGTTCCAGAAGCAGTGTTCAGGCCTTGCCTTAGGGCTGCAGTGTGCAGGGCGTGGCAGCCAAACAATTCCACCCTCCCGCTTTAAGTGCTGACCAGCGCCTGACTGTCTGCCCTCAATGAGCAACTCGCCGCACCTGCGCTGCGCACGCATTCGGTGTTTGCGCCCCGGATCGCCGGCTTAGCGCCTAATGATAGTCGTGCATCGCCTGCTTCAGCGCAGCAGCAACCTCTTGGGGCAATGCAACTGAATATCGGCGAAGGTGGCGCTAAGTTGCGCCGGGCACAAAAGTTAGCGAACGCCATGCTGTAGCGCCCCAAACGTGGCTATACTGAATTTCTAGGCCTCGGTTTCCAGCCCTTACTGCCTCTCAAAATAAAAAATTGAGAAGAAGTCCCAAATGGGAGTCTTCAGATCTTAAAGCTGAATTACCTTCCGTACCTCAAAAAATGGGAAAAATGCTTCAGCACTAAGGCAAATGGCTCAGCAAGCCAGGGAAGGGACTCCCAAGGTCTCGCATGCAGCACTCCAGCTTTGTGCAGGGGGGTCAACACTGCAAGAGCGGTCTTCTACACACAGGGGCCAGAGGCCCTCCAGGAAGAATGATGTGGGACCACATCACAGAGGCCATCACTGCCAGCAGTGCTGCCCCACCACCAGGCTTCCATGCCCAAAGAAGCTTCATGACCACAGACCACTGGTCAAGGTCAGTGAATGCATCTTTAAAAGCCGTCTCCTACCAACTGCATCACTAGCATCACACACTGCTCAATGCACGACTCCCCCCGCCCCCAATCACACCTACCAACAATCTGTACCAATCACGAGGCACATCTCCCATTTCTAGCCTCACTTCGCCCCCTTGGAGAAGACGGTGCAGGCCATTCTTGGATCCCTTAGCCAGCGGCGGGGCAAAAAGGATACAAAATGCTTGCATCCTCATACGCTATCCTCCTTCCCGCATGTACCTATTGCTTTCCTGCCCTCCCCTCACCACAAATCCACCTTTGTGCCTTCCTCATTTCATACACCCAAGAAATGCAGCCTGCCCAACCAGTGGTTGACCAAGAAGAAGGAGAGGAGAGTGAAGAAGAAGAAGAAGAAAAAAAAAGTCACTCGATTTCACACTCCCAGCCACCAGCTCCTCAAAGTTGACCAGCAAGGCCATTTGCAGTGTTCTCACTGAAAGTCAGCAGCCTTCCACCAGCCATGCTGCAGCCACTGGGGCCCACGACAATTTTCATTTATTAGAATTGGGATGAGGGATCAACCCGAGTGATGTGCCATCAATAACTCAAGGTCAAGAAGTTAAAGGATTCAACTGAAGGCTTTTAATCGCTAAGAACATTGCAGGTCTTTCCACATCGGATTCGTCTGGCAGAATGACTCATACAGCTCTTGAGACCTTTATATGACAAAAGACAGGGGCGGAGCCAATACACACAATAGGGGAAAAGGGGGCGGTACACACAATACAATACAGGTAAAACACAGGGGCTGATGAAGACATATATTTCATCACATTCACCCCTTCTACAGATTTAGTCTGTCCGGGGGTGTGATAGTCCTTCCTGAATGTCGCAACAGTACCTCGGGTTCCGACCGGGAGTCCGTGGTGCCCTCCTGGGCATACCCATGTGCTGGGGGTGTTGCAGGTACTTCTGGGGGTGGTGAGGATACCTCTGGGGATGGTGGAGGTTCTTCTGGGGGTGGTGAGGATGGGTCGTCGTCGCTTCCTGCCGAGGCGAGGTCCTTTATGGACACGGTGTCCTCACGCCCTTCGGCGTGCTTGACGTACGCGTACTGTGGGTTTGCGTGGAGTAGGTGTACTGCCTCCATGAGGGGATCCGTTTTGTGGCCCCTCACATGCTTCCATAATAGGACTGTCCCTGGGGTGGAGAGCCACGAAGGTAGGGACACTCCTGAGGTTGATTTGCGGGGAAAAACAAACATCTTCTCGTGAGGAGTGGTGTTAGTAGCAGTACACAGTAGCGACCTTATCGAGTGGAGTACATCTGGGAGGACCTCTTGCCAGCGGGAGGTAGGGAGGCCTTTAGACCTTAGTGCTAAGGTGACCGCCTTCCACACCGTCGCGTTCTCCCTCTCCACTTGCCCATTACCCCGGGGGTTATAACTAGTGGTCCGACTCGTGGCTATCCCCTTCGACAGCAGGTATTGGCGCAGTTCGTCGCTCATGAACGACGCCCCCCTGTCAGTGTGGATGTAGTTCGGCATGCCGAACATGCAAAACAGGCTGCTGAGGCACTTGATGACCGTAGCACTGGTCATATCTGGGCAGGGGTAGGCGAATGGGAAGCGGGAGTACTCGTCCACAATGTTGAGAAAGTACACATTGCGGTCGGTGGAGGGGAGTGGTCCCTTGAAATCTAAGCTCAGGCGCTCGAATGGCCGTGTAGCTTTGATCAGGTGGGCTCGGTCGGGCCTGTAAAAACGGGGCTTGCATTCCGCACAGGTGCGGCAGTCCCTGGTCATAGACTGGACCTCCTCGATGGAATAGGGCAGGTTACGGGATTTTATAAAGTGAAATAGCCGGGTGACCCCCGGGTGGCAGAGGCCATTGTGGAGGCCCTGTAGCCTGTCCCCCTGGATGCTGGCACACATCCCTCGTGATAGGGTGTCGGGGGATTCGTTGAGGGCCCCCGGCCTATATATTATGTCGTACTCAAACGTGGAGAGTTCGATCCGCCACCTGAGAATTTTGTCGTTCTTGATCTTCCCCCTCTGTTTGTTGTTAAACATGAAGGCTACCGACCGCTGGTCGGTAAGCAGGGTGAAGCGTTTGCCGGCTAGGTAGTGCCTCCAGTGCCGCACTGCCTCCACTATGGCCTGGGCCTCCTTCTCTACCGAGGAGTGCCTGATCTCAGGCCCTTGGAGGGTTCTTGAGAAAAAGGCTACGGGCCGCCCATCCTGGTTGAGGGTGGCTGCTAAAGCGAAGTCGGACGCATCGCTTTCGACCTGGAAAGGGATGTTTTCGTCCACTGCCCGCAGTGCGGCCTTCTCAATGTCGTGTTTAATGCTGTTGAAGGCGGCGTGGGCCTCGGCCGTGAGTGGGAAGGACGTTGATTTCAGGAGGGGACGGGCCTTGTCGGAATAATTGGGGACCCATTGGGCGTAATAGGAGAAAAGCCCCAGGCACCTATTCAGGGCCTTGGGAGTGTTTGGTGTGGTGTATGTAACCTGTTCCACCTTAAGAGAACTTAAGCCTGTTCCACCTTAAGAGATGTACTACTTTCTCTGGCTGCTGTATACGTAATACCGGTGGTGACCACACCGGTATATAAGCACTGTGTAGTAATATTGTATTCAGTATAGTCCCTACCTCCAACCAGTAAAGACCTGTTGAATTTACTCTTGTAGTCTGTGTAGTAATTATCACTATAACACACAGACTTAACAGTGGCGACGAGTCCGATTCTTACCCTGCGGCAGTTATTTCCACGGCGGCTTCGTCCACAGACAGGACGTCGAATAGAGGTTTCCACCCTCATCACCCTACTGGAAGACACGTCGAGCGGCAGGCATCGAGAAACCGGAGTGCAGAAGACATCCTGACCTCGAAGCCTCCATCAGCGACTGTCAGCTTTCTTCTTTCTACCTCGGTGGTGGGTAAGCCGGGCAGCGACGCGACAGAAAGTCAACCGCGTTGGCTGTACAGACGGGGCTGGGAAGACGGAGGAATAAGGGCGGTGAGATCGATCGCGACCGGAGATAAGGGCCGGGCCGCTTTCGAGCGAGAGGCGCAGCGCGGGGACATCGACCGCGACCGGAGATAAGGGCCGCATTCGGGCTAAAAGGCGCAGCGTCTGGGGAAACTGAAGGCGCGAGAGCCGCGGTGAAGCGGAGACAGCGTCGGGGGACGGTTGAAGACCGCCAAGCGCGGGAAAACCGCCATTTTGTGGGCGGAGGACGACGACAAGAGCGGGAAGCCGCCATCTTGGATAACATAAAAATACAATAAATTGCAACGATGCCTAAACATGGGAACATTAATACCTTTGATAGTGATATTGAAGATTGGGCCATGTATGTAGAACGCATACAAAATTATTGTAAGGCAAATAAAATTCCTGATGCAGATAAAGCACTAACATTATTAAATTTAATGGGTGCGAAGACATACGGGCAATTGAAACACCTGTTATCACCAGATGAACCGGCGGATAAGACGTTCGATGAGATTGTTACTGTCCTGAAAAATCATCTAAACCCCACGCCGCTGATGCTAGCGGAACGATTTAAATTTTACGGCAGAAGGCAGCTGCAGAATGAAAGCAATGCTGAATATTTGATGGAATTAGGTAAGCTAGCAAAATATTGTCAGTTTGGAACGGGACTGACAGAGGCACTACGAGATAAATTTGTGTGTGGTTTATTTAAACAGGATACACAAAAGCGACTGCTCGAGGAGAATGAGCTGACGCTTGAGAAGGCGGTCACTATGGCAGCAGCACACAAAGCCGCAGCGAGAGGCATGGCAGTAATGCAGCTACGGTCACCGGAACTCGGTACAAACAAATTGGATTTGAGTTCTGTCAAATGTTATCGTTGTGGAAAGACAACGCACGATCAGAACCAGTGTTGGTTTAAAAACCAAGAATGCAGAACGTGTGGCAGGCTTGGCCACATAACTAAAGTATGCCAGTCAGGAAAGAAGACCAGCAACAAAAAGTCACCGCAAGGAAAATACGCAAAGGTACACAAGGTGACAAAGAACAGTTTGACCGAACAGAAGTCAGATTCAGACGCTAGCAGTAATGAACTGGATAGCTTAAGAGTACACAACGTTGGTAAGGATGCAGATCTCCAGACAATTTGGGTCACTCTTCAGATAGCAGGAGTCCAAGTAAAAATGGAATTGGACACTGGATCGGCATTGACGGTCATGAATAAGAAAGATTACAGAAGGTTATTCCAACATATTCCCCTACAGGATACGGAGATTATATTGAAAACATACACGGGGCAAAGAGTGTACCCCATCGGAAAAATAGAGGTAGAAGTGGTCCACAAGGGCGAAGAAAGCCAAGTAATGGACTTATATGTGCTACCTGAAGGAGGTCCACCACTACTAGGACGGGAGTGGATTAGGAAAATGAATATGGACTGGCACTCCTTGAAGGCACTAACGGTAGATTCCGGGGAAACAGATGTCAAACCTAAACGATTGTCCAGAATATTGGATGATGCTAAAGAGGTGTTCCAGCAGGGACTGGGAACACTGAGAGGAATTACGGCAAACATCAAGATTGATGAACATGCACAACCAAAATTTTTTAAAGCCAGACCGGTACCCTGTGCAATACGACCTACTGTTGAAGCGGAACTGGAAGCACTAGAACGTTCAGGTGTACTGTCTAAGGTAGATTGGAGTGAGTGGGCTACGCCCATTGTTCCCGTTATGAAACGTCCTGCGAGCAACAAGCCAGGAGATCCAGGGAAGGTTCGCACCTGTGGAGATTTCAAAATCACCATTAATCCGGTGCTTCACACGGTGCAGTATCCGCTTCCACGGATTGAGGATATTTTTGCTTCATTGTCTGGCGGGAAACACTTCACCAAGATAGACCTGGCGCAGGCGTACTTGCAGATGGAGGTTGAGGAAGAGTCACGCCAATACCTCACGATCAACACGCATCGAGGGTTGTACCGGTACAATAGGCTGGTTTTTGGAGTGGCATCGGCTCCAGCAATTTGGCAGAGGGCCATGGAGCAGGTATTACAGGGAATTCCAGGCACACAATGTTACCTGGACGATATTCTGATCACAGGTGATGGTGATGAACAACATCTCGCAAACTTGGAACTGGTGCTCAACAGACTGAAAGAGTATGGACTTAGAGTAAATCGGCAGAAATGTGAGTTCTTCCAGAAGCGGATCTCGTACTGTGGCCATGTCATTGACCGGGAGGGGCTTCATAAGTCTCCTGACAAGATTGAGGCAGTTGTAAAGGCTCCCGCTCCGGAGAATGTCTCTCAGTTGAGGTCGTTTCTAGGATTAATTAACTATTACCATAAATTTCTGCCAAATCTATCCACGGTACTGCACCCGTTAAACGCTCTTTTACAGAAAGGGGTACCATGGGAATGGGGCGAAAACTGTAAGAAGGCATTTCGCAAAAGCAAAGAATTGATCACCTCAGAGGAAGTGTTGGCTCACTTCAACCCGACACTGCCTATTCGGTTGGCTTGTGATGCTTCTCCATATGGTATTGGGGCAGTACTCTCACACAAGTTGCCAAATGGCACGGAAAGGCCAGTCGCGTTTGCATCCAGATCATTGACCTCTGCTGAGTGCAACTATGCGCAGATCAATAGGGAGGATCTTAGCCTTGTATGGGGAGTGAAGAAGTTTAATCATTACCTGCAGGGCCAAAAATTCACACTTCTGACAGACCATCAACCGTTGGTATCCATTTTTAACCCTAAGAAGGGTGTTTCGGTGATGACAGCGCAGCGTCTCCAGAGATGGTCTCTTTTCCTAGGGGCACATCAATATCAAATAGAATTCAAAGGTACGAAACAGCATGGCAATGCTGATGGGCTGTCGCGCCTGCCACTACCTGAAGAAGAAGACACGACGAAAATTGACCCTGTTGAGTTATTTCATTCGACCATCATCGAGTGTTTACCAGTCACCAATGCAAGTATTGAAAGAGAAACCAGGAACGACCCGACACTGTCCAGAGTCTACGAGGTGACAGTGAAAGGATGGCCAACACGGGGTGATCCTCTGTTACCAGCATTTTCGGCAAGGCGAGACCAGCTGTCCGTCTGCCATGGTACCTTGATGTACGGGACAAGAGTGATTATTCCTCCCAAGTTAAGGGAAAGAGTTTTAAACGAACTGCATGAAGGTCATCTGGGGGGAGTTAAAATGAAAAGTCTTACTAGGGCTTATGTATGGTGGCCGGGTATTGACCAACAGATTGAGGAGTTAACGAAAAGCTGCGCTGGGTGCCAAAAAGTGCAAAATGCACCTCCGATAGCACCGCTACACCCATGGGAATGGCCTTCAGCCCCATGGCAACGCGTACATATTGACTTTGCTGGTCCATTCATGGACTCCATGTTCCTAATCGCGGTGGACGCACATTCCAAATTGCCAGAAGTCATCAAGATGAATACCACTACTTCAGAAAAGACAATTGCGGTGTTAAGAACAATATTCGCAAGGAACGGATTGCCAAAACAGATCTGTTCGGACAACGGACCACAGTTTGTATCGGAAGAATTCCGACAATTCTTAAAGAAGATTGGAGTAAAACATTATACCTCTGCCCCATATCATCCGGCGACAAACGGGTTGGCTGAAAGATTTGTCCAGACATTCAAAAAGGCAATTAAGGCCATGAACGATGATCAGATTCCGCTGCAACACAAGGTCGACAAGTTCCTGATGTCATATCGAAACGCCAATCATGCAGTGACTAACCAAAGTCCTGCCATGATGTTTTATAACAGGAGGTTGCGGTCCAAGTCGGACTTGTTAAAACCAAATGTGCGGAGGGAAGTGGAAAATAAACAGTTTCGGCATATTAACAACAAGACCACTCGAACTTTCGACGTAGGACAACCAGTGTTGGCAAGGGGCTATGGAAACGAAAAATGGCAGTCCGGAACAATTCGGGCCAGACAAGGACCTCTGATGTACACAGTAGATATTGGTCATAATGTGATAAGGCGTCATGCGGATCAACTGGTAGAGTCGAGAGCAAGGGTCGAACCCATGGTTGTGACAGAGACAACTGTGGAAGACGTTAATGAACCTGAAGCATCTACCTTGGCAGGGAATGTACTTGATGATGATGACACCCAATATATTGGAAACCAAATAGAGGAGGCACCTCAACAACAAGAATCAGAGACTACTGAGAGGCGTTATCCAAGCTGCATCAGAAAGCCTCCTGAGAGACTGAACCTTTGAACTGTTATACCTGAAGTTATATATATGTATATATGTTATTATGTTATGTTAAATGGGGATATGACTGTTAAGCTAAAAAGGGAGGATTGTGGTGTATGTAACCTGTTCCACCTTAAGAGAACTTAAGCCTGTTCCACCTGAAGAGATGTACTACTTTCTCTGGCTGCTGTATACGTAATACCGGTGGTGACCACACCGGTATATAAGCACTGTTTAGTAATATTGTATTCAGTATAGTCCCTACCTCCAACCAGCAAAGACCTGTTGAATTTACTCTTGTAGTCTGTGTAGTAATTATCACTATAACACACAGACTTAACATTTGGTAGGGGTAGCTCCCGTAGGGGGCGCAATCGGTCGGGGTCCGGACCGATTTCCCCGTTTTCCACCACGCAGCCCAGGGTACAAAGGCGCGTGGTGCTAAAGACACACTTATCCTCGTTGTAGGTGAGATTGAGTCTGAGGGCGGTTTTCAGAAATCTCGCGAGGTTCGAGTCGTGGTCTTGCTGGTCGTGGCCGCAGATGGTGACGTTGTCTAGGTATGGATAGGTGGCTGTTAACTGGTTCTCATCGACCATGCGGTCCATCTCCCGCTGGAAGACCGAGACCCCATTCGTTACCCCAAAGGGGACTCTGAGGAAGTGGTAGAGGCGTCCGTTCACCTCGAAGGCGGTGTATGGACGGTCCTCCGGCCTAATGGGGAGCTGATGGAATGCCGATTTTAGGTCGATGGTGGAAAACACCCGGTATTGCACAATTTGGTTAACCATATCCGCTTTGCGGGGCAGAGGGTAGGCGTCTAACTGGATGTATAGATTAACCGTCTGGCTATAATCTATCACCATCCGCTTCTTTTCGCTACCCTTAACTACTACTACCTGGGCGCACCACGGGCTGGTACTGCATTCGATGATACCCTCCCGCTTGAGTCTTTCTACTTCAGACGCAATGAACCGTCTGTCCTCCCAGCTGTACCGCCTACTCTTGGTCGCTATGGGTCGACAGTTGGGTGCGAGGTTGGCGAACAGAGAGGGTGGCTTGACCTTCAGGGTAGCCAGACCGCACACTGTGAGGGGCGGCTGGGACCCACCGTAGGCAAGCGTGATACTTTGGTGGTGGCACTGGAAGTCCAGACCCAAGATCACGCTCACACAGAGACCTGGCATTATCAACAGTTTAAAATCTCTGTAATCAGTGCCTTTTACCGACAACATAACCGCGCAGAAATCTGTAATTTTTGAGGTATGAGTCTTATCAGCCATGGCGATTTTGCCCTGTGTAGGGACTATCGTTAGTGAAAGTCGTTTTACCAGGCTAGGATGAATAAAGCTTTCGGTGCTCCCGCAGTCAATCAAGCATTTAACCTTGTTCCCATTTACCTCTATGTCCATCATCGATCTAGACAACGGATGCGGCCTGGATTGATCCACTGTGATTGAGGCCACCAGTGGGTCCTGGGGGTCCGTGTAGTCGGGACAAGATGGTGGACTCCATGAGGGTGGACAAGATGGCGTCCAAGATGGCCGCCCCCACGGCGCGCACGCGGCGGTGGCGGAGTTGGAGGCGGGGTTCCCTTTGCAGACTTTACTGAAATGTCCTTTCTTCCCGCATTTAAAACAGGTGGTGCCCTTCGCTGGGCACAAATGCCTGGAGTGTTTGCCCTGGCCGCAGAAGTAGCATTTTGGGCCCCGATGCATCGCGGCAGTAGTGGGGCTCCTGGGTGGAGGCTGGGGCTCCGACGGTGCTGGGCTGGCCTGAGACCTGGGAGGTGAAGATGGCTTCCAAGATGGCGGCCCCCACGGCGCGCACGAGGTGGAGTGGACGCGTGGCCTGAGGAACAGAATTCAGAGTTCCTCTGGGCCATATCCAGCGATCGCGCTATGCCCATAGCTTGTTTTAAGTCCAGTCCCTCCTTTTCAAACAGTTTCTGCCGAATGTAATTTGAACTGAGGCCCGCAATAAAGGAGTCTCGGATCCGCTCCTCCGTGTACACGGTGGCAGACACGGCCTTACAGTTACAGGCCTAGAAATTCATTGACGCCACTTTTGGGGCGCTAAAGTGGGGCGTCCGCTAAAGTTTGCGGCCGCCGCCAAATCTAGGTCACTTCTCCGATATTCATTAGCTTCGCCCAGCAGCTATGGCACAGGCATGAGCATCAATTGCACATTCTGCACTGAACACACTGGCCAAGCTATTCCACCATGGGAGGCATTGCACACCAGATCATGGCGACACACTGGCCAGGCTATTCCACCATGGGAGGCAGTGCACACCAGATCATGGCGACACACTGGCCAGGCTATTCCACCATGGGAGGCAGTGCACACCAGATCATGGTGACACACTGGCCAGGCTATTCCACCATGGGAGGCAGTGCACACCAGATCATGGTGACACACTGGCCAGGCTATTCCACCATGGGAGGCAGTGCACACAAGATCACGGCGACACACTGTACTTAGAGGCCGTCCTTTCTCTTGCAGGCCAAGCTGGCGAATAATCGCAAGAGCCGGACTGCGGCCGGGGGAGGACGACCCCATATCCAGCCACTCACCGACCTGCAACATCGCGTGGAGCGCATCATGGGTGGCCGGGTGATTGGGCCCGTTGCATGTGGAGATGCCGACCCTGTTCTGGGCAGCAATGGTAAGGACATCACCTTTTGCAACTCTCTCGTCCCACTTGCGCATCAGATCTACATCCTTTGCCACTGTCCGACCAATGCGCTGAATGCCACCACTCATGCATCCCACACTGATGCCCTCTCCTCACTCTAAAGCTACTCTTGTGCCTTCCTGCTTTCAGATGGTCAAGAGGAGGTCCCTCAACTTGCCAGTGACAGACCCTCTAAGGAGGAGCAGGAGGAGGAGCAAGAGGAAGGCGGCCCATCAGGGGAACCCTCAGCCGCGGCCACCCAGGCCAATGTAGGGGACACGTCTTCCCTGGAGGGCAGCGTGGCGGAAGTGTCGAAGGGGAGGGGAGCTTCTGGGACCTGCGTGCTGCAGAAAGGCGGGAGGGGGGTGGAAGCTCGGCGGCCTTCTCCCCAGAGGGGGGATGCGTCGGAGGGGAGTCCAATTGCTGGGCCCAGCGGCCTCCAGCAACGCAGGAAGGGTCGGCCAGCTCGGCGGCCTTCTCCCCAGAGGGAGAGTCCGGCCTCCAGTCAGGAGATGCTCTTCGCCGAGGAGATGGAACGCCTCGAAGACTTGTCCGCGGACTCGGAGCGCCGGCACACGGAGCTCATGGCGGCAGTGGCACGGTTGCCTGAGTCCATCGATTCCCTCTCTCGGAGTGTGGCCGAGTTCGGGCCCTTAGAGGCCACCAGTCGGGCGGAATACCGGGCAGATCTGTCAGCGACTGGCCAGGTGATTAGTGGTGCCGTCCAGTCACTGGCTGCTCTGCTACGGTCTGTGAACAGGTCAACACGGGCACTCACTGCTGCCACACTCGCTGTGTCAGCCAGGCATCGCCAGGGCACCCGGCGCGCTGCAGCAGCACATCGGTCTGTCCCTCGGCAGATTGGTGCGCATGCTGCAGTGCTGGCCCGGGCGAGTGCCAGTGTCTCAGGTGACCAGCGAGCGCCTGCCATCCGCCAGCTTGCCGCCATTCCTCCAGCCGCCACTGCCACTCCCCCAGTGGAGCTGCCAGGAGCTGCTGCAGCGAC
Source organism: Somniosus microcephalus (assembly GCF_052327205.1). Taxonomy (NCBI): domain Eukaryota; kingdom Metazoa; phylum Chordata; class Chondrichthyes; order Squaliformes; family Somniosidae; genus Somniosus; species Somniosus microcephalus. The sequence goes on from NC_140988.1 coordinate 124,338,320, forward strand.
TGATGCTGGCCAGCCACAGCTGCAGCAATCAACAGCCGGCCGCTCGACGGCCAGACCTCGACTAGGCCGACCCCCAAGGGCATCTGCCGTCACGACATGTGCCCCTCAGGAGCCTGCCCCCCAGCCTTGCAGCAGCCAATGGCCTTACTTTGAGGCGGAGCAGCAGGGCGGGCAGGGGCCACCCAAAGATGGCCAAGGCATCGCCCTAGCGGGCCAAATAGTTGAATGTGTGGCCATTTGTGTTTGTTTCTTGAGGCTGAGAATTGGATGTTTGTTTTTTGAAGGCCGATGATGTGATGTTTGTTTTGGACGAAGGCCGAGAATGACGGCCATTTTAGTTGCCCTATTTTGTTAATCCTCCCCAGGTTGTGGGAGCGAGTAATGTGTTTGAGTGTTTTTTGGGGGTTTCATCTGTTTTTGGTTTTCATGTGGGAAGGGCCCAGAGTTTGTACAATAAAGCATTTTATTTATTCACATTGTCCATGTTTGATCTTTGAAGTGTTTGTTGCCTTAACCGGCTGAGGGCTTGCGGAGTGGCTGCAATCATGTTCTTTCATTGGCACAAGCCATTCCCTGACAGGGGGCCTAGAAGTGACGTTCAATAAGCCGCCGACGGGCGGCCCTTGGACCTTGTGCGTCCCTCCTGGGCTGGTACTCCTCGTCCTCGTCGTCCTCATGCTCCTCCTGCTCCTCCTCCTGAGGTGGTGGTCCAACGTCAGGTGGCAGTGCCTGAGTCCTGCGGATAGCCAGGTTGTGCAGCATGCAGCAAACGACGACGAATTGGGAGACTCGATCCTGCGAATACTGGAGGGCTCCCCCGGAGCGATCGAGACAGCGGAACCGTTGCTTGAGCACGCCGATTGTTTGTTCTATGAGGTTCCTCGTCGCTTGATGGCTCTCGTTGTATGCCTCTTCAGCAGGGGTCGTGGGCGCGCGGAGCGGGGTCATGAGCCAGGTACACAAAGGATAGCCTTTGTCCCCGATAAGCCATCCACTTGTGGGAGGCTGTGCCTGGAACATGTCAGCCACAGTTGTCTGTCGCAGGATAAAGGCATCGTGGCTGCTGCCTGGAAAGCGGGCATTGACAGCTAGGATGCGCTGCCTGTCGTCACACACCAGCTGTACATTGAGGGAATGGTAGCCCTTCCGGTTGCGGTACTCCTCGGCATGCTCCAGAGGTGCCCGCAAAGCCACATGCGTGCAGTCAATGGTGCCCTGCACCATGGGGAAGCCCGCTATTCTTGCAAACCCCACTGCACGCTGCTGCTGCTTGTCCAGGGTCATGGGGAAGGAGATGAATTGATGTCTCCTTCTGAAAAGGGCTTCGGTCACCTGGCGGATGCAGCAATGCACGGCGAACTGGGAGATGTTAGCGATGTCCCCAGTAGCGGATTGGAAGGAGCCGGAGGCATAGAAGTTGAGAGCCACCGTCACCTTCACTGCCACCGACAGAGACGTCCTGCGCATCAGCTGTGGCTGCAGATCTCTCTGAAGCAGCCGGCAGATGCCTGCAACCACCTCCCTTCGGAATCGCAGCCTCCTAACACACATCGCGGCAGACATGGTCAGATAGGAGGTCTGCTGGTGGTATACCCTGCGTGGGTAAGCCCTCAGTTGGCGACGCCTGTTGCCCCCTCTGCGTCTAGCCAGGGCTGCCACTCTCTCACAGCGTCTGTAAGCCCTTCTGGCATAAGGCTGAAATTCAGCGTTGCCACCCAATGCAGCCCCCATTATATGCTGGCAAACACTGAGCTCTGAATGAAGGCAAAGATAATTGGTAAGCTCTGGCCTGAGCCAAAAATACCTGTCCAAGTGTTGGTCCAAACCAGTAAACTCTCCTCCTTGGTCTCTGTCCAAAAAACCGTTGCACAAGAGTGAATGCTGCAAAATGGCTGGCCTTTATACTGCTGGGTAAGTGCCCTTTAATTAGCGCTCCCCCCGGCCCGGCTGGCCTGTGTACCGTTCCACTTCACAGTCGCTCGGGACGCCCGGCGCACAATGGGCCGGCGTGAGTGAAGTTCCGGTTTGGGGCGCACAAAGGGCGTTGCACTATTAAATGACGTCATGATCTGCGCGCGCAGCAGGGCGCGCGCTAAGACTTTGCGCCGGCGCTAAATGTGTCCTGAAGTTGGGGAGAGGCGCAGATCGCGCTGCGCCCGGGCGATAAGCGCCTAGTGCTCGAGATCTACTCCCCCTAAGGCGCTAACGGCTGGCGCGCCCAACTGAATTTCTAGGCCACAGTCTCTGCACAGTACTTTTAGGCTTAGCATGAAGTCCTCTAGTGACTCACCATGCCGCTGCGTGCGAGTAGTCAGAAAATGCCTGGCGTACACCTCGTTTATTGGCCGCATGTAGTGGGCCTTCAGAATGGTGCAGGCATCCTCGTAGCTGGTGGCATCTCGGATGAGAGGGGAGACCCGATGACTCACCCGGTTTTGCAGGATTCCCAGTTTCACGTCTCCGGTGGCGGTCGCGGCTGCTATGGCGGTGGCTGAGGTTTCGATGAAAAATTCGAAGCATTGGAACCAGTGTCCGAACTGTGTGGCTGCGTCTGTGGCATGGGGGTCCAGATCCAAGCGCTCTGGTTTCAGGAGTCGATCCATCTTGGTGTTTTAGCGATTAAAATTGATGTGCCATCAATAACTGAAGGACAAGAAGTTAAAGGATTCAACTGAAGGCTTTTAATCGCTAAGAACATTGCACGTCATTCCACATCGGATTCGTCTGGCAGAATGACTCATACAGCTCTTGAGACCTTTATATGACAAAAGACAGGGGCGGAGCCAATACACACAATAGGGGAAAAGGGGGCGGTACACACAATACAATACAGGTAAAACACAGGGGCTGATGAAGACATATATTTCATCACACCGAGTTTGCTTTGGAGTGTTTTCTTTTAATTTACCCTCATTAAGGTGAGGGACATTAGTGCTGGATCAATGAACCCACTTCAACCGCCCAGCACCAGCATCAAGCACTTTCAGGTTAGCTACAACACAGCCGGGTGCAGATTAAGTCTTTCTTTACTCTGGCCCACCCCCAGTAACAACAGAACACTCCCTCTTACACTAATGTTGCACTTTTTCCATTTCCACCCCAAGTGAGATTGCCATTTCATGTCAAATTTGGGCTAGCTTTGTGCTGCAGGAAAATGCTCACTTGAAAAATTGTTGTGGGGCCTAATTTAAATAAATATACCATCTCACACATGGCCTGTAGCTCCATTATGCCCCCTCCCCAAATCATGTCACAATTTTTCACCCACACCTGCCGTCAGCGAGGCTCCGTGCAGCTTTCTGAGTCTCACAAAATCAGCCTCATAATACAATGGATTGATATTACCTAAACGAATTTCACATAGAACCCGTACAGTTATCAGACAGAGGAGAGTTTGGCTCCAAAACTGCATGGGCCTCCTGGGATACTTCCATCATAAGTAGGATGGTAGAGTGGTGGATGGCCTGCGAATTAGACCAGGACTCAGATACACTGAATCCCAGCCTCTGTTGTAAGTTTTCCTCAGGTGCCTGTTTGGGACAGAATCTCTTTCTGCTGCCAAGTAAAAGGATGCTTCCAGGCTACCACAGGCCTTATCTACCAGATAAGCCAGTCTGCAGTTAATTTCTGTATTAAGCAAATGATTGATTCCCTGTTTGCCAGGGGAAACACCTTCAGCACTTTCCCTATGGTAAGGAGACACCAATTGGAGAAGGCACAGGACTCTTACTGCCTGACAGGCTTGCTAAGAGTTCAGGTGACACCATGTGACCATCAAGGCTCCGAGTTTCACCATTAATTCATACATCAACAGGAAGTGATACCACTTCAGAAATGTTCAGGTGATTGCTGCCCACAGAAATATGATCCTGTAAGTTAATATCTATTATTCAGGGAGCAGCCGTGATACTTTTATTATACTATAGTCCATGGCGCCTGCATTATTTGAAGGTTCTGAAAGGTTGAATGGATGTTTTTTGGGAGACTAGCGCTATCCTTTGTATCTATGGCTGATGGTCCTAATTAAATATTTCACACAGCAGGTGAGTACAAATACAAGAAAGCCCATCTCACCTCCTGAGCTACTGTTGAGCGCACTATAGGGATGCTGAAGCAATAATTCCATTGCTTGTCTCATCAGATGGGGTGTGGCTCCACAATCTGACCAAAGTCTCCAAAATCATCACTGTCTGCTGTATGCTGCCAACTTTTGCCAATCAAAGAGTGTAGAGCATGCAGCAAAATAAGGACAAGGCCTGTGAGTTGTAGGCCTACAGAAAGAGGATGAGAAAGGAGAGGAGGGCAACATGAAGCGAACTGATGTACAGGCTAGAGATTGGTGTGGAACTCTGTGATTAAGATGGTGCATATTTCTCTCAGCCACCTCCCAGCACTTCCACAGGTCCTACCCAACAAACAGTGTGCATACAAAGAAGAAATTAAAAAGTCGGTATTTATTTAGTGCTATTTACATTTATCTTTAACTTTTGGGGAATTGGGGAACATCTTTATCATGGCAGGACTTCAGCCACCACACTGATGAGTTGCCCACCTATCTTCTGGCTGTGGGGCCATTTAAGTATTTTTGATAAGTCAAGGGCCTAGAAATTTGGTTGGTAGCGCCAGCGATTAGCGCCTAAAGAGCCCGAGAATTGGGGCGTTACCCAATTTTTGGGCGGACGCAGTGAATATAGCGCCACCTCCCATATTGAGTATCCTTTTAGCGCCGGCACTAACTCTTTGCGCACGCCCGTGGGCGCAGGCAGATCATGACGTCATTTCAGTGTGCAACGCCTTTTTGGCGCCCCAGACCGGATATTCGGTGGTGCCCGCAACCTTTCCGCCTGGCGCTATTAGTGACAGTTGGATGGAGCGTTCCCAGGCCCTTCTCGGACTCGGGGGCGCTATTTAAAGGGGACAGCACTAGTATAAAAGCTGCAGCCATTTGGGCTGGCCATTCTGATCGTTGCTGGAGAGAGTTGCTGACCTTCTGTTGGACAGTAATTTTCTCATTGAGCCTTTGGAGGCACTGGCACTGGCAGCTTGAGGGCTCGGCTCCCGAGCTGGTGATGCAGCATCTGAAAGCAGGGAGGTGGAAGAGTGGCTTTAGCAAAAGGACAGCTTGGCAGCAAGGGATGCCAGATTGCGGCAAGGCTATGACATGGGTCCACAGTGAGAAAGCATGCTGGCGGGGGGAACAAGGGGAAGGGGACAGTTGTAAAAGGTGAGAACCTTACCATCGCTGTCGACAATGGGGTCGGCAGCTGCAGTGGTTACAGGACCACTCAGACGTCCTCCAAGAATCTGGTGGACTCTCTCCTCAAGATCCGTGAGAGTGACCACTTGTGGAGGTCCTCCACCGGTGTGAAGCTGGTCTTTGCCAATCCTCGCCAGCTTGGACTGCAGGGGAAAGGAGGGGAAGTTATGTTACCTGATGCCCTGAGTGATCATCTCATGCCTCCCATGGTGGAAGAGCCCTTACATGATGCCCTGAGTGATCATCTCATGCCCCCCATGGTGCAAGAGCCCTTACATGACGCCTTGAGTCAAATGTGCATGTGTGTGCCCAGAAAGGGCCATGGGTGCTTGCTGGCAGATGGCCAATGGGGCACAGGCCACCCTGTAGCCATAAAGTCAGGTGCAAATGAAGGGATGCAGAAGTTTGCAGAAACAACACCCACCCTCACGACCCGAGTGAGGTCGTTGAATTTCTTTCTGCATTGGACAGGGCTCCTGGTCACCATGCTGCTGGAGTTGACCCTCTGGCATACATCCCTCCAAGCTCGTCGGTAGTCCTTATGATTCGGCCTCCTGCCATTGTCTGGGTAGAGAACATCTCGCCGGCGCTCCACTGCGGCCACCAATTGCTCCAGAGCCTCATTGGTGAAGCGCTCTGCTCTCTGTCTCACCTTCTCCATCTGGTCCAAGTTTTTAGTGCCAGAGAAGGGCCTGCGCCGATTCTGAGGCCTGCAAGGCGCAGAGTGTGGATGCTGAAGCTGACTGACCCACCCCTTTAAGAGCTGGCCGGCACCTGGAAGTCTCGTGGTCATCGGTAATTGAGAGCACCTGCGCTGCGCCCGTCTGCTCCGATATTGGGTTGCGCCGGAAGTTTAGCGCCTTAGGAGTCCCGTGTAACGCCTGAATTTGCGCCTCAATCACCTTTTGGGGCGATGCAACCCAATATTGCGCCAGGTGGCGATAAGTTGCGTCTGGCTATAAACTTTGCGCAGCGCCGATTCTAACGCCTCAAGGGGGGCTATACCCAATTTGGGAGTCTAACAGTAGCAAAATAAAAACAGCAAATGCTGGAAATACTCAGCAGGTACATTCTGAACACTGCAACTCTGTTTCTCTCTCCACAGATGCTGCCTGACCTGCTGGGCATTTCCAGTATTTTCTGTTTTTATTTCAGATTTCCAGCAGCCGCAGTATTTTGCTTTTGTATTAGAGTCTAACGGTAGTGATGGTGGAAATTTGCTACAGCATGCATAACCTTGACGGCAGCCTCCAAACTGCCTGTAAAGCTTCAAAACTGTTTTTCAAATTTTAAACTACATCAAATGACATATTGCCATAATTTGAATATCATTTCAATATGCCCACCTGTATATGGGCAGATATATTAAACATCGCCTGTCACTTCTGGCAGGAAATCAAATGGTATAAAAATGAACGGAGACACAGTGTGCTGCATCCTGCAGGGGGTTTCTCTTGCTTGCTCTGGTCTCCTGCCAGGCTTCTTGCAATAATTACCCGTGAGTGGTTCGACCCACTCGCCCCTACGGTTCTAGACCTTGGACTTAGGTGCAGGGAGCTGTAGTGCAGAAAAACTCAATAGACCAGGTCGAATAGCACGAAATGGATGCCTTTATTGAACAGTTTGCAGCATTATAAAATACATGTCATATGCACAGATTAAAGCAACTACAAGCATGCACACATCTATAAACTTAACTCTATAGAAATGGGGAACACATGGCACATCGTGAAAGGGGTAACACATTACAATTACCCTTAACCCCCTCCCCTAAACCTAACTAAGTTTCGATTTGAGGGACTCGGGATCATGCTCACCACTTTAAGAATTGCGAAAAAGGCTTTGCAGCCTTTCGACACAGCTTTCCGTCGTCACGTGGGTTTGGAAGCTTCTGGCGCAGCTTGTTTTCCTCTTGGTTCTCCTGCGATGTAGGCAGCCGGTACAGCCTTGGTGAGCGCTCGCCATGGATGGATCCATTTCCGATGTGATGTTGAAGAACTGGATGCACACGGATGAATCCGTTACCGATGTGATGTTGAAGAACTGGATCCTGGGCTCCAGGACCTGAGTGTCTTCTTCTCCGGCCTGGGTCGTCGATGATCTCCCGACAAAAGTACCCGGGCCTCCCTCGTCGTCTTCCCGTCATGGCCGGGCCTTGCCTGGCCGAGCTGGCTTCCAAGCCGAATTCTTCTCATCGTCTTCTCATCGTGGCCGGGCCTTGCCTGGCCAAACACCGAACACGTTCCGAACCGAAAATGTTCCGAAGGTCCGAACCGAAGTGCTGTAGTTCCGATGGAGTCTGTCCCGAAGCGTTTTTGAACCGAAGGAGAACTCCCTGATGGACTTTACTCAATCCACAGTTATACTTTTTTGGAACATTCTTATCTCCCGCCAAATCATAGTCCTGTCTTTGTAATAATTTTGGCGGGCAGAACTCTCTGCAGGGGTGTTTTGTCTTCATAATGGGAGTCGGTGATAGCTTAACTGGCCTTCCTGGGCTGATAATGTCTTTGCTTTGTTACCGTAACTTGGTTTGTGTATTGATCGGTCTGGAGATTGCCCTGGATGGCTGTTAAACGGCTTCTCTTTGTACAGTGTAATTGTCCGCCCATTTCTTGATGGGTCTCACCCTGCCACCCAAATCTGTTCTGTACTTATAATCTAATCAATATGTATGCTCAGTTCCATGAGTTTCGGCTTCCCAAAACTGGTTTTCGCGGGCTTTTAATGTCCTCAATCCACAAGCCTGTCTGGCTTGCAGTAACAGAAATTCAAATGGTCCCAGAAGCTGGTCACGAGGTCTGGCGGCCATTTTGTGTGCCCTTTTATCAAAGGTTTCTCTGTAAAAGCTTCTTTTGGTCAATAAAGCTGTTTTATTAACCCTATTTTCCTACGTGATTATTTAATGAAAATTTCGCGAATCTTACAATCCCCATCTCACTTTCTGCTCCCGCCTGCCTAGAAATTGGCAGGGCAGGAAAGAAGAGTCAGGTCATGATGTAATCTGAACCATATGCCTGTGCTTCCCCTATAAGGCATGACTGTCCTACTTTTTAACCTAAAACTGTGTTAGTGCCTCGTATGTGGGAGGCGCAACTGTAATGGTTGAGGTTGAATCGTGTGGCCCTGTTGAGACGGTTATGGTCTTGAACCTGGTGCAGGGTCATGTAATGATTCTGTAACAGGTGGAGCTGCAACTGACAATGTGGTGGCTGCCAGCACCTGCCTGCTCCTAGAGAATACATCAATCCTTTAAGGAGCCTGGCTGGAATGGGAAGTGTGTGGTCACTTTGAGAGGAAATTTCCTCATCAGACACTTCTCCTGCAACGCTCCTGATGCCGCACACCCCAGCTGGAGGACCAAGGATTTTCATAAGAGCAGTAGGATGCCAATCCCTTGTCCATGTAGCTGATAGACAGGGGGTCATTTTAACTGAACCCGCCCAGTGGAAAACTGACGGGATCAGATCAGTCACCCGTTTTACACCCTGCCCGATTTTATTCTCCATTGACTTCACTGCAGAATAAAATCAGGCAGGGTATAAAATGGGTGGCCGATCTGATCCTATCAGTTTTCTGCTGGAAAGATTAGGTTAAAATTACCGCCACAATGTGGGCTCGCAAGATCGCCAGATCTTTCCTCTTCCTCTTCTGCCACCTCCATTTGCTCCTCCTCACATGTGAGTTGTGACTCACCGGGTGCACTTTCCTCAGATTTCATGGGGGAAAAATTCAGTTGGTTTGCGCCTCCCGTTAGCGCCTTAAGAGGGTGCGAATGGGGTGCAAAGCAACTAGCGCCCGGGCACGGCGATGTCTGCGCCGCTCGTGAAATTGACCAGACATTTTGCTGCGGCGCTAAACACTACCGCCCCGATCTCCTGCGCCTGCAGATCGTGGCGTCAGTCGAGCATGCAATGCCCTTGAGGCGCCCGGACCGGATATTGAGTGGCGTCCCCCTCCTTTCTGCCTGGCGCAAGCAACGATAGGGAAACTGGAACATTTCCCAGTTGGTGAGGGGCTGGGGGGGGCGCTATTTAAAGGTGGCCTCTTCCTGGCTTTTTCTGTGGTAGACATTTTAGCACCACTCATTCTGACAGAGAGATTCTGAGAGAGAGAAGGAGAGACTTCTGCATAGAGTCAACGCTGTGTGAAGTAGTTCAACAATTTCAGATAATTATCCCTGCCCCCATTTTTCATGCAGTATGATTTTTGCCATTCCCATTTGCAACATTTTATCTTTCCTGCCTCTTACAAAAGTACAGGATGTTCTTTCTATTTCTTCCTCCCCTCCTAAACCCCCCCTCCCTGTCTCTGCACCTGCTTAATATCTGTTACATCTCCAGCTTTTTCCAGTTCTGATGAAGGGTCCCAGACCTGAAACGTTAACTCTGTTTCTCTCTCCACGGATGCTGCCTGGCCTGCTGAGTATTAACAGCATTTTCTGTTGTTATTTCAGATTTCCAGCATCCGCAGTATTTTGCAATTATATAGATCTTCTGTGCTCCACTGTGCCAACCAGAGCCTCCAAGGTCTGCTCGCTGAAGCGCTGAGCTCGTTCTCTCACCCTCTCCATAGTCATTGGCTGGAAAATGTAGTCACAGGTCTCTCCAGGCCGAGATTCAAGGCTCCAATGAGCAGGGTGTGGCTGGAGCGCATGATCGACCCTCCCGTTTAAGAACTGGCTGGCGCCAGTGTGTCTGTGTTCCATCGCTAACTGAGATCACCTGCGCTGCACCTGCGCTCTGAGTTAGCGCCTTGCTCCTCAGCCTTTGCGCCTTAAGACAGGTGTGCAGCGCCTGATATAGCGCTCCATTCCCCTCCAGGGGCGATAAAAGCCAAGTTTGCAGTCGGAGGCGATAATTAGCGCCAGGCGGTAAATGTTGCGCGCGGCCGATAATCGCACCCCAAACGGGATGATACTGAATTTCTCCCCCCATATTTTTGGGTTGGCAGGCTGTAAATAGTGGGGTTCTGCAAGGATCAGTGCTTGGGCCTCAGCTATTTACAATACATGTTAATGACTTAGATGAGGCAACCGAGTGTAATGTATCCAAGTTTGCTGAAGATAGACAAAGCTGGGTGGGAAAGTAAGTTGTGAGGAGGATGCAGAAAGGCTGCAAAGGGATATAGACAGGTTAAGTGAGTGGGCAAGAGCATAGCAGATGGAATATAATGTGGAGAAATGTGAAGTCATCCACTTTGGTAAGAAAATTAGAAAAGCAGAATATTTTTTAAATGATGAGAGATTGGGAAATGTTGGTATTCAGAGGGACCTGGGTGTCCTTGTACACAAATCATAGAAAGTTAACATGCAGGTACAGCAAGCAATTAGGAAAGCAAATGGTATTTTGGCCTTTATTACAAAAGGATTGGAGGAAAAAGAGTAAAGAAGTCTTACTGCAATTATATAGGGCCTTGGTGAGTCCACACCTGGAGTTTTGGTCTCCCTACCTAAGGAAGGATATACTTGCCTTCGAGGTAGTGCAACTAGACTGATTCCTGGAATGGGCATAAGAGATTAGCATGCAAAATTAAGGCACATGGGATTGGGGGCAAGGTACTGACTTGGATAGAGAACTGGTTGGCGGACAGAAAGCAAAGAGTTGGAATAAACGGGTCGTTTTCCGAGTGGCAGGCAGTGACTAGTGGGGTACCGCAAGGATCGGTCCTAGGACCCCAGCTGTTCACAATATATATTAATGATCTGGACGAGGGAATTGGATGTAATATCTCCAAATTTGCAGACGACACAAAGCTGGGTGGGAGGGTATGCTGCGAGGAGGATGTCATGAAACTCCAGTATGATTTGGACAGGTTAGGTGATTGGGCAGAAACATGGCAAATGCACTATAATGTGGATAAATGTGAGGTTATCCACTTTGGTGGCAAAAACAGGAAGGCACATTATTATTTGAATAGCAATAGATTGGGAGAAGGGGAAGTGCAAAGAGACCTGGGTGTTCTTGTGCACCAGTCGCTGAAGGTAAGCATGCAGGTGCAGCAGGCGGTTAAGAAGGCAAATGGTATGTTGGCCTTTGTAGCAAGAGGGTTCGAGTACAGGAACAAGGATGTCTTGCTACAGTTGTACAGGGCCTTGGTGAGACCGCACTTTGAGTATTGTGTGCAGTTTTGGTCGCCTTATCTGAGGAAGGACGTTCGCGCCATGGAAGGAGTGCAGCGAAGATTCACCAGGCTGATACCTGGGATGGCAGGAATGACGTATGAGGAGAGATTGTGTCGATTGGGCTTATACTCACTGGAGTTTAGAAGATTGAGAGGGGATCTCATCGAAACCTATAAAATTCTGTCAGGCCTGGACAGACTAGATGCTGGAAGGATGTTCCCGATGGCCAGGGAGTCCAGAACCAGGGGCCATAGTCTAAGGATAAGGGGTAGGACATTTAGGACTGAAATGAGGAGGAATTTCTTCACCCAGAGAGTGGTGAACCTGTGGAATTCTCTGCCACAGAGGGCAGTGGAGGCCAGTTCATTAAATATATTCAAGAAAGAGTTGGATATATTTCTTAAGGCTAAAGGGATCAAGGGATATGGGGAGAAGGCAGGGACAGGGAACTGAATTTCAATGATCAGCCATGATCTCATTGAATGGCGGAGCAGGCTCGAAGGGCCGAATGGCCCACTCATGCTCCTATCTTCTATGTTTCTATGTTTCTATGATTGTCCTATGAGGAGAGATTGCATAGACTAGGCCTATATTCCCGAGAGTACTGAAACGGCTCTCATCAAAGTCACAAATGACATCCTTTGTGATTGTGACAAAGGTAAACTCTCCCTCCTCGTCCTTCTTGACTTGTCTGCAGCCTTTGACACGGTTGACCACTCCATCCTTCTCCAATCCTTCTCCAACGCCTCGCCACCTTCGTCCAGCTGGGACTGCACTCGCCTGGTTCCATTCTTATCTATCTAATCGTAACCAGAGAATCAGCTGCAATGGCTTCTCTTCCTGCTCCCGCATCATCACCTCTGGTGTCCCCCAAGGATCTATCCTTGGCGATGTCCTATTTCTCATCTACATGTTGCCCCTTGGCGACATCATCCAAAAACACAGCATCAGTTTCCACATGTATGATGACGACACCCAACTCAACCTCACTACCTCTTCTCTCGACCTCTCCATGGTCTCTAAATTGTCAGACTGCTTGTCCGACATACAGTTCTGGCTGAGCAAAAATTTTCTCCAATTAAATATTGTGAAGACCGAAGCCATTGTTTTCAGCCCCCGCCACAAACTCCGTTCCCTAGCCACTGACTCCATCCCTCTCCGTAACACCTGCCTGAGGCTGAACCACACTGTACGCAACCTTGGTGTCATATTTGGCCCTGAATGAGCTTCTGACCACATACCCGCAGCATAACAAAGACCGCCTACCTCCGTAAGATCGCCCGTTTCCACTCTTGCCTCACCTCATCCGCTGCTGAAACCCTCATCAATGCCTTTGGTTCCGTTCGCCCATCTCCCCTGTGCTCACTGACCTACATTGTCTCCCGGTTAAGCAGCGCCTTGATTTCAAAATTCCCATCCTTGTTTTCAAATCCCTCCATGGCCTTGTCCCTTCCTATCTCTGCAATCTCCTTCAACCCCACAACTCCCCAAAATATCTGCGATCCTCTAATTCTGGCCTCTTGAGCATCCCTGATTATAATCGCTCAACCATTGGTGGCCGTGCCTTCTGTTGCCTAGGCCCTAAACTCTGGAATTCCCTGCCTGAACCTCTCCACCTCACTACCTCTCTTTCCTCCTTTAAGACGCTCCTTAAAACCTACCTCTTTGACCAAGCTTTTGGTCACCTGCCCTAATTTATCCTAATGTGGCTCGGTGTCAAAATCTTTTCTTAAAATACTCCTGTGCAGCGCCTTGGGACGTTTTACTATGTTAAAGGCATTATATAAATACATGTTGTTGTTGTTGTTTAGAAGAATGAGAGATGATCTCATTGAAACATATAAAATTCTTAAGGGGCTTGACATGCTAAATGTTGGGAGGATGTTGCCCCTGGCTTGGGAGTCTATAACGAGGGGCCACAGTCTCAGAATAAGGGGTTGGCCATTTAAAACTGAGATGAGGAGAAATTTCTTCACTCAAAGGGTTGTGAACCTTTGGAATTCTCTACCCCAGAGGGCTGTAGATGCTCAGTCATTGAGTATATTCAAGACAGAGATCAATAGATTTTTGGATACTTAGGGAACCAAGGGATATGAGGATAGTGCGGGAAGATGGCATTGAGGTAGAAGATCAGCCATGATCTTATTGACCAGCGGAGAAGGCTCGAAGGGCTGAATGGCCTACTCCAGCTTATATTTCTTATGTTCTTATTAATACCTACATTCTCCAGAGTGCTATTGGCCCAGAAATTAGTGTCCCAACGCGTGAGTAAGCACCGTGTACTCACGCGTGAGACCGATGGAATTGCCGGTTTTCTGCATGCACAGCGCATGCGCGGGAAACCGCCATTTCCGATCCTCTGAACCAAGGGGTTCAGAGGTTGAACGCGTGCGCATAGGAGTCTGCGCGTGCGCGTTGAACTTCCTTTTCTTTTCCAGGTTTGCCCGTGTGTGAAGGCCTCCACTTTTTACACTTTAAAAAAGTAGACGTAAGGACTTAATTTTAAAAGGTAAGTGGTCTATTAATTAAAATTAGAATTTTTTTTCCACAGGTTTATTATTTTTAAAGACTTTACAGTAAGGTAAGTGTATTTTTAGCCCCGATTTTTTATTAAATTATTTTTTTCAAAAATTTAAATTATTGTTTAAAATAGTTATTTAAAGTTATTTATAGTTCATTTAAATAGTGTGAAGTTTTTTAAAATTTTATTTCAAGTTTAAGCACTGTTTTGGGCACCTGGAGTTTTCATGAGTTTGACAGTTCTTACTGTCAAACTCATGAATGAACTTTTGCATCCTCCGATTGGTTGCCTAGTGCTCACGTGATCCCAGCCGACGCATCGCACTAAGTACGCCACTGGATCACGCAAGCACAGCGCGCCGGGAGCTGAACCGGGCCACTGACAGGAAATCCACGCAGGCCCAGGCTTCAACTGCCGGCGCACTAGGTAAGTGTAGGTCGGGGGCTTGCACCCACGGGAAGCCCCCGACACGAATTTCTGGGCCAATATCTGTGTGGGACTCGGACAGTGGGGTGCTTGACACAACATACTGTGATGTGCTAAAGTCCGTCGTGCCAATTGGTCCAGCCTCATCTTGGGATGAATCTAAGGGAAGAGAAGGTTTAAAATGCATTCCCAAGACAATGCCTTCAACAAGAGGGAAGATCATACGACAGTTTGTGTATCTCAGTAGCTGCTTAGCAAGTGTAACCCCAACAGAGGATTAAGATGATGAGTATAGGAAGGATCATAATAAATGGAGAGTATTTGCTAGGTGGTGGCTCCATGCTGCTAAACTTGCCCTTATCCACAGCTCCTTGGCTGAAATTTTGAGGCCCATCTCTTCATATTCAGTGAACTACTTTAGCATGGCTGGTTCCCTGCACTGTTCCTCTTCCTGTGGTTGTGCGCAGTCTCGGCCTGAAAGCAGAAGACACTTAGAAGAAGGAAGAAAGACTTGCATTTATGCAGCGCCTTTCATAATCTCAGGACTTCCTAAAGCACTTTACAGCTAATGAAGTACTTTGTGAAGTGTAGTCACTGTTGTAATGTAGTAAACACAGCAGCCAACTTGCATACAGCAAGCTCTCACAAACAGCAATGTGGTGATGATAATCTGTTTTAGTGATGTTGGTTGAGAGATAAATATTGGCCAGGACACAGGGAGAACTCGGTTTAACATCTCGTAGTAATATAGGGACATGGGAACATAGGAACAGGAGTAGGCCATTCAGCCCATCGAGCCTGTTCCGCCATTCAATGAGATCATGGCTGATCTGCGACCTAACTCCATATACCAGCCTTTGGCCCATATCCCTTCATAACTTTGGTTAACTAAAAGTTATCAATCTCAGATTTAGAATTAACAATTGATCTAGCATCAGTTGCCGTTTGCGGAAGAGAGTTCCAAACTTCTACCACACTTTATGTGTAGAAGCGTTTCCTAATTTCACTCCTGAAAGGTCTGGCTCTAATTTATAGACTATGCCCCCTAGTCCTAGAATCTCCAACCAGCGGAAATAGTTTCTCTCTATCTGCCCTATCTGTTCCCCTTAATATCCTGAAAACTTTGATCAGATCACCCCTTAACCTTCTAAATTCTAGGGAATACAACCCTGGTTTATGTAATCTCTCTTCTTAACTTAACATAAGAACATAAGAATATAAGAAATAGGAGCAGGAGTAGGCCAATCGGCCCCTCGAGCCTGCTCCACCATTCAATAAGATCATGGCTGATCTGATCCTAACCTCAAATCTTCGATCACTCTCCATCCCACCCGAACCCATGTGATCTCCCGGGAGAAGCGAAAAACCAGATAAAAAACCCAATGGCCAATTTGGGAGAAAAAAATCTGGGAAATTCCTCTCCGACCCATCTAGGCGATCAAAACTCTTCCAGGAGATCACTCTGTCCCTATATTTTCTACAGTACTCACCTTCTGTAAAGGCGATCTCCACCCCAGCCAGAAACAGGAATAAAACCATCTCCTGAAATCTAACACAGAATTAGAACACAAGAAGTAGGAACAGAACCAGGCTACACGGCCCCTGGGCCCGCTCCACTACCCACAGGGCCATGACCATTCCGAACCTAGACTCATGTCCAATTTCCTGCCTGCTCCCCGTAACCCTTAATTCCCTTTACTTCTAGGAATCTATCTATTTCTGTTTTAAATTTATTTAATGATGTAGCTTCCACAGCTTTCTGGGGCAGCAAATTCCACAAACCTACCACCCTCTGAGTGAAGAAGTTTCTCCTCATCTCAGTTTTGAAAGAGCAGCCCCTTATTTTAAGATTATGCCCCCTAGTTCTAGTTTCACCCATCATTGGGAACATCCTCACCGCATCCACCTGATCAAGCCCCTTCACAATCTTATATGTTTCAATAAGATCACCTCTCATTCTTCTGAACTCCAATGAGTAGAGTCCCAATCTACTCAATCTCTCCTCATATGACCACCCCCTCATTCCTGGGATTAACCGAGTGAACCTTCTTTGTACTGACTCGAGAGCAAGTATGTCTTTCTTTTCTTAAGTATGGACACCAAAACTGTATGCAGTATTCCAGGTGCGGTCTCACCAATACCTTGTATAACTGCAGCAATACCTCCCTGTTTTTATATTCTATCCCCCTAGCAATAAAAGCCAACATTCCATTGGCCTTCTTGATCACTTGCTGCACCTGCATACTAACTTTTTGAGTTTCGTGCACCAGGACCCCCAGATCCCTTTGTACTACAGTACTTTCCAGTTTCTTGCCATTAAGATAATAACTTGCTCTACGATTTTTCCTGCCAAAGTGCATAACCTCACACTTTCCAGTATTGTATTCCATCTGCCAAATCTCTGCCCACTTACTTAGCCTGTCTATGTCACTTTGCAGGTTTTTCCCTCCCATCTTTGTATCATCTGCAAACTTTGATATGTTACACTCGGTCCCCTCCTCCAAATCGTTAATATAGATTGTAAAGAGTTGGGGACCCAGCACTGACCCCTGTGGAACACCACTAGTTACTGATTGCCAGTCTGAGAATGAACCATTTATCCCAACTCTCTGCTTTCTGTTAGAGAGCCAATTCTCCACCCACGCCAGAATATTACCCCCAATCCCCTGATTTTTTATCTTGTGCAATAATCTTTTGTGTGGCACCTTGTCAAATGCCTTTTGGAAGTCTAAATACACTATGTCCACTGGTTCTCCTTTATCCACCCTGTATGTTACTTCCTCAAAGAACTCAAGCAAATTTGTCAAACATGACTTCCCCTTCATGAAACCATGCTGAGTTTGTCCTATTAAATTATGTTTATCCAAATGTCCCGTTACTGTCTCCTTAATAATGGACTCTAACATTTTACCAACCACAGATGTTAGGCTAACAGGTCTATAGTTTCCAGCCTTCTGCCTACTACCCTTTTTAAATAAGGGTGTTACATTAGCAGTTTTCCAATCTGCTGGGACCTTTGCTGAGTCCAGGGAGTTTTGGAAAATTATTACCAATGCATCCACAATCCCTACCGCCACTTCCCTCAAGACCCTAGGATGTTGGCCATCAGGTCCAGGGGATTTATCCAGCTTAAGTCCCATTATTTTACCAAGTACCACTTCCTTAATGATTTTAATCATATTTAGCT
The DNA here is from genome assembly GCF_052327205.1 of Somniosus microcephalus. NCBI lineage: Eukaryota > Metazoa > Chordata > Chondrichthyes > Squaliformes > Somniosidae > Somniosus > Somniosus microcephalus. The sequence goes on from NC_140988.1 coordinate 124,355,835, forward strand.
CCTCTCCCCCTAGAGCCCCCTATTTGTCCAGTGTTGGGATATTCTTAGTGTCCTCTACCGTAAAGACTGATACAAAATATTTGTTCAGCGTTATTGCCATCTCCATGTTTCCCACCATTAATTTCCCAGTCTCATCCTCTAAGGGACCAACATTTACTTTAGCCACCCTTTTTCTTTTTATATAACTATAGAAAATTTTGCTATCCATTTTTATATTTTTTGCTAATTTACTTTCATAGTCTATCTTCCCTTTCTTAATCAATCTTTTAGTTATTTTTTGCTGTCTTTTAAAGACTTCCCAATCCTCTATCTTCCCACTAGATTTGGCTACCTTATATGCCCTTGTTTTTAGTCGAATACTATCCTTAATTACTTTATTTAGCCACGGATGGCTGTCTTTTCTTTTACACCCTTTTTTCCTCAGTGGAATATATTTTTTTTGGAAGTTGTAAAATAACTCCTTAAATGTACACCACTGATCATAGATACATAGATACATAGAAGATAGGAGCAGGAGTAGGCCATTCGGCCCTTCGTGCCTGCTCCGCCATTCAATGAGATCATGGCTGATCCTTTAATTCAGTATCCCGTCCCCGCCTTCTCTCCGTAACCCTTAACCCCTTTTGCCCGTAGAAATATATCTAATTCCCTCTTAAATATATTTAATGAGCTGGCGTACACTGCCCTCTGTGGCAATGAGTTCCACAGGTTCACCACTCTCTGAGTGAAGAAATTCCCCCTCATCTCTGTCCTAAATGGTTTAGCCCTTATCCTTAAATTATGTCCTCTAGTTCTGTTCTCACCCGCCAAGGGAAACATTCCTTCTGCATCCAGTCTGTCTAGACCTGTCAGAATTTTATACACTTCTATGAGGTCCCCTCTCAATCTTCTAAACTCCAGTGTGTACATCCCTAAACTACATAGTCTCTCCTCATAGGTCATTCCCGCCATTCCTGGTATCAGCCTGGTGAATCGCCGCTGCACCCCCTCCATGGCAAGAACATCCTTCCTCAGATGAGGCGACCAAAACTGTACACAGTACTCGAGGTGTGGTCTCACCAGTGCCCTGTACAGCTGCAGCAAGGTATCCCTGTTCCTGTATTCTAACCCTTTTGCTATGAAGGCCAGCATACCGTTTGCCTTCTTGACCGCCTGTTGCACCTGCATGCTCGCCTTCAGTGACTGGTGTACAAGAACACCCAGGTCTCTCTGTACTTCCCCCTCTCCCAATCTATTGCCATTTAAATAATAATTTGCCCTCCCGTTCCTGCACCCAAGGTGGATAACTTCGCACTTGTCCACATTATAGTGCATCTGCCATTTATCCGCCCAATCGCCCAGTCTGTCCAAATCGCTCTGGAGCTTCCTGGTCTCTTCCTCTGAGCCCACCCCCCCTCCTAGTTTAGTGTCGTCTGCAAATTTGGAAATGCTGCATCCGACTCCCTGATCCAGGTCATTAATGTAAATTGTGAACAGCTGGGGGCCCAGGACAGATCCCTGTGGTACCCCACTTGTTACTGCCTGCCATTCAGAAAATGAGCCGTTTATTCCAGCTCTCTGTTTTCTATCTGACAGCCAGTTCCCTATCCACGCCAATACTTTCCCCTTTATCCCATGAGCCTCAATTTTCCATGCTAATCTTTTATGTGGGACCTTATCGAAGGCCTTTTGGAAGTCCAGGTACACCACATCTACTGGCTCTCCCCCATCTATTCTACCAGTTACTCCCTCAAAAAATTCCAATAGATTAGTCAAGCACGATTTACCCTTTGTAAATCCATGTTGACTCTGTCCTATCCTGTCCCCATTTGCTAAGTGCTCCGCTATTTCATCCTTAATGATGGACTCCAGCATTTTGCCCACAACTGATGTAAGGCTTACAGGTCTGTAATTACCTGCTTTTTCCCTACCCCCCTTTTTGAATAGTGGGGTAACGTTAGCTACCCTCCAATCCATGGGCACTGTTCCCGAGTCTAATGAATTCTGAAAAATCATCCTTAGTGCATCCGCTATCTCTAGGGCCACCTCCTTCAGTACCCTAGGATGCATGTTATCAGGCCCTGGGGATTTGTCCACCTTCAATCCCTTTAGCTTCCTTAACACCATATCCTTAGAGATATTGATTTGCGTCAGTTCCTCCTTTGCCAATGTCCCTATTTTTCCCGATATCCCAGGGAGGTTTTTTGTGTCTTCCTTCGTAAAGACTGACCCAAAGTATGCATTTAGTTGATCTGCCATTTCCTTATTTCCCATTATATATTCCCCCGTATCTGACTGCAATGGACCAACTTTGGTTTTCACCAGTCTTTTCCTTTTGATATACTTATAAAAGCTTTTGGAGTTAGTTTTTATATTTTCCGCCAGCTTGTTTTCGTAAGCTATTTTGCCCCTCTTGATTATGCCCTTTGCCCTCCTTTGCTCTATCTTAAACTGTTCCCAATCTTCCGCTCTGGCGCTTTTTTTGGCTATTTTATACGCCCTATCTTTGGATTTTATGCTGTCTCTAATTTCCCCTGTTATCCACGGTTGAGTCACCTTTTTAGATTTCCTTTTATGCCAGATTGGTATAAACAATTTTTGCAATTTTGTCATTCTATCTTTAAATGTTTGCCATTGTTTATCTACCTCCAGTCCTCCCAGGAACGTTGTCCAATCAGACCTACTCAGTTCCCGTCTCATGGCATCATAATTCCCCTTGTTTAAATTCAGGACCTTAGTCTCTGAGTCAATTTCTTCGTCTTACCCTTTAATCTATTTTCCCAGTCCACTATAATCAATTCCTCTCTCATACCTTCATAGTCTCCTTTATTCAAGCTCAGCACGCTTGTTTGAGATCCAACCTTCTCACCCTCTACTTGAATATGGAATTCAACCATGTTATGGTCACTCATTCCAGGGGGGTCCTTTACTAGGACATTTTTAATTAATCCTGTCTCATTACACAGGACCAAATCTAAGGTTGCTTGCCCCCTGGTCGGTTCAGTTACATACTGCTCAAGAAACCCATCCCTAATACACTCAATGAACTCATCCTCAAGGCTGCTCTGCCCAGTTTCATTTGTCCAGTTAATATTATAGTTAAAATCCCCCATAATTATAGCTGTTCTCTTATTACAAGCCTCAACTATTTCCTGATTAATACTCTGTCCAACAGAGTTGCAACTGTTCGGAGGCCTATAGACTACACCCACTAGTGTTTTTTTCCCCTTATTATTCCTTATCTCTACCCAAACTGTTTCACTATCCTGCTCCTTTGACCCAATATCATTTCTCTGTATTATAGTGATTCCTTCCTTTATTAACATAGCCACCCCACCTCCCCTCCCTTCCTGCCTGTCCTTCCTGATTGTTAAATAACCTGGTATGTTTAATTCCCAGTCATGGTCACCCTGCAGCCATGTTTCTGTAATGGCCACAAGATCATACCCATATGTAGTTATTTGTGCCGTTAACTCATTCATTTTGTTACGAATGCTACATGCATTCAGATAAAGAACTTTCAAATATATTTTGTGACACTTAGTTCCTGTTTTTTCCCCTTTTACTACTTTACCTTTTACTCCATACCTTCTGTCCCTTCCTGACACGTTCTGTTTTTTAATTTCCCCACTGCTACCTAAGTCTATGACCTTCTCCGTTGTCATTTCTGTTATTTGCTCTCTAGAAACCTCCCCCCCACTAATTAGTTTAAAGCCCTCTCTACAGCCCTAGTTATATGATTCACCAGGACTCTAGTCCCAGCACTGGCCAAGTGGAGTCCGTCCCAATGGAACAGCTCCCTCCTGTCCCAGTACTGGTGCCAGTGTCCCAAGAAGCAAAACCCATTTCTCCCACACCAGTCTTTGAGCCACGCATTTAACTCTTTAATTTTATTTATCCTAGCCAAATTCGCTTAACCTTTGAAATCCAGGTATCATTCTGGTAGACCTATGCTGCACGCCCTCCAAGGCCAATATATCCTTCCTAAGGTGTGGTGCCCAGAACTGCTCACATTACTCCAGGTGTGGTCTAACCAGGGCTTTGTACAGCTGCAGCATAACTTCTACCCCCTTGTATTCGAGTCCTCTAGATATGAAGGCAAGCATTCCATTCGCTTTTTTGGTAATTTTCTGTACCTGTTCATGACATTTTAATGATCTATATACCTGAACCCCCAAGTCTCTTTGGACCTCCACTGTTTTTAGCTTTTCACCATTTAGAAAGTACCCTGTTCTATCCTATTAAGGTCCAAAGTGGATGACTTCACATTTGCTTACATTGAAATCCATTTGCCACAGTTTTGCCCATTCACTTAATCTATCAATATCTCTTTGTAATGTTATGCTTTATACTACACTGCCTACAATGCCGCCTATCTTTGTGTCATCGGCAAATTTGGATATATGACTTTCTATGCCATCATCTAAGTCATTAATAAATATTGTGAATAGTTGAAGCCCCAACACAGATCCCTGTGGGACACCACTAGTCACATCCTACCAATTAGCCAGAAGTAATGAGTGGATGATCCTATCGGCCTCCCCCTGAGGGCCCCACCATGACAGAAGCCAGTCTTCAGCCAATGTGATTCACTCCACATGATATCAAGGAACGGTTGAATGCACTGAATACTGCAAACGCTATGGGCCCCGACAACATCCCGGCTGTCGTGCTGAAGACTTGTGCTCCAGAACTAGCCATACCTCTAGCCAAGCTGTTCCAGTACAGCTAGAACACTGGCATCTACCCAACAATGTGGAAAACTGCCCAGGTATGTCCTGTCCACAAAAAGCTGGACAAATCCAATCTGGCCAATTACCGCCCCATCAGTCTACTCTCAATCATCAGCACAGTGATGGAAGGTGTCATCGACAGTGCTATCAAGCAGCACTTACTCACCAATAACCTGCTCACCTATGCTCAGTTTGGGTTCCGCCAGGACCACTCGGCTCCAGACCTCATTACAACCTTGGTCCAAACATGGGCAAAAGAGCTGAATTCCAGAGGTGAGGTGAGAGGGACTACCCTTGACATGAAGGCAGTATTTGACCAAGTGTGGCATCAAGGAGCCCTAGTAAAACTGAAGTCAATGGGAATCAGGGGGAAAACTCTCCACAGGCTGGAGTCATACCTAGCACAAAGAATGACGGTTGTGGTTGTTGGAGGTCAATCATCTCAGCCCTAGGACATTGCTGCAGGAGTTCCTCAGGGTAGTGTCCTAGGTCCAACCATCTTCAGCTGTTTCATCAATGACCTTCCCTCCATTATAAGGTCAGAAATGGGGATGTTCTCTGATGACTGCAGAGTGTTCAGTTCCATTCGTAACTCCTCAGATAATGAAGCAGTCCATGCCCGAATACAACAAGACCTGGATGACATTCAGGCTTGGGCTGATAAGTGGCAAGTAACATTCGCGCCACACAAGTGCCAGGCAATGACTATCTCCAACAAGCGAGAGTCTAATCACCGCCCCTTGACATTCATCGGCATTATCATCACTGAATCACCCACCATCAACATCCTGGGGGTTACCATTGACCAGAAACTTAACTGGACCAGCCACATAAATACTGTGGCTACAAGAGCAGGCCAGAGGCTGGGTATTCTGTGGCGAGTGTCTCACCTCCTGACTCCCCAAAGCCTTTCCACCATCTACAAGGCACAAGTCAGGAGTGAGATGGAATACTCTCCACTTGCCTGGATGAGTGCAGCTCCAACAACACTCAAAAAGCTCGACACCATCCAGGACAAAGCAGCCCGCTTGATTGGCATCCCATCCACGACCTTAAACATTGACTCCCTCCACTACCAGCGTACCGTGGCTGCAGTGTGTACCATCTACAAGATGCACTGCAGCAACTCGCCAAGGCTTCTTCGGCAGCACCTCCCATACCCGCGACCTCTATCACCTAGAAGGACAAGGGCAGCAGGCACATGGGAACACCACCACCTGCAAGTTCCCCTCCAAGTTACACATCATCCTGACTTGGAAATATATCACCACTCCTTCATCGTCGCTGGGTCAAAATCCTGGAACTCCCTCCCTAACAGCACTGTGGGAGTACCTTCACCGCAAGGACTGCAGCGGTTCAAGATGGTGGCACACCACTACCTTCTCAAGGGCAATTACGGATGGGCAGTAAATGCTGGCCTTGCCAGTGATGCCCACATCCCAGGAACAAATATAATTTTAAAAATAGAGTACGTACCCATTATCCCTACTCTCTGTCTCCTGCCACTCAGCCAATTTCCTAACCAGGTCAATAATTTGCCCTCAATTCCGTAGGTTTCTACCTTAGATAACAATCTCTTATGTGGGACTTTATCAAATGCCTTCTGGAAGTCCATATACATAACATCCATAGACATTCCCCTGTCCCCCTACTTTAGTCACCTCTTCAAAAAATTCAATCAGGTTTGGTAGGCATGACCTACCTTGTACAAATTCATGCTGGCTCTCTCTGAGCAACTGAACATTTTCAAAGTGTTCAGTCACCCTACCCTTAATTATAGACTCTAACAATTTCCCCACAACAGATGTTAGGCTAACTGGTTTATAATTTCCTGGTTTCCCTCTCTCACCATTCTTCAAAAGCAAAGTGACATGCACAATTTCCTAATCTAAAGGAATGGTTCCTGAATCTAGAGAACTTTGGAAAATTATAGTTAGGACATCTTTTATGTGGGATGGAAACTACCTTGCTCTGGTGATTTGTCACTCTTTACTGCCTTTATTTTCTTTATTACTGATGTTAATTTTATTGGGCCAGAAATTCCAGGCCAGAAGCGTGAGTGCGGTCGGCTTACTCACGCTTCTGGCCGTTGGAAATGCCGGCGTTCAGCATGAACAGCGCATGCGGGGAACGCCGGCATTTCCAGACCTCGAGCGCGTGCGACTGCACAGGCAGCGCTTGCGCAGTGAACTTCGTGGATTTCATTCATGAAATCCGTGAGGTTAAGTCCTTAGAAGTTACACTGAAAAAAAGCAAGTGTAAAGTGGTTCATTGGCTGCGGAGGAAGATATATTTTATCGTGGAGCTTTTGAAATGCAATATTTTTGTTTGGGAAAGGGAGGGAAGTTATTTTAAGAAATTTTAAGTAAGTTTTAAAGTAAAAATTTTTTTTTTTTTAAAGGGTTTTCAGAACGGTAGGTAGAAGGAGCAATTGTGGCTGTGTGAATGGAATGTGAGAATGAGTTATGTATGTATGTCCACATATATTCCTTTACGTATATGTATGTATGTTTTATATTCCTTTACTATGAATGTATGTTTTTAATTATGATTTTCCAATAAGTTACTTTCTCTGAAAGTCATAATTAAATAATACATTCATACACATAAGTAAAGGAATATATACATAACACGCAAAGGAATATATACAGACATACATACTTTCAGAAGCTCCACGATAAGAAATATCTTCCTCCGCAGCCTCTGTAGCAACTGTACCCATGCTTTTTTCATGTGTAAGTTGTAATGACTGGACCTCACTGAAAGCATTAATGAAAGCGGCGAATTATACTGCGCACACGCTGCCTGTGCAGTCGCACGCGTTCTGCCTCTGAACCCCTTCGTTCAGAGGACAGGAAATGCCGGTTTTCCCCACATGCACTGTGCATGCTGAAAACCGGCATTTCATCCGGCAGATGCGTAAGTACCCCGACCGTACTAGCGCATTTGGAAGGGAATTATTGGGCCAACATTTTACATGTCAATAAAATAAAAAATTTAACACTTGCACGACTTGCCCCCTCGCATCTGCGACTGAGGGTCCAAGGAGGTGCATTGCGCAAGAGGTCATCATCGCACGTATCCTCACACTGTTCCCTTTGGGGAACTGTATGAAGTGGTGGAAGGATTTATGGCCGTGATTAACGCTCATTCCGTGACCGTAACCATCTTTGAACCAGCCATTAGGGTGGTTAGTCCTATGGCGGGAGGGTTTTACGGGCTCCCACAACCCATCTGAGGGGGGGGGCCACCAACACCCACGGACGCAAGTATCCCGCTGGATGTCCACCCAGAATTTAAAGTTGGAGCTCCGACTCCACTTGCCGGGACTGTCTGGAGTGGGGTTCAAAACCCTACTCCTTCTGGCCCAACGGCAGGGATGCTTACTGCTACGCAAAAGGCCCACTCCGCACAAAAGGTGACACCCATACGTTTCCTGTGCCTTTTCCTTCCCCGTGACTGGAGCCCGATGCTGCCATTTCACGTAGCTAATCGGATTGGGCGTTTGTCATAGCGGTAGGATCCCCGCCGCTGGGCCAGATCAGGGTAGGGTTTCGAACCCCGCTCCAGACAGTCCCGGCAAGTGGAGTCGGAGCTCCGGCTCTAAATTCTGGGTTGACATCCAGTGGGATATTTGCGTCCGTGGGTGTGGGTGGCCCCCCCCTCCTTGTATAGCTTGTGGGAGCCCGTAAAACCCTCCCGCCATAGGACTAACCGCCCTAATGGCTGGTTCAAAGATGGTTACGGTCACGGAATGAGCGTTAATCACGGCCATAAATCCTTCCACCACTTCATACAGTTCCCCAAAGGGAACAGTGTGAAGACACGTATGACGACGACATTGCTAAATAAATAAATGGAATTAAAAAAATTCTTTTAGGGCTTTTAAAAGTCTTTAAATTGCTTTAATTCTCTTTAAAACTACTTCAGATTACTCAAAATAATGTAAACATTTAAAAAAGTTTATAAAAGTTACCAAAATCTTCAAAAAACTTCCAAAAACCTATTTAAACTGCTGCTTTGCATGTAAAAAAGCAAAGCAGCTTGACAGAAACATTGGGGGCGTGTCCAGTGAAACTGAGACCTCAAGGGGCGTGTCTCACTTACACTGCACGCTCCTGGGTCCGCGCTGGCTGCACTCCTGGGCGGCGTGACGTCATACGCTGCCCGGGAATGTGCTTTCAATTTCTCCAAGTTCAGGCGTCCCAGAAGCTGATCGGCAGGAGCGCGGGGTAAGTGCAAATATGGGGCTTGCACGCGCTGCAAGCCCCGTTCTGGAATTTCTGGCCCATTGAGTCCCTGTCTCCAATTCAACATTAGTTTCTTTGGGATTTTCAGCATGCTATCCTCTTCTTCTCCTATAAATACTGACTTAAAGTCATTATTCAAAATGTCCACCATTTCCCCATTGTCATTGACAGTATCACCACTTTCAGTTTTTAAGGGGCCACCATTGCTCCTGATCACCCTCTTTTTCCTAATGTAACTATCAAAATTCTTCATATTGATATTGATATCACTTGCAAGTTTCTTTTCCTACTCCCTTTTTATAGCTCCCACAATCTGTTGTGTGACCCTTTGCTGTTCTTTGTATTTTTCCCATTCGCCAGGATCTGTGCTTTTTTTTGCATTTTTGTATGCCCTATCCTTTAGTTTTATGCTGTCCCTTACCTCTTTAGTTGTCCATGGCTGTTTTTTTGGCAAGTAGCCACACCCGCCAACTCAACAGACTGATCAAGACCTTCGATCCAGACCTTCAAAGCATCCTACGCGCTCTCATCCCACGTACTCCCCGCGTGGGAGACTTCTACTGCCTCCCAAAGATACACAAAGCCAACACACCCGGACGTCCTATCGTATCAGGCAACGGAACCCTGTGTGAGAACCTCTCTGGATACGTCGAGGGCATCCTGAAACCCATTGTACAGGGAACCCCCAGCTTCTGTCGCAACACTACAGACTTCTTACAGAAACTCAGCACCCACGGACCAGTTGAACCAGGAACACTCCTCGCCACGATGGACGTCTCGGCACTCTACACCAGTATCCCCCACAATGACGGCATCGCTGCGACAGCCTCAGTACTCAACACCAACAACAGCCAATCTCCAGACGCCATCCTGCAACTCATCCGCTTCATCCTTGACCACAATGTCTTCACCTTCGACAACCAGTTCTTTACCCAAACACACGGAACAGCCATGGGGACCAAATTCGCACCCCAATACGCCAACATCTTCATGCACAAGTTCGAGCGAGATTTCTTCGCTGCACAGGACCTCCAACCAACGCTATACACCAGATACATCGATTACATTTTCTTCCTATGGATTCACGGCAAAGAATCACTGAAAAGACTACACGATAACATCAACAAGTTCCATCCCACCATCAAACTCACCATGGACTACTCCTCAGAATCGGTTTCATTCTTGGACACACGAATCTCCATCAAAGATGGACACCTCAGCACTTCACTCTACCGCAAGCCCACGGACAACCTCAGGATGCTCCACTTCTCCAACTTCCACCCTAACCACGTTAAAGAAGCCATCCCCTATGGACAAGCCCTGCGAATACACAGGATCTGCTCAGAGGAGGAGGAACGCGATGGACACCTACAGACACTGAAAGATGCCCTCGTAAGAACAGGATATGACGCTCGACTAGTCGATCAACAGTTCCAACGGGACACAGCAAAAAATTGCATAGTCCTCCTCAGAAGACAAACATGGGACACAACCAACAGAGTACCCTTCATCGTCCAGTACTTCCCCGGAGCGGAGAAACTACGCCATGTTTTTCGCAGCCTTCAACATGTCATCGATGACGACGAACACCTTGCTAAGGCCATCCCCACGCCTCCACTACTCGCCTTCAAACAGCCGTCTAACCTCAAACAGACAATCCTTCGCAGCAAATTACCCAACTTTCAGGAGAACAGCGACCACGACACCACACAACCCTGCCACGGCAACCTCTGCAAGACATGCCAGATCATCAACACAGATACCATCATCACATGTGAGGACACCACCCACCAGGTACATGGTACATACTCATGTGACTCGGCAAACGTTGTCTACCTCACACGTTGCAGGAAAGGATGCCGCGGAGCATGGTACATCGGCGAGACCATGCAGACACTGCGACAACGGATGAACGGACACCGCGCAACAATCGCCAGGCAGGAGTGTTCCCTCCCAGTCGGGGAACACTTCAGCAGTCAAGGACATTCAGCCTCCGATCTTCGGGTAAGCATTCTCCAAGGCGGCCTTTGAGACACAAGACAATGCAAAATCATCGAGCAGAAACTGATAGCCAAGTTCCGCACTCATGAGGATGGCCTCAACTGGGATCTTGGGTTCATGTCACGCTACATGTAACCCCACCTGACGTAGGGTCATCCAGATTCGAGTCGTCATTGGCTTGTTCTCTCTACACAGATGGGGCCGGACCTGCTGTGATTTCCAGCAAAAAAATGTTTCTTTGTCTGTTTTTTGTTTTTCATACAGACCCCAGCATCTGCAACATTTGACCCCTTGTGACCCCACCTCATTGTTCTTTGGTGTAATGTTTTCCTGACTGACCTGTTTGGACACCATTCACACCTTTGATTGCTGTGATTATCTCTCTGCCGAGGTGTGATAAATGGCAGTTAGAAAGATTACCTGTAATCATCTGGCATTATTCTCTGACTATATATGCTGTGTCTTTATGCATCTCTTCACTTCACCTGACGAAGGAGCAGCGCTCCGAAAGCTTGTGATTTCAAATAAAACTGTTGCACTATAACCTGGTGTTGTGTGAATTCTTACATTTGTCCACCCCAGTCCAACGCCGGCATCTCCACACCATGGCTACCATCGACACCACAAACTGCCGGCTCAAAGTGGAGAGGATCTCCAAGAAGATTGTGCATATCGACACAGATATCAAGTTTCTACAGAGATGCAATAAAGCAGACAAGATCCCAAAAGGACTACAGATCACGAACCCACTCAAGTCGACCTACAACACAGACTACGCTGAGAGACTCTGCCGTCGTACCTCTCACACACTCCTCAACCATCTCGTACACCAGCTCTACAGCAGACGCCGCAACCTCGAAACCGAGATAGAATCCATGTTCTCAGCCTGTGCTCAGGACACAGCAGACCAGCTACGAGACACCGCCAAACAGATGAGGCAACGGAACTACACTGCCTACATGCACACCAAGAATAGGAAGCTTGAGAAACTCGGCATCACCACCAGCAGCAACCAAGCCTCCCCCGGTACCACAGTTGAAACCACAGGGGAAGTCCATCATCAACTTGTCCGACCACACCCTTCAACCAGACGAAATTGAAGATCTCAGCCGAGGGGTCAATTTCTGCCCCACCACCAAAATGGACCCCATCGGTCTCGCAGCAGACACAGAGGAATTCATCAGGAGAATGAGGCTCTGGGAATTCTTCCACAAATCCCAAGATGTCAACAGCGAACCCAATGAGACAACCAATGATCCAGAACAGCAGACAGAGGGATCCGCAGTGCAGCAACCGAAGAAGAAAGAGTCAAATTGGACCCCTCCGGAGGGTCGCTGCCCTAAGCTTGACATGTATGCTCAAGCTGTCAGGAGATGCATCAATGCCAGATTCAGCAGCCGCACTCACAAGACAGTCCAGAATGTCACCCGAGCACAACGCAACGCCATCCACGCTCTCAAGACCAACCGCAACATCGTCATCAAACCAGCAGACAAAGGAGGAGCCATCGTCATACAGAACAGAACGGACTATTGCAAAGAAGCATACCGACAACTGGACAACCAGGCAAACTACAGACAGTTACCCACAGATCTGACCAAAGAACACACCCGCCAACTCAACAGACTGATCAAGACCTTCGATCCAGACCTTCAAAGCATCCTACGTGCTCTCATCCCACGTACTCCCCGCGTGGGAGACTTCTACTGCCCCCCAAAGATACACAAAGCCAACACACCCGGACGTCCTATCATATCAGGCAACGGAACCCTGTGTGAGAACCTCTCTGGATACGTCGAGGGCATCCTGAAACCCATTGTACAGGGAACCCCCAGCTTCTGTCGCAAAACTACAGACTTCTTACAGAAACTCAGCACCCACGGACCAGTTGAACCAGGAACACTCCTCGCCACGATGGAGGTCTCGGCACTCTACACCAGTATCCCCCACAATGACGGCATCGCTGCGACAGCCTCAGTACTCAACACCAACAACAGCCAATCTCCAGACGCCAGCCTACAACTCATCTGCTTCATCCTTGACCACAATGTCTTCACCTTCGACAGCCAGTTCTTTACCCAAACACACGGAACAGCCAGGGGGACCAAATTCGCACCCCAATACGCTAACATCTTCATGCACAAGTTCAAGCGAGACTGCTTCGCTGAACAAGGACCTCCAACCAACGCTATACACCAGATACATCGACGACATTTTCTACCTATGGACCCACGGCAAAGAATCACTGAAAAGACTACACGATAACATCAACAAGTTCCATCCCACCATCAAACTCACCATGGACTACTCCTCAGAATCGGTTTCAATCTTGGACACACGAACCTCCATCAAAGACGGACACCTCAGCACTTCACTCTACCGCAAGCCCACGGACAACCTCAGGATGCTCCACTTCTCCAGCTTCCACCCTTACCACGTTAAAGAAGCCATCCCCTATGGACAAGCCCTGCGAATACACAGGATCTGCTCAGAGGAGGAGGAACGCGATGGACACCTACAGACGCTGAAAGACGCCCTCGTAAGAACGGGATATGACGCTCGACTTGTCAATCGACAGTTCCGACGGGCCACAGCAAGAAATCGCATAGACCTCCTCAGAAGACAAACACGGGACACAACCAACAGAGTACCCTTCGTCATCCAGTACTTCCCCGGAGCGGAGAAACTACGCCATGTTCTTCGTAGCCTTCAACATGTCATCGATGACGACGGACACCTCACTAAGGCCATCCCCACGCCTCTACTACTCACCTTCAAACAGCCGCCTAACCTCAAACAGACCATCGTTCGCAGCAAATTACCCAGCTTTGAGGAGAACAGCGACCACGACACCACACAACCCTGCCACGGCAACCTCTGCAAGACATGCCAGATCATCAACACAGATACCATCATCACATGTGAGGACACCACCCACCAGGTACATGGTACATACTCATGTGACTCGGCAAACGTTGTCTACCTCACACGTTGCAGGAATGGATGCCCCGGAGCATGGTACATCGGCGAGACCATACAGACACTGCGACAATGGATGAATGGACACCGCGCAACAATCGCCAGGCAGGAGTGTTCCCTCCCAGTTGGGGAACACTTCAGCAGTCAAGGACATTCAACCTCCGATCTTCAGGTAAGCATTCTCCAAGGTGGCCTTCGAGACACACGACAACGCAAAATCTTAGAGCAGAAACTGATAGCCAAGTTCCGCATTCATGAGGACGGCCTCAACTGGGATCTTGGGTTCATGTCACACTACATGTAACCCCACCTGATGTAGGATCATCCAGACTCGAGTCATCGTTGGCTTGTTCTCACTGCACAGATGCGGCCGGACCTGCTGTGATTTCCAGCAAAAAAATGTTTCTTTGTCTGTTTTTTGTTTTTCATACAGACCCCAGCATCTGCAACATTTGACCCCTTGTGACCCCACCTCATTGTTCTTTGATGTAATGTTTTCCTGACTGACCTGTTTGGACACCATTCACACCTTTGATTGCTGTGATTATCTCTCTGCCGAGGTGTGATAAATGGCAGTTAGAAAGATTACCTGTAATCATCTGGCATTATTCTCTGACTATATAAGCTGTGTCTTTATGCATCTCTCCACTTCTCCACTTCACCTGACGAAGGAGCAGTGCTCCGAAAGCTTGTGATTTCAAATAAAACTGTTGGACTATAACCTGGTGTTGTGTGACTTCTTACATAGAATCTTAGTAGTTGTTTTGCGTTTCTCCCTTTCAAACGTTACTTTGAACTCGCTCATGTTATGATCGCTGTTGGATAATCGTTCACATACAGTTCGGCTGTTAACTAAATCTGGCTCATTACTCATTACTAAATCTAATATGTTTTGCCCCCTTGTTGCCTCTAGGACATATTGTTGTAGAAAACTATTCCGGACACACACAAGAAATTCACTACCTTTCTGACAGGTGCTAGTCTGCTTTTCCCAATCTATATGAAAGTTAAAATCCCCCATTAAAACCACTCTGCCTTTACTACACGCTTGTCTAATCTCTGCATTTATACAATCTAGCACTTCAGTGCTGCTACTAGGAGCTTATACACAACTCCCACTACAGTCTCAGATCCTTTCCTATTTCTTAATTCAACCCATAAAGTCTCCACTGCCTGCTTACCTCTCTTTAAATTCCCTCTTATCATTGAAGTGATTTCATCCCGAATCACTAAGGCTACTCCTCCCCCTCTGCCATTTTCCCTATCTGTTCTGTAAGCCTTATAACCTGGTATATTTAGTTCCCAGTCCTGACTGTCTTGCAGCCATGTCTCAGTAATGGCTACCATGTCATACCCTCCAATTTGAATTCATGCCTGCAGTTCATTCAATTTATTCCTTATACTCCGTGCATTTGTATAAAGAACACTTATTTGGGCCACACACCCTAGCCTGTCCTTCAGCTCTAATGCTTTATTCACATGTTTCTTATTTCTCTCTCCTGGTTTAATCGCTTTACATCTTTTAGTTTTTCCTTTACCTGTAGTGCCTAAAGTACAATTTCTGACTGCTATTCTACTCTCTTCCCTTTTCATTTGTTTTTGAACTACTGTTTGTATTGTAATTTCCCCCTTAGCCCTCCACCTGGCATTTATAAGTTTAATGTCCTTGTGACCGCCCTATTTATCCTTTCCGCTAGGACCCTGGTCCCAGGCTGGTTCAGGTGGAGCCCATCCCAATAGTACAGTTTCTTCCTGTCCATGAAATGGAACCCCTCTTTCCCACACCACTCCTTTAGCCATATGTTTACTTCCCTAATCAGCTTATCTCCGCCAATTTTCACTTGGCTCAGGTAATAATCCAAAGATTATGGCCTAGAAATTCACTTTGGGGCGGCCAGTTCGCTCGCGCCCAAAAGTTAGCGCTGGGCGGGGAGCCATTAGCGATCGTCAGATATTCAGTGTTTGGGCCCCAATTCGGAACCGGGCGCTATACCAGGGTGTGCCCGCCTCCGCTTGGGGCGCTGACACTGAATTTCAGCGCTCTTGGCGGCAGGCTGCGGTACTGCAGGCCTCCTCCTTCTCTTAAGGGGGAGCTGCCTGCAACGGGGAGATCGCCGCTGGAGAGTGCCGGCAAATGAGCCCGGCACCACGGAGAAGTGCCGGGTTCGCGGAAAGCAGCCGGCAATGCCGCGGGGGGGGGTGGAGGAGGCCGGGGAAGGAGGTGCGGGCAGGCGGCCGCCGAAAAAGCGGCCGGCCGCACCTTCCCCTTTAAAGCGCCCCACTAAGGCTACAGCACGGCCCCGTTTTCTGGTCGCTGTTTGCGGCCGCTTCGGAGGAGGCGGCCGCTACTAAATATGGGGATCGGGCCGGTTTCGGGGCGGAACCGGGGCACTGCGCACACCGATGACGTCATCGGTGCCGGCGCAGCGCTAACGGCTACCGCCGCCAATACCGCTGTGCTGAATATCAGCGCAAACTCATTTTTGGCGCAGAAGCCCTCTTTAGGCGGTAACTGGCTGCAAAGCTGGCAGCGCCTTAATGAATTTCTAGGCCAATAACTCTTGAGGTCCTGTTCTTTAATTTAGCTCCTACTTCCTGCTATTCCCCAAACAGGACCGCTTGCCTACTCTTCCCTAAGTTGTTGGTCCCAACATGGACCACAACGACTGGCTCCTCCCCCTCCCTCTCCAGTATCTTTTCAAGCTGGTTCGAGATGTCCCTTACCCTGGCACCAGGTAGGCAACATACCATGTGGGACTCTCGAGCCTGCTTACACAGGATGCTATCTGTCCCCCTAATTATAGAATCCCCTACAACTACCAAATTACGCTTCCTCTCCTCGTCCTCCTCCCTTTTTTTTGTTTGTTTATGGGATGTGGGCGTCGCTGACAAGGCCAGCATTTATTGCCCATCCCTAGTTGCCCTTGAGAAGGTGGTGGTGAGCCGCCTTCTTGAACCGTTGCAGTCCGTGTGGTGAAGGTACTCCCACAGTGCTGTTACATAGGGAGTTCCAGGATTTTGACCCAGCGACGATGGAGGATCGGCAATACACTTCTAAGTCAGGATGGTGTGTGACTTGGAGGTGGTGGTGTTCCCATGCGCCTGATATCCTTGTCCTTCTAGGTGGAAGAGGTCGCGGGTTTGGGAAGTGCTGCCGAAGAAACCTTGGCGAATTGCTGCAGTGCATCTTGTGGATGGTACACACTGCAGTCATGGTATGCCGGTGGTGGAGAGAGTGAATGTTTAAGGTGGTGGATGAGGTGCCAGTCAAGTAGGCTGCTTTGTCCTGGATGGTGTCGAGCTTCTTGAGTTTTGTTGGAGCTGCACTCATCCAGGCAAGTGGCGAGTATTCCATCACACTCCTTACTTGTGCCTTGCAGATGGTGGAAAGGCTTTGGGGAGTCAGGAGGTGAGACACTTGCCGCAGAATACCTAGCCTCTAATCTGCTCTTGTTGCCACAGTTTTTATGTGGCTGGTCCAGTTAAGTTTCTGGTCAATGGTGACTCCCAGGATTTGATGGTGGAGGATTCGGCGATGGTAATGCCGTTGAATGTCAAGGGGCGGTGGTTAGACTCTCACTTGTTGGAGATAGTCATTGCCTGGCACTTGTGTGGCGCGAATGTTACTTGCCACTTATCAGCGCCAGCCTGAACGTCGTCCAGGTCTTGCTGCATGCGGGCATGGACAGCTTCATTATCTGAGGAGTTGTGAATGGCACTGAACACTGTGCAGTCATCAGTGAACATCCCCATTTCTGATCTTATTTTGGCGGGAAGGTCATTGATGAAGCAGCTGAAGATTGTTTGGCCTAGGACACTGCCCTGAGGAACTCCTGCAGTGATGTCCTGGAGCTGTGATGATTGACCTTCAACCACCACAAACCATCTTCCTTTGGGCAGCCTCCTGTTCCAAAGTGCCATGGTTCACATTCTGGCTGTCCTTCCAACAGTCTTTATCCTTATCCTCACAGATAGCAAGTACATTGTACCTGTTGGATAGGATCAGATTCTGTGGATGCTCGTCCCCTTTCTTATCTGGGTTCCCCTTACTTTGCACACTATTGGCCACACCAACCCTGTTTTGATCCTGCACCTCTCTACGAAAGGTGGCATCAGTGACTTTCTCAGTACTGCACTGGAGTGTCAGCCTGGATTTTGTGCTCATGTATCTGGAGTGGGAATTGAATCCACAACCTCATGACTCAGAGGCAGGTGTGCTACCAATTGCGCCATGGCTGACAACCAAGGTTGGATGATGTGGAAAAGCAGAAGGATTTGGGGTTCACTAGACATTAAAGACAGAACCTCAAGTGGATTAGACCATAAAAAATGTAATGTAATCCTGGGCTTTACGGCAAAAGGTTTCGAATATAATCGTTAATCGCTATAAAATCTTAACAAGACCACAGTTGGAGTACTGTCTGCAGTTTGGGCTCCACACTATAGGAAGGATGTTAAGCCAATAGAGTGAGTGCAGGACATATTCACTAGGATGCTGTCTACTATAAGGAAATACAAATACAAAAAAAGGCTTCAAAAATTGGGACATTTTCATTAGAACCGAGGAGGTTACGGGATGATTTGAGAGAGATATTTAAATTTATGAAGGGTTGGGACAGACTAAATAGAACAGACTATTTCCGATGCTTGAGGGATCAAGAATGATGGGACATAGATATAAGATTAAATGTAAGAGATTTAGGACAGAGAGCAGGAAAAACTTTTTACACAGAGCGGTGTGAGACTGTGGAGTGTCAAAATTTAAGAATAGGTTAGTTAGGCAGGTTGAAAGACAGGGATATATTTACATAGGGATATAAAGGGATAGAGGAACAGGGCGATAACATGGAATCAGGACTACTGCTCATGTGCAGGATAAATACTAATGTGGACTGGATGAGCCAGATGGATTGTTTCCGTGTTGTAATTTCCATGCAATTTTGTGAATCTTAGCCAATAACAGATAGATTCCCTTCTTTCCATGTGCAAATGAAGGGGAAGGGTCACCTCACAAAACTCAGCAAGGACCACCCTCCCTGCTGCTGTGCGGGTACACCTCCCACCAGGCAAGTGTGACCCTGATTTTACCAGTCTGGCAAAATTGACTCTTTTGTGCCATCTTGTCCTGCAAGTGGAGAAGTAGTCTTGAGGTACTTTTAGGTTTAAGAAGTACATAAATACAGTGACGGACACTTGCCAGGACTACCTGGTAAATTCCAGAAACTAATTTTTATTTTTACGTGCCAATAGTAGAAATGTCACCCATCTGGTTTGGATCAGAGTGTTAGTCTGAGTGTTGCATCTAAGAATTTAAAAAATAAAAGCCAAATGTCAAAATCCTGTTTTTTTCCCAATTTTAGTTTCCCTATTTACTAGTATGTCTTGAGATTTGGAATGCTAGTTTTTATTATTATTTAAATTTGCAATGAAAGTCAGTAAAGCAAAAATCAGGACATAAGCCATTGCTGCTGCTATTCTGCCCCCTATCTGGTTTTGGTTCTGCCAAAAAATGCCAACCTTAGAGAACAGCATTATATAACCCACCGAGAGAACAAGGATTGTGGATTCAGCAAGATTTTTAATATAAATCAGGAACTGATTACTTTGAAAGCACAATTTAAAAAATTTACAAAAAGAAAATACTGCAGATGCTGGAAATCTGAAATAAAAACAGAAAATGCTGGAGATACTCAGCAGGTCAGGCAGCATCTGTGAAGAGAGAAACAGAGTTAACGTTTCAGGTCGATGACCTTTCGTCAGACGTCAGTTCTGACGAAAGGTCATCGACCTGAAACGTTAACTCTGTTTCTCTCTTCACAGATGCTGCCTGACCTGCTGAGTATCTCCAGCATTTTCTGTTTTTATTTTATATTTTTAAAAATGTTGTCCTTTCTGCAATTGTTTTATCAATCATAGAGCACTCAATCCTGAATTGACAGTATTAGTCAGGGTGCATACATCAATGCTAGCCCTCGAGGATAAATCCCTGGAATGTTGTTACTGCATATTATAAATCCACTTTACAAAATCATAAGTTGGTTGCAATATGATAAGGATTTGCTCTTCTGAAGCATACTAAGCAGTTATAAAGTACAAGAACTAAGAGATTATGCCTGTCAACTCCAACAATTAAAATGTTATCCTATATTCTGACCTGGGGAGGGGAGGTGTGGGGAGAAGTGGAAGGCCAGTGGTGGAGAAAATTAATCTTTAAGGATGACAATGAGCCAGAAAGAATCAATCTCTCAGAGATCCCAGAGTCTTGCCTTTTACCCATTCCTTACAACACTCTACGAATGAAACCCATGGTTTCCAAAATGTGGATTGATTGATTGAGTATTCAAACACACCACACTCTCTGGTACTGAGCCATGGAAAGTTTGATTCTTTCCATTTCAGAAAGATATGATGATATACTGCAGCAGATCTTTTTTAATTGGCAAAAGAAACAGCTTCTTTAAATTGTGGCGGGGGAGTGGGAAACAGAAGAGTTAACACCAGAAAAAGCTATTTTGCTGCCAAGTGCATTACAGTGCGGGTGTGCTGCACAATTCAGTTCAATGGGAAGATATTTTCCTGGGTAGTATTATAGTTCCCAAAATTAATGTAATTGTAGTTATATCATCTCTATTTTAGAATATGTTGTCTTCAACTGTCACTTTAGCTTTCAGGATTTTTCATAGAAAGGATTTGAAAAAGAAAAAAATTTACTTTTAGTGTTGGATTTCTTAATCGAATTGTATTCTAGCAGATTTTTTAAAAAGGGCACCGAGACAAAATGTGGTTAATATACTAATTGGAAGTTATTCTCCCCAGAGACTAAAGAATAAATAATGCATTTGCTTGTCTAGGTAATTGGAAAATATCTCACATCCATTGTGTTGGAAAGTCTTTTGTCAGAAGATAAAAAGATACAGGATGGGCCACAAACTGTTGGAAAGGCATCTAAACAGAGAGCCGTGAGAGCTTTAGGCAGGCTCAGTTTATCAGAAATGCTGGCGGAATAGTTTACCCGCTGAAGACATCGGGGAGTAATCCGTGGAGATTCTCTCACTTGTCTGCCGTGGAAACCCTGAAAAAATAATGTTAACAGCATGGCTTGTTTCTTAATTTCTATCATTACGTGGAGTTAAATGGCACTGTTTGATTTAAGTGAGTCCGATCATAACTGCTGTTCTGTATGTTCATCTAACAGTAAAATAATGCAGATTATTGATTCATATCAGGCCTCATCTCACCCAGTGTTTTTTCAGTTTGCCTTTGGAGAGATTGAAGAAGCACATTTGTGAAAGTCATGAATCTCTGGTCACAAGGGGGTACTGTTGTTATATCCTGGATTTCACTATCATACAGGCAGTGTGAGCCAACTCCCATAAAAGTAAGGCACTCAAACTACTTATGGGGGTGATTTCTGCCACTAAACCTAAGAAGGTACCTATGGCAGACTCAAATTTGTAAAAGTAAAATATATAATTTTTATGGGTGTGGGAGATGATTGTTTATTGGTAATTCTTATTTGTCCTCAAGTTGTTAAAGTCGTCCACCTCAGCACTGAAAATATAAGAGCCAAAAGTCTGCAAGGGGTGAATGCCTGAATGGGCCATCCCACAGCTCCACTACTGACCCTGCTGTAGTTTGTTGGGTAAGAGAAAGTTCCTTGGTTTCCATGACAACAGTGGGTGCCTGCACCACTAGGCATGCATTTAGGGTGCCCGCCAAAGGCATCACAAATTGCAGCAGAATTGTGCCTGGCATTTGTAAAGGGGCTGTTGTAAAACAGTTGATTAAAGCTTTGTTTAACGCTTAGACCAAGTGCCTAGTATTTTTCTTACGTCAATTTAATCAACTGTTTTACAACATGGAGGTCTAGTTGTGTCCTTCACTAGTTCCTGTTAAGAATGTCCTACGCAAGCTGGGCCCATGCCCAAGTATTTATACTCTCCCTGGACAGTGCCACCCGCAGGCCGCTCAGTATTATTTCATAAGTTTTTCTTTCATGAATGACTGATTCATGTCAGGAGCCATGTTTAATTAATTCTTAAAAAGACTTACTCCTTTATTTTTCGTAGGTCTAGGCTACAATAAGAGTCTGGACCCCCAGGTATAGTTCACTACCACCATATGATGGGTAGGTATATCTGTTATCACCAGCTGTGCTATCGCTGATGCAATGCCGGGTCCTGCGGAAGCCAGGGAACTCCCAATGTTGGGATTCCCCAGCCCCTCCATCATCAGATGCTCTGCCCACAACAAGACCCATGTGAACTTTAATGTTAGGCTGGGATCAGACGTACCCAGGTCCTGCCCTAATCTATGGTCCTTCTAGTGGATTCTTGACAGAGTTATGGCAGGATTGCACTGGAAGGGCAGCAGATTTTTGGCCCCGCACATTCAGTACATTAATAGCTATTAAAGCATCACCTCACAATATAGTGACCATTGATGTTCCATAATTACTAGGTGTAGTGTACACATTTGGAACAGAATTATTATTTGCTTTCTGCCAATTCTAGCCTCTTATGCATCCCCGATTTCCTTCACACAACCATTGGTGGCCGTGCCCTCAGCTGTCTAGGCACAAAGCTCTGGAATCCCTTTCCTCGCTACCTCTCTTTCCCCATTTAAGACACTCCTTAAAACCTACTTCTTTGACCAAGCTTTTGGTCACCTGTCCAAATATTTCCTTATGTGGCTCGGTGTCAAATTTTGCCTGATAATGCTCCTAGTCATTTTGCTACGTTAAAGGCACTATATCAATGCAAGTTGCTGTTGTTTTGCGTGACTGTGATTGCCAGATTCTGACACAGGCCTATGTAACAAAATGTGCTTGAGGCACCATAGAGATAACCTTTTGCTGCTGTGCTGCTGGTGTAGACCAACGTACGGAAGGACAACATAATCAAACACAGAACGTTCTATCCTTATTTGTTAATATACAAGTGGTAAATACAATCTATATAAATAATTTCTGGTCAACATAAATGACTATTTTTTGTAAATTCCTTCCTTTAAATATGACTGTACCCAGTTTATTGCAGCATGTTTGTTAAATTTACATTTGTAGCAGTGTTATGGATATTTTTTAGACTTAAAAAGAGCTGAAAAACAGGAGAAAACACAAAAATGACAGGACCTGTCAGCTGGGCAGTAAAGATAACCAGCCGGGGTAACATGAGAACACGAAGCTCTGTGCTGTCAGAAGACTGTTCCATGGAGGTCCCAAATCTGGGTGAACATCCTAATAGCAGCAAAAACAGAGATTCGGCCCGTTGAATATATCCCCCCATATTGTTAGCTGGAGTTGCCTTTCTTCCTTTTGATATTACCCATTTGTTATGTCTGACATTTGGTGATAGGTACTCGATTGCCTTGGCCTGAGCACATGGAGTTTGATAGTGCTGTGATCATTGTATTGTGTATAGGTATTCGATTGCTTGTGCCTGGGAGTGTGTGTGTGTGGCAACCATATAAAAAAGCAGCATGACCTGAACTCACTGACGGTCTCTGGATTATCTTTGCAAACGCAATATTTGGCGACAAGGATGGCTGAAATCTCTCTTCCACCACCTCCTCCCTTCCTTGCACTACCCGGTGAGCCCCCGATCCCATGGGTTCGCTGGTTACAGTCCTTTGAAACCTATCTCATTGCTCTTGGACTAGAAACCGTGAGTATGGCTCAGAAAAAGGCACTGTTATCCCATTGCTTGGGAGCAGAGGGCCAGCGTGTTCTTGGGACATTATGCACAGCAGACTCAATCCAAACATATGATGAGGCTGTGGCTCTGTTAAGCACACACTTCTCTGCCCCACAAAGTGCCCTCCTGCGGCGATTCATTTTTAGACAGCGTCACCAACTCCTCGGCGAGTCAGTGCATCAATACGTGGCTAATTTGAGGGGGTTAGCTAGCTCGTGCAAGTTCGGTGCATTACAAGATGAGATGCTGCGTGATCAACTAATAGAGCACACAAACAACGTGAGAGTGCGTGAAAGACTGTTACTCGAGTCCGACGATCTGTCATTGTCACAGGCAGTCAACATTGCCTTTCAAGTGGAGTCTGCAGCCGAATGTGCAGCGAAACTAGCACACACACCCAGTGACAGCGCCCTCGGCCCCGACAGCTCTGACACGGTAATGCTCACGCGACGGCAGCAACGTGCGCTACCGCGGCAACAGTGTGGAAACTGCGGATCTCGTTCACATGCTACCAGAGCGCAGAATTGCCCCGCGCGCGGCCAAGCCTGTCGCAATTGTGGAAAACAAAATCACTTTGCCAAGGTCTGCCGCTCTGCCCCTGTTGCTACAGATGAACACTCTCAGTCCTCAAGCAGTTGGCCTACAATTCACAACGTGAGCTCTGGGCCAGTAGTGGCTTTCAAATCATGCACAATTAACCTGAATGATGTGTGCATCCCGCTGTTGTTGGATACCGGTGCCAGCGTCTCACTGCTGAATGTGGACACATTCAAACACTTTTTCAGCTCCCTGCCACTCTCTGCGCCCTCCACTACCCTTTGCGGGTATGGTAATTCGAAAATTGGACTAGTGGGCTCAGTCAACCTCACAGTACGCTATGGAACAAAAGTTTTGCCAGATTTTTGTTTTCATGTGGCACGCCAAGGAGCTAACCTGATGGGACTGGATCTTTTCACTGACCTGGATTTTTCTCTCTTGGACACCGGCGGGTCTGCGATTCTGCACGTCGCCTCACCGTGGCGCCAAACATGGCCAGCACTTTTCGAGGGTCTGGGCTGCCTGACTGCCTTCACCCACCAGCCCATGGTTGACTCCACCATTACCCCTGTCATTCAGCCTCTGCGCCGCATCCCGCTTGCTCTCCGTGATGGAGTCACAGCTGAACTAAAGCAGCTACTGGAAGCCGGCATCATCGAATCAGTTGATGCCTCCCCATGGGTCTCCAACCTGGTGGTCGCAATGAAAAAGTCAGGTGGTCTACGCGTCTGTGTCGATCTTTGAGCAGTGAATAAGGCCGTAATCCCTGACAAGTATCCACTGCCCACGTCAGAGGAACTCACAGCGCAGTTCTATGGTTCCATCCTGTTCTCGAAACTGGACATTCGACAGGGCTATCTACAGGTTCCCCTCCACCCCAGCAGCAGGGACCTCACTGCTTTTGTGACACATGCTGGCGTCTTTCGGTACACCAGGATGCCATTTGGACTTAGCTCTGCACCCAGCTGCTTCCAAAAGGTGATGGCCTCTGTGCTCGCGGGCATTCCTGGGGTGGCCATCTACCTGGATGACATTGTCGTGCATGGGCCCTCGACCTCCACTCACGACGAACGCCTTCACAGAGTTTTCACAGCTCTAGCAAAACACAAGCTCACACTGAATGGCGAAAAGTGTGTCTTTGCTGTTTCAGAGATCGAATTTGTGGGGTTTCGGTTGTCGGCTGATGGTATATCCCCACTCCAGTCAAACGTGGATGCCATTCACAGCATCCCAGAACCCAGCTCTGCAGCACAGGTTGCCTTCTTCCTTGGCATGACTGGGTACTACCTGAAGTTTTTGCCCCAGTACTCAGCCACCACAGCCCCACTGCGCCAGCTCCTGCAAAAGGATGAGCCCTGGGTGTGGTCACAAGCCTGTACGGAAGCTGTTCGCCTCCTCAGATCGCAGCTCACGTCGCCTCCAGTGTTGGCTCACTTTGACGTCGCCAGCCCCACCCTCGTCACCTGCGACGCGTCTGCTGCAGCTGTGGGGCGGTGTTATCGCAGATACAGAATGGAGTGGAGAAACAAATCGCCTTTGCCTCCCGAGCCCTTAGCCCCACCGAACAGAAGTACTCAGTAGGCGAGCGTGAGGTGCTGGCGTGCGTCTCGGCATGTGAGCGGTGGCACCTGTACACGTATGGCCGTGCCTTCACCCTGCGAACCGATCACCAGGCTCTCACTGCCCTGCTGTCGACATCCGGCACGGGCCACAGACCACTGCGTCTACACCGCTGGTCTGACCGCCTCCGCCAATACAATTTCAGTCTCCAGTTCACACCAGAACGTGACAATGTTGTTGCAGATCTGCTCTCCCGCATTGTCTCTGCCCCAGCCCCACTCGTCGGGTCTGAACAAGTGGAACAGGATATCGTCCAGATGCTGCACACACCTCTCCAAACCACAGTCTCTCTCCAGGAGCTCGAAGAGGCCTCTGAACAGGATCCGGCCCTCTCCCAGCTGTGCACCTTCATCAGAGATGGCTGGCCTCGCAAGGTGCCTGAGGAACTGTCTGCCTACTCCAGAGTTAAAGAGGAGCTCTCCTGCTGGAATGACTCCTGTGTTGCACGTGGGCTCTGCACTGTGGTCCCAAGTGCCCTTCGTGCGCGTGTTTTATCCATGGCGCATGAGGGCCACTTGGGCATAGTGAAGCTCAAACAACGATGCCGAGACCTAGTGTGGTGGCCGGGTATTGACAGGGAAATCGAGGCCCTGGTCAAGGACTGTGCAGCCTGCCTTGTAAGTGGCAAGACTGGCCACCAAGCTCCCCGACCCCTGCAACCCCTTGCCTGGCCCTCTCAGCCCTGGGAGCACCTGCAGCTGGACGTCTGCGGGGAGATCCATGGTGTCCCCCACCATCAACGGTTCCTAGTGGTGACCTATGACCTGCACTCAAAATGGCCAGAGGTCACTGCCGTGGGCTCCGTCACCTCTCGGGTCATCATTGATATCTTTGAGTCCCTCTTCTCCCGCTGGGGGCATCCAAAGGCCATCACCACAGACAATGGCCCCCAAATGGTCTCTTCGGAACTCTCCTCTTACCTTGAGAGCAAGGGCATCCGTCACATTCGCACGGTGTACTACCACCCCGAGTCAAATGGGGGGGTGGAGCGTTTTAACCAGACTCTGAAAAATGGCCTCAGAGCACACCTATCCCAGGGGTGTGCGTTTGACAAGGCTCTCCTCCACACACTGCTGCACTACAGAGCCTCCCAGCATTCCACTACAGGGGTCTCACCTGCATCCCTCATGCTAGGCCGTGAGCTCATGCTGCCCCTTGGCAGGCTCCGCCCCTCGCTAGCTCAGAGCCCTGCTCCACCGGCTCAAGCCACAGTCGCTAGACAGCAGGAGAAGATGAAACTCCGCTTCGACCAGTCGAAGAGGGCCAAGGCGCCCAACATCTCAGTCTCCGATTGGGTCAGAGTCCGCAGGCCTCATCGCAATAATAAGATGGCATCATTCTGGTCCTCCCCTCTCCAAATCAGCCGCCAACTTGGACCAGCCACTTTCTGCCTCACTGACGGCTCTCGGTGGCATGCCAGCCGCCTTCGGAAGGTGCCAGCACCCCCGATGCGGGATTATACGGACCTAACCCCCAAGCCTTACCCCCAGAGTGGTGGGAGGCACATGTGGCTCAGCCAGCCAACCCTCAAGCAGATGTTGTGCCTCAGCCTGCTCCTCACCAGTCCACACCTCGGCCTGTTCGTACACGTTCTCGCCCTGGCCACCTACAGGACTTTGTCACTACATTTCATGTTTGAAATTCTGTGAGGGGGGAGGAAATGTTATGTCTGACATTTGGTGATAGGCACTCGATTGCCTTGGCCTGAGCACATGGAGTTTGATAGTGCTGTGATCATTGTATTGTGTATAGGTATTCGATTGCTTGTGCCTGGGCGTGTGTGTGTGTGGCAGCCATATAAAAAGCAGCACGAACTGAACTCACTGATGTTCTCTGGATTATCTTTGCAAACGCAGTACCATTTCCTGTATGAAAATTGCCAATCCTTTTTAATAGATTTGCTATTTTTTTGATGAATCGGGAATTCCCATTTTTATTATTAGTTCCTGCCTATTGGCAATTGCTTCCTACAGTTAATGTAACCCAAAAGTAATTCACTGCATGAAGCACTTTGAGACATTTTGATGACATGACAAGGTGCTACATAAATGGAAGTATTTCCTTAATTCTTTTCTTCCCCATTTAGTCCAATTCTTGACTCTAATATGAGTGTGCTTAGACCTTTAAAACACAGTGCACTTGCACAGAGGGAGCAAATGGATGCCAATGAGTCCACATCCTGCCATTCTAACCTATGTGTGGATGGACAGTTTGTTTCTCTGAACAAGCACACACTCACTTTGTGTATCCCGCTACCAGTTTTGTGTGGAAATGGTAAGTATCTGCTGCCCTGGCTGAGGGAAGAGACTTTACCTCCTCCTCCATTTTGTTTTATTCTCCCTATTTCTCCTGTAGGTGCTGACTCCTGTTAGACCCACAAACGTTGGTTGCCCTTGTCCAAGTAACCATTCTTCCCATGTGAGACAGGACAATGGGAGTAATTTTGACTTTGGGTATTAGTGTAAAATGGGCAATATTGATTCACCTGTCTATTGTACATCGGGAGAGATGTATAACAGGCAGCTGAATCAATATAATGGGTGTCTGAATTTAGAAAGTTCAGAGGGGAAGTTAAAAAGGAAATAAGAGGGGCAAAGAGAGAGTATGAGAATAGATTGGCGGCTAACATAAAAGGGAATCCAAAAGTCTTCTATAAGCATATAAAAAGTAAATGGGTAGTAAGAGGAGAGGTGGGGTCGATTAGGGACCAAAATGGAGACCTACGCATGGAGGCAGAGGGTATGGCTGAGGTACTAAATGAATATTTGCATCTGTCTTCACCAAGGAAGAAGGTACTGCCAAAGTCATTGTGAAAGAGGAGACACTCGAGATACTGGATGGGATAAAAATTGATAAAGAGGAGGTACTAGAAAGGCTGGCTGTACTTAATATAGAAACATAGAAACATAGAAGATAGGAGCAGTAGTAGGCCATTCGGCCCTTCGAGCCTGCTCCGCCATTCAATGAGATCATGGCTGATCATCCAAATTCAGTACCCTGTTCCTGCCTTCTCTCCATATCCCTTGATCCCTTTAGCTTTAAGAAATATATCCAGCTCTTTCTTGAATATATTTAATGAACTGGCCTCCACCGCCCTCTGTGGCAGAGAATTCCACAGGTTCACCACTCTCTGGGTGAAGAAATTCCTCCTCATTTCAGTCCTAAATGGCTTACCCCTTATCCTTAGACTATGACCCCTGGTTCTGGACTCCCCGACCATCAGAAACATCCTTCCTGCATCTAGTCTGTCCAGGCCTGACAGAATTTTATAGGTTTCGATGAGATCCCCTCTCAATCTTCTAAACACCAGTGAGTATAAGCCCAATCGACACAATCTCTCCTCATACGTCATTCCTGCCATCCCAGGTATCAGCCTGGTGAATCTTCGCTGCACTCCTTCCATGGCAAGAACGTCCTTCCTCAGGTAAGGCGACCAAAACTGCACACAATACTCAAGGTGCGGTCTCACCAAGGCCTTGCACAACTGTAGCAAGACATTCTTGTTCCTGCACTCAAACCCTCTTGCTACGAAGGCCAACATACCATTTGCCTTCTTAACCGCCTGCTGTAGATGCATGCTTACCTTCAGCGACTGGTGCACAAGAACACCCAGGTCTCTTTGCACTTTCCCTTCTCCCAATCTATTGCCATTCAAATAATAATCTGCCTTCCTGTTTTTGCCACCAAATGGATAACCTCACATTTATCCACATTATAGTGCATTTGCCATGTTTCTGCCCAATCACCCAACATGTCCAAATCGTACTGGAGTTTCACAACATCCTCCTCACAGCATACCCTCCCACCCAGCTTTGTGTCGTCTGCAAATTTGGAGATATTACATCCAATTCCCTCATCCAGATCATTAATATATATTGTGAACAGCTGGGGCCCTAGGACCGATCCTTGCGGTACCCCACTAGTCACTGCATGCCACTCGGAAAACGACCCGTTTATTCCAACTCTCTGATTTCTGTCCGCCAACCAGTTCTCTATCCAAGTCAATACCTTGCCCCCAATCCCATGTGCCTTAATTTGGCATGCTAATCTCTTATGTGGGACCTTATCGAAAGCCTTCTGAAAGTCCAAATACACCACATCCACTGGTTCTCCCTCATCTGTTTTACCAGTTGCATCCTCAAAAAATTCCAGTAGATTAGTCAAGCATGATTTACCTTTTGTAAATCTATGTTGACTTTGTCCAATCCTGTCACTGCTTTCCAAGTGCTCTGCTATTACATAAGAACATAAGAAATAGGAGCAGGAGTAGGCCAATTGGCCCCTCGAGCCTGCTCCGCCATTCAATAAGATCATGGCTGATCTGATCCTAACCGCCAATCCACTATGACAGGACTATCTCCTGAATCCAACAGAATTAGACACATGAAACAGGAGCAGGATCAGGCTACACGGCCCCTGGGCCCACTCCGCTACCCACAGGGCCATGACCGATCCGAACCTAGGCTCATGTCCAAATTCCTGCCCGCTCCCCGTAACCCTTAATTCCCTTTTCTTCTAGGAAACTGTCTATTTCTGTTTTAAATTTATGTAATGATGTAGCTTCGACAGCTTTTTGGGGCAGCATATTCCATGGACCTACCACCCTCTGAGTGAAGTAGTTCCTCCTCATCTCAGTTTTGAAAGAGCAGCCCCTTATTCTAAGACTATGCCCCCTAGTTCTAGTTTCACCCATCATCTGGAACATCCTCCCTGCATCCACCCGATCCAACCCCTTCACAATCTTATATGTTTCAATAAGATCGCCTCTCATTCTTCTGAACTCCAATGAGTAGAGTCCCAATCTACTCAACCTCTCCTCATATGTCCATCCCCTCATCCCCGGGATTAACCGAGTGAACCTTCTTTGTACTGACTCGAGAGCAAGTATGTCTTTTCTTAAGTATGGACACCAAAACTGTATGCAGTATTCCAGGTGCGGTCTCACCAATACCTTGTACAACTGAAGCATTACCTCCCTATTATTATATTCTATCCCCCTAGCAATGAAAGCCAACATTCCATTGGCCTTCTTAATCACTTGCTGCACCTGCATACTAAACTTTGAGTTTCGTGCACCAGGACCCCCAGATCCCTTTGTACTTCAGTACTTTCCAGTTTCTTGCCATTAAGATAATAACTTGCTCTACGATTTTTCCTGCCAAAGTGCATAACCTCACACTTTCCAGTATTGTATTCCATCTGCCAAATCTCTGCCCACTTGCTTAGCCTGTCTATGTCCCCTTGCAGGTTTTTTATGTCCTCCTCACTCGCTACATTCCCTCCCATCTTAGTATCATCTGCAAACTTTGATATGTTACACTCGGTCCCCTCCTCCAAATCGTTAATATAGATTGTAAAGAGTTGGGACCCAGCACTGACCCCTGTGGAACACCACTAGTTACTGATTGCCAGTCCGAGAATGAACCATTTATCCCAACTCTCTGCTTTCTGTTAGATAGCCAATCCTCTATCCATGCCAGAATATTACCCCCAATCCCGTGATTTTTTACCTTACGCAATAATCTTTTGTGTGGCGCCTTGTCAAATGCCTTTTGGAAGTCTAAATACACTACGTCCACTGGTTCCCCTTTATCCACCCTATATGTTACTTCCTCAAAGAACTCCAGCAAATTTGTCAAACATGACTTCCCCTTCATAAAACCATGCTGACTTTGTCTTATTAAATTATGATTATCCAAATGTCCTGTTACTGTCTCCTTAATAATGGACTCCAAAATTTTACCTACCACAGATGTTAGGCTAACCGGTCTATAGTTTCCAGCCTTCTGTCTACTGCCCTTTTTAAATAAGGGTGTTACATTAGCAGTTTTCCAGTCTGCCGGGACCTTTGCTGAGTCCAGGGAGTTTTGGAAGATTATTACCAATGCATCCACAATCCCTACCGCCACTTCCCTCAAGACCCTAGGATGTAAGCCATCAGGTCCAGGCGATTTATCTGCCTTGAGTCCCATTATTTTACCGAGTACCACTTCCTTAGTGATTTTGATCGTGTTTATCTCCTCCCCCCCTATAGCCCCCTGCTTGTCCAGTGTTGGGATATTCTTGGTGTCCTCTACTGTAAAGACTGATACAAAATATTCATTCAGTGTTTTTGCCATCTCCATATTTCCCACCATTAATTTCCCAGTCACATCCTCTAAGGGACCGACATTTACTTTAGCCACCCTTTTTCTTTTTATGTAAGTATAAAAACTCTTACTATCTGTTTTTATATTTTTTGCTAGTTTACTTTCATAATCTATCTTCCCTTTCTTAATCAATCTTTTTGTTATTTTTTGCTGTCTTTTAAAGTTTTCCCAATCCTCTATCCTCCCACTAGATTTGGCTACCTTATATGCCCTTGTTTTTAGTCGAATACTATCCTTAATTTCTTTACTTAGCCACGGATGGCTGTCTTTTCTTTTACACCCTTTTCTTCTCAGTGGAATATACTTTTTTTGGAAGTTGTAAAATAACTCCTTAAATGTACACCACTGATCATGTATCGTCTTACCCTTTAATCTATTTTCCCAATCCACTTTACTCAATTCCGCTCTCATACCTTCATAGTCTCCTTTATTCAAGCTTAGCACGCTTGTTTGAGATACAACCTCCTCACCCTCTAATTGAATATGGAATTCAACCATGTTATGGTCACTCATTCCAAGGGGATCCTTTACTAGGACATTTTTAATTAATCCTGTCTCGTTACACAGGACCAGATCTAAGGTTGCTTGCCCTCTGGTCAGTTCAGTTACATACTGCTCGTCTTTTAGAATGGACTCTAGCATTTTCACCACTACTGATGTCAGGCTTAACGGTCTATAATTCCCCGCTTTTTCTCTAACTTTTTTTTGAATAGTGGGGTAACATTAGCTACCCTCCAATCCATGGGTACTGTTCCAGAATCTATCGAGTTCTGGAAGATGACCAGCAATGCATCTACTATTTCTAGGGCCACTTCCTTAAGTACCCTGGGATATAGATTATCAGGCCCTGGGGATTTATCGGCCTTCAGTCCCATCAATTTTCCTAACACCATTTCCCTACAAATACTGATTTCTTTCAGTTCCACCTTTTCATCAGACCCTATGTTCCCCGGCATCTCTGGGAGGTTATTTGTGTCCTCCTTTGTGAAGACAGAACCAAAATATGTATTTAGTTGGTCTGCCATTTCTTTGTTCCCCATTATAAATTCCCCTGATTCTGACTGCAAGGGACCTACGCTTGACTTCACCAATCTTTTTCTCTTCACATATCTATAAAAGCTTTTACAGTCAGTTTTTATGTTCCCTGCAAGCTTACTCTCATATTCTATTTTCCCTTTCTTAATTAATCCCTTTGTCCTCCTTTGTTGAATCCTAAACTGCTCCCAATCCTCAGGATTAATGCTTTTTCTGGCCAATTTATATGTCCTCTCTTTGGATCTTATGCTATCCCTAATTTCCCTTGTTAGCCACGGTTGAGTCACCTTTTTTGTTTTATTTTTATGCCAAACTGAGATAAACAAATTCTGTAGCTCATCCATTCGGTCTTTGAATGTTTGCCATTGCCTATCCACCGTCAACCTTTTGAGTGCCATATCCAATCAATCCTACCCAACTCGCTCCTCAGACCATCGTAGTTTCCTTTATTTAAATTGAGGACCCTAGTCTCTGAGTCAACTACTTCATTCTCCATCTTAATGAAGAATTCAATCATATTATGAACGCTCTGACCCAAGGGGCCTCATACAACAAGATTGCTAATTAATCCTTTCTTGTTACGTAATACCCAGTCTAAGATGGCCTGATCTCTGGTTGGTTCCTCGACATATTGGTCCAGGAAACCATCCCGTAAACACTCCAGGAATTCCTCCTCCACAGTATTGTTACTAATTTGGTTGGCCCAATCTATATATAGATTAAAGTCACCCATGATGACTGCTGTGCCCTTATTGCACGCTTCTTTAATTTCCCTTTTAATGCCGTCCCCAACCTTCGCCTTACTGTTTGGAGGTCTATATACCACTCCCACTAACATTTTTTTCCGCTTAGTATTCCTCAATTCTATCCATACAGATTCCACATCATCAGAGCTAATATCCTTCATTACAATTGTGTTAATCCCTTCTTTAACCAGTAATGCTACCCCACCTCCCTTTCCTTTTTGCCTATCTTTCCTGAATATCAAATACCCCTGAATGTTGAGTTCCCAGTCTTGGCCATCCTTGAACCACGTTTCCGTAATCCCAACCAAATCATATTTGTTTACCTCTTTTTGCGCAGCCAATTCATCCACCTTATTACAAATTCTCCTCGCAATAAGACACAAAGCCTTCAGGCTTGTTGTTTTAATGCTCTTAGACCTATTAGAATTATTATTTACTGTGGCCATGTTTGATTTAAACCGTTGATTTCTCTGACTGCCGCTTTTGTTTTTCTCCTTCCTATCTTTTGCTTTTATCCTTGTTTCCCTTTCCTCTGTCTCCCTGCTCAGGTTCCCAACCCCCTGCCATTTTAGTTTAAACCCTCCCCCACAGCAATAGCAAACACTCCCCCTAGGACATCGGTTCCAGCCCTGCCGAGGTGCAAACCGTCCGGTTTGAACTGGTCCCACCTCCCCCAGAACCGGTTCCAATGTCCCAGGAACTTGAATCCCTCCCCCTGGCACCATTCCTCTAGCCACGTATTCATCTGAAGTATCCTTCTATTTCTACTCTGACTAGCACGTGGCACTGGTAGCAATCCTGAGATTACTACCTTTGAGGTCCTGTTTTTTAATTTATCTCCTAACTCCCTATATTCCGCTTTTAGGACCTCATCCCGCTTTTTACCTATATCGTTGGTGCCTATATGCACCACGACAACTGGCTGTTCACCCTCCCCTTCCAAGATGTTCTGCAGCCGCTCGGAGACATCCTTGACCCTTGCACCAGGGAGGCAACACACCATCCTGGAGTCTCGTTTGTGGCCGCAGAAATGCCTATCTATTCCCCTTACAATTGAATCCCCTATTACTATAGCTCTACCCCTCTTTTTCCTCCCATTCTGTGCAGCAGAGCCACCCCTGGTGCCAGGAAGTTGGCTGCTGCTGCCTTCCTCTGATAAGCCATCCCCCCCAACAGTTCTCAAAGTGGTGTATCTGTTGGAGAGGGGGATGTCCACAGGGGACCCCTGCACTACCTGCCTGTGCCTAGTACTCTGCCTGTTGGTCACCTGTTCCCTTTCTTCCTGTCCAACCTCTACCTGTGGTGTGTCTGTAGTGTATGTCTCCGTCTACCTTTAAGAAAACCATTGTATGTAACCGTTCACCTTTAAGAGAACTATTTTAGGTGTGGCACTACTTTGTTGGCTTCTGTATACTGTAATACCGACGGTGACCACACCGGTATATAAGTGCTGTGTCAGGATTATTTGGCAGATTCGCCCTGACCTTCGAATAGTAAAGTCCTGTTTTAAGTTACTCTTGGAGTCTGTGCATTAATTAACTAAACAACCCACAGACTTTACAGTGGCGATGAGTCCGATCGTACCCTGCGGCAACAATACTTCCGAAGCAGTTAACGAGCGTCGAGAATAGGCAACCGCCCTCGTCGTTCTGCTGGGAGAAAACTCAAGGCTGCAGAACTAGAAAGGAGGAAGAATTTAGAGACAAAGACTTCCATCAGCAACAGGCACTGACTGTCCCTTCTGCCATGGTGAGGAGTGAGCCGATCAGCACGAGAAGCAAGGCGGCCACGGTGACTGTGAGTAAGGGAAAGTAAAAAGAATAACCGGAGGATAAGGGCGGTGCACTCGACCACGGTCGAGGGGGAAAGGAGCCGGACAGAAGTCGGGTCCAGAGGCGCTGAGACTGGGGCAGCGTGGAGCAAGGAAGCCGCGGTACAGACAGGCTGGGGGACGCAACGGCGTCGTGAGACAGCTAGACCGCGACTGGCAAACAAGGCCGGGCAGCGACCGAAGCCACGAAGCGCTGCGACCGGGAACGTAGGCGCGGGAAGAGATAAACTCAGCCGCAGCCGGGGAGGGAAGCACCGGACTGCGAGAGGGCTGGGAGGCGCGATTGGGAGCCGAGCGAGCGGGAGAAGCAGAGCCGACCAAGGGAGACTGAGCGAGAGCCAGTCCAGCGGCTGAAACTGTTCTCCGTCAACGGGGTGTACCCAGCGCCGGTAGAGCCGAGCGAGCGGGAGAGAGACAGAGCCCGAGCAAGGGGAACTGAGCGAGAGCCAGCCCAGCGGCTGAAACTGTTCGCCGTCAACGGGGTGTACCCAGCGCCGGTTGCCCTGCCAAGAAAAGGGAAAGCACTGAAGCCGACGCGCAGGCTGTGAACCTGAAAGCCAGCGGCCATCGCCCGTGGGAAAGTGTACCCCTCCCGCCAGGGGAAGAAACGCGGGAAACCGCCATTAGGCGGAGAAGAAGACAGAAGCGGGGAACCGCCATTGAAGTGGGCGGGGAGAGAAGATAAGCGCGGGAAACCGCCATCTTCGCGGGAACCGCCACATTGAAAAAAAAAAAAAAAATTTAAAGAAATAATCCGTGGTGTTATCAGGAAGAGAGGAAGATGCCTAAGTGTGGTAACATCAACGATTTTAATTCCGAGGTAGAAGACTGGGCCACGTATGTGGAACGCATTGAGATCTATTGTGAGGCCAATAAAATAGAAGAAGATGACAAAGCTATAACCTTGCTAAACTCGATGGGCGCGAAGACATACGGGCTCTTGAAGCATCTACTATCACCGGCTAAACCGGCGGATCAGACTTTCGATGATATTGTGGCTGTTCTGAAGGATCACTTGAACCCCACACCGTTGATGTTGGCGGAACGATTCAAATTCTATGCGAGAACGCAACGGAAAGACGAAAGCAACGCAGAATACTTGGTCGAACTGCGTAGACTAGCGAAATACTGCCAGTTTGGAGGGAATCTGACAGAGGCATTGCGAGACAAGTTCGTGTGCGGATTGGTAAAGGAAGGAACGCAAAAGCGACTACTCGAAGAGAACGACCTTACACTTGACAGGGCTGTCCTTATTGCAGCATCGCACGAAGCCGCAGCGAAGGGCACTGCGGAAATGCAGCTAAAGACAGCGGCACTCAGTGTGGATCAAATTACCTCGACAACAACAAAATGCTATCGTTGTGGGAAGACAACACACGACCAGAACCAATGCTGGTTTAAGAACCAGGAATGTAGGAAATGTGGCAAACTGGGTCACATAGCTAAGGTATGCCGGTCAGGGAAGAAGACCAACAACCAAAGGACCAACAACCAAAGGAAGCCATCACAGGAAAAGTACAACAAGGTACACAAGGTGGCTGAGAAGAGTTCAGACGAACAGAATTCGGACTCAGACCCAAACGGCCAGGAGCTGGGTAGTCTGAGAATTCACAATGTGAGTAAGGAAGCTGACCTACAAACTATCTGGGTCATGCTAAAAATAGCTGGAGTCCAAGTGAAAATGGAGTTGGACACTGGATCAGCTCTATCAGTCATAAATCGAAGGGATTACCACCAGCTATTCTCACATATACCCTTAAGAGATACCAAGTTCGTATTGCAGACATACACGGGGCATAAAGTATACCCCATGGGAAAGATAAGAGTCAAGGTGAGAGATAGGGGTAAAGAACACCCAAGAATGAACTTATACGTACTACCTGAGGGAGGACCACCACTTCTAGGACGGGAGTGGATCAAGAAAATAGACATGGAATGGCACTATCTAAAAGCCATAACGAGTGAGGACTCGGTGCAGACAATCAGCTCAGATTCTGAATCGGATGACGATAAGACCAACCCAAATGTGAAAGACAAGGCTAAAATGGACTTGCCGACTAAGGTTGGAAAAACGAAGGCATGCAGAAAGGCTTATGCTCCAGAGAAGAACAAAGTTTCAGAACAGATCTCCACCAAACAACGACAACATAGTTTGACAGAGAATTCTGAGTCTGTTCAGTTTAAGGACATATCCATGACGGAAGAACACTGAGCTCGGACTCAACTTTATTTCAAATCACGACAACAATTAGAACAATTGAGTTACCATCTCGTACAAGAGATGAAAACAATGAAAAAGTTCTATGACACCGAATGGGAGAATCTGGAAAGACAACAGAAGCAGCTAGCTCAAGCAGAGAGCGACCATAGAGCCATCGTGACCAATCACCGATCACATCTCCCTTATGATGTTCAGGAGTTAGAATATTTGCAGAAAGAAACAAATGAAGAGGAATCTTCAGGAAGCCAGGATTTTATTCCAGTTCTTCTCTACGACTCCTTACAAGCAGAGTTTGAGAAGTTGAAGGAACAGTATGAACAGGCCCAGGCTACAATCCTGGAGGGGGTTAACTCGGCAACCTCCGAAAAGCTAGTTTCAGTGGAAGCTTATGAGCAACTAAAGGTTGAACATGAACAAGAAGTCCAAAGGCTGCAGGAAATTCTTAATGAGCTCAAGGCCAAGACAGACTCATCGGTAGAAGTTCCATCCATAGATGAGAAATTAGAGGTGAAAGACATGGCAGAACATGAAAGTCAAGATGTCCAAGATCTCATAAAAATATTGAAGGAAACCCAAGACAAATATGAGGCGGCAATGACCGAGGTTCAACAACTTGAAGAACAGATTCAACTGGGAATTCTTTCAGTTGAAGAAAAGGCAACTGTAAGAAACACAGAGACTGTAAGAATGGCCCCTGAACATGAGCTAGAGAGCATCAAGGCGCAACTTCTCCGAGCGCTTAAAGCCAAAGTACAAGAGGAAAAAAAGGTGAAAGCATTGGAGGAAAAGGTGGATGAAATGGAGAAGACTCTGATCCACAGGGTCCCCGTGGAAGAGTTAACGGTCAGCCAACTCCTTCATATGCTGAGAGACAAGACTCTGCAAGGGGAACCATTTGAACACGAGCTTCAATCTTCAAAGGGAAGGGGTTCAGAGCTCTCAAAAGTTTGGGGAATAGTTGAGGTTGCAACACAGATTTTACGGGGCTGTCGAAAGTACGCTGAATCACGTCAATGTGAACTACAGAATGTTGAAACAGCTGCTCCAGTAGAAGGATTGAATAGCCCGATCAATCAATCCCCGATGGAAGGGGAAGTATTCAAATCAAATCAAATCAAATCAACTTTTATTGTCATTGTTAGTGCACAAGTGCAGTACAACGAAATGTAGGCTTGCGGCTCCCGAGAGTGTACAATTTGGATTAGGACACTTAAACATTTCAACATACATTTGTACATATATATTAGCATAAATATGACGATAATAAAGTGCAACGGCAGATGTGCAGGCTTTAGTGTTTATTTGTGGAGTCCTTTGTCCTTTTCTGTGTGGTGAGATCCAGTTTGATCTCATCCATTTTGTTCTCCAGTGACCTGACGTTGGCCAGGAAAATACTTGGGAGGGAGGGTTTGTGTGGGGTCCTCTTCAGCCTGTTTTGGATCCCTGCTCTCTTACCCCGCTTCTGCTTGCGTTCCCTGCGCGGTCTGCGCTGACTTCCGGCTGGGAAAGGACGCCACGCTAGTCCCGGGGGTCGGGCGATGTCAGGAGGCAGATCGATGTCACCGAATTCAAGCTTCACACAGTCGGCCCCGATGTCTAGGAGAGTCTGCCGGCTGTACAGTAGGTCAGCCTTTAATTCCCGGATCAGCAGAGTCGAGGTCATTAGTGAAGGATTGGCAGGAAACCCAGGAAGAGCGGGATGAATATGAACGCATGAAGAAGTCTCTTCAGGAAAGATGTCTAGGGAGGGAACAACAGTCAGCTAACGTCCGGTTGGGTAAGGAAGAAGTAGCAGGCCCTCTCGCTAGACTAGTTCAGGACGACACCGAATATTACCATGACCTGTTGAGTGACACGGAATATTACGAGGACTTGGTCTGCCCAGCTTGTGATGAAAACTCCCAAAGTGCAGATATCAGGATGAAGCACTTAAAGTCTAAGGAACATAGGGAGATGGTGGCGCTACAGCTGGCAGCTGATAAGGGAGCCCCGAGAGTCTCCAAGAAGCAGAAAAGAAAAAGACGAAGCAGAAAGTGATAACCATCTAAATCATTATCACTTCTACCAGATCATGTACGTGGGCCCTACGAAGGGAGCCAAATCAGTTGGCAAGTAGGAAAAATTACCAAGGCAGTCCAGCTGTTTGTAAAAGTCAGCACTGCTGGTTCAGCAGGACGGAAGTTCAAGCTGTTAAGTCAAGGGAAAGACTATTGGATGAGTCACGCTAGCAATGTGAACCGGCTACACCACAGAGATGTTGTTCGGACCGAGTCAAGACCAGAGACTGAATCTGTGAACTGTTCCCGCAGAGACTGAATCTGTAAACTGTTTCCCGCATAGATTATACCTGTGAATTGTTTTACATGAAGTTGAATATATGTTATGTTTAATGGGGGACTAAGTATGTTGTAAGCTAAAAAGGGAGGATTGTAGTGTATGTCTCCGTCTACCTTTAAGAAAACCATTGTATGTAACCGTTCACCTTTAAGAGAACTATTTTAGGTGTGG
The DNA here is from genome assembly GCF_052327205.1 of Somniosus microcephalus. Classification (NCBI taxonomy): domain Eukaryota; kingdom Metazoa; phylum Chordata; class Chondrichthyes; order Squaliformes; family Somniosidae; genus Somniosus; species Somniosus microcephalus. Next base: position 124,396,119 of record NC_140988.1, read on the forward strand.
CACTACTTTGTTGGCTTCTGTATACTGTAATACCGACGGTGACCACACCGGTATATAAGTGCTGTGTCAGGATTATTTGGCAGATTCGCCCTGACCTTCGAATAGTAAAGTCCTGTTTTAAGTTACTCTTGGAGTCTGTGCATTAATTAACTAAACAACCCACAGACTTTACAGTGTCCAACTCCATAAATGTGCTATTCACGATGTCCTGAGCATCGTGAATGCTCCAGTATGCATCCAATCGCAGCTCCAGTGCCGCAATGCGGTCTGTCAGTAGCTGCAGCTGGATGCACTTCCTGCACATGTAGTTGTCAGGGACACAGGAAGTGTCCCTGAGTTCCCAGATATCGCAGGAGGAGCATATCACGTGTCCGGGCTGTCCTGCCATGACTTACCCTTTAATTAATTGAATTTAAATTAAATCAATCAATCCCACTAATTACACTACAGTTAACTGGTTTACCAACAGTCCCCGCTACACCAGAGAGACCTTAGCAACTATAAACCAGAGTTAAAGTTTAAAAAAGAGAGAAATACTCACCAACCAATCACTTACCAATCACAACCAATAGAGCCCCGAGACCAGAGCGGCAGCGGACCTGCGAGGGATCACCAGAGGCAGCGGAGCTACTTAAAGAGCAGCCCGAGGCAGCGAGGCCCAGAGCCCCGAGACCGGAGAGGCAGCGGACCTGCGAGGGATCACCAGAGATGGCGGAGCTACTTAAAAAGCAGCCCGAGGCAGCGAGGCCCAGAGCCCCGAGACTGGAGAGGCAGTGGACCTGCGAGGGATCACCAGAGCCGGCGGAGCTACTTAAAGAGCAGCCGGAGGCAGCGAGGCCCAGAGCCCCGAGACCGGAGAGGCAGCGGACCTGCGAAGGAGCACCAGAGGCAGCGGAGCAAATTGAAGAGCAGCCCGAGGCAGCGAGGCCCAGAGCCCCGAGACCGGAGAGGCAGCGGACCTGCGAGGGAGCACCAGAGGCGGCGGAGCTACTTAAAGAGCAGCCCGAGGCAGCGAGGCCCAGAGCCCCGAGACCGGAGAGGCAGCGGACCTGCGAGGGAGCACCAGATGCCCGACCAATCCAGGTTCCGGGAGAGAGGTAAAAAGTAATCCAAGTGTGACGTCAGCAGGAAGCAGGTTAAGTGATTGGTTGGTGAGTATTTCTCTCTTTTTTAAACTTTAACTCTGTTTTATAGTTTCTAAGGTCTCTCTGATGTAGCGGGGACTGTTGGTAAACTATTTAACTGTAGTGTAATTAGTGCGATTGATTGATTTAATTTAAACTCAATTAATTAAAGGGTAAGTCATGGCAGGACAGCCCGGCCCCGTGATCTGTTCCTCCTGCGAGATGTGGGAACTCAAGGACACTTCCTGTGTCCCTGACAACTACATGTGCAGGAAGTGCACCCAGCTGCAGCTACTGACAGACCGCATTGCGGCACTGGAGCTGCGATTGGATGCATACTGGAGCGCTCACGATGCTTGGGACATCGTGAATAGCACGTTTGCAGAATTGGACACACCGCAGGTAGACGTTGGACAGGAAGAAGGGGAACGGGTGACCAACAGGCAGAGTACTAGGCGCAGGCAGGTAGTGCAGGGGTCCCCTGTGGCCATCCCCCTCTCCAACAGATATACCACTTTGAGTACTGTTGGGAGGGATGGCTTATCAGAGGAAGGCAGCAGCAGCCAACTTCCTGGCACCAGGGGTGGCTCTGCTGCACAGAATGGGAGGAAAATGAGTGGTTGAGCTATAGTAATAGGGGATTCAATTGTAAGGGGAATAGATAGGCATTTCTGCAGCCGCAAATGAGACTCCAGGATGGTGTGTTGCCTCCCTGGTGCAAGGGTCAAGGATGTCTCCGAGCGGCTGCAGAACATCTTGGAAGGGGAGGGTGAACAGCCAGTTGTCGTGGTGCATATAGGCACCAACGATATAGGTAAAAAGCGGGATGAGGTCCTAAAAGCGGAATATAGGGAGTTAGGAGGTAAATTAAAAAACAGGACCTCAAAGGTAGTAATCTCAGGATTGCTACCAGTGCCACGTGCTAGTCAGAGTAGAAATAGAAGGATACTTCAGATGAATACGTGGCTAGAGGAATGGTGCCAGGGGGAGGGATTCAAGTTCCTGGGACATTGGAACCGGTTCTGGGGGAGGTGGGACCAGTTCAAACCAGACGGTCTGCACCTGGGCAGGGCTGGAACCGATGTCCTAGGGGGAGTGTTTGCTAGTGCTGTGGGGGAGGGTTTAAACTAAAATGGAAGGGGGTTGGGAACCTGAGCAGGGAGACAGTGGAATGGGAAACAAGGATAAAAGCAAAAGGTAGGAAGGAGAAAAACAAAAGTGGCAGTCAGAGAAATCAACGGTTTAATTCAAACATGGCCACAGTAAATAATAATTCTAATAGGTCTAAGAGCGTTAAAAAAACAAGCCTGAAGGCTATGGGCTAGATTTTCAGTATAGACAGTTTTGGGGCGCTAACCTTAGCGCCCGCCCGAAGTTAGCGCCCGCCCCAAAGTAGCGCCCCGTTGCCAAAAATTCAGTGGCTTCGCCCTAAGAGGTTGGTGGAGCGCTAAAAGAGGCGTTCCACTACTATCTTTAGGCGCTAAGCCGGCGGTGCAGAGCGCAACGCCCGAGCTCGGGCGCAGCGCACGGCAGACACTCTGGTGCCAGTGAGCTCTTAAAGGGGAAGGGTGCATGTGTTCGTTAGGAGGAGGAGGAGGAGGAGGAGGAGGAGGAGGAGGAGGAGGAGGAGGAGGTGGTGGTGGTGCCCGGAAACATAAATACACCATTCACAACAACACACTGCATCCTTCCACACAACACATGCAGACTGCCGTTTATAGTGCATGAGGAGTGCCCTTTAATTTGCGCTCCCCAGGGTCTGTTGCGTTCCATTTTACAAACGCTCTGGACGCCAGCCGCACAATGGGGCGGTCCGACTGAAGTTTGGATTCGGGGCGGCCAAAGGGCGTTGCACGAGGATGTGATGTCATTTTCTGCGCGCGCATCCGGGCGGCCGCTAAACTTTGCACCGGCGCTAACGGGCAACTTAATTTGGGGCGGGGCGCAAACTGCACTGCGCCCGGGCGCTACACGCATAGCGCCCGAAAATCACTTCTCTTAAGGCGCTAACTGCTGACGCAAGCAACTGAAAATCTAGCCCTTTGTGTCTTAATGCGAGGAGCATTTGTAATAAGGTGGATGAATTGGCTGTGCAAATAGAGGTAAACGAATATGATTTGGTTGGGATTACGGAAACGTGGCTCAAGGACGGCCAAGACTGGGAACTCAACATCCAGGGGTATTCGATATTCAGGAAAGATAGGCAAAAAGGAAAGGGAGGAGGGGTAGCATTACTGGTTAAAGAAGGGATTAACACAATTGTAATGAAGGATATTAGCTCTGATGAGGTGGAATCTGTATGGGTAGAATTGAGAAATACTAAGGGGAAAAAAACATTAGTGGGAGTGGTATATAGACCTCCAAACAGTAAGGCGGAGGTTGGGGATGGCATTAAAAGGGAAATTAAAGAAGCGTGCAATAAGGGCACAACAGTCATCATGGGTGACTTTAATCTACATATAGATTGGGCTAACCAAATTAGTAACAATACTGTGGAGGAGGAATTCCTGGAGTGTTTACAGGATGGTTTCCTGGACCAATATGTCGAGGAACCAACCAGAGATCAGGCCATCTTAGACTGGGTATTATGTAACGAGAAAGGATTAATTAGCAATCTTGTTGTACGAGGCCCCTTGGGTCAGAGCGATCATAATGTGATCGAATTCTTCATTAAGATGGAGAATGAAGTAGTTGACTCAGAAACTAGGGTCCTCAATTTAAATAAAGGAAACTACGATGGTCTGAGGAGCGAGTTGGGTAGGATTGATTGGGGAATGGCACTCAAAGGGTTGACGGTGGATAGGCAATGGCAAACATTCAAAGACCGAATGGATGAACTACAGAAGTTGTTCATCCCAGTTTGGCATAAAAATAAAACAAAAAAGGTGACTCAACCGTGGCTAACAAGGGAAATTAGGGATAGCATAAGATCCAAGGAGAGGACATACAAATTGGCCAGAAAAAGCAATAATCCTGAGGATTGGGAGCAGTTTAGGATTCAACAAAGGAGGACAAAGGGATTAATTAATCAAATCAAATCAAATCAACTTTTATTGTCATTGTTAGCACACAAGTGCAGTACAACGAAATGTAGGCTTGCGGCTCCCGAGAGTGTACATTTGGATTAAGACATTTAAACATTCAACATACATTTGGCTTGTAGTATATTAGCATAAATATAACCATAATAAAGTGCATTGGCAGATGTGCAGGCTTTAGAGTTTATTTGTGGAGTTCAGTAGGATGACAGCCCTGGGAAAGAAGCTGTTCCTAAACCTGGTCGTACGGGTGCGAATGCATCTGTAGCGTCTCCCAGATGGCAGGAGGGCGAACAGACTGTGGCTGGGGTGGGTAGGGTCTTTGATGATGGACCGTGACCTCCGTAGACAGCGTTTCTGGTATATGTGCTCTATGGTCGGTAGCCGGGTGCCGGTAATGCGTTGGGCAGTTTTGACTACCCGCTGCAGGGCTTTCTGGTCATAGTAGCTACAGCTGCCATACCATACTGTGATACAGTTTGTCAGGATGCTCTCTATAGTGCAGCGGTAAAAGTTAGAGAGGATCAGGGGTGACAGATTACATCCCTTCAGCCTCCTTAGGAAATATAGGCGCTGCTGGGCCTTCTTCACCAGAGAGGAGGTGTTGAGGGACTAGGAGAGGTCTTCCGTGATGTGGACTCCGAGGGACTTAAAGCTGTCCACCCTTTCCACCACAGCCCCATTGATGTGGATGGGGGTGTGACTTCCGCCTTTGGACTTCCTGAAGTCCACAATGATTTCTTTTGTTTTCTTGGTGTTAAGGGCCAGGTTGTTATCGGCGCACCACTTCACGAGATGCTGGACCTCCTCCCTGTAGGCTGACTCATTGTTGTTGGTGATCTGGCCTACTACCGTGGTGTCATCCGCAAACTTGATGATGGTGTTGGAACCATTAACAGCTACACAGTCGTGGGTGAAGAGGGAGTAGAGGAGGGGGCTCAGCACACATCCTTGTGGGGCCCCCGTGTTCAGGGTCGGGGGGCGGGGGGAGGTGTGGTTACCTAATTTGACAGACTGGGGTCTGTTTGTTAGGAAGTCCAGGGTCCAGTTGCAGAGGGAAGTGTTCAGACCAAGAGTTTGGAGTTTGGTGGCCAGCTTGTTGGGGACGATAGTGTTGAATGCTGAGCTGTAGTCTATGAACAGCATTCTGATGTAGGTCTCCTTACCATCTAGGTGATTCAGTGCCGAGTGTAGAGCAGTTGTGATTGCATCCTCCGTTGATCTGTTTGCACGATAGGCAATTAAGAAAGGGAAAATAGAATATGAGAGTAAGCTTGCAGGGAACATAAAAACTGACTGTAAAAGCTTTATAGATATGTAAAGAGAAAAATATTGGTGAAGTCAAGCGTAGGTTCCTTGCAGTCAGAATCGGGGGAATTTATAATGGGGAGCAAAGAAATGGCAGACCAACTAAATACATATTTTGGTTCTGTCTTCCCAAAGGAGGACACAAATAACTTCCCAGAAATACCGCAGAACATAGGGTCTGATGAAAGGGTGGAACTGAAAGAAATCAGTATTTGTAGGGAAATGGTGTTAGGAAAATTGATGGGACTGAAGGCCGATAAATCCCCAGGGCCTGATAATCTACATCACAGAGTACTTAAGGAAGTATAGACCGGTAAGCCTGACATCGGTAGTGGGGAAAATGCTAGAGTCCATTCTAAAAGATGTAATAGCAGAGCACTTGGAAAGCAGTGACAGGATCGGACAAAGTCAACATGGATTTACAAAAGGTAAATCATGCTTGACTAATCTACTGGAATTTTTTGAGGATGTAACTGGTAAAATAGATAAGGGAGAACCAGTGGATGTGGTGTATTTAGACTTTCAGAAGGCTTTCGATAAGGTCCCGCATAAGAGGTTAGCGTGCAAAATTAAAGCACATGGGATTGGGGGCAAGGTATTGACTTGGATAGGGAACTGGTTGGCGGACAGAAAGCAAAGAGTTGGAATAAACGGGTCATTTTCTGAGTGGCATGCAGTGACTAATGGGGTACCGCAAGGATCGGTCCTAGGACCCCAGCTGTTCACAATATATATTAATGATCTGGACGAGGGAATTGGATGTAAAATCTCCAAATTTGCAGATGACACAAAGCTGGGTGGGAGGGTATGCTGTGAGGAGGATGTCATGAAACTCCAGTACGATTTGGACAGGTTGGGTGATTGGGCAGAAACATGGCAAATGCACTATAATGTGGATAAATGTGAGGTTATCCACTTTGGTGGCAAAAACAGGAAGGCAGATTATTATTTGAATTGCAATAGATTGGGAGAAGGGGAAGTGCAAAGAGACCTGGGTGTTCTTGTGCACCAGTCGCTGAAGGTAAGCATGCAGGTGCAGCAGGCGGTTAAGAAGGCAAATGGTATGTTGGCCTTCGTAGCAAGAGGGTTCGAGTACAAGAACAAGGATGTCTTGCTGCAATTGTACAGGGCCTTGGTGAGACCGCACCTTGAGTATTGCGTGCAGTTTTGGTCACCTTACTTGAGGAAGGACGTTCTTGCCATGGAGGGAGTGCAGCAAAGATTCACCAGGCTGATACCTGGGATGGCAGGAATGACGTACGAGGAGAGATTGTGTCAATTGGGCTTATACTCACTGGAGTTTAGAAGATTGAGAGGGTATCTCATCGAAACCTATAAAATTCTGTCAGGTCTGGTCAGACTAGATGCAGAAAGGATGTTTCTGATGGCCGGGGAGTCCAGAACCAGGGGTCATAGTCTAAGGATAAGGGGTAAGCCATTTAGGACTGAAATGAGGAGGAATTTCTTCACCCAGAGAGTGGTGAACCTGTGGAATTCTCTGCCACAGAGGGCGGTGGAGGCCAGTTCATTAAGTATATTCAAGAAAGAGTTGGACATATTTCTTGAGGCTAAAGGGATCAAGGGATATGGGGAGAAGGCAGGAACAGGGTACTGAATTTGGATGATCAGCCATGATCTCATTGAATGGCGGAGCAGGCTCGAAGGGCCGAATGGCCTACTCCTGCTCCTATCTTCTATGTTTCTATGTTTCTACTTACCTGCTTCCTGGTGACGTCACACTTTGATTACTTTTTACCTCTCTCCCCCGCTGTTGAATTGGTACGCCTCGCTGCTCGCTGCCGGTTTTATGCCTCACTGCTTGCTCTGCACTCCTCACCCAGGTCCGTCGCTGGGTGAGGTGTGCAGAGCGAGCGGTGAGGCATAAAACCGGCAGATAAGTCACCAGGACCAGATGGGATGCATTCTAGGATGTTAAGGGAAATAAAGGTGGAAATCACAGAGGTACTGGCCATAATCATCCAATCCTCCTTAGATACAAGAGTGGTGCCAGAGGACTGGAGAATTGCAAATAGTACACCCTTGTTCAAAAAAGGGTGTAAGGATAAACCCAGCAACTATAGGCCAGTCGGTTTAACCTCGGTAGTGGGGAAGCTTTTAGAAATGATAATCCGGGACAAGATTAACAGTCAATTGTACAAGAGTGGATTAATTAAGGGAAGCCAGCATGGATTTTTTAAAGGCAAATTGTGTTTAACTAATTTGATTGAGTTTTTTGATGAGGTAACAGAAAGGGTTGATGAGGGCAATGTGGTTGATGTGGTGTACATGGATTTCCAAAAGGCATTTGATAAAGTGCCACATAGGGCGCTAACGGGAGGCGCAAAGCAACCACATTTTTCCCCCTGTGATTCTATGTGGCTGAATTACATCTCCCATTTTAAACTATCACCCAAAGTCAAAATTACCTGCTTATGTGTCTCAGTGGGTGATTTGACCATGGACCATTACAGCGAAATGTGATCCAGTCCCTATCCAATGTCCCCACACAGAAAGTTTCAGCAGAAGTCACTGGATAGTAACCCGGAATCCTAGCCACTATTTTTCTTCTTCGTAGCCCAGAGGCACTGAGGCTAATTGTAGCATCCCCATTATTGCCCCAGCTGAGATCAGTTTACTTAGCAGAGACTGGGGCTGGAATTTTGCCGGTGCTCAGAGGGCAGCTTCGGAGGCGGGTCCGTTGTCAAAATCTAAAAGATTGACAGCGGGTTGGGATCCCGCTCTGAACCCGCCTCTCTGTCAGTTTCCCAAGTGCGGGGTCTGCCTGCACTTTGCAGACCCAGCACTAAGTGGCGAGTCAGCCAATTGAGATAATTAAGAGGGTCTTTAAAGGTAGTTGAACAGCATATTACCACCTTCTAGCCATTTTTCCAACTTCTCTATGAGGTTCCCTTCACTCAGGGATCATGTCAGGTAAGTATGGTGGGTTCTCTATGACTCTCCATTGCTGTGAATAGGTGACAGCTGCAAAAGTGGTATAAAACCCCTGCGGACATCCCCCTTTCAAACAAGTATACTGCTTTGGATACTGTTGAGGGGGATGACTCACCAGGGGAAGGCAGCAGCAGCCAACTTCCTGGCACTGGCGGTGCTCCTGCTGCCCAGGAAGGGGGGAAAAAGAGTGGGAGAGCAATAGTGGTAGGGGATTCTATAGTAAGGGGAACAGATAGGCGTTTCTGTGGCCGTAGACGTGAATCCAGGATGGTTTGTTGCCTCCCTGGTGCCAGGGTCAAGGATGTCACTGAGCGGCTGCAGGGCATTCTGGAGGGGGAGGGTGAACAGCCAGTGGTCGTGGTCCACATTGGTACCAACGACATAGGTAAAAAGAGGGATGAGGTCCTGCAGCAAGAATTTAGGGAGCTAGGTGAAGGATTAAAGAGCAGGACCTCAAGGGTTGTAATCTCTGGATTACTCCCGGTGCCACGTGCTAGTAAGTATAGAAATAGGAAGATAGAACAGATGAATGCGTGGCTAAAGGGATGGTGCAGGGGGGAGGGCTTTAGTTTCCTGGATCACTGGGTCTGCTTCTGGGAAAGGTGGGACTTGTACAAGTCGGACGGTTTACACCTGAACCAGAGGGGAACCAATATCCTTGCGGGGAGGTTTGCTAGCACTGCTGGGGGGGGTTTAAACTAACTTGGCAGGGGGATGGGGTACAGAGTGGAGCTATAGTAGGGGGTGATTTACAGCCAAATACAGAGGGAAAAACAAGTCAGCTGGGAAGGCAAGGCAAATATGTGAAGGCAAAAGAGAATATGGCAGGGCTGGAAGGCATTTATTTTAATGCAAGGAGTCTTGCAAATAAGGTGGATGAACTGAAGTTGTTGTTGAACACATGGGAGTACGATATTGTTGCTATCACGGAGACATGGTTGAGGGAGGGTCAGGACTGGCAGCTCAATATTCCGGGGTATAGAATCTTCAGGCGAGACAGAGGGGGGTGTAAAAGGGGAGGGGGTGTTGCAATATTAATTAAGGAGTCAATTACTGCTGTAAGGAGGGATGATATATTAGCGGGTTCCTCTAATGAGGCCATATGGGTAGAACTTAAAAACAAAAAGGGGGCAAGCACTTTGCTGGGAGTGTACTATAGGCCCCCAAACAGTCAGGGGGAGATAGAGGAACAGATATGTAGGCAAATCTCAGAAAAGTGCGAAAATAATAGGGTAATAATAGTGGGGGATTTCAACTTCCCCAATATAAATTGGGATAGTCAGAGTGTGAAAGGCTTAGAGGGTGCAGAATTCTTAAAGTGCATCCAGGAGAGCTTTTTGAGCCAACATGTAGAAAGTCCTACAAGAGAGGGGGCGGTACTGGACCTAATTCTGGGGAATGTAGCCGGGCAAGTGGTGGAAGTGTCAGTAGGAGAGCATTTTGGCGACAGTGACCACAATTCGGTGAGATTTAAGGTGGTCATGGAAAAAGACAAAGACGGCCCGGAAATAAGGGTTCTAAATTGGGGGAAGGCCGATTTTAATATGATAAGGCAGGATCTGGCCAAATTGGACTGGGAGCAGCTACTTATAGGAAAATCCGCATCAAAACAGTGGGAGACTTTCAGAAGGGAAATAGAGAGAGTACAACGCCAACATGTTCCTGTAAAGGTCAAGGGTGGGACCAACAAGCAAAGGGAACCTTGGATGACAAGGGATATACAAAAATGTATTAGAAATAAAAGGGGGGCTTTTGGCAGTTACAAAAGACTAAAGACGGAAGAAGCCCTAGAGGAGTATAAAAAATGCAGGGGCATACTTAAAAAAGAAATTAGGAGGGCGAGGAGGGGCCATGAAATAACACTGGCGAGCAAAATAAAGGAAAATCCTAAGATGTTTTATAAGTATATTAAGGGCAAGAGGATAACCAGGGAAAGGGTAGGGCCCATTAGGGACCAAAGTGGCAATCTGTGTGTAGAGCCAGATGATGTAGGCGGGGTTTTAAATGAATTTTTTGCATCTGTGTTCACTATGGAGAAAGACGATGCAGACATAGAAATCGGGCAAGGAGGCTGTGACATACTTGAACATATTAGCATCGAGAGGGAGGAGGTGCTAGCGGTTTTAGCAGGCCAAAAAGTGGATAAATCCCCAGGCCCAGACGAGATGTATCCCAGGCTGCTGTGGGAGGCAAAGGAGGAGATTGCAGGGGCTCTGACACAAATTTTCAGAACCTCTCTGGCCACAGAGGATGTACCAGAGGACTGGAGAACAGCTAACGTAGTACCATTATTCAAGAAGGGTAGCAGGGATAAACCAGGGAATTACAGGCCAGTGAGCCTAACATCTGTGGTAGGGAAATTATTGGAAAAAATTCTGAGGGACAAAATTAGTCTCCACTTGGAGAGGCAAGGATTAATCGGGGATAGTCAGCATGGCTTTGTCAAGGGTAAATCATGTCTGACAAATCTGATTGAATTTTTCGAGGGGGTGACTAGGGGGGTGGATGAGGGAAATGCTGTGGATGTGGTTTACATGGACTTCAGTAAAGCTTTTGACAAAGTCCCGCATAGGAGACTGGTCAAGAAGGTAAGAGCCCATGGGATCCAGGGTGCCTTGGCGCGTTGGATCCTAAACTGGCTGAGTGGCAGGAGGCAGAGGGTGATGGTCGAAGGTTGCTTTTGTGACTGGAAGCCTGTGTCCAGTGGGGTACCTCAGGGATCGGTGCTGGGTCCCTTGTTGTTTGTGATCTACATAAATGATTTGGATGAGAATGTAAAAGGTATGATCAGTAAGTTCGCAGATGACACGAAAATTGGTGGGGTGGTAAATTGTGAGGAGGAAAGCCTCAGGCTACAGGACGATATAAACGGGTTGGTCAGATGGGCGGAAAAGTGGCAAATGGAATTTAACCCTGAAAAGTGCGAGGTGATGCATTTTGGACGGACAAATAAGGCAAGGGAATACACAATGAGTGGTAGGACCCTAGGAAGTACAGAGGGTCAGAGGGACCTTGGTGTACATGTACATAGATCCCTGAAGGCAGCGGAACAGGTAGATAAGGTGGTTAAAAAGGCATATGGGATACTTGCCTTCATTAGCCGAGGCATAGAATATAAGAGCAGGGAGGTTATGATGGAACTGTACAAAACGCTGGTGAGGCCACAGCTGGAGTACTGTGTGCAGTTCTGGTCGCCTCACTATAGGAAGGATGTGATTGCTTTGGAGAGGGTGCAGAGAAGATTCACCAGGATGTTACCTGGGATGGAGCGCCTCAGCTATGAAGAGAGGCTGGACAGGCTGGGGTTGTTTTCCTTGGAGCAAAGAAGGCTGAGGGGGGACCTGATTGAGGTGTACAAAATGATGAGGGGCATAGATAGGGTAGACAAAGAGGAACTTTTCCCCTTAGTAGGGGGGTCAATAACAAGGGGGCATAGATTCAGGGTAAGGGGCAGGAGATTTAGAGGGGATTTGAGGAGGAACTTTTTCACCCAGAGGGTGGTTGGAATGTGGAACTCAATGCCTGAAAGGGTGGTAGAGGCAGGAACCCTCACAACATTCAAGAAGCATTTGGATGAGCACTTGAAATGCCATTGCATACAAGGCTATGGACCAAATGCTGGAAAATGGGATTAGACTGGACAGGGATGGATGGGCGGCGCAGACACGATGGGCCGAAGGGCCTCTTTCTGTGCTGTAAAACTCTATGACTCTATGACTCTATGACTCTAAAAGCTACCATTTCACAGCTGTTCACTTTCCAATGTCAGAAGCTTGAGCCTTCAGGATTTGGAAGACACTTTTGAGCTGTATGCAGTTTGGAAGTGTTTGGAGTAAGCTCTCTATCCACTGTCACCTCCTTGGAGCAACCTCTCTCACCATTGACAGATCGCTTCTGTCATCTCAACTTCAGCTGCCATCTATTCCATCAGCATCAGTGCCCTTGAAAAAATCTCACCTTGGTTCTCTGAATCCCACCATGATCAGTCCCAACACCAACATCACCAGGCACACCAACATCACCAACAATAGCACCAACCTTCTCCGCAATAACCTGATGCTGCACAGGACACAGGGCATCAGCACCCGATTGTTGCCCTGGATGCCAGTGATGGCCTCACCATGGCCAGATTTACTTCACTTGACGCTGTACACCCGGGCTGCCACATGAGGCACCAGGTTGGCACCATAAAGCATCCCTACAATGTCCAAGCCATTTCTTTCACACTCATCACCATTGGGGGAGGCGGGGGAACGTTATGCCTCACCATTCACTGGAACTCACTAAGACACTTTCAAAGGTGCACACAAATCTGTCCAAGAAGGCAAAGTGTTGAAAATAAAGATTTCAATGCTTGACAACACATCAACAGACATTTTACATGAACATTGGCTAAAGTACACAAGTGCCTACCCTTGTGTGTTGTTAGTTTGAATGATTGGACAAGGATGAGGGTGAGTGTGAGGGGTGGCTAGTGAGATGGAGAAGTGATAACGTAGATAGAGGGGGATGGGTGGAGGTGCAAGGTAAGTTGGTGTGAGTAAAGACGTGCAGGAGTAGGGTAGGGAAGGCAGAGTGATGGGGACGTGATGAGTGGCACAAGAGGATGAGGTTGATTGTGGCTTTGCAGTAACGTTTTGTGATCTGCTGTGATCACTGAAAGGTTTGCGCCACTGCAGCCTGGTCCTCCTGACCACATCTCTGCTTGTGTCCTCCTGTGCAATGTGTAAGTAGACTGCGTTGGCGTCCTGGGGATGTCTCTACCGCCCATTGGAAGGGAAGAAAACCTCCCTGCGTGCTGTGACTCCCTCCTGAGTGCAGCCCTGCACCTTTGTGCAGTCATTGTCAGTGTTTGCAACTCCTCAATGCTGTAGAACACTGACAGCACAACTGTCAAAATGAATGTGGACATGGCCCCTTTAAGGAAACCGGCTGATGACGCGTCATCAAATGATGTCATCAGACCCGCTTCCTTTTAATTGGCCGGGAACCTCGCAGGGTGGGCTTAACAAGCCCAATCAGGGCAAAATCACTTGGAGGAGGCGGTATGAAGACAGGAGCGAGGTTCGAAGCCGCTGTCTACTCCGGTCGCACCGGAATCGCCACGGTTGTCAAAATTGCAGCCTGGGTGTCAAAAGAAGGTGACTTTAAAGGAGAAGGTAGTATAAGTATCATCATTGATATGTATTTATGCATATATTGGCTCCCTTTATTTTAAACTTTACTTTCAAAATAATCTCACTCAGGCTGTTTTGTAAATAAAAATTAATACATGAGTAGGCACGAGCAACCTATTCCTCACACTAATATAACAAAAACACCCTAAAATGATTGCAACATTTAACCATATAAGAATTATTGAGGTAAATATTAATCACACTGACCACACTTAGACAACTATATTTTTCAATATTTGTGTGCTTGAGGGCCAAGTGTGAAGTAGTAAGGGGGAAATGTGCCACTAAGAATGAATCAACAAAGCATTCAAATAGTCCACAGAAAGGCTGAAAAGCCATATTACAGAAGTATAGACATTGCTGAAATATTCAATATGGAAAAACAAATTAAAAAAACTTCAAACATATTTGAAGAGAATTTCCTTATAAGATTGATTCCAAAGAACAGCAAATACTTTTGTAAACCGCTGAATAAAGCTTTGAGTTGACAGTGAAAGTATCCACTGGATGGCATCAACTTCTATTGACATGCAGCATTAACAAGCACATCGGCTCCAGGGCCGTGGAACATATTAACCTCACCCCAGTGCATTATGGCATCATATGGCATACATTTGCACAATCAAGTTATGTGGCACAAAGTTTCTTTCTTTAATCTGAAACATGACTGAATTATTTCTGAAAACACAACACATACTGCACGATAAATGGATCAAATGATTTGTTAATGCTGCTTTATAGAAAATACACTTTAAACAGCATGCACCTCTGAACTTGACAACTCCACTCTGAAATCTGGATTGTGTTACACTACACTTTGAATATACTCCTTAGTTCATTGTAATCCAGGCAAGATGTGCTGTTAGGTAATGCTTTTGACCTGCTTTCCCATCCATTGTTGAATAAAATGTTTATTTTTCCTTGCAATGTTGGTGGGCTGTTTAGGGTGGAGTTTCTGTATCAGATTCCTTACAATGTGTTATTGTCATTGACTGTGTCAATAGTCCCTGGAAGTCTAAAGAGTTTCTGGCAGTATCTGGTGGGATCTGAACGGTGACTTCAGTTTAAAAAAATTTACACAGTTGAAACCTGAAAATCAGAAAACTCAAGCATTCACCCCCAACAGTTATGCCCAATTGCCTCTTTTAAGAAAAGCTTTTGAATTATGCAAATTAGATTGCTGTCTAACATGTGCATGACAACATGAATCCAGAACTGAAGTGTAAACTGATATGGTTGATTATGATCAAGTTCCCTCTGATATATTAGAACTAGGCTGTTTCGAATGGTTCATACACATTGCGAACCAGAAAATTAGTCCACTCAATGCACTAAAAATATCACAATCAATCTACCCTGTCTTCTCACTGCTACTTCCATAACCCTGGTCCAAAGTTGACTCGATGGGGGCAATTTTCCATGTAAATGCTGCCGTTAAAATCTGTAGGCAGAAAGTCATGGGCAGTATGCCCAGCGTGCCCATGATTTTCTGATATAGGCCCGTAATTTCCGATAGGAGGCTTCCTGCGTGCAGATGCCTCCTATCGGAAAAAAATCTATGAACTTACCTGAGGGCTCCCGAGGTCCGGACACTTCCGCTCCTGGGCCTCTCCAAAGTCGAAATGCGCAGGACCCACGTATCCCAGGGGCGCATGCGATTCGCAAGCATCCCTGGGATCACATGGGCCAGGCCAGCCAATAGGAGAAGGGAATCTCCCCTGCAGACTTTTGACAGATGGACCTGTCAAATATATGAATGGAGATCACCCCAAAAACACACTAAAACATTAAATAATTTTTTTAAATCACATTTTTAAAATGAGTTAAAGTTACATTAAATTTAATATTTTAAATAAAAATTTAATTTTTTGAAAACAATCATTTAAGTTTTTTACGGGGCTAAAATTAAACTTACCTTTTTAAAAGTATTTAAAAATTATAAATGAGTGAAATTTAAAAAAAAAACTTTTTTCAACTCTTAGGCTGATAAAAGCAGGCCTTACGTCTGCTTTTACCAGGCGTAAGATTTCTAAGGGTTTTCAGCAGGCGGAGGTTCTGCAGAAAGCGGAACTCTTCACCCGCAGAGGCCCTCCTCTAGGGCAGACATCCGATCTGTCAAGAGCATTCTTGACAGATCCGAAATGCCGGTTTTCAACGTATGCGCTTTGTACACATCCGTGGGCATGGGAAAATATGGGCCATTAACTGCCAGCTGGCGAGGTTCCCTGCCACTATCAAATTCGGAACATGATCGCGGATATGGGTATAAAGGGTTTTGCATGGGAACCTGGTATCCTCCATGTAAGAGGGAAGGTGTTTTGGTTTGGATGGAGCTTCTGTGGGCATCTTGGACTATCAAAGTTTCCTATTTATTTGTAGAACAGAGGCCAATTTTTTACATATAATAGTATTATAAAGTGAGTAAAGCTCTCCTTGCCTAATGACTAAAGGCACTCTCCAATGTAGCAGTAAGGCATACAGGCCAGAAGGTGCCAGATTCAATTCCTGGTCAATGTTGAATTAACTCATCTCAGTCACGTTGGCAGTTGGATGTGACAAGTGACTTCAGTGACCTTAGACTAGGGTAGGGAAAACCTGCCAAGGTTCCTTCTGCTGATTGCTATTTGCTGGGCTGGGAAGTGCTGGGTGTAGATGCCACGTAAGGATCAGCTGGGCTCCACTCTGATGCCATTAATGGTAGAATAGCTGAAAATGCATTAAAAAAAATGTCCAGTTTGGTGGCAGATTTATTGGAACCATCTGGGAGATTTTACTCCCAGTGTAGAACTTTGCAGGCCGAGAGTGCGAATACTGAGAATTCGAGTGCACAGACTAGCAGACGGATAATCCCGTGGGGCCCACTGACCTTCATGGCCTAATTCTTGAAGTACATTCCCCAAGAACAAAAGACTGCGCTGGAAGTATGAATTTTGTCAAATCTAGCTTTGTACCTGAGTTGGAGTCAGTTTATTAGGAGAGGGGAGAAAATGGCAAAAAAAGATTGACATGCTTTGAATGAGCTAAAAAATGAGCATTATTTTTGCAACGATACAATTGTAACAAATAACAGGGCTGGCACTTCTGTGCTTTGGGGGCAATAATCCATCCCCTTGAATTTTCCAACCACCCGTACCAAGCATACACATGCACCACTGGTGCAGACCTGGGAAGATTTCTCCTCATAAGCCGTGAGAGGTTAAATTTTTTTGAACCTTATTATTAGGTTTGATACCGTTTTCACAAGTCCAAAGCCAGTTGGGGAAGGATATGGTTGTGACAAGAGCAGGATCACGGCTCCAGTTCTAATGTGTCTTTTGCTGTTGATGATGAAAATTCCTTATAAATCTAACTTCCTTCAGAGAACTCACTGAGCTGAACAACACTCACCCCTGGGGAATCCCAGTCTAGAGTCCTGGGGTATAATTCCAGCATGAAAGGGCTGGGAGAGGACTGGCGGGGCTGGGAGAGGACCGGCGGGGCTGGGAGAGGACCGGCGGGGCTGGGAGAGGGGCTGGGAGAGGACCGGCGGGGCTGGGAGAGGACCGGCGGGGCTGGGAGAGGACCAGCGGGGCTGGGAGAGGGGCTGGGAGAGGACCGGCGGGGCTGGGAGAGGATCGGCGGGGCTGGGAGAGGGGCTGGGAGAGGACCGGCGGGGCTGGGAGAGGACCGGCGGGGCTGGGAGAGGGGCTGGGAGAGGACCGGCGGGGCTGGGAGAGGACCGGCGGGGCTGGGAGAGGGGCTGGGAGAGGACCGGCGGGGCTGGGAGAGGACCGGCGGGGCTGGGAGAGGACCAGCGGGGCTGGGAGAGGGGCTGGGAGAGGACCGGCGGGGCTGGGAGAGGACCGGCGGGGCTGGGAGAGGATCGGCGGGGCTGGGAGAGGGGCTGGGAGAGGACCGGCGGGGCTGGGAGAGGACCGGCGGGGCTGGGAGAGGGGCTGGGAGAGGACCGGCGGGGCTGGGAGAGGACCGGCGGGGCTGGGAGAGGACCGGCGGGGCTGGGAGAGGGGCTGGGAGAGGACCGGCGGGGCTGGGAGAGGACCGGCGGGGCTGGGAGAGGACCGGCGGGGCTGGGAGAGGACCGGCGGGGCTGGGAGAGGACCAGCGGGGCTAGAACATTGGGTGGGAAATCTGTGGGAATTCCTGCTGGGCATGGAGCTCGGCAGAAGTTCCATCTCCTCACTGAAGACCTGATGCCAGGCAGGATGTGGGGCAGAGGGGGTAGCATTACCCACTGGGCTTCCTGCTGCTTCGACCTCCTTTGTGCCAAGTGACCTTGGCGTCAGCAAGATTCCGACGGCTGAATCAATGCCCTCGATATTAACCGCTCCCACCCCCCCCCCACCCCCACCCCCCCACCCCCACCCCCCCCCCACCCCCACCCCCCCACCCCCACCCCCACGACACGCAGGAGAGGGTTCAAAATGTAAAAATGGGGAACACGTCCCAACCCGTCGTGTACGCAGCCATTGCTGTTTTTAAGGCAGAGGATAGTGTGCTGTGCAAATGTCCCGCATGCTCCCACAGTACAATTGCAATTTTTATATTTTTAACCTTCCCCTCCCCTCAAGTTCCGATCTCTCACTCCCTCCCTCCTGCGATGGCCTCTCTCCCACCCCTAAGCTCCAATCTCTCACTCCCTTCTCCCCCCGATTGCCGGAAACCATCCCCAAGGGTCCCCAGCTGTGACATCCTGCTGCTGGTTTTCCCGCCTGGCCAAGCTGTCACTTTGGCCGGCTGCCAAGTGGGAAACAGAAGAAAAAGTTATAATGAGGTCCTGCCGTTATATTTGGCAGGACTTCCACATCCCTGGCCTTGCTGGGTTTCCACCCGCCCCCATACTACCGCACTCCCCTACACCCTCCCCATAAATATTGGGCCCAATGTGTCCAAGCCTAGAACACCCCAGAAGACTACAGGCATTGCCAATGAAATCAGCTGATTTCCAGCCTCTTTGGAACTTTCAGCCAGCCGCACTGTCTCCCCTTCCCCTCCCCGTCCCCCACACCCTCCAACTGCTTTCAAGTGCCGTTTAATGGGTGCCCAAGATGTACCCATACTGTGGGTGCCCCCCGGCTTTATTTTAATTACCTGAGCTTGCCCTGACCCTGCATACCCCGATGAGCCAGGCTCGAAGTCCAACAGTGGTTTATGATTCCCACTCCACTGGAGTTACAGCAGCAGAGCAGGGTTATTGATGTTCAGACTCCTGGTGTAGATGCTTTAGTAATGTAGTGGCCGGGTAGTCATTTTTAACAATATTTTTAAAATTCCAATTTGCTCCTCTCCCCACCCTTCCCCAACTCAATGGATGCAAGTAGTCCTCAGGTACCTCATCTGGGTACTTCTTGTGTAGACAGTGCGTGCTGGCACGTTACTTAGCCATGGAGTGCATTATAGCCAAGCCCGAACCTGTCCTCCAACAGGTTACTGGATCGCGATCAGGATTGAGAAGCCGAGCTAATTTTTTCCTTCCCTGATCCAAGCAGGGGTTAATTTTGGTGCCCTATTTGCTGCCCCAGGTGGGATCAACCAATTCAGAGCAGACCAGGAAATGAACTTGGCACCTTCTAGTCTGTGCGAATTTGTACCACATTACGCACTGATGTGCCCACTAAGCCATGTTTTTTCAATATGTCTTCTTACTGTTATACATTTACTTTGCGCTGAGTGTGTCTGCAAAGCAGTCTGACAGAAGAGGTCTTTGGATCTGATAGACAAATGTAACACATGATAAGTGCGTACCAGACCATTTTTTACAATGATTATCAATTTGAAGACCTAATGATTAGGTTATAAATGAAGTATTAGGTGATAAAAAAATGTCTCTGCTGCACAAAGTCCAAGCACAGATCAGTACTCAATGGGTTCTTTGTTGCTTGCTTTCTTACCGTTATCTTCCATATGGTCTCCTGCCTTTTGGATTCGGTTCCTGGGATAAATGTGAGGTAGGGTATGATTTTTATTGGACTTTTGACAATCAAATGTTGTACCACTGGATACCCAGAAGTTTACTTGGGTCATCTCGCATAACCAAATGAAACAAGTAGGTCTGGGATTCCATTGCTGCCAACTGGCATAATTTCTGCATTACTTAGCAACAGTGGGCTCCAATCTGAATCACGATTCCAAATTAATCTGATTCTAATATATCTGGGTCAATCAAATTCTGATTTAGGATCAAACACGAATTAGGATTTTAAAGAGAAAATGCTGGAATTCTGAAATATAAACAGATAATGCTGAAAATACACAGCGGATGCTGAAAATACACAGCGGACGCTGAAAACACACAGCGAATGCTGAAAACACACAGCGGACGCTGAAAACACACAGCGAATGCTGAAAACACACAGCGGACGCTGAAAACACACAGCGGATGCTGAAAACACACAGCGAATGCTGAAAACACACAGCGGACGCTGAAAACACACAGCGGACGCTGAAATTACACAGCGGACGCTGAAAACACACAGCGAATGCTGAGAACACACAGCGGACGCTGAAAACACACAGCAAACGCTGAAAACACACAGCGAACGCTGAAAACACACAGCGAATGCTGAAAACACACGGCGGACGCTGAAAACACACGGCGAACCATGAAAACACACAGCGAATGCTGAAAACACACAGCGAACGCTGAAAACATACAGCAAACGCTGAAAACACACAGCGGACGCTGAAAACACACAGCGAATGCTGAAAACACACGGCGGACGCTGAAAACACACAGCGGACGCTGAAAACACACAGCAAATGCTGAAAACACACAGCGGATGCTGAAAACACACAGCGAACGCTGAAAACACACAGCAAATGCTGAAAACACACAGCGGACGCTGAAAACACACAGCGGATGCTGAAAACACACAGCGGATGCTGAAAACACACAGCGGACGCTGAAAACACACAGCGAATGCTGAAAACACTCAGTGGACACTGAAAACACACAGCGGATGCTGAAAACACACAGCGGACGCTGAAAACACACAGCGAATGCTGAAAACACTCAGTGGACACTGAAAACACACAGCGGACGCTGAAAACACACAACGAACGCTGAAAACACACAGCGGGCGCTGAAAACACACAGCGAATGCTGAAAACACACAGCGAACGCTGAAAACACACGGCGGACGCTAAAAACACACAGCGAACGCTGAAAACACAAGGCGGACGCTAAAAACACACAGCGAATGCTGAAAACACACGGCGGATGCTGAAAACACACAGCGAACGCTGAAAACACACAGCGAACGCTGAAAACACACAGCGGATGCTGAAAACACACAGCGAACGCTGAAAACACACAGCAAATGCTGAAAACACACAGCGGATGCTGAAAACACACAGCGAACGCTGAAAACACACAGCGGACGCTGAAAACACACAGCAAATGCTGAAAACACACGGCGGACACTGAAAACACAGCGGATGCTGAAAACACACAGCAAATGCTGAAAACACACAGCGGATGCTGAAAACACACAGCGAACGCTGAAAACACACAGCAAATGCTGAAAACACACAGCGGACGCTGAAAACACACAGCAGATGCTGAAAACACACAGCGAATGCTGAAAACACACGGCGGACGCTGAAAACACACAGTGGACGCTGATAACACACAACGAATGCTGAAAACACATAGCGGACACTGAAAACACACAGCGGACGCTGAAAACACACAGCGGACGCTGAAAACAGACGGCGGACGCTGAAAACACACGGCGGACGCTGAAAACACACGGCGGACGCTGAAAACACACAGCGGACGCTCAAAACACACAACGAATGCTGAAAACACACAGCGGACGCTGAAAACACACAGCGGACGCTGAAAACACACAGCGGACGCTGAAAACACACAACGAATGCTGAAAACACACAGCAAATGCTGAAAACACACGGCGGACACTGAAAACACACAGCGGATGCTGAAAACACACAGCGGACGCTGAAAACACACAGCGGACGCTGAAAACACACAGCAAATGCTGAAAACACACAGCGGATGCTGAAAACACACAGCAAATGCTGAAAACACACGGCAGACACTGAAAACACACAGCGGATGCTGAAAACACACAGCGGACGCTGAAAACACACAGCGGACACTGAAAACACACAGCAAATGCTGAAAACGCACAGCGGATGCTGAAAACACACAGCGAACGCTGAAAACACACAGCAAATGCTGAAAACACACAGCGGACACTGAAAACACACAGCGGACGCTGAAAACACACAGCAAATGCTGAAAACACACGGCGGACGCTGAAAACACACAGTGGACGCTGAAAACACACAACGAATGCTGAAAACACACAGCGGACGCTGAAAACACACAGCGGACGCTGAAAACACACGGCGGACGCTGAAAACACACGGCGGACGCTGAAAACACACGGCGGACGCTGAAAACACACAGCGAATGCTGAAAACACACAGCGGACGCTGAAAACACACAGTGGACGCTGAAAACACACAGCGAATGCTGAAAACACACAACGAATGCTGAAAACACACAGCGGACGCTGAAAACACACAGCGGACTCTGAAAACACACAATGAACGCTGAAAACACACAGCGGACGCTGAAAACACACAGCGGATGCTGAAAACACAGCAGACGCTGAAAACACACAGCGGACGCTGAAAACCCACAGCGGACGCTGAAAACACACAGCGAATGCTGAAAACACACAGCGAATGCTGAAAACACACAGCGGACGCTGAAAACACACAGCGAATGCTGAAAACACACAGCGGATGCTGAAAACACACAGCGGACGCTGAAAACACACAGCGAATGCTGAAAACACTCAGTGGACACTGAAAACACACAGCGGATGCTGAAAACACACAGCGGACGCTGAAAACACACAGCGAATGCTGAAAACACTCAGTGGACACTGAAAACACACAGCGGACGCTGAAAACACACAACGAACGCTGAAAACACACAGCGGGCGCTGAAAACACACAGCGAATGCTGAAAACACACAGCGAACGCTGAAAACACACGGTGGACGCTAAAAACACACAGCGAACGCTGAAAACACAAGGCGGACGCTAAAAACACACAGCGAATGCTGAAAACACACGGCGGACGCTGAAAACACACAGCGAACGCTGAAAACACACAGCGGATGCTGAAAACACACAGCGAACGCTGAAAACACACAGCAAATGCTGAAAACACACAGCGGATGCTGAAAACACACAGCGAACGCTGAAAACACACAGCGGACGCTGAAAACACACAGCAAATGCTGAAAACACACGGCGGACACTGAAAACACAGCGGATGCTGAAAACACACAGCAAATGCTGAAAACACACAGCGGATGCTGAAAACACACAGCGAACGCTGAAAACACACAGCAAATGCTGAAAACACACAGCGGACGCTGAAAACACACAGCAGATGCTGAAAACACACAGCGAATGCTGAAAACACACGGCGGACGCTGAAAACACACAGTGGACGCTGATAACACACAACGAATGCTGAAAACACATAGCGGACACTGAAAACACACAGCGGACGCTGAAAACACACAGCAGACGCTGAAAACAGACGGCGGACGCTGAAAACACACGGCGGACGCTGAAAACACACGGCGGACGCTGAAAACACACAGCGGACGCTGAAAACACACAACGAATGCTGAAAACACACAGCGGACGCTGAAAACACACAGCGGACGCTGAAAACACACAACGAATGCTGAAAACACACAGCAAATGCTGAAAACACACGGCGGACACTGAAAACACACAGCGGATGCTGAAAACACACAGCGGACGCTGAAAACACACAGCGGACGCTGAAAACACACAGCAAATGCTGAAAACACACAGCGGATGCTGAAAACACACAGCAAATGCTGAAAACACACGGCGGACACTGAAAACACACAGCAGATGCTGAAAACACACAGCGGACGCTGAAAACACACAGCGGACACTGAAAACACACAGCAAATGCTGAAAACGCACAGCGGATGCTGAAAACACACAGCGAACGCTGAAAACACACAGCAAATGCTGAAAACACACAGCGGACACTGAAAACACACAGCGGACGCTGAAAACACACAGCAAATGCTGAAAACACACGGCGGACGCTGAAAACACACAGTGGACGCTGAAAACACACAACGAATGCTGAAAACACACAGCGGACGCTGAAAACACACGGCGGACGCTGAAAACACACGGCGGACGCTGAAAACACACGGCGGACGCTGAAAACACACGGCGGACGCTGAAAACACACAGCGAATGCTGAAAACACACAGCGGACGCTGAAAACACACAGTGGACGCTGAAAACACACAGCGAATGCTGAAAACACACAACGAATGCTGAAAACACACAGCGGACGCTGAAAACACACAGCGGACTCTGAAAACACACAATGAACGCTGAAAACACACAGCGGACGCTGAAAACACACAGCGGATGCTGAAAACACAGCAGATGCTGAAAACACACAGCGGACGCTGAAAACCCACAGCGGACGCTGAAAACACACAGCGAATGCTGAAAACACACAGCGAATGCTGAAAACACACAGCGGACGCTGAAAACACACAGCGAATGCTGAAAACACACAGCGGACGCTGAAAACACACAGCGGACACTGAAAACACACAGCAAATGCTGAAAACGCACAGCGGATGCTGAAAACACACAGCGAACGCTGAAAACACACAGCAAATGCTGAAAACACACAGCGGACACTGAAAACACACAGCGGACGCTGAAAACACACAGCAAATGCTGAAAACACACGGCGGACGCTGAAAACACACAGTGGACGCTGAAAACACACAACGAATGCTGAAAACACACAGCGGACGCTGAAAACACACGGCGGACGCTGAAAACACACGGCGGACGCTGAAAACACACGGCGGACGCTGAAAACACACGGCGGACGCTGAAAACACACAGCGAATGCTGAAAACACACAGCGGACGCTGAAAACACACAGTGGACGCTGAAAACACACAGCGAATGCTGAAAACACACAACGAATGCTGAAAACACACAGCGGACGCTGAAAACACACAGCGGACTCTGAAAACACACAATGAACGCTGAAAACACACAGCGGACGCTGAAAACACACAGCGGATGCTGAAAACACAGCAGATGCTGAAAACACACAGCGGACGCTGAAAACCCACAGCGGACGCTGAAAACACACAGCGAATGCTGAAAACACACAGCGAATGCTGAAAACACACAGCGGACGCTGAAAACACACAGCGGATGCTGAAAACACAGCAGACGCTGAAAACACACAGCGGACGCTGAAAACCCACAGCGGACGCTGAAAACACACAGCGAATGCTGAAAACACACAGCGAATGCTGAAAACACACAGCGGACGCTGAAAACACACAGCGAATGCTGAAAACACTCAGTGGACACTGAAAACACCCAGCGGACGCTGAAAACACACAACGAACGCTGAAAACACACAGCGGACGCTGAAAACACACAGCGAATGCTGAAAACACACAGCGAACGCTGAAAACACACGGCAGACGCTAAAAACACACAGCGAACGCTGAAAACACAAGGCGGACGCTAAAAACACACAGCGAATGCTGAAAACACACGGCGGACGCTGAAAACACACAGCGAACGCTGAAAACACACAGCGAACGCTGAAAACACACAGCGGACGCTGAAACACACAGCGAACGCTGAAAACACACAGCAAATGCTGAAAAACACACAGCGGATGCTGAAAACACACAGCGAACGCTGAAAACACACAGCGGACGCTGAAAACACACAGCAAATGCTGAAAACACACGGCGGACACTGAAAACACAGCGGATGCTGAAAACACACAGCAAATGCTGAAAACACACAGCGGATGCTGAAAACACACAGCGAACGCTGAAAACACACAGCAAATGCTGAAAACACACAGCGGACGCTGAAAACACACAGCAGATGCTGAAAACACACAGCGAATGCTGAAAACACACGGCGGACGCTGAAAACACACAGTGGACGCTGATAACACACAACGAATGCTGAAAACACATAGCGGACACTGAAAACACACAGCGGACGCTGAAAACACACAGCAGACGCTGAAAACAGACGGCGGACGCTGAAAACACACGGCGGACGCTGAAAACACACGGCGGACGCTGAAAACACACAGCGGACGCTGAAAACACACGGCGGACGCTGAAAACACACAGCGGACGCTGAAAACACACAACGAATGCTGAAAACACACAGCGGACGCTGAAAACACACAGCGAATGCTGAAAACACACAGCGGATGCTGAAAACACACAGCGGACGCTGAAAACACACAGCGAATGCTGAAAACACTCAGTGGACACTGAAAACACACAGCGGATGCTGAAAACACACAGCGGACGCTGAAAACACACAGCGAATGCTGAAAACACTCAGTGGACACTGAAAACACACAGCGGACGCTGAAAACACACAACGAACGCTGAAAACACACAGCGGGCGCTGAAAACACACAGCGAATGCTGAAAACACACAGCGAACGCTGAAAACACACGGTGGACGCTAAAAACACACAGCGAACGCTGAAAACACAAGGCGGACGCTAAAAACACACAGCGAATGCTGAAAACACACGGCGGACGCTGAAAACACACAGCGAACGCTGAAAACACACAGCGGATGCTGAAAACACACAGCGAACGCTGAAAACACACAGCAAATGCTGAAAACACACAGCGGATGCTGAAAACACACAGCGAACGCTGAAAACACACAGCGGACGCTGAAAACACACAGCAAATGCTGAAAACACACGGCGGACACTGAAAACACAGCGGATGCTGAAAACACACAGCAAATGCTGAAAACACACAGCGGATGCTGAAAACACACAGCGAACGCTGAAAACACACAGCAAATGCTGAAAACACACAGCGGACGCTGAAAACACACAGCAGATGCTGAAAACACACAGCGAATGCTGAAAACACACGGCGGACGCTGAAAACACACAGTGGACGCTGATAACACACAACGAATGCTGAAAACACATAGCGGACACTGAAAACACACAGCGGACGCTGAAAACACACAGCAGACGCTGAAAACAGACGGCGGACGCTGAAAACACACGGCGGACGCTGAAAACACACGGCGGACGCTGAAAACACACAGCGGACGCTGAAAACACACAACGAATGCTGAAAACACACAGCGGACGCTGAAAACACACAGCGGACGCTGAAAACACACAACGAATGCTGAAAACACACAGCAAATGCTGAAAACACACGGCGGACACTGAAAACACACAGCGGATGCTGAAAACACACAGCGGACGCTGAAAACACACAGCGGACGCTGAAAACACACAGCAAATGCTGAAAACACACAGCGGATGCTGAAAACACACAGCAAATGCTGAAAACACACGGCGGACACTGAAAACACACAGCAGATGCTGAAAACACACAGCGGACGCTGAAAACACACAGCGGACACTGAAAACACACAGCAAATGCTGAAAACGCACAGCGGATGCTGAAAACACACAGCGAACGCTGAAAACACACAGCAAATGCTGAAAACACACAGCGGACACTGAAAACACACAGCGGACGCTGAAAACACACAGCAAATGCTGAAAACACACGGCGGACGCTGAAAACACACAGTGGACGCTGAAAACACACAACGAATGCTGAAAACACACAGCGGACGCTGAAAACACACGGCGGACGCTGAAAACACACGGCGGACGCTGAAAACACACAGCGAATGCTGAAAACACACAGCGGACGCTGAAAACACACAGTGGACGCTGAAAACACACAGCGAATGCTGAAAACACACAACGAATGCTGAAAACACACAGCGGACGCTGAAAACACACAGCGGACTCTGAAAACACACAATGAACGCTGAAAACACACAGCGGACGCTGAAAACACACAGCGGATGCTGAAAACACAGCAGATGCTGAAAACACACAGCGGACGCTGAAAACCCACAGCGGACGCTGAAAACACACAGCGAATGCTGAAAACACACAGCGAATGCTGAAAACACACAGCGGACGCTGAAAACACACAGCGAATGCTGAAAACACACAGCGGACGCTGAAAACACACAGCGGACACTGAAAACACACAGCAAATGCTGAAAACGCACAGCGGATGCTGAAAACACACAGCGAACGCTGAAAACACACAGCAAATGCTGAAAACACACAGCGGACACTGAAAACACACAGCGGACGCTGAAAACACACAGCAAATGCTGAAAACACACGGCGGACGCTGAAAACACACAGTGGACGCTGAAAACACACAACGAATGCTGAAAACACACAGCGGACGCTGAAAACACACGGCGGACGCTGAAAACACACGGCGGACGCTGAAAACACACGGCGGACGCTGAAAACACACGGCGGACGCTGAAAACACACAGCGAATGCTGAAAACACACAGCGGACGCTGAAAACACACAGTGGACGCTGAAAACACACAGCGAATGCTGAAAACACACAACGAATGCTGAAAACACACAGCGGACGCTGAAAACACACAGCGGACTCTGAAAACACACAATGAACGCTGAAAACACACAGCGGACGCTGAAAACACACAGCGGATGCTGAAAACACAGCAGACGCTGAAAACACACAGCGGACGCTGAAAACCCACAGCGGACGCTGAAAACACACAGCGAATGCTGAAAACACACAGCGAATGCTGAAAACACACAGCGGACGCTGAAAACACACAGCGAATGCTGAAAACACTCAGTGGACACTGAAAACACCCAGCGGACGCTGAAAACACACAACGAACGCTGAAAACACACAGCGGACGCTGAAAACACACAGCGAATGCTGAAAACACACAGCGAACGCTGAAAACACACGGCAGACGCTAAAAACACACAGCGAACGCTGAAAACACAAGGCGGACGCTAAAAACACACAGCGAATGCTGAAAACACACGGCGGACGCTGAAAACACACAGCGAACGCTGAAAACACACAGCGAACGCTGAAAACACACAGCGGACGCTGAAAACACACAGCGAACGCTGAAAACACACAGCAAATGCTGAAAACACACAGCGGATGCTGAAAACACACAGCGAACGCTGAAAACACACAGCGGACGCTGAAAACACACAGCAAATGCTGAAAACACACGGCGGACACTGAAAACACAGCGGATGCTGAAAACACACAGCAAATGCTGAAAACACACAGCGGATGCTGAAAACACACAGCGAACGCTGAAAACACACAGCAAATGCTGAAAACACACAGCGGACGCTGAAAACACACAGCAGATGCTGAAAACACACAGCGAATGCTGAAAACACACGGCGGACGCTGAAAACACACAGTGGACGCTGATAACACACAACGAATGCTGAAAACACATAGCGGACACTGAAAACACACAGCGGACGCTGAAAACACACAGCAGACGCTGAAAACAGACGGCGGACGCTGAAAACACACGGCGGACGCTGAAAACACACGGCGGACGCTGAAAACACACAGCGGACGCTGAAAACACACAACGAATGCTGAAAACACACAGCGGACGCTGAAAACACACAGCGAATGCTGAAAACACACAGCGGATGCTGAAAACACACAGCGGACGCTGAAAACACACAGCGAATGCTGAAAACACTCAGTGGACACTGAAAACACACAGCGGATGCTGAAAACACACAGCGGACGCTGAAAACACACAGCGAATGCTGAAAACACTCAGTGGACACTGAAAACACACAGCGGACGCTGAAAACACACAACGAACGCTGAAAACACACAGCGGGCGCTGAAAACACACAGCGAATGCTGAAAACACACAGCGAACGCTGAAAACACACGGTGGACGCTAAAAACACACAGCGAACGCTGAAAACACAAGGCGGATGCTAAAAACACACAGCGAATGCTGAAAACACACGGCGGACGCTGAAAACACACAGCGAACGCTGAAAACACACAGCGGATGCTGAAAACACACAGCGAACGCTGAAAACACACAGCAAATGCTGAAAACACACAGCGGATGCTGAAAACACACAGCGAACGCTGAAAACACACAGCGGACGCTGAAAACACACAGCAAATGCTGAAAACACACGGCGGACACTGAAAACACAGCGGATGCTGAAAACACACAGCAAATGCTGAAAACACACAGCGGATGCTGAAAACACACAGCGAACGCTGAAAACACACAGCAAATGCTGAAAACACACAGCGGACGCTGAAAACACACAGCAGATGCTGAAAACACACAGCGAATGCTGAAAACACACGGCGGACGCTGAAAACACACAGTGGACGCTGATAACACACAACGAATGCTGAAAACACATAGCGGACACTGAAAACACACAGCGGACGCTGAAAACACACAGCAGACGCTGAAAACAGACGGCGGACGCTGAAAACACACGGCGGACGCTGAAAACACACGGCGGACGCTGAAAACACACAGCGGACGCTGAAAACACACAACGAATGCTGAAAACACACAGCGGACGCTGAAAACACACAGCGGACGCTGAAAACACACAACGAATGCTGAAAACACACAGCAAATGCTGAAAACACACGGCGGACACTGAAAACACACAGCGGATGCTGAAAACACACAGCGGACGCTGAAAACACACAGCGGACGCTGAAAACACACAGCAAATGCTGAAAACACACAGCGGATGCTGAAAACACACAGCAAATGCTGAAAACACACGGCGGACACTGAAAACACACAGCAGATGCTGAAAACACACAGCGGACGCTGAAAACACACAGCGGACACTGAAAACACACAGCAAATGCTGAAAACGCACAGCGGATGCTGAAAACACACAGCGAACGCTGAAAACACACAGCAAATGCTGAAAACACACAGCGGACACTGAAAACACACAGCGGACGCTGAAAACACACAGCAAATGCTGAAAACACACGGCGGACGCTGAAAACACACAGTGGACGCTGAAAACACACAACGAATGCTGAAAACACACAGCGGACGCTGAAAACACACGGCGGACGCTGAAAACACACGGCGGACGCTGAAAACACACGGCGGACGCTGAAAACACACGGCGGACGCTGAAAACACACAGCGAATGCTGAAAACACACAGCGGACGCTGAAAACACACAGTGGACGCTGAAAACACACAGCGAATGCTGAAAACACACAACGAATGCTGAAAACACACAGCGGACGCTGAAAACACACAGCGGACTCTGAAAACACACAATGAACGCTGAAAACACACAGCGGACGCTGAAAACACACAGCGGATGCTGAAAACACAGCAGATGCTGAAAACACACAGCGGACGCTGAAAACCCACAGCGGACGCTGAAAACACACAGCGAATGCTGAAAACACACAGCGAATGCTGAAAACACACAGCGGACGCTGAAAACACACAGCGAATGCTGAAAACACACAGCGGACGCTGAAAACACACAGCGGACACTGAAAACACACAGCAAATGCTGAAAACGCACAGCGGATGCTGAAAACACACAGCGAACGCTGAAAACACACAGCAAATGCTGAAAACACACAGCGGACACTGAAAACACACAGCGGACGCTGAAAACACACAGCAAATGCTGAAAACACACGGCGGACGCTGAAAACACACAGTGGACGCTGAAAACACACAACGAATGCTGAAAACACACAGCGGACGCTGAAAACACACGGCGGACGCTGAAAACACACGGCGGACGCTGAAAACACACGGCGGACGCTGAAAACACACGGCGGACGCTGAAAACACACAGCGAATGCTGAAAACACACAGCGGACGCTGAAAACACACAGTGGACGCTGAAAACACACAGCGAATGCTGAAAACACACAACGAATGCTGAAAACACACAGCGGACGCTGAAAACACACAGCGGACTCTGAAAACACACAATGAACGCTGAAAACACACAGCGGACGCTGAAAACACACAGCGGATGCTGAAAACACAGCAGACGCTGAAAACACACAGCGGACGCTGAAAACCCACAGCGGACGCTGAAAACACACAGCGAATGCTGAAAACACACAGCGAATGCTGAAAACACACAGCGGACGCTGAAAACACACAGCGAATGCTGAAAACACTCAGTGGACACTGAAAACACCCAGCGGACGCTGAAAACACACAACGAACGCTGAAAACACACAGCGGACGCTGAAAACACACAGCGAATGCTGAAAACACACAGCGAACGCTGAAAACACACGGCAGACGCTAAAAACACACAGCGAACGCTGAAAACACAAGGCGGACGCTAAAAACACACAGCGAATGCTGAAAACACACGGCGGACGCTGAAAACACACAGCGAACGCTGAAAACACACAGCGAACGCTGAAAACACACAGCGGACGCTGAAAACACACAGCGAACGCTGAAAACACACAGCAAATGCTGAAAACACACAGCGGATGCTGAAAACACACAGCGAACGCTGAAAACACACAGCGGACGCTGAAAACACACAGCAAATGCTGAAAACACACGGCGGACACTGAAAACACAGCGGATGCTGAAAACACACAGCAAATGCTGAAAACACACAGCGGATGCTGAAAACACACAGCGAACGCTGAAAACACACAGCAAATGCTGAAAACACACAGCGGACGCTGAAAACACACAGCAGACGCTGAAAACACACAGCGAATGCTGAAAACACACGGCGGACGATGAAAACACACAGTGGACGCTGATAACACACAACGAATGCTGAAAACACACAGCGGACACTGAAAACACACAGCGGACGCTGAAAACACACAGCGGACGCTGAAAACAGACGGCGGACGCTGAAAACACACGGCGGACGCTGAAAACACACGGCGGATGCTGAAAACACACAGCGGACGCTGAAAACACACAACGAATGCTGAAAACACACAGCGGACGCTGAAAACACACAGCGGACGCTGAAAACACACAACGAATGCTGAAAACACACAGCAAATGCTGAAAACACACGGCAGACACTGAAAACACACAGCGGATGCTGAAAACACACAGCGGACGCTGAAAACACACAGCGGACGCTGAAAACACACAGCGGACGCTGAAAACACACAGCAAATGCTGAAAACACACAGCGGATGCTGAAAACACACAGCAAATGCTGAAAACACACGGAGGACACTGAAAACACACAGCGGATGCTGAAAACACACAGCGGACGCTGAAAACACACAGCAGACACTGAAAACACACAGCAAATGCTGAAAACACACAGCGGATGCTGAAAACACACAGCGGACGCTGAAAACACACAGCGAATGCTGAAAACACACGGCGGACGCTGAAAACACACAGTGGATGCTGAAAACACACAACGAATGCTGAAAACACACAGCGGACGCTGAAAACACACGGCGGACGCTGAAAACACACGGCGGACGCTGAAAACACACGGCGGACGCTGAAAACACACAGCGAATGCTGAAAACACACAACGAATGCTGAAAACACACAGCGGACGCTGAAAACACACAGCGGACGCTGAAAACACACAGCGAACGCTGAAAACACACAGCGGACGCTGAAAAGACACAGCGGACGCTGAAAAGACACAGCGGACGCTGAAAACACACAGCGAACTCTGAAAACACACAACGAACGCTGAAAACACACAGCGGATGCTGAAAACACACAGCGGATGCTGAAAACACAGCAGACGCTGAAAACACACAGCGGACGCTGAAAACCCACAGCGGACGCTGAAAACACACAGCGAATGCTGAAAACACACAGCGAATGCTGAAAACACACAGCGGATCATTTTAATTTTTAGCGCTGTGCAAAAAAGCCGGGCGATAGTGAATCGGCAGCTCGTTTTACACCTCACACGATTTTCACTTCCACAATGTTTAAAACTATCCCCAGATGGAATCCAAAGAAGGGTTTCACCCCAAAAAAATTTCTGCCAGATGTTGGCCAATCTGCAGTGCATTTCCAGCATTTTCTGCTTTTATTTCCAATTATCTTACTGTCAGTGTTAAAAGTGCTTTTCAAAATAAAATGAAGAGCATTTAGCGGTCCCTCTCAACAAGCACCAAAAGAAACTGCTAATGTTTCATATTCTGCTCCTGATTTAGTCAGACTGACATTATCCACCCTGTCATACAGCCATGTTAACTGTGCCAAACGATTCTGCTTTACAATCTTTGAATAAGGCATTCAGGGAACATGGGTCATAGGACACAGCTTAATCATGTAGGCCATACATGTGGACAGCACAGGCACAGTCTGTCTGCACGCTTCAGCTCTACCCACACCACTGATGATGAAAAGGATTGAAACCAAATATTTTCTTTAAAATAAAAAAAGATATTCTGTCATCTGAGCAGCCTGAATATGGAGTTAATTTTTGGAGCAGTAAAATATTTCATCATATTTCTTTTTTGTGAGTGCGATTTAGAACTCACTGTCAGTTAAAGTCACGCAAGATGTGTGGGGGATTAAAGGAATGAGTACTTATAGCAGCACTGTTAACAAGAGGATGATTTAAATGAAAGGGGGAAAACTGAGGAATAGTCAAGGGAAGCAGGAGAAAAGATCAAAACAAATAAACCCTTGTTTTTCCACAATGCTGGTCCTAATTTTTGTGTTTACTGCATCTTTTGCATTTCCAGGTTACTTTATAGCCTGAATATGACTGTTGCCAACACTAGTGGACAAATGTTTAATGCATTTGTATGACATTCTGCTGTCTGCTGTTTTAGCAGAGGGATTAACTCACTTAAAATAAACAATGGGCCAGGTATTCCTGTCAAAATAACAGTAAGGCTAATGGCGCTCACCGTTATTTATGCGTAAATGGCACAGCAAATTCAGACGTGGGGCAGTTGTGCGGTTAAACTCAAATATCCAAAAGTTGCTGTCCAAATTGCACCGCTCTGCTGTTAGCTTTGCAAAAATGGCATTTTGCTGTCTCCCTCACCACTGACAGGCATTGAATGGCATGAAATTGTTGTATTTGCATGGTGTCTTCACACTGCAGACACCCTCCATCGAGTTGTGTGGCATTGCCACTGTGCTAAATGGGATAGATTCAGAACAGATCTAGCAGCTCAAAACTGGGCATCCATGAGGCACTGTGGGCCAGCAGCAGCAGCAGAATTGTATTCAACTACAACCTGTAGTCTTGTGTCCCGGCATATCTGTAACCTCATGGCCCGGCATATCCCTCACTCTACCATTACCATCAAGCCAGGGGACCAAATCTGGTAAAATGACGAGTGCAGAAGAGTATGCCAGGAGCAGCACCAGGCGCACCTAAAAATGAGGTGCCGACCTGGAGAAGCTGCAACACCGGACTACATGCATGCTAAACAGTGGAAACAGCATGCTACAGACAGAGCTAAGCAATCCCACAACCAATGGATCAGATCAAAGCTCTGCAGTCCTGCCACATCCAGTTATGAATGGTGGTGGACAATTAAACAACTAATGGGAGGAGAAGGCTCCATGAATATCCCCATCCTCAATGATGGCAGAGCCCAGCACGTGAGTGCAAAAGACAAGGCTGAAGCATTTGCAACCATCTTCAGCCAGAAGTGTTGAATAGATGATCCATCTTGGCCTTCCCTGAGGGCCCCACCATCACAGGAGCCAGTCTTCAGCCAATTTGATTCAGCCCACGTGATATCAAGAAACGGCCGAGTGCACTGGATACAGCAAAGGCTATGGGTCCCGACAGCATCCTGGCTGTCGTACTGAAGACTTGTGCTCCAGAACTAGCCGTGCCTCTAGCCAAGCTGTTCCAGTCCAGCTACAACAGTGGCATCTACCCGACAATGTGGAAAACTGCCCAGGTATGTCCTGTCCGCTAAAAGCAGGACAAATCCAATCCAGCCAATTACCACCCTATCAGTCGACTCTCAATCATCAGCAAAGTGATGGAAGGTGTCGTCGACAGTGCTATCAAGCAGCACTAGCTCACCAATAATCTGCTCACCAATGCTCAGTTTGGGTTCCACCATGACCACTCAGCTCCAGACCTCATTACAGCCTTAGTCCAAACATGGACAAAAGTTATGAATTCCAGAGGTGAGGTGAGAGTGACTGCCCTTGACATCAAGGCAGCATTTGACCAAGTGTGGCATCATGGAAACCTAGTAAAATTGAAGCCAATGGGGATCAGGGGAGAACACTCCACTGGCTGGCATCATACCTAGCACAAAGGAAGATAGTTGTGGTGATTGTTGGAGGTCAATCATCACAGCCCCAGGACATCGCTGCAGGAGTTCCTCAGGGCAGGGTCCTAGGCCCAACCATCTTCAGCTGCCTCATCAATGACCTTCCCTCCATCATAAGATCAAAAGTGGGGATGTTCGTTGATGATTGCACAAGTGCCAGGTAATGACTATCTCCAACAAGCGAGAGTGTAACTACTGCTCCTTGACATTCACTGGCATTACCATCGTCGAATCCCCCAGCATCAATATCATGGGGGTCACCATCGACCAGAAACTTAACTGGACCAGCCACGTAAATACTGTGGCAACAAGAGCACATCAGAGGCTGGGTATTCTGCGGCGAGTGAATCACCTCATGACTCCACAAAGCCTTTGTACCATCTATAAGGCACAGTCAGGAATGTGATGGAATACTCCCCACTTGCCTGGATGAGTGCAGCTCCAACAACACTCAAGAAGCTCGACACCATCCAGGACAAAGCAGCCCGCTTGATTGGCACCCCATCCACCACCTTAAACATTCACTCCCTCCACCACCGCCGCGCTGTGGCTACAGGATGCTATGTCCGCCGGGGTCAGGGGGGCCTACTTACGGCCGGTGCTAGTTAAAGGGGAGGTGGCGGGTGGCCATTTTTGTTGCTGGCCACCTGCCAGCACCCGCCCCCCTCTGCCGTCCCCGGCCCCCCGTGAAACCCCACCCCCCCCACGGGGTGCCGGCAGCACTCCGTGAGCCCGGCACTTCTCTTGAGTGCCAGGCCTGGACCCCGGCTCGCGCTGCACTAGGTCCCTCCCCTTTAATAAGGGGAGGAAGGCCTGCAGTACCGCAGCACATGGCACCGTGATATTAGCTCGCAGCACAGCAATGTATATGGTGTTCATAATCGCCTAAAACTGTTTTGCATATTTCTGTCTTAATGCAGACAAACTCCTCAAGGATACTTCAGCTTGTGTTTTGCAGCTTTATAATCCAAGCAAGATCACAGCAGAAACAGAAGCGAAATGCATCTTGGTAGCTGAGTGCACACAAGGTGGAAAGGATTGAGTTCAGTGGTTGAGTGGCTATGCCCTCTACTGCCACTCAGTGCTGAAACAGCCAAATTGCAACATAGAGATCCAACTACTAGAATATTCAAGGAAACCATTCCAGCGAAGCCATCAAATGTCTGGATTCAAATGATGAAAAAAATTTCTTGTGTTCTTTGCATCAGTTGCAGTGGTAATTTCCAGTTCCACCAGTGTGATGATTTTTCTTTTGTTCGATCTTTCTTTTGGGAAATGTAACACATCCTAAAATGCAACATAAAATGCAACATGGCCTAAAACATGCCACAGCGCAACGGGAAACGTAACATGACCTAAAGCGTGACATAAAATACACCATAAAATGAGCCATGACCTAAAATGCAACTGACGGGAGGTGTGACACGACCTAAAATGTGACACAACAAAAAAGGTGACTTGACCTAAACACATCTCGACCTAAAATGTGGCACAATGGGAAACGTAATACTACCTAAAATGCAGCGTAAAATGCGATGTAAAACACGACACGACCTGAAACACGATGGGAAATGTAACACAACCTAAAACATGGTATAACACGTGACGCGATGGGAAATATGAAGTGACCGGTACATGACCCGACCTGAAATGCGACGTGATGTAAAACGTGACATGAAGGGAAACATAACACATCCTAAAACTCGGTGTAAAACATGCCCGCCCTAAATTGCAATGCCCCACGACACAACCTAAAACACATCACAACCTAAAACGTGCAATAAAACATGACATAGCCTAAAATGCAACGGGAAACGTGACACGACCCTAAAACACAACATGCCCTAAAATGCGATGTGACACGACATAAAACACGACCCAAACTGCAACGTGACACAACACGAAACATGACGTGAAATGCTTCGCGACCTAACACGACCTAAAACGTGACACAACATAAAATGCGATGCGACAGGAGATGTGACATGACTTGAAACGCTTCGCAACCTAAAAATTGACACAACATAAAATGTGATAGGACGTAAAAGGCATCATGATGTGATGTGACGTAAAACACAACATGATGGGAAGTGTATCAGGACGTAAAATGCAACCTGAAATATGGCACAACCTAAAACACATCGCGTGCTAAAACGCGAGATGAACTAATACACTTCACGACTTAAAACTCGTTGTACCCTAAAACGGGACATGATGTAATATGTGACACGACGAGAAATGTGACACAACCAAAAACGTGCCACGACTTAATATACGACACGACATGCTCTAAAATGTAATGCGACAGGAAATGCGACGTGACCTAAAATGCGAAATGACATAAAATGCAATGATTCAGTGTGAAATAAAACTCGACATGACTGGAAATCTGGCACGACCTAAAATGTGACACGAGCAGAATTGTGATGTGACGGGAAATGCAAGGCGACGTAAAACTTGATGCATCGTAAAACAAGACATGGGCCGGAATTTTTAGAGCTCATAGACCTCCTGTCAGGGAGGGATGTAAACGTAGACTTGGGCGTTTATTGCCCCACTGCTGTACAGCAAGGTGCTCTCCAGCTCTTCTGGAGTGGGTGCTCTTGTCAAAGCGCTCCCACTTCTCCCCCGTTACTGCCCCCTCAGTCAGAGCCCCACATGCTTCCTTGGATCCCGATGGCCGAGTCAGCCCCTGCACAGTAGCAGGAGGAGCAGACTTTGGCAGGGCCATCATAGGCTCCAAAATCCAGAGGACGTCCGCCAAAAGTGTCTAATGAGTCACAGCAGGGAAGTGAGCAGCCTGCTTCTACCTCTGCTGAAGCCACAGGGGTTGCACCTCATAGAAGCACTCGAAAAAGAAAAAAGACATAAGAGTAGTTGCACAAGGGTATGCATGTGGGTGTATCAAAAAATGTTAGTGTTAAGTTTCAGTTATTTTGATGACGCAGATAAATGTTGTTCTTTCCACCACTTTCAGGCCTTGTCCATTTTTGCCTCAAACCTTGGAAGTGGCTTTGTCACTTGGAGTGAATGGTGAGATATTACTTAACCTCGAACATTGGAGCTTTGGGTGAGAGGTATGGATTGTTTTTTGTAGCGATGCTTTATGGTGTTGTTGTGGGGAGGAACTTAGTACAGTACGTGGCAGCCATGTGGCTGCATTGGAGCAAGTTAAGTAAATCTGGCCATGATGAGGTTATCGTGGACCTCCTAGGCAGCAATGTGCACCGCTGCTGGTGCCATCTGCATCTCAGGTTCCTCCTCCTCCCCCTCCTCGTCTTCCACCTGCTCATGCTCCTCCTCCACCTCCTCCTCCTCCTCTGAAGAGGTTGTGTGCTCTGTGCCTTGCTCCTCCTGCAGCTCCAATCCTTGCTGCTGCACTATGTTGTGCAACGTGCAGCAGAGGACGATAATTCTGGAGACCCTGGCTGGTGCGTACTGAAGGGCTCCTCCAGATCTGTTAAGGCATCTGAAGCGCATCTTCATCATGCCTATTGTTTGTTCTATGGCACATCTGGTGAACATGTTATTCTCATTATAACACTCCTCGGCCTCTGTACTTGACATCCTCAAAGGTATCTTGAGGCACATCTTCAGTGGATAGCCCTTGTCTCTAAGCAGCCAGCCGGTAAGTCTGTTTGGAGGTGCGAAGAGCTGAGGGAGGGTGGATTGGTGCAGCATGAAAAAGTCATGACAGCTGCCAGGGAATCTGGCGCACACATGCGTGATGATCTTTTTGTGGTTGCAGACGAGCTGCACATTGAGGGAGTGGAAGCCCTTGTGGTTCACAAACACTCCTGGGTGATGATGGGATGCTTTCATGGCCACATGTGTGCAATTGATGACACCCTGCACCCGTGGGAAGTCAGCCAGAGCCGCAAAGCCGAGCGCCCACTCAGTAACACTGGCTTCATCATTGCTGACTTGTGAAACATGGCATTGGTCACCTGGGTGATGCATCTGTGGGCGGCTGACTGCGAAATCCCGCAAATGTCTGCTGCAGATCCCTGGAAGGAGCCTGAGGTGAAGAAGTTGAGGGTGGTGGTGACTTTGACAGCCACTGGTAAGGAGTGTTCACCAGCTCCTCTGGGCTGCAGGTCTTGTTGCAGCAAGCTACAAATGTCTGCAATGACCTGGCGCGATAGCCTGAGCCTCCTGAAACATTGCAGCTCATCCTCTGCCTGTATACCCTGTGTTGGGGTATCGTCTCCAGCACGCTGTAGCCCTGTGGTGCTCCCTCTCTCCTGTGGAGCATCAGGTCATTGAGGAGAAGGCTGCTTTTCTGGTTGCTGCTGCTCATCTCGGTCCGATTCTGAGGACGAAGGTGAGACAGTATAAGCGGCACCCATGCTGATGTAGAAGATGGCAGGTAAAGTGGAGATCAGAGGGCCAATCCCTCAATGTTGTGATAGTGAGTAGCAATGTGGTGAGAGTGGCTTCCGAAGTTTCAAAAATGACCTGCAAGCTGCAGACATCGAAATCTGTGAGGAAAATGGAGTGAGAAAGAGCCTTATCATGAGGCAAGTAATAAGGTGTAATGTTGCAGTATTTATGTGCTATTCCCAGCTCTCAATGAATGAACTTGCCAATGGCCACTGAGCTTCCGCCTCCCCTTCACAGGCGAGGTACCCGGCCTCTGTGAATCTTAAGGGTCTCTCAACAAGCATTTAATGATTTCAGTGAGATTGCCTGCCTCTGCCGATCGGGTCTGAGTCGCGCCTTCAAAGACGCCCAATTTAAATGTGCGAGGCGGCAAGATGGCGACAGGTTCCTGACGTGCTCGGTATTTCCGAGAATTTTACTGCCGACCTGCCGCCAAACCCGTGCGCTCTGCAACAGGACAATTCCGGCCATGATCTTAAACACGACATGACTTAAAACGCCATGTGAACTAAAATTCAGCGTGACCTAAAATGTAACTTAAACGTGATGTGACATGACATGAAATGCTTCACAACGTAAAATGCATTGCGACCTAAAACCCAACGCAATGGGAAACATGACACAACCTAAATCGCGAACCAAGGGGAAATGAAGCACGACGTAAAACGAGTCGCAATGCAAAACGTGAATGGCCTAAAATGCGACACCACAACTCGTCGCGCCTCTAGCCAAGCTGCTCCAGTACAGCTACAACACTGATGTGGAAAACTGCCCAGGTATGTCCTGTCCACAAAAAGTAGGACAAATCCAATCTGGCCAATTATCGCCCCTTAAGTCTACTCTCAATCATCAGCAAAGTGATGGAAGGTGTCATCGACAGTGCTATCAAGCAGCATTTACTCACCAATAACCTGCTCACCGATGCTCAGTTTGGGTTCCGCCAGGACCACTCAGCTCCAGACCTCATTACAGCCTTGGTCAAAACATGGACAAAAGAGCTGAATTCCAGAGGTGAGGTGAGAGTGACTGCCCTTGACATCAAGGTAGCATTTCACCGAATGTGGTATCTACGAGCCCTAGTAAAACTGAAGTCAATGGGAATCAGGGGGAAAACTCTCCACTGGCTGGAGTCATACCTAGCACAAAGGAAGATGGCTGTGGTGGTTGAAGGTCAATCATCACAGCCACAAGACATTGTGACACAACAGCGCTGGCCTCTGAAATGTAAATTAACAGATTGTGACATCAATCGGCATGCAGTGCCTGACTTGACGCCACGACTGCTAATTT
The DNA here is from genome assembly GCF_052327205.1 of Somniosus microcephalus. NCBI lineage: Eukaryota > Metazoa > Chordata > Chondrichthyes > Squaliformes > Somniosidae > Somniosus > Somniosus microcephalus. The sequence continues at coordinate 124,437,679 of NC_140988.1, forward strand.
GGACGTTTTCGCTCACTATGATGCTGGATCCTAACCACGCACAGAAAAGCGTGCGTGAAGCAGCCCTGCAGAGATGCTGTCAGCGCTTCTAAAAGGGACACACACATCTTTCAAGTATGTTTGGATTTAAGCTTTTGGACTGTTTTTAATATTTTATTTAAATAGTGACTTAGTGCAATACATGTTAAAAGTTTTTAAAGTGTGCATGGAGTGCAGGAAGTGCTGCTGGATGCTTGCAAGGCTTTGGACGGTAAAGGCAGGGCTTTGAGAAGACAGAAAGTGCTAGAAATAATCAGCAGGCCAGGCAGCATCTGTGGAGAGAGAAACAGAGTTCACGTCTCGGTCGAGATGCAGCCTGACCTGCTGAGTATTTCCAGTATTTTAATGTTTTTATTTCAGATTTACAGTGTTCGCTCACAGAGGGAAGAGGAAGACACAGAGGAGGGAGACACAGAGGAGGAGGAAGCAGAAGAGGAGAAAGCAGAAGGAAGGATGCAACCCAGACAGCCCCTTTCTGGCCGGGATATTCGGGATGGAATTATCTGCCTGTGATACCAGTGACCACAACCCTAATTCCCCTTTCAACATTTGTCTCATACCTTACCTTCCCTCTGTTACTGACCATCACCGCGTCCGTTTGGCCACAATGCTGAAATAAAAGCCACCACAAAGCAATCCAACTTTATCCATCCATCCATCCAATATGACATCAAGAAATCAACTAATCAACCTTATACATTCCCTTAGTGACTGGCTTGTGTGTGCCTTTGCCTATCCTGCTGATATCACGCAGTGCTACCCCAGTGGTTGCAGCATGGCTGGTGGAAGGCTGCTGACTTTCAGTGGGGGGCACTGCAAATGTCCTTGCTGTTTGACCTTGAGGAGCTGGTGGCTGGGAGTGTGAAATCGAGTGACAGTGTCTTCTTCCTCTGCTTCTGCTTCTTCTTCTTCACTCTCCTCTCCCTCTTCTTGGTCACCCATTGGCTGGACAGGCTGCATTTCTTGGGAGTGTGAAATGAGGAAGGCACAAGGGTGGAGTTGTGGTGAGGGGAAGGTGGGAAAGCAAGAGGTGCATGCGAGAAGGAGGTTAACGTATGAGGATATCAGCATCTTTCATCCTTTCAGCACCTTTGCTGGCCAAGGGCTCAGCCATGCCCCTGCCAAGAATAGCCAACAACATCTCCTCTAAGGGGGTGAGGTGAGGCCAGGAATGAGAGATATGGCTCGTGTTTGTAGAGGTTGTTGGTAGGTGAGTGATTGGCATTGGGGAGGCCTAGTGCATTGTTCAGTGTGTGAGGCTAGTGGTGCAGTTGTTAGGAGACGGCTTTTGAAGATGCATTCACTGCCCTTGATCAGTGGTCTGAGGTCATGAAGCTTCTTTGGGCACTGGAGCCAGATAGTGGGAACGACACTGCTGGCAGTGATGGCCTCAGTGATGTGGTCCCACATTCTTCTTACTTGAGGACGTTCTGGCCCCTGCAGGTAGAGGACCTTTCTTGCAATGTTGACCCCCTGCACAAAGCTGGAGTGCTGCGTGTGAGACCCTGGGTGTCCCCTCCCTGGCTTGCTGAGTCATTTGGGTTAGTGCTGAAGCACTTATCCCATTTTTTTAGATGCAGAAGGGAATTCAGCTTTAAGAGCTGAAGACTCCCATTTGGGAATTCTTTTTAATGTTCATTTTTTTTCAGAAGGCAGTTGAGCTGTAAGGGCTAAAAAGTGCCTATTTTGACATGATTTTTATTTTTTCATTTTAGAGGGTAAGAGACCCTTTATGAGACCGAACTGCTTCCTGAAATGACAGCCTTGCTTTAATAGAAGGCTGTTCATGATGCAATGACGCTACGGCCACGCCACATTGGGGCCTCCTGCTGGGATGAATGCCACCAGCACAGCATTGCACAGTGAGTTTAGCTAATGTTAATTAGTCCCCAGCGCTAATTTTTTGATCCTGCCAGCGCCACCATTTTCAGCGGCCGTTAATACCCGGCCAGCGGTGGCAAGTTTTTAGACCTATGTAATTCTATGTGATATTATAATTAAAGGGTAATTCTAAGTCCTTGGCATGCAACCCCATCCACAGCATGCATAAGGTTGTATTAGCCCTATGCTCATGAAAACTACCTTTCTGTGAATACAAGAAGAACGACTGAATTATAACACCAGTCCTTTTGCTAAACGTTAACATTTAGAAGAACATGGCAATGCTTCCAGCAGATAGGGTTGCGAAGTTTCATTATGCAATAAACCATTTTCTCTTCAAATATGTTTGCTAAGGTTTAAGCACAAAAAGCAAAATGTTACTTTTGTGTTGTCAGTAGGCTCCAGTGAAAATGCAAAGTGCACTTCCATGGTATAAAAATCAATTCTATTCAATGCTCAGGTGTGTATTTTTATTATAGGAAATAAATCTTAATCTGATCATTTAAACAGATTAATCAGAACACAAGGGAAAGGGTGTATGTTACTGTCTAATTTGAGTCTCCATTTCTAGGTTCATCAGGACATTGTATGCACTTCTATGGCCAGATTGGTGACAACCAGCAACTGCCTCAGAGCCAGTCATGGTAGATGCTGCCACCTTCTCCATCGATAGAAGATTAAAGCGTCCCCATCATGCGACTGTGGAGCTCCTAATCAGACCCTGGAGCACATCATTGAGCACTGCCCTCAGAGGAAATTCACAGGCAGCCTACAAGATATCCACGCTGTTACACCGGAAACTTTGGCCTGGATATCCAACTTAGATATTGACATTTGATTTGCTTTGCTACTACAATACGCAAGAAGAAGAAGAAGCTGACCTACTATGAGGCTTCATATGGTGCAGCTGCTGCGACCTGCATGAGGATGGCCTGGTGATGAAGTTCTCTCCAATATTTTTTTCTCCGGTGTGGAGAAACCTGGCCTCCACTCTGCACCTACCACAGCAGCATTGCTGTGAGAGTAGAGACTCGGCAGAGTGCAGGAATGGATCCTACGTCCCACCATTCTGTGGCACCTTGCATTTATGTTCAAATGGTACCACCATACTGCCCAACTCTCACATATTTATGTCAACGTAACATGATTGCATTTGGCTTTACATGGCTAATCCAACAACCCCTGGGCTCCTGGTGAAAGTGCTCCATCAATTGTCATAAAAATGTCCTGCAGATTGACATCCGCCTAGCAAGTCAAACAAGTAGCGACAGCAGTGGAACACAATTTGATTCAGTGCCAACAGCAATTATTTTTTAGAGGAAGAAGAGTGTAGGAACAATACTCAGCACCTGACTCTACCATACAATAATTGTACTTATAGATCTCTCACTGGCCCCAAAAGCTATTTTAGCTACACAAACCCAGAGGCTCATCTAGATGAATCAGAAGAAAGGTTAAAACAAGCATATACTTATACAGTAATTATACTTTAATGGTAAGTTCTTAGTTATTCTGTTTAATGTTGCTGTTTATGGGGACGTTGCTGGAAATAACAGCAGAAAGGGAGATGGCAGAAAGAATTTGGTAGAAATTAATACTGACAAAGGTAACAAAGTAAGAATTAGCAGAGTTATCTATCGCCAGCTTGAGATGAACAGGTAAAGAAAAAGCTCTTTAGGCATGTGAGAGAGACTGCAGGCAACCATTACATAATAACAATGGGGTATTTAAATCTCCCAAAGGGCAATTAGATAAATCAAGTACATCGGGAAGGGAGTAAAGGTTGACACCATTCCATAGAGGCAATAGGCTAATACGTGATTGTTTTTTAATGCAACATATAAAGCAGATCAGTATAAAAGATGTTATTCATTATTGGTTGTCTCAGTCACTGTGTAGATGCTTTCTATGGCTGCTCCACGTTTGATTTGATTTGTGATATTAGAGTGGCTCTTTGTACAGTGTGATGATTTCCCAGTTCTTTACGTTCTGTGTATATACACACAAGTGTTATGTACCTACAAGTAAAATATAGACTAGCTTCAAGCAGCATTTACTCAGTGGCTCAGTCCTGCAATATCAAACTGCCTCGAATGAGATTAAAACCATAAGAAAAAATTTCCTTGCAAAGAAAACTTCAAACAAACACTTTATGAAACACATCAAATACTTGCAAGGGATTAGCCCATAGTCCTGTAGTAATTACATTCAACCATGCACTGAAGGCAAAAAATACACTTTGAAATCATATCCAGTATACATGTGTATGTGAACCAGATCATATGAGAGAGTGTGGCACAAGTCACATTATTCAAATAACAAAATGAAAGAACATGAGGCAAAGACATAAAAGAATGAGTCTGCACTCCTACACAAAGGGAGCCTTTCAGAAACGAGTTACTACTGTTATTAACAAAGATCTGCCAATTTTCTGATTGTGCACACCCAGCAGGGAGCCTCATCCACCAAGAGCGCCTTTCAGGAAATCATTGGAACGCTTTCCTGCCTATTACCATTGGACAGAGAATATGGGGAGCATGCCCACAATTCCCTGATATGTATTCCCAGTGGACGAGGCTGCGCATCTGGAGTGTGTATTTGGAGAATCAGCCTCTGGAGCACATTAGTAAAATAGTTACACACACTGAGGTCAGTCATATAGTTTTATTACTGTAAACCATTTAAATATTGCACATATATATTCCCGATCATGAAAAATTTTGTGTCTGGTGCAAAACGTTTGACATTCATTGAAATGAAACATGCTGATTGTTGCAACCTTCACAAAGCAACCAATCAGAAAGCATTTAAACACTTACGCACAATGCACTTCAGTACCGCTCCAAAAAATTCACTCACAAATAAAGTAAACAATCAGATGCTTGATTTTTTTCAACATTCTTTGAGTGGACATCTTCTCTTCTTCTTAGGCAGTCCCTCGGAACCGAGGATGACTTGCTTCCACATTAAAAATGAGTTCTCAGGTGACTGATGAGTCCAATGCGGGACCTACAGTCTCTGTCACAGGTGGGGCAGACGGTGGTTGAAGGGGCGGGTGGGTGGGGTTCTTGGGTTGACGTGCGCTCCTTGCGCTGCTTGCGCTTGGCTTCCACTTGCTCCCAGCGAAAAGACTTGAGGCCATCAATATATATTTGACAATATACCTCAAAATTAAAATTGATCCCAGAATAAATGCAATACCTCTAACAACTTTCCTCTGCACAGGATTTCCCTCTCTCAGAAGCCTTGGCCTTAACTTCCACTCCATTACAGACATTCCATTCAGCTGGGCTTTGTCTCCTGATATTTTGTTAATCCATGCCTGCAAGCCCTCAATGGCCAACGGTGGTGCTGGCCAATGTAATTTTCAAACTCTGACCTGTCCTCAGAGAGAGCAATCAGAAATAAAGCAGTGTAATATACTTAGGTAAAACAAATGAAGGATAGAGACACGATGAGTTGCTAGCCCGTGTGCTTGCTTTATTAGGCCAGAGCAAACTGAGCATGCTCATACCAAACCACTACTTACCCCCTTTTTAAAAAAAGTATCTATTCCCCTCTCAAATACAACAAAACTATGGTCCCACCTTTCCCAGCATTACATGTACCACATAACAAAAACTCCTGGATTTTTTTCTTTTAAATGAACTACAAATCCAGTTTGATAACAGATTTGCGGAGCCTTCCTGATCTCCTTACAGAAGGTTTTGGTGTTGAACCAATTTTCGGGCTGTTTTGTTTTAGTTACAAACTCAAAGATGATCCTGTTTCTATCTCAGACATGTTTGAACCTGGTACTTCAGTTACTGAAGTCTGAACTGAGTCAAACTCATGTATGTGTTCATGATCAAGTGGTTTACGATCATGTCTTGGTTCATCTCTAGCAGAGATCATTTGATCTACATGAACACTCCGGATTTTGTCACCAATTTCAACCAAATATTTCTTGGTTCCACCAACCTCTACTATGGTTCCTACATCCCACTTGTGTGAACTTGACTTGCGAAGGGGAACTGAGAACACGAACACACTCATTTTGTTTGAAACTGCGTTCTTTCTGATTGGTGTCATAATAACGTTTCTGACTCAAATGTTTCTGTTCAACTCTTGAGGCCAAATTCGGTTGAACAAGACTCAATCATGTTCTCAGTCTCCACTTCATCAAGAGTTCTGCTGGGGTATATCCAGTTGTAATGTAGTTCTGTACTTCAGCAAGAAATTTGCCAAATGTTGCTTCATGCTGACTTCCAAACAACACAGCAACACTTGCTTTTTGAGAGCATCTTTCACTATTCTGACTGACCTTTCAGCTGCTCCGTTTGAAGCTGGATGATATGGTGGAACGAGCGTGTGTTTGATACTGTTCCATTTCATGAGTTCTTGGAATAGAACAGAACGGAACTGAGGGCCATTGTCAGAAACAAGCTCTTCAGGTAAGCCATGACATGCAAAGATAGACCTCAACTCATCTAAGGTACGTTCAGTTGTAGTATTTGAACCCATGTGCTTCACTTCAATTCACTTTGAGTGACTACCTACAAGTACCAGGGAATAATCATTTGCTTTCTCACAGAAGTCTACATGTACTATCTGAAAAGGTTTACTTGGCCATGACCAGGGTTGTAGTGGAGCTTTGTGTTGTTTGTTTCTGCAATTTTGGCAAACGCTGCATTTGCTGACAAGTGATTTAAGATCACTGTCCAATCCAGGCAAGTAAACAAAGCTTCTTTCAATTGATTTCACACTGATGATCCCTGGATGTTCAGTATGAAGTTAAGGCAGAACTCTAGGGGGGAAAAATTCAGTACTGCCGCGTTTGGGGCACGGTTATCGGCCGGGCGCAAAGATTAGCGCCTGGCGCTAATTATCGCCTCCGACTGCAAACTTGGCTTTTATCGCCCCTGGAGGTGATTGGAGCGCAAAATCAGGTGCTACACACCTGTCTTAAGGCGCAAAGGCCGAGGAGCGAGGCGCTACCTCAGAGCGCTAGCGGAACTCATGTGATGTCAGTCAGCAATGGAACACAGACACAATGGCGCTGACCAGTTCTTAAAGGGAAGGGTTCATCTTGCTCTCCATCCACATCCTGCTCATTGAGCCTTGAATCTCAGCCTGGAGAGACCTGTACATCAAATCTGCTGGAAAGAACAATGGAGAGACCCAGGGAAAGAGTTCAGAGTGCAGCCCCCACAGTCTCTTCTAAATCGATACAAGGAAGGGCAAATCAAAATGAACCTGCAAAGTGCTGCTCAGTACCCAAAACTCCTTCACACAGCGTTGAATCTCTCCAGAAGTCTCTCTCTCTCTCTCTCAGAATGCGTGGTGCAAAAGTGTCACCAACAAAAAAAGGCAGGAAGCGGTCGCCTTTAAATAGCGCTCCCCCAGTCCCTTCCTGACTGCAAAACGCTCCCCTCAACCTGTCGTTGCTAGCGGCAGGCGGTAAGGCAGGAGGCGTCACTCAATATCCGGTCTGGGGCGCTACCGGGGCATTGCACACTCGACTGACATCACGATCTGCCGGCGCAGGAGATCGTGGCGGTAGTGTTTAGCGCTGACGCAAAATGCCTAGTTAATTTCGTGAGCGGCGCTAACATAGCCGCGTGCGGGCGCATGTTGCTTAGCGCCCCATTAGCGCCCTCTTAAGGCGCTAACGGGAGGTGCAAACCAACGGAATTTTTCCCCCTATCTGCCAAAGAAGTAGGTACCACCACTCTGTTTCCCCACTTGATACAACCTTGCTCACAAGACAAATCAGTACAACGGTCATGGAATGGTTTCAATTCTGTGTCCACACACTGATCAGTCCATCCATTCAAGGTGTTTTCATACACTCTTTTCAGTACTGAGTCCTTTTGAGTCTCATCTGCAATCTCAGTTGCTTTCACAGGAAAGTCTTTGTCAACTGCACCTAGCATGAAAATCTCACCTTCACTCCCAACACACAAGTCCTCATGTGACAACCCGGACAAGGCATCTGCGATTGCATTTCGCTTTGAAGTGCGATATTCAATCGTATAGTCATATTGTGACAACAACACTGCCCAACGTTACATTCTTGATGCGGCCATTGCAGGGATGGCAGATTTGGACCCCAATATTGCTAGGAGCGGTTTGTGATCGGTTATCAGGATAAACATTCTACCAATCAGGAACTGTTAGAATTCCTTGATTCCAAACACTATGGCGAGTGCTTCCTTTTCAATTTGCACGTAGATTTCTTTCGCTCTTTGTGAGGGTTTGTGATGTGAACGTGATTGGTTTCTTTTAGCCGTCATCCATTATGTGGCTTATGACAGCTCCCACACCATAGCTGGAAGCATCACACGCTAACTTAAGCTCATGCTCTGTGTCATAGTGCACAAGTAGAGCATCACTTGAGAGACTTCTCTTACAAGCATCGTAAGCTTCCTGTTGCACTTTCATCTACTTCCACAGGACATCCTTTTTGAGAAGCTCGTACAATGGAGCTAACATGGTTGAAACGTGCGTAATACTGGACCATTTCAAGATCTTAACTCAGACACATTCTGTGGCTTTGGAGCATTGATGACAGCATCAACCTTTTACTTCACTGGTTGCAAGCCATTGCATCAACTTTCAGACCAAGGTGCACAACCTCAGGCTGCACAAAAGCACATTTGCTTCTTTGCAATTTGACATTGTAGGCATTCAACCTTTGAGGCACTATATCTAATACTTCTAGATTTTATTCCTCATTGCTTGTTGCATAAGCAAGTTGGAACTCTTTGCAAAGTCTTATCCATCGTAGCCTGGAAGATTTTGAGGGAGGACTTTACACCATATGGCAGCTTGGTGTGTGAGTACAGTCCCTTGTGTGTGTTGATGGTGAGATACTGTTAACTCTCTTTGTCAACATTCAGCTCAGCGTAAGCGTGCGACAGGTCAAGCTTGGAGAAAACCTTTGACCCAGAGAGTGCTGCATACAAATCTTACAATGTAGGTAATGGGTACTGCTCATCGTCAACTGCTTGGTTGATAGTAACTTTGTAGTTACTGCACAAGCATACAGTTTTATCTGCTTTGGGCGCTATCACAATCGGGGTAGCCCATTCACTTTTGTCGGTTTTTACTAGCACTCCATTCTCTTTGAGCTTCACTAGCTCTTCCTCCACCTGACTTTTCAATGCCTAGGGGACCGGCCTTGCCTTACAATAGACAGGCTTCGTGTTGGACTCGATGCAGATATACGCGTCATACCCAGTGATGCCCTCATAACTGTCTGTGAACAAGCTTTCGTACTTGATTGTGTCGAGTTGCTTCTTTGAAGCATCTACACTGAAGATGTTTTTCCAATCTAGTTTTAACTTTGTTTTAGTCTTTGCCCATGAGAGTTGGTCTGTTGTAATAGCTCGCTACAATAATAGGCAGCTTTACTGACTGGCCATTGTGTTGAACTGTACGTTCCATTTATCCACATTTCTCTAGGATTTCTTTGGAGTAAGTTTTTAATTCTATGGTACTCTTTGTAAGTGGTACTTGATTAAACTTACTCATGGTGTGGAGATGCCGGAGTTGGACTGGGGTGGACAAATGTAAGAAGTCACACAACACCAGGTTATAGTCCAACAGTTTTATTTGAAATCACAAGCTTTCGGAGCGCTGCAGTTGGAAAGATTACCTGTAAACATCTGACATTATTCTCTGACTATATAAGCTGTGTCTTTATGCATTTCTCCACTTCACCTGACGAAGGAGCAGCGCTCCGAAAGCTTGTGATTTCAAATAAAATTGTTGGACTATAACCTGGTGTTGTGTGACTTCTAAACTTACTCATGATAGAGCAGTCCGCCGCCGTGTAGATACACATATCAATATATTGCTCGTTGATCAAAAGTTTTGTACAGAAGTCTTTCTCACGACTGCTAGCATTGCAGTTAGTGGCATAGATACTGCAGATGCCTAGTACTTCAACATCAGGTGTGTTCACTTCAATATTGTGAACTCCTCCCTTCTGTTGTTGTTGCTTTGCATTGCCACTAGAATGGTTCTTACTTCCTGCTTTAGATCTAGCTCTGCAAGCTGTTGAAATATGGCCTTGCTCCTGGCAGTGAAAACACGTTGGGGGAGAAATTCCCCTGGTTTGTGCCTCCTGTTAGCACCTGCAGGGGCAGTAATGGGGTGCAAAGGGGTTAACGACCAGACGCGGCGAATTCACCGACGCCCGCGAACTTCCCTGGCGGATTTGCGCAAGCACTAAGCCTCTTGTGCCCCGAAGATCGTGACGTCATCCAGTGCGCAGTGCCCTGTTAGCGCCCCGGAAGTGAAATTCGCTCCCACCCCTTGCAGCATTGCCTGGCGTCAACAACGGCAGTTGCAGGAGTCATTGTCACCTCAGCGGGCTGCTTGGGGAGCGCTATTTAAAGACAGTGGTGGTCAGGTAGGGCAAAATTTATTTATGTCCCCATTCTGGTGCCTCCTGCTTTCTTATGCCCCCACGATTGCTCTTAAAGTGTTTGGGGCTGCTATGCATGTTGTGCAGGTGCCATCGCCCAACAGATACAACCTGAAGATTCATTCAATGCAACATTGGCCCTTCCCTTTAAGGGAGGGAAGGAGCCTGTAAAGGTGGCAATGCTGCCCCGAACATTGCTCAACGCTCTGCCGATACCGCCCCCTCAATCCCTTTAGTGCTCGAAGCGAAGTGGTAGCGCTTGATTTAGTGCTCCCCTTCCCCCTTGTAGCGCTAAAGCGGATATTCCTGGCAGCAGCAAATCTTTTTCGCCAGGCGATACTTTTGCGCTCCCTGAAAAGTTATTGCCCCATATGAGGTGCTACACAATTTCTAGGCCTTTGCATTTCTGTATTGCCAGGCCTGGTTAGTGATTTCCATTGCAGTGATAACAATTCACTGAACATGCTTTTGACTTGGTCTCGCAACTTTAGGATTGGCAGTGGCTTTGTGACTGTGGACCTCAGCTGCACTAGTCACCTGAGTTGGACGGAGCTCCCTAGCATTCTTAGATGCCATCTCCATAGATAGGGCAATTTTCATGCTTTGTCAAACGTTAGGTTCGGAGTGTTCAGTAACTTGGACTGTGTGTGCTTATCAACCAGTCCACACACAAACTTATCTCGCAACGCATGATCGAAAAATGTGCCGAAGTTACAATGCAAAGACAGGTTCTTAAGAGCTATTCTGACGAAAGGTCATCGACCTGAAACATTAGCTCTGTTTCTCTCTCCACTGATGCTGCCTGGCCTGCTGAGTTTTTCCAGCGTTTCCTGTTGTTATTTCTTAAGAGCTGTAATGTACTCACTGATGGCTTCACTTCATTTTTGGTTTCTGGTACCAAATTTATAGCTCTCTGCTATTTCTAATGGCTTTGGGTCAAAATGGTCCTGGAGGTTCTCGACAATATCTTCAAACGACGCATCCTTCCCTTTCCCTGGTGCGAGTAGGTTTGTCAACGTTCCGTAGACATCTGGCCCGATCTCCATAAGAAAAATTGCTTTCTTTCATTCACGAATTACTTTATTTTGAGCTTGAACATTCTCATCTACACCTTCGATCTCAATAATGTTATTGGCCCTAAAAAACATCTCCATCTGCTCGATGTAAAAACGGAATGGTTCGTGAGCTCGGCCATACATGCCGAGGCTTCTGATGAATCCCATAGGCACGTCCATGATTGTCCTGATCCCGTCGAACAGTGACTCAGCACGCTACCTGTGTACATGTGAGAATCAACACAGCTGTTGCTGTGTATACATACACGCAAAGGCAAAGCACAGATGATTCTGCATGAGCATTAACGGTAAAACATCACAAAAATTCAGTTTAGGTATCACAAATTAACCGCAAACTTGTCCATTCGAAGGTTGAACACTGTGGCCTAGAAATTCAGTTGGGCGCGCCAGCCGTTAGCGCCTTAGGAGGAGTAGATCTCGAGCGCTAGGCGCTTAGCGCCCGGGCGCAGCGCGATCTGCGCCTCGCTCCAACTTCAGTACACATTTAGCGTCGGCGCAAAGTCTTAGCACGTGCCCTGCTGCGCGCGCAGATCATGACGTCATTTACTAGTGCAACGCCCTTTGTGCGCCCCAAACCGGAACTTCACTCGCGCCGGGCCATTGTGCGCCGGGCGGCCCTAACGACTGTGAAGTGGAACGGTACACAGCCGAGGCGGGCCGCGGGGAGCACTAATTAAAGGGCACTTACCCTGCACTATAAAGGCCAGCCATTTTGCAGCATTCACTCTTGTGCAACGGTTTTTTGGAGAGAGACCAAGGAGGAGAGCTTACTGGTTTGGACCAACACTAGGACAGGTATTTTTGGTGCAGGCCAGAGCTTAGCAATTATCTTTGCCTTCATTGAGAGCTCAGTGTTTGCCAGCATATAATGGGGGCTGCATTGGGTGCCAACGCTGACTTTCAGCCTTATGCCAGAAGGGCTTACAGACGCCGTGAGAGAGTGGCAGCCCTGGCTAGATGCAGAGGGGGCAACAGGCGTCGCCAACTGAGGCCTTACCCACCCAGGGTATACCGCCAGCAGTCCTCCTATCTGACCATGTCTGCCGCGATGTGTGTAAGGAGGCTGCGATTCAGAAGGGAGGTGGTTGCAGACATCTGCCAGCTGCTTCACAGAGATCTGCAGCCACAGCTGATGCGCAGGACGTCTCTGTCGGTGGCAGTGAAGGTGACGGTGGCTCTCAACTTCTATGCCACCGGCTCCTTCCAATCCGCTGCTGGGGACATCGCTAACATCTCCCAGTTCGCCGTGCATTGCTGCATCTGCCAGGTGACCGAAGCCCTTTTCACAACGAGACATCAATTCATCTCCTTCCCCATGACCCTGGACAAGCAGCAGCAGCGTGCAGTGGGATTTGCAAGAATAGCGGGCTTCCCCATGATGCAGGGCGCCATTGACTGCACGCATGTGGCTTTGCGGGCACCTCTGGAGCATGCCGAGGATTACCGCAACTGGAAGGGCTACCATTCCCTCAACGTACAGCTGGTGTGTGACCACAGGCAGCGCATCCTAGCTGTCAATGCCCGCTTTCCAGGCAGCAGCCACGATGCCTTTATCCTGCGACAGACAACTGTGGCTGACATGTTCCAGGCACAGCCTCACCCAAGAGGATGGCTTATTGGAGACAAAGGCTATCCTTTGTGTACCTGGCTCATGACCCCGCTCCGCGCGCCCACGACCCCTGCTGAAGAGGCATACAACGAGAGCCATCAAGTGACTAGGAACATCATAGAACAAACAATCGGCATCCTCAAGCAACGGTTCCGCTGTCTCGATCGCTCCGGGGGAGCCCTCCAGTATTCGCAGGAGCGAGTCTCCCAATTCGTCATCGTTTGCTGCATGCTGCACAACCTGGCTATCCGCAGGACTCAGGCACTGCCACCTCACGTTGGACCCCCACCTCAGGAGGAGGAGCAGGAGGAGCATGAGGAGGAGGAGGACGAGGAGTACCAGCCCAGGAGGGAGGCAGAGGGTCCAAGGGCCGCCCGTCGGTGGCTTATTGAACGTCACTTCTAGGCCCCCTGTCAGGGAATGGCTTGTGCCAATGAAAGAACATGATTGCAGCCGCTCCGCAAGCCCTCAGCCAGTTAAGGCAACAAACACTTCAAAGATCAAACATGGACAATGTTAATAAATAAAATGCTTTATTGTACAAACTCAGGGCCCTTCCCACATGAAAACCAAAAACAGACGAAACCCCCAAAAAACACTCAAACACATTACTCGCTCCCACAACCTGGAGAGGATTAACAAAACAGTGCAACTAAAATGGTCGTCATCCTCGGCCTTCGTAAAAAACAAACATCCAATTCTCGGCCTCAAAAAACAAACATCCAATTCTCGGCCTCAAAAAACAAACATCCAATTCTCGGCCTCAAAAAACAAACACAACTGGCCACACATTCGACTTTTTGGCCCGCTAGGGCGATGCCTTGGCCATCTTTGTGTGGCCCCTGCCCGCCCTGCTGCTCCTCCTCAAAGTAAGGCCATTGGCTGCTGCAAGGCTGGGGGCAGGCTCCAGAGGGGCACATGTCGTGACGGCAGATGCCCTTGGGGGTCGGCCTAGTCGAGGTCTGGCCGTCGAGCGGGCGGCTGTTGAATGCTGCAGCTGTGGCTGGCCAGCATCAGTCGCTGCAGCAGCTCCTGGCAGCTCCACTGGGGGAGTGGCAGTGGTGGCTGGAGGAATGGGGGCAAGCTGGCGGATGGCAGGCGCTCGCTGGTCGCCTGAGACACTGGCACTCGCCCGGGCCAGCACTGCAGCATGCGCACCAATCTGCCGAGGGACAGACCGCTGTGCTGCTGCAGCGCGCCGGGTGCCCTGGCGATGCCTGGCTAACACAGCGAGTGTGGCAGCAGTGAGTGCCCGTGTTGACCTGTTCAGTGACCTCATCAGAGCACCCAGTGACTGCACGGCACCACTGATCAGCTGCCCACTCGCTGCCTGAGCTGCCCCGAATGCCGCCCGACTCGCTGCCTGCTCTGCCCTGAATTCCGCCAAACTGATGGCCTGTGAGGCCCCGACGTCGGTGAGACTCTGAGAGAGGGACTCGATGGCCTCAGGCAACCGTGCCACTACCCCCATGAGCTCCATGTGCCGGCGCGCCGAGTCCGCGGACAAGTCCTCGAGGCGTTCCATCTCCTCGGCGAAGACCATCTCCGGACTGGAGGCCGGACTCTCCCTCTGGGGAGAAGGCCGCCGAGCTGGCCGACCCTTCCTGCGTTGCTGGCCGCCGCTGGGCCCAGCAATTGGACTCCCCTCCGACCCTTCCCCCCTCTGGGGAGAAGGCCGCCGAGCTGGCACCCCCCTCCCGCATTTCTGCAGGCCGCAGGTCCCATGAGCTCCCCTCCCCTCCGACACTTCCGCCACGCTCCCCTCCAGGGAAGACGTGTCCCCTACATTGGCATGGGTTGCCACGGCTGAGGGTTCCCCCGATGGGCCGCCTTCCTCTTGCTCCTCCTCCTCCTCCTCTTCTGAGGGGCTGTCACTGGCAACTTCAGGGACCTCCTCCTCACCATCTGAAAGCAGGAAGGCACAAGAGTAGCTTTAGAGTGAGGAGAGGGCATCAGCGAGGGATGCATGAGTGGTGGCATTCTGCGCATTGGTCGGACAGTGGCAAAGGATGTAGATCTGATGCGCAAGTGGGACGAGAGAGGTCCAAACGTTGATGTCCTTACCATTGGTGCCCAGAACAGGGTTGGCATCTCCACATGCAACGGGGCCAATCACCCGGCCACCCATGATGCGCTCCACGCGATGTTGCAGCTCGGTGAGCGGCTGGATCTGAGGTCGGCCTCCCCCGGTCGCAGTCCGGCTCTTCCTATTATTTGCCAGCTTGGCCTGCATGGGAAAGGACGGCCTCTAAGTACAGTGTGTAGCCCTGATCTTGTGTGCACTGCCTCCCATGGTGGAATAGCCTGGCCAGTGTGTCGCCCTGATCTTGTGTGCACTGCCTCCCATGGTGGAATAGCCTGGCCAGTGTGTCGCCCTGATCTTGTGTGCACTGCCTCCCATGGTGGAATAGCCTGGCCAGTGTGTCGCCCTGATCTTGTGTGCACTGCCTCCCATGGTGGAATAGCCTGGCCAGTGTGTCGCCCTGATCTTGTGTGCACTGCCTCCCATGGTGGAATAGCCTGGCCAGTGTGTCGCCCTGATCTTGTGTGCACTGCCTCCCATGGTGGAATAGCTTGGCCAGTGTGTTTAGTGCAGAATGTGCAATTGATGTTCATGCCTGTCCCATAGCTGCTGGATGAGGGCTGGCCATTAGGGCTTTCAGGTCCCTTTGCCCATAATGTGAGGTGCACATGCAAGGATGAGGAGGACACTGGAAAGGGTACTCACCCTGACAATCCGAGTGAGGTCATTAAACTTTTTGCAGCATTGGACACCGGTCCTGGGGACCTCGCTGTTGGCTGACACCTTGCTGGCGACATGCCTCCAGGCTCTCCGGTAGACGCGGACCGGCGCCTTTCTGCCATTGTCCGGGTACAAAAGATGGCGCCTCTTCTCCACACCACCAACCAGCACACTCAGATCACGCTCTGAGAAGCGCTGCGCTCGTTCACGGGCCTTCTGCATGGCTTCAGGCGCTATTTGGGTCCAGCAGCAGTGTTCAGGCCTAGCTGTAGGGCTCCACTATCCAGGGCGTGGCAGCAGACCAAGTCGACCCTTCCCCCTTAAGAGCTGGCCGGCGCCAGGGTGTCTGCTGTCAATCACGAGATGGCCGCACCTGCGCTGCGCCCGGCCTCGGCGCTCTTGCTCAGCACCTCTGGCTTAGCGCCTAAAGAGAGGCGTCCAGCGCCAGTTTTAGCGCTCGAGCAAACTCTTAGGGCGAAGCTAATGAATATCGGAGAAGTGGCCTCGATTTGGCGGCGGGCGCAAACTTTAGCGGCCGCCCGACTTTACCGCCCCAAAAGTGGCTACAATGAATTTCTAGGCCTGTGTCTTTAATAATCCCTAAGAATGGCTTTGGGATTCCATCCTTGTTGCCAAAATGTAACATACTTAGGTAAAACAAATGAAGGACAGAGATACAATGAGTTGCTAGTCCATGTGCTTGCTTTATTAGGCCAGAGCGAACTGAGCATGTTCATACCAAACTATGTGATAATACATTACAAGCTGAAAAAGAAAAAAGGCATCAGAGATGGGGAAAGTAAGAGTGCATGAGCAAACAAAGTGAAGCAGAGAGAAAACAGAGGATGTAAAGAAGTATGATGGGAAAAAAGATGAGAGGTACGGAAGAGAGGAGCAAAATGAAAATAGAGGGTTTCTGCTGCACGTCCAGCAAAGTTATGGTGGTGGAGCGGGAGCAGCTCTGGGGAATTTCCCTAGCCACTGTCAAAGATTGGTAAAGGGCTTCCACCAGAATGAGTTCCTCTGTGTAAATTTTTACCATTATGGTATTCTTCAATTTCTAAGATAGTAAACCTTTACCTTTAGCCAAATATCCCCTGGATTGTATGGTTTTCAGAGGGGGCTGATTGGAGGTGAGGGGTAGGACCACTCAGGAAATAATATGGGACACCTCTGGAGAGCCACAGACATGAGGGGAGGTGGCATTAGGGTACTGAAATCTTCAATTTCTGAGGAGGCAGGGCATGTAAGAGTTCATGGGGGAGGAGTGGAAAAATGGTATTGCACTGTGGGGGGAGAGAGGGGCTGGACAGCTGGTAGCACGGTGGAGGGTGTGGGGCCCCATGAATATTCAGGAGAGAGTGACTTTGGGAGTGCTGAGAGGGGAAATGCGTCATCAACAGAGGTACAAGTAGATCTGGGAATACTGGCCGGCGGGGGGAGTGGGGGCCTGGGGGCGCTGAGGGGAAGGCTGGATCTGGTAGAACTGTGAAGGGGAACTGGAGCCTGCAAGTTCTAGGACAGTGTCTTAGACCATGGGGATGGCTGACAGCATTGGGAGGAAGGAGAGCTGAGCCTGACAGATCTGAAAGCCTGGAGGTGGGAGGGCAAAGTGTATGGCCAGGCGTAGAGCCCAGGCCCAGCAGCAACTTTGAACATCTGGGTAGATTAGTTGGAGCCAAAATGGTCACTCAAATGACTTTGTCATTTTTGTGTGATTGTGAAATTTGAATCATTAAGCATCAGCTCTCCACTACAGACACATTTGACACTTACCTATGTTCTATGTATGTAGTGTATGTACCTTTAAGAGAGAACTACTTTTACAGCTCCTGTATACTGCAGTACCAGCAGTGACCACACCTGTATATAAGCCTTGAGCATGCCTCTGTACTTTTAGTCTTGAGACTACCCTCCTCCAGTAAACACCTGTTGATTGTTGTTACAGCCTCCGTCTAGTTATTGGAAAACATCATACTTTAAGAATCACGGATTCAACAGTGGCGACGAGGTCGATTCGAATCTACCTGCAACTCTGCATTTTCTTTCAAGGATTCGCTCCGGGAGGGCAGTGGAAGAAAGTCGAGGCCAGGAGCACGGGCGTCGACCACGAGCAACCGCCAGTCATCCGGCAGAGAGTGAACATCGCAGGGGAGGCTGTTGAGAGCTGGGCTTGGTTCTCCAGCCACGACGATCCAGCAACAGACTGGCAACAGGTACAGCGCAGACCCTTCCCGGACAGCGGCGGCTGGAGCCGACCGACAGCACAGAAAAGGCCGAGCAGCGTTGACGGGGTAAGAGAGAGGGTGAAGCGCACAGGGCGCAGCCGGGGGTTGAAAACCGAACGGCGTCGACGGAAAACAAAAAGAGAGGGTAAAGCAGCAGCCAGGGTTCAGGACCGAGCAGCGGCAATGAGAGAGGCGCACAGGACAACGCGCGGAGCACAGCCAGGGCTCAAGGGCTGAACAGCGTCCGCGGAGAAGAAGGGAGAGCGTGGGAGACGCCATTTTAGAAGCCGCAGCGGAGAAGAAGGGCGAGCGCGGGAAGAAAGGAAAGCACGGGAGACGCCATTTTGTGCCAGCGGAGAAGAAGGGAGAGCGCGGGAGACGCCATTTTAGACAGTTTAATCACACCCAGGGATGCCGAAGAGTGGCAGTATCACTGCGTTCGACAATGAAGTCGAAGATTGGGCGACATATGTGGAATGCATTGAGGTGTACTGCAAGGCGAATGAAGTGCCAGATGCTAGGAAAGCACTGGTTTTGTTAAATTCCATGGGTGCAAAAACTTATGGCTTTCTGCGAAACCTAATAACCCCAGAGAAGCCAGTGGATAAGAATTTCGAAAGCATAGTGGAAATCCTACAGGGCCACTTAAACCCCACACCGCTGCTGATAGCAAAAAGATTTAAGTTCCACAAAAGGAACCAGCATAAAGACGAAAGTAATGCTGAGTATTTAACGGAACTGCGCAAGCTATCGAAACACTGCCAGTTTGGAATGGGACTAGCAGATACGTTAAGGGATAAGTTTGTGTGTGGGCTTCAAAGTGAAGGAACCCAGAAACGGCTTCTATCAGAAAAGGATCTTATGCTGGACAAGGCTTTCAGCATGGCAGTATCACACGAAGCAGCCGCAAGGGGCGCTGCAGAGATACAATGGAGACCGCAAGAATATGGCACCAATGAAATGTCATATGGAGCAGGGAAGTGTTATCGCTGCGGCAGAACAACACACGACCAGAAGGATTGTTGGTTCAAGGACCAAGTGTGCAGACAGTGTGGAAAAGCAGGACACATAGCAAGAGTCTGCAGGTCAGGGAAGAAAACCAGCAGCAAGAAATCTCCACAGGAGAAGTACAAAAAGGTACATAAGGTGATGGACAGAAGTTCAGACGAACAGAAAAGTGATACAGACTCCGGAAGCAAGGAGCTGGGTGTGATGAAATATATGCCTTCATCAGCCTATGTGTTTTACCTGTGTGTTTCACCTGCTTGTATTGTGTGAACCGCCCCCTT